>NC_136061.1:97934944-98534944 GCF_964261635.1 Lissotriton helveticus
GCTGATATTTGGGCTACATTTGTTTTTTTTTGTCTCTGGTGGCCATCTTTGGGCTACATTGGGCTACATTGGGCTACATTGGGCTACATTTGGGCTCTAACATATATATAGCCCAATGTAGCCCAATATATATTTTTCAAAGTTAATTTTCGTAAAAACCACTGGAGCATATATATTGAAACATAGCAAAGGCACATCGGGCTACCAGTCCCTACAATTTTGCCAGGTTTTGTGGAAATCCATTCAGCCGTTCGAGCTAAGAGTGAGTCCAACCGCCCTATGGAAAACTCAATGTTAAAAACACGTTTTTGGACGCCCCTTTTTTCTCGGCCCCCGCTTGACGAAACCCCCCCCAAACTTTCAGGGGACGCTCAGAAACAAAATGTGCCATTTTCCTGAAAATTTCAGCCAATTCCGTCCATCAACGCCAAAGTTATTCAACATAGAATTTTCAGAAATCCCTATTCAAAAAAATCCTAACTATATATACCTACTGGCGACCGCCAGTAGGTAATATATAACATTTCTATGGCAAAATGAAACCCCTCATTTTGTTCCTTTGCAAATTAAATGTTTTAAGTGTTAACACTTTATTCCAATCAAGATGACTTCAGGTGTGCCATACTTTTGTCATAAGTAAGACTGTTAGCGCTCTAGTTGTTCTTTAGAACACTCTGGGACATTCTGTCACTGGGCTATAGTTGGGCTTCATCTGGATGATATTTGGGCTACATTTGGGCTCTTTTGTCTCTGGTGGCCATCTTTGGGCTACATTGGGCTACATTGGGCTACATTTGGGCTCCAACATATATATAGGCCAATGTAGCCCAATATATATTTTTCAAAGTTAATTTTCGTAAAAACCACTGGAGCATATATCTTGAGACATAGCAAAGGCACATTGGGCTACCAGTCCCTACAATTTTGCCAAGTTTTGTGGAAATCCATTCAGCCGTTCGAGCTAAAAGTGAGTCCAACCGCCCTATGGAAAACTCAATGTTAAAAACACGTTTTGGGACCCCCCTTTTTTCTCGGCCCCCCCTTGACGTAACCCCCCCAAATTTTCAGGGGCTGCTCAGAAACAAAATGTTCCATTTTCCTGAAAATTTCAGCCAATTCCGTCCACAAACGCCAAAGTTATTAGACATAGAATTTTCAAAACTCCCATAGAGAAAAAATCCTAACTATATATACCTACTGGCGACCGCCAGTAGGTAATATATATATATATATATATATATATATATATATATACATGATTTATTTTTACTATGAGAAGGTGAAAGAAAGGACCTTGAAATGTTCATTGAGTCCTTGAACAACAACGCACAAAAACTCAAATTCACCTTTGAAGAAAGTAATACAGAGATAAATCACATTGGCATCAATGTGTACATGAAAGATGACAGAGTTTGGAGCGGGCCTATGGGGAATTTCCCTGCGCAAGAAAAAATTGCTCAGAAACAGATGAATTTGAGAAACAAGCATGAGAAATGTATGCATTCTTCAAAACGAGAGGTTGCCCAACCACAATATTTGATAATGCAATCATGAATGTCAAGAGAAAGAAAAGAGCAGACCTACTGGTGGTAAAACCTAAAAATAGGACAAAGAAAGGAGAAGAACCTACGAGATATATAATGGAATATAATTCATCCCATCATGAAATACGTAAGCTCTTAAATCAAAGCTGGCACCCATTAAAGACGAGTGAGACTCTAAGAGATATAATTACAGAATATCCTAACATCACATACAGAATTAAAAAACACTTATTAGGAAAGAGACTGACGAATAGCTATATGCAGCCAAAAGAAAGAATAGGGGGACCAGCAAACACGAATTGGCTTATGAAAAACAAGAAGGGGTTTTGGAAGTGCTACAAAAATGCAAAGCCTTCTAGTATGCCTGTAACAAAACTTAGTTCAAAGCTCAAAATGGCAAACTCTGTGACATCAAAGAGTAGATAACTTGTTAAACACCATTTGTGATTTATGTTTTGGAAATCCTCTGTGGACAAACATACGTTGGAAGTGCAGTTAACAAATTGATACTGCGTATTCTCCAACACATAAGAGCCATCAAAAATAAACATTTTGCATACTCTATGGCAAAACATCTATTGGAGTCCCATGATGGAGATATAAGGAACTTGCAGTTTTTTGGCATCCAAAATGTTCAAAAGAAATTCCGTGTTGGATCGAGAGAGAACTGGAACTGGGAGAATGGAGTCAATCAGATTATTTGGATTGGAACGGAACAACCATGATTATCTTCAGTTTTGTTAAATAATAGTTTTCTTTTAGGCAACACGTGACAGATCTAACAACTTTGAGAATGCAGCAGTAAGTCGCAGGGTAATGTAATGCTGATAAGGTGTAAGAGTTGTAATGCTGTGGGAATGTAAAGAAGGTCAGTAACTCATACGTTTTTCTTTTCTTGGCCTCAGGAAATAACACAGTACAGGATACCAGACTGAGCTGCATTACCAGACAACACCTCCCAAGCAGAGCCAACCTCCGTCACAAGACTCCACGGACGCTACGCAACACTCCTGACTATCGCAATCAATGGCACTTTGCTGTTTCTATGTGTGCTGCACTACGAAGCACAGATAGAAACATGAAAAACGAGGAGAAATAACGCATTTCTCCTTTTTTTGCCTGTCTAAGACCAGAGTTACCTTGTAAATAGGGGCAGCATCAAAATCAATGGGTGTTGCTTTGGAAAACCCACGCAACATCCCATTGCCCTTGTCAATCACACTAAGTGTAGTGTGAAAGGGTGCCATATTTACAAGGCAGCGTTAAGTCATGTTAAGTGGCTTAACGCTGCCTTGTAAATCAGGCAAAGCCCCTATTGCTACCACAACATCTAAAAAAGTGACATTGTGATGGCGATACAGGCTTGTAAATATGCCCCTGAGTTTCCTGGTAACTTCAATGAAGAATTTGACAGCTTGATGTTGGTCCAATATGTGAGTTAAAGCTATCCTTCAGTACTTCCTTGCATTGTCTGATGTTATTCATGAGAAAAGCCTGCTTGAGTAAGACATGGCTCCACTGCACATCCCTAGGAAGCATCAAACAATGTGTAGAATGGATTCTTGCGCGTAGGTGTATAACCTGAACCTCTCTTTCAAGAATTGATGATTGTGCCAGAATAGCTTGAGTTTCTTTATTGAGTGTTTAAAAACCGCATGCAAATAATAAATAATCGCACTGAATTATGCAATGGCTCTGATAAATGTCGCTGGTCAGACACAATTTTGTATGAACTCAGTGTAGAATATGTGCTTGTTTTTAGGCAGACCTAAAATGTCTGCAGACGTGCTGAACAGCATAAGTTGCACCTTTAGGGCGGATTTAAGAGCTGCATATGGGAGGTTACTTTCCCAAATCGAATATCAGAAGAGACCTAATGCAAGATTTAGTGTATCTGGCTCTGCTTTTTTTAACCAGGAACAATATGCTAAAAATGTTGCCTTACATGCAAGGTTTTGACGGACTAAACTAAAATCCAATTGGTTACCTAGGGCACCTTCGGGATAGATGAAGCTCCTTTCTAAATGTGTTGCACTGTAAGAGTGCTGATGTAGGTGCAAAACGGCCTGAGAAGTATTTATGACCAAAAGACATTTATGGAATCAAGGGGCATATTATCAAGGGGGTTTATCTCCGCTTTTTTGGCTTTAAAAGCAAAGAAAGCGGAGATAAAATTATCTCCCTATTACCTAGCTGTCGCTAACACCAGTTAGCGACAGCTAGTAGGAGATAGCGACCATCTTGGGCCCCACTTTGCATGTCAGTGATATTTATCACTAATGACATGCAAAGTGGGCGTGCCAAGATGTTAGCGACTGGAAACAGTCGCTAACATCGCTATCTCCTATTACCAACTTTTGGAGATATTCGCGCTAAGCGCGAATAGCTCCAAAAGCTAACACCTGCCCTGAGCAGTTCTTAGCCATGTTATCCAATGGGAGGTGAATAACATGGCTAAGAGCATTAGCTCGGTAATGCATGAATATCGCTGACTTTTCATCGATATTCATGCATTGCGGCCGTTTTTTATCGCATTTGCGATAAAACTTGGTAATACCAAGGTTTATTTGCGATAAAAATCGCTGCAGCTCAGCCGGTAAATTTTTGTCTCTAACCAAGCAATAGCGATAATTATCGCTATTGCTTGGTAATATGCCCCCTATTTTGTTCTGGTTACACTCAGGATCGGGTTAGCTGAGGGGCTATAGAGCCTTGCATGAAGCCTAAATAGGGCATGTTCTACTGCAGCTTCTTTATTTTTTAGCTTCGCTAGTTGGTATCGTGGTGTGTTGCTATGTACAATAAGGCCCGCTCAGACTCTCAATTTTAGCTACACATTTTAGCTTGACATCTTTTTCCAATGGTGACTTTTTCCATGGTTAGTAGCTACATGATAATGTAATGAGAAGTTATTTTACATACATTTCATTTCTTAGTAAATATTATTCTCATGTTGTTCGTACACTCTACGCAAGGCTATGCACATACAACATGATACCCTAATATCTTGTTGTCCAGTTGAAACAGCTTTCTGGCTCAGGACAAACCATTGCATCAGATCTGCACCTTTGACACATTGGGATTGGAACAGTGCTTTTAATATATAATTCAGAAGAGGAGCATTTCTGCTGGGATTATCCTGGAACCCAGTGCGCTGTGACTGAGATGTAGTACTGCTGACTCTAACCTATATCCTGCAAAGGACGTTAGCCTGTTCTACCCAGACCAGCTTGCTGGCACATCATACTCAGGTATATGGGTTTTAGGCTATCCCAATGGATCTGGCACAGGGTACTCCCACTATACTCTCAATAGTATAGGTAGCATTCATTAGGAGTATAATCATATAGTAATGTTATCATGGTTGAACTGTTTACATTTGCACCAGTCTCGTAATCCTGATTACAACGCTTTGTTTAATCTGACTAATAATTACAGTTTACACTTTATAAACAAGATTACGATTGTTTAAAAAAATGTTGAAAAGCCAAATTCATATCTTTCGTGTGTTTACCTTGGATGTATGTCACTACAACGCACACTTTTACAAGGCATACCTTTACAACGCATTTTTTACAACGCAACATCCATTACAACGCATTCCATTACAACGAAAATTAAAAAAACACATTTAAAACGCATTCCATTACAACGCATAATACCTTTACAACGCATACCATTACAACACATAACATTACATTGCATGTTTGGTAAGTATTGGATAGTGTAGGGGTAACATTTACTATTCTAACTCCAGGGGGTGCAACAGAAGGGTAAGTGTTGGATAGTGTAGCGGTAAAAATTACTATTCTAACTCCAGGGGTTGCAACAGTAGGGTAAGTGTTGGATAGTGTAGGGGTAAAAATTACTATTCTAACTCCAGGAGGTGCAACAGTAGGGTAAGTGTTGGATGGTAATGTTATGCATTGTAATAGAATGCATTGTAATGACTGCGTTGTAAAGACATGCATTGTAGTGGTGTGCGTTGTAGTGTCAAGGGTTGTAATGGTTGCGTTGTAATGGCATGCGTTGTAACTGATGTTGCGTTGTAAAAGTGTCGTTGTAATAGTAGTGCGTTGTAAAAGTTGCGTTGTAAAGGTTGTTTCCCGTTTACCTTGGGCATGCAAAAGTAACCATGAAAGTGTAGATCTGTTCCCGCAGTTTCCTTGGGGAAAAAGAGTGGTCATGTACGAGGTTTCTGATACCACTTGGTACCTTGGTCAGGTTAGGTGATCAGATGGGGCACTGAGAGCTAGCTAGGAATTGGACCAATATTTTCTTATGGTATATTCAGAGGTTTTTGTTGTCCATACACGCAGACCTACTTAATTCATAGGAACCGTATACCATGGCACCACCAAAGTTCTAGGTCAGGTACTTCTTTAACCTGAACCTTAAATATGGTGCTAGCAGCTATCAGTCCTGTTAATTGTAGGCATGCTGTTACAGCACTATTACTACAACAAGAGCTCCCTATTGGGGATGGTGGGAGATGCTACCTTCGTGCTGAGGCCCACGAAGCATGTAAAACAGAGTTAGTCTATTTTTGAGTTCACTTTTCTGCAGTCGATGCCGCTTCACAGAGATTTCACACATACACCCCAGCTGCTTTAACTGGTCTATACAGACCTTGTGAAGATTTAAGATACAGCATCAGAATCAGTTCGAAGGTGTCCTTCAACAGCCACTTAACAATATAAGACTGTGTCCCCTCAGAACTGGCGGGGCGACATGGCCAGTCCTAGCCACATACCCAAACTAAGCATCATTACATTTTAGAGAACTCCATGCTTTTTACACAGGTCTATTCAGACGATATACGGGTTTACCACATTTCGTTATGTACACAATAACAGCTGTCCCAGCAAGGGATGTTCACGCTGTGTTGCCACAGCTAGCTGTGCCTGCAATTTCTCCAGTAACTACTAATGCAATTATGAGTACAGTTCCTGTGAGGAGGGAGAAAATTCCATTTTGAGATTCCACAGAAAACATATCAACTTGAAGTAGTTTCAAGTCTTATTTTATGAGCTTAGTTACTTAAAACCATTGCTAAAAAATGTGCCGTAAAAATTTTCATTATAAATTACTATTTTAAGAGAAATGTAAAAAAATATTTAGTAAAAATCTGTGAAATCAGTTCAAATCAGTTAATCTGTCATGTTCAAACGCAAGATTTAGTGAATAATTCATTAACTTAGCAACTTTAATTTTGTTTACATTTAGGCAGTAAACTTGCTTTGTCCGGTTCAAGTGCTGAGGTGTGCCTGTAGATGTTGTGGCATTTTCTTTTCCACTCGCCTTTACCAGGCGGCAGTTCAGCTGCGTGTCCTCAGGTGCAAAACATGCCAGCACCGCTTGCCTCTGTCTGTGGATGCCTCTGTAACTGAAAAGTGGTTTTAAAAGCTGTTTTTGTTCCTTTTGTAATTTCTTTGTAGATGCAGAGAAGATGCAGCATGTCTTCCTGTGCTATGCCGCATAAGCGGCAGGTGGAGTCGAATTGGCTTTTCCACCAGTGCGAAAGTGATTTGTGCATGGTTGCAGGCCTAGTCAGTACCATAGGAATTGGATTTTAGTAGATCTGGCAAATCCCAGACCTAAGCATTTTTGGGCAGCGGGGGTGGAATAGGTGCTCAAGGTCATCCAGCCATGTGACCTGTTGGATAAGGCTGCTTTGTCCTCAACCCAGGATAGGCGCTTTACAATGTTCTTTACTATTTGTTAGAAAAGACAGTGACTGGTAGGTGTTTCCCAGAGCTCGATGAGCCCCAGGGTGGTCAGACTTGCGTGAAGATATTTTGCAGCAGGCAATTACGTATTATATTGTATTTATGACCACAAGCACCAATTCAGAGTTCCTGGTTTCGATTTCCTCACATTGTCCAACAAGATCGCTATTGTGCCTTGTCTTGCAAGGGTCTGTTTCTGAACACCGAACTCAAGCCTAATCTGTGCTGGAGAGACTCTTTTTGGTAAGCCAAAAATTATTCTGCATCTAGGAGCTTGGAGTCCTTGAACCTCTGTGCCTCACTCCATTAAGCTTTTGTGGGTAGTAGTTTTGCCCGTATTACTTCAACTAGTGGGGCAAGTGAGGGGCCAATCTGCTTGGAGTTAAGATTTCTTAACGAGACTGCCAGGGCTGTTCCCCTCCTCTTAATTGAGTCCCTCTTGGCTGTAAAATACCCTCCTTTATCGATGACCACTCCTAAATATGTACATTCTGTTGCTGAGTCTATGCGGGTATGACCCCAAAACCAGACGGATGTTTTCTTGAAGTTCTTGTTGATTGTCATGGTTTTGGTTTGCTCCAAGTTGATGTTCCGGTTGTTTGCCTCAGGGAATTCGAAAGTGGTATTAAGAAAGTGCTGTAAGCCCACCTTCGTTTGACTAATTAGAAATTAGTTGTCTGGTTAGAGTAGACATGGTAATGCTAGGTTCCCTATCCATGGAGAGTGTGAGCTGCTAGCATTTAAAAGCGGGATAAGGTGTGGAGGGAACAGGTTAAAGCGGGTCGGGCCAACACACATTCTTGCTTGAGACCTTTGGTTGTTGGTATCCGCCTCGAAAGAGTTGACCCATCCCCAGTTTTACTTGAATTCAGGTCTCGGTGTGCAGATTGATTAGCAGATTGAGAAATGCCTGGGATATGCCCCAGTTGGCCAGTTTTGTCCATAGTTTGCTGCGGTTCACATGATCGAAGGCAGTCCTGTAATCAATGAAGCATAAGTGTAATGGCATTTTTTTTTCTCAGCTTGTCGATAAGCAGGGCCATAGTTATTATATTTGTTACAGTTCCAACAGATTTGGAGAAGCCAGTCTGATTCAAAGGGATTATCGAGTTGTCTTTGACCCATTGTAATTCATCAAGAAGTGTGCCCGCACAAAATTTTGCCTCGTTGTCCGGAAGAGCGACTAAGCAATAGTTTTTTGGCTGAGTGTTGTCTCCTGACTTGAAAATTGACGAGATTCACGAAGCCCGCCAGGACGGAGGAAATACGCCGGTCTGCCTTATTTCGGTGAAAAAAAGGGCTGAGTGCTTTTGCCCAATAATTTGCATCTTGTATATAGAGTACAGGTGGTATTCCATTGGGGCGTGGTACCCTTTCTTTTCTACCCTTCTTTATATGGCGTTTAGTTGCTTTGAGGTAGTTGCTTGGAAGTATAACTCCCAGCAATTCCCCTTCATCCCCTTCCGGTGCTGTTGTACTTTCCTCACTGGGTCGGTTCACGATAGTGGTGGTCCTCAAAGTTGTCTCTGACCTAGTTCCTGTAGATGTCTTCATGGTGGAAGTGATTGCCAAGGTATGTCGCCCAGTCCTTCTCAGATATTTTAGATGACAGTCCATCATGTGTAGGGCAAATCAGTCGGTTTATTGTCCCCCAAAACTTTGTACTGTCTTTCTGCTTGATGTCGGCATGCAAATTTGCCCATAGAGAATCCTCAGTGTCTCTCTTTATCGCACATAATACTTGCATCAGCTGAATTTTCTGCTGTCGTACTGCTGCTAGCTTTGTGAGATCAGTTGGATTCCACCGCAGGAGCTGCAGAGTGCGGTTGATTATATTTTTTATAGACCTTATCTTATTTTTTTTTACTCTTAGTGAAGTTGGTTGTACCACTATAGCTCTGCTGTACCCTTGATTTAATTGGAACAGCAAAGGATTTTGCCAATGTGTTTGTGTAGTTCACCCATTTCTCTTTTTTATTGCCCCCTTCCTGTGTTTCGAATAAAAGTTTTGTGGTTTTTAGAAAGTTCCCTTGTGTTGCCTGCCCACATTTATTTTCCTATAGTTGATTGTAGCTGTTGTTCCTGGTTGGCCATTCCATTTCAAAAGCTTTGGCATGTTTGTGCGGAGTATGAGCTCCTGGGGCCAGTGATCACTGTCAGCTTTGTTGCCGATGCTGAATGTAATAATTTCGTTGAGCAGGGTTAGGGACACGAAGGTATAGTCTAGCGTTGAGTTTCTGGTTGATGTATAATGAGCGAATGCTGGGGGGATATCAACATTCCTTCTACTGTTCACCGCTCTAAGGTGGAGGTGTTCAAGATTCTCTACGATGCGCTGCCTGGTTTTTGGGGGCAGCTCTGATGAGCTCTTACCCTGAGGTGGGATGTTCCATAATTGATTATACTTCCTCTGCTGTCGTTGAGCCGATTAGATGTAAGTAAAAGTCCCCATTTGGGTATCATGTCTGGTGTATAGACCTCACTTATACATTGCTCTACAAAATGTGTCAGTTGTTTTGCAGCCTTGTTTCTTCTTTTCGGATGTATGCAGGTATTTATTATTATGATATCCTTGCGCCCTTATCCTGTTGTCCCCCTCTAAGTAGATATGTTTATTGCAACAGATTCCGATGTTCTCAGGCCAACTAGATGAGCTTAAGTTGTACTTGTGTTGTTCAAATATATTGTGAGGCCTCCCTGCAGGTGACTGTATCTAGCCCCTGTGACTGGTGGTGAAAAGAAATGTAAATATCCTTCAAAATGTGGTGGGTTGATCAGCCAGGTCTCCTGCAGTGCAATAATATGGAATGTCCTTTGGTAATTAATCCAGGTCTGTCATCTTGCTGGACAGCCCATTGATGTTCCATGAACAGATCCTCAACAGGTTAATTTCAATTGCAGGTGAATATTGCCTCCGGTTTTGTCAATTGTTTCTTGTTTGGTTAATAATTGTCCTCGTGGGACATCTTGGGTCGTCAAGGCAAGTTCCTTGCTGTGTAGGGTCTGGAAGATTTGGGCATGTTTCCCGTGACTGCCTCTTTGTGGGCGGTGAACACCCTCTTGCCCCTCTCAGTACAGACCTTGGGGTGTTTTTCCGGGCTGTTGATGTTGTGTCTACGTGCAGCTGGACTAGCGGAGCAGGATAGCAAGGTATACTGATTGGTTTTATCTCTATGCCCCAGCTTTTAAAGATCATTATTTCCAGCAATATTTTTTACACAATGGTTGCCTGTCTCCAAGTGGTCAGTGTGACCTCGCCCCCCCTGGGGGACACCATGATTGACAAACGCTACTGAATCAAACTCTGTGGTAGTAACCTCTGTTAGTGGTAGTATATGTGACAGAAGGCAGAGAATGTTCCCTTGGTTTAGTATGTCGTGTGCCCCTCTTGATCTATATGTTGGTGTGAACTGCAAGGTTTTCCTGACCTTATTAGGGTTTTCCGCTTGATTGGCTAGTTGATGAATGTTGATGGGCTGGTAATTAGTGGTGCCTGGTTTAATTAATGGTGATGATCCTTTAGCCCTGATCTGGTCACAAAAAATGTTATTTGCTGCTTGCCCAGTGTGGTGCAGGTGCTCCATGTTTTCAGCAGGGGCAGCCCTAGTGATTGACCCGCCATGTTCTTATGCAATAAAATGTACTAGTCGCTTGTCCTCAGTGGTAGCTGACACTGAGTTGGACGGGTATTGAAGGTCTTTTTCCGATTGGTATTTGGGCTGACTGGTAAAAGTGACCAAGACATTCTGGGATATCTTACCACTCTATCAGCAGGCAATGCTGTTGTTGGAGGGGAAGGACGGCCGTGTGATGCAATTTCTCCAGACCTTACGCTGCATGGCACTTGTTGGTGTGTACCCGCCTCCCTTCCCAAGTTGTTATGTTTAGGGGTGTATTTTTTTTCGTCTTCAGGCTGCGATGGTTGCTGCGAAGACCCTATGGTAGTGGGCTGTTGATTGGAGTTGGAGCCGCCCCCTTATCGACAGATGTGGAAGTTTTGTGGCATACGACCATTTCTACTGGAGATGTTTTATATGGGAAATCAGATATTTCAGGCGGTGTCAGTCTGAAGAGGTGAGCAAAGTCTCCCTGTTTAGAAATTGACTTTTGATTCCGACCCTTCCTCCTTTGGACACATCATTGTTTTGCATTCAGATTGTCATTTAATATTGTTCCTTAGCCAGCTGACTCCGACACGGACCTCCTGTTTGGTTGCTGATACATCAGTCTTATTACATCCGTCGTTTTTGGCTTTGCCTCTTATTGATGGATTGAGGGTGAGGGACCTGTGAGCCGAGATTTCCACGCCATGTGCCCTTGTTCCGGTTTGGTCCACAATAGAAGGAGTTCCCTTTGACTTAAGGTCAGTGGAGCTCCGTGTTGACTCCTATATTTGTGCACACAAGTTGCTCAGCATTGAGAGGAGGGAGGCTAGTTTGTCAACTACTGGGCCGCACCCACAGCTTGGCTCCCTGACTTGTAGTTTGCCCTGTGTGTTCTGGAGAAGAGTGTTTAGGGATCCAAGTTTCTCATCAATTGCTACCCCGAACACTGCCAGTGTATTTAATAAGGTCAGCTGAGTATCCATTTTATCTGATAGTTACTGGAGGTCTGGAGTTGCACTGTTTTGAGCAAACTGGCCCAGGCACTTTCAGAGTCCAATTGTTGCTGGTACTTGGTTAGATTTTCCAAATCAGACCCTGGTGTCAGGGCCTCCGGTCCTTGGATCCTGTCCGACTACGGAAGCTCTGAGTGCTTCAGTATGGAGAGATTTTGAGAGTCTGTCATAAACTTCGCTGGTAATTGTTGTGTGTGAGTTGTCAGTAATTACTCCCATTCCTCAGCATCGATATTAGAGAACTGCTCCAAGTCTCCTTTCTCTTTTCCTGATGCTGGTTCTGTCCTAGGAGGCGTTGATGTTAGCAGCCAAAGTGGAGAAGTGTGGCTCAATGGTTAGAGCGGCAGACCCTGATGCAGAGGTCTAGCCCGGGACCAGAGTTCAATTCCCCGCCTCGGCGGGTCTTGGGCTCAAAAATTCCACGGACCTGATAATTCTCGCCTCTGTGCCTATTCCAATCATGGAGTCCCACTCTGCAACTCTGGGCAATAGCTTGCTTAATCTTCACAACGGCCCCCACAATGCTAAGGATGCCTGGCCTCCACCTTGGGGGTGCCCAGGAGTGGACACCTCACAGAGAAAGCCAGGATGGGTTCCACAGTGGTATTCATACTTGCGGGTGAGTAGTGCGCTATACAAGTATCAATTTACATTTTTTACATTACATTAAAGAGAATTAGGCGTTAGAGTCAGGTTGGGTTTTGCTTTATTGATGAAATTGGGCAACACACCTAGCTTTATTATAGACAAATCCTTGACTGTAGTGCAGTTGTTCCTTGTCTTCCCATTTCGACCCCCCTCTTTCCATGGCTCTATGTGTCCTCTTCCAACTTGTTCAGGAGTCTTTGCCAGCTTTGTTATTGCTTCTTGTTCGTTGATTGATTTTGCTTTTGTCATATGTAGCTCAACGAGACACTGGAGGTCTAGTGACACAGGCATGGCATTGCTTTGCAAATCTGGTGTTAAAGCAATTGCATAAGGTATTGAGGGTAAGGAAGGTGGTGAAACGACATGCCCAGGGTCAATTTCTATGCCAAATGTTGCACATTAGTTGGAGGCCTGACTGCTGCTATTCCCACAGTCAAGCGACTTAAAAGGTGCATGCGCTGTGTTTAGACCTTGGGCTGCAATTGTGCTTGATAGGAGAGCGTCACCTGCGTTTTTTAGAAACTGTAATTTTGTATAGATCTTGGGCTGTGTCAGTAGAGTGCGGCTCTGGATGGGGCGATGCTGAACCCTTGGATTCATTCTAGTGGCCCTCTTACGAGGTCAGGGTATAACACTGTTTTGATAACAGTCCCCTTGTGAAAGGGGTTGGGGTTGGAAATACAAGATGATGTGGTTCTCCTCTGTGGTGAATTCAGTGAATGTTGCAAGGTCCCACCTCAGATCTTGTGGTGAACTGGTAAAGGAGTACCTTTAAGGCACAAGGGAATGGGTAAGCGCATAGGGGGTTATTTATGCGAAATGAATGCAGCGCGGTGCTGCAATGTTAATTTGCTGTGCCACACTGCGTTAGTTTCGAGGAACAGGGATACAACATATTTACAGCAATATGTTGCATCTCTGTATGTTTCCCTGCGCTGGTGCACTATCTGCTGCCATGCACTGGCAAAGGCACCCTTGCACCATGGTTCAGGGATGCCTGCATTGTGGGGAGATTGTTTTTGTGCAGGAAGGGGCACCTGCATGTACAAAAATAATCACTTTAGGTGCATGCATGCTGTAGGAGGCAGTACACATTGAAAGGATAAAAAACAAGGAGAAATGAAAACCTTTCTCCTTGTTGCACCTCGCTACGCCACTCTTGGGGGAGGGGAGGGCGTAGCATTCAGACGCATTTCCAGGTTTACAATTGCTCATAAATCTTGAAATGCATCAGTGGACAAGGGTGTTGCATGGGAATACCCACACTAACACCCATGTCACGCCCCTAACACGCAACGTGTTGCATGAAATGGCGTGATATTTATGAGCTCAGGTAAAGCCACACAGGGTGGCTTTGTGTGCGCTTGTAAATTTCACGCAGGATGTAGCAATGCCTTTGCCTAATGCAACGTGGCGCACCGATGGCACAAGGGGCTCATAAATGAGCCCCAACATCTTTAGGCCTTTTTTCCCCATTGAACTATGTAGCCCATTAGTTGTGACCATATCTTAAACAAGCATCTACCGGGCACTGTCCTTTCAATGATTGGGTATTCTGAACTACAGAACTAACTTAGCTGGAGGTTGAAATCTTGCAAAGGTCCAAGCGGGTGTTAAGACTCCTAACAAAATAATGCCTGACTCTGTGCCTTGTAACTGATCAACTCAGTGTGGTATGGAGGAGTTTCATTAGGCAATATTAAAATCCTTGGGGACAGCTGTCCTATTTATAAAGCAGACACTTAATCGGTGTCCAGAAAATAGCTGGAGTCTGACAGAGCCCTGTCAGAGGAGATTAGATGCTGCGCTTAAAATATTGCCTTGCAATGGAATTGTTCAGGAAAACTACAGATATCAGAGCCTTTCAATTTATGCATATATATCGACTGTGAACAAGAATACCTTGAAGCTGGAGTTGTTCTTGTCTTTTCTTTAAACTTTTTCTTCTTATTATTCTTTTTTAGAGATTGTGGTTCAACCGGTTGCTGGAGACTGCAGTGGATTGCTGGGGAAGCTGGAATGACCTCAGGAGAGGAGGTGATCACAGGAAAAAGATGAGTGATCAGCAGGGAGTCTATTTATAGATCTACCGTTCACCTACAGGTCACTTGAAGGGGGAAAAACACTGAAAGTTGATGGAAGCTGAGTTACATGATTTAATTGTCAGGAAGCCGTTTGTCGGGGTCATGGAATGTTCAACACTGCTCCTGGATAATTTCCATGATTGGGGCTAATTGTCATGAAGGCACCTGTCGGGGTCATGGAATGTTCAACACAGCCTCAGGCAATGTTCTGTTGATTGAAGCTAATTGGCCGGAACTCACAGCAGGTTGTGAACTGGCAAAAATAATTAGTTTTGAGTAGTGTAACAGGTGCACCTGCAGCGTTAATCAATCAATCTGGGAGTTTATAAGGTGCGCCACTCACCCGTGAGGGGTTCAGCTGAACAGCCAGGTCTCGAGGGTCTTCCTGAAGGTGTTCAGGGAGGAGGCACATCTGATGTCTGCCAGTAGCTCATTCTCATATATTGATGGGTAGTTTGTGACACTCCATACCACCTTTGGCCACTACAAGGTTCTTAAGAGGTTATACTATCTGACCTTCCATCTCAACCGGTAGTGTACCTATTTTGTTGTTAACAGGAATCCCAAATGATGCAGGGCGGTTCCGAGTGGTGACTGATGGGTATCCTGTTAGAAATCACAGGTTTCCATCTATGTATTTCTACAATTGTTAGATGAGTTGACACTGATTTTTGTTAGTTTAATGAACCACACATAGACTTTGTTAGACCCTTTGACACTTTTGTGTTTTATACATTTAGTTAGGGAATGTGTCTCTGTCGGGTCTTTAAACTCCCTTAGGACCTCCCTCACCATATTGTTTTTTCTTTTGTTACTTGCTCACATGTTTAATCGATTCTTAGTTGAAAGAGGGTTTGCTTTTAAAAATGATGTCTATACTCGAAAGCAAGGGTAAAATTACCACAAAATCACGGAAGCTATTAACTGGTACTCTAGATAATTTTATTACTAAAACGAATTTCTTTATAGATCAAGGAATAATTTTATTGAAACGGAGGGTGTCACAAGATTTAGCAATGGCCAAAAGATCATCTATGGGACAAATTGCATTAGCTCGTACCCCGGATCGCCACTCACGCGATAACCCTAATGACACCCAGGTCTTGATACACTATGCTCCGATACCGCATGATCAATCTTTGGTGGATTTACAAGATACGCTAGATGTTAACATTGTACCTGACTCCCCCGTGGTGAACGAAACACTAAACTTGCCAGAAAAACAGAATATCAGACAACTAAGGGAGAGACGGGGAGGAGCTATCCCGAAGAAAAAGCAGGTTAATACCACTATAGCGGGAAATAGGAAAACAAAAACTAAAGTAACAAAAGGCCCTAGTAGAGATGATACATTGGCAAAAGAACAGGAGGGATCGCCTGGGATCTCAAATGCTAGTAATACACTATTAATATCAGCGGTATCGACTCAATATATGGCCGTAGAAGGTGCTGGTAATGTAGTAAAAAGCATTGAGATCCTACATGACCCTTGCCTTGATTAATTAGGAGCATTGTTAAAATCTTATCTTAAGCCGCTAGAAATTAGATTGTCAAATATAGAGAAACAACTCTCCCATATATTAGCCTCCACGAAGAAGGGATCAGAGGTTGTGAATGACCTACCAAGTAATAAACCCTTGCGCACTAAGAAGTTACCTAATGTTAATAGCTGTGTACCTCAAAAGTCTAAAACACCAATAAAGCCACCTGAACTTACAGCCCACGTGGGCGAAAAATCCCCAATGACTAAGTCTAATGTCAGGGAAGATAGACGGGCACCGGTAGAGGGAACTAGAACTAAGCACCGAAGAATAAACTTATCCCCGTAATCTTGCTCATACACGGTGGTATTGACTGGAGTCCCAGAACTACCTGACCCCACATTAGAATCTTACATAGCATTGAAAAATAAAGTAATACATTGGCTCAACATAAACCGTCCCTTACCCGAATATATTTCAAGCGAAATTATGATGGTTCGTAGAGTCCAATGGGTGGGTAATAGTGAAAAAACAACTTCGGGGGATTGTGTATTAGTAAATTTTAAAGATCCTCGTACAGTAGATCATATTTGCGACTGGAGTTACCAGACCACTAGATCAACAATTGAATCCTGGCCACTTTCATACTTCTAGACATTGCCCAATCCACCGGAATATGGAGTAGATTGGACACAGGTCAAGCATCGCACAAGAGGAAGGATGCCATATGAAGGGCAGGGTCTCTTCAATGATTGGAGAGACCTTCCAACTTATAATAGCTTCAGTGGCCTCGATAACGTCAATTGACTTGGGTTGCCTAAACAAATAAATCTCCCTAGATTAGCGGAGGGTCAGGGTAAACCACACCCTTCCAAGTTATCATTAAATAGGAGAACGGATAGGGCTGATAATATAGGACATGGCACCCAAATTATACTGGGGGAGAAAGAAAGTCACTCTTTAAAGGTAATCCGGGCCCTGGTGTCCCCCCAGGTAGACATAATAGACAGGCAAGTAATCTCAGAAGCACCAGTGTCCTCCAGAACGCCTGGGAGGACTGTAGAGTCAATGTTAGATCAGGCATATCCGAGTGCGGTCTTTAGAACGACTGCAGGGGAATTAAACTCTACCGTTTTAGATGAGAGTTCTATAATTCTCTGTAAAAGATATATGGGTGACACACTTAGTATTTTAAATTGGAATATAGCAGGACTCGTGAGTAGAACTAGGGAGCCAGCTTTTCTATCCCTGGTGGATCAATCTTCCATTATATGTTTGCAGGAGTGTTGGGTGTTGAAACCCATACATTTAAATGGCTTTCGAACATTTCATACCCCGGCTAAGCTGTCAGCGAGGGGGAGAAACTCAGGCTGTCTCTGTACCTACATTTCCAACACGGCAAATATAAAAAATTAAAAACTATAATTTGGGGTCGTCTTACTTTCCATCACTAACTCTAGAAAGTGGAGGAAATGAAATTAATAATCTGATTAATTTCTATAATAACACCTCAAAGGCAGATTTGTCTTCCACTCTTAATGAGCTTTTATACCATGTAAATGCTCCAGCAGGGGTTTGTATTCGTTGGCTGGGAGATTTTAATTGTTACATTTGCCAGCATAGCCATACAGGGATTTGTGGGTTAGAAAACCTTAAGGGAGAGCCATGCACTCACTTTGTCCATATTACCCATGGAAACTTCTTTAATACTCTTGTATCCCAACATGACTTAGGTTATGTGAATGAATTATGTAGTCCACAGGTAGATTTTAGCCCGACCTTTAATGGCAGGGGGTGTAACTCCGTATTGGATTATGCCTTGTTGTCAAATTGTCACTCTGGAAAAGTGTCTAACTTTAATATAGGTGATATTGCCATAAGCGATCACTATCCGATGAGCTTTTCCCTATCCCTTTTAAAAAATGATAATAAAAAACATGATGTTGTAGATGACTTATATAAATATAACCTATCTTTAGCAGAATTAAATGGTTATGCCATAAAATGGGAAAAGATAGAGCCGCTGACTTTCATGGAAAGTCTCCTAAGTAAGAGGAGTTCATGACTTGCTTATCTGCTGACAAGGATAGTTTCTCAATTATGACTGCCTACCAAAAGATTTCGACTGAGATCTCGAAGGCACTCACAGGAAACAAAAGAAGGACCGCAAATGACAGGGTGGAAGGCTGGTTTGACAAAGAGTGTAGAAAGGCCCACGCTGCATTGTTACAGAGCCTTAAAACTAAGCCTAAAAATGTGTCTGATATAAGAAAAGCAAGAGCCAATTATTATGGCTCCATCAAGAAAAGGAAGACCCAGATTAAACAGGAAGCATGGCGTGTTCTTGATCAAGCCTGCATCCTGAAGGATAACGTGGGTTTCTGGAAAGCAGTGAATGCCCCGTTTTTCCAGTATAGGAAGGCTGACATCATAGAGTTGGCTATACAGGAAGGCTCATGGGTAAAACACTTTACAGAGCGCTACTAAAGAGATGACCTACAGGGAACCAGCCCGGCTGAACCCGCTGGGCAGTCTGGAAATATTCCACAGGCACTATATCCTTTAAACATTACTTTTACAATACCTGAAGTCGAGGTAGCAATTAGAGAAAGTGCGGCAGGTAAAGCCCCAGGGCCAGATGGGGTACCAGTTGACATCTATAAATCGAATTTAGAACTATGGGCCCCCCTTCTGACCAATTTGCTAAATAACGGTAACAATGTGGGGTTTGTAAGTACATGGCAAGAAGCAATATTGGTCCCCATCTTCAAAAAGGGGGACCGAAATGACCCCAAGTGTTATCGTCTAATATCACTATTGGACTCGTTGATGAAGGTGGCTGGAAGAATCATTTTGAATAGGCTGCAGGAATGGGCAGACGATACAGGAGTCCTTTCAAAATTCCAGTATGGTTTTAAGGCAGGGCTGGGCACAGTCGAACAAGGGGCCTCATTTATAAAGCCTTGCGTCAGTTTTGCGCTTCCGATGCGTCACTTTTTGTGACGCATTGGCGGCGTAAAACATGCCTCCTGTTGCGCACTATTTACAAAGTGACGCATCTAAGCAGATGCGTCACTTTGTAAACCCCTCCGCTACATTAGACCTGCGTCAGGTATAATGTATGCAGGGGGGGGGCGTTCCCCCGTAAAAAGCCTCGTAGAAGTGACGCCGTGAAATCTATGAGATTTCACTGCGTCACTTTTAGGACGCCGTTGCGTCAAAATCTTGCGCCTGCCTCACAGCAGGCGTAAGACTGACGCAGGCCCTTTCACATGGGGCTTGCCCCATGTGAAAGGGCGCATTGCTGGAGTTACGTCACTTTTGTGACACACTCCAGCAATGCGTCACTTTTGCGCTTACAGAAACGTCAGAAATACTGAGGTATCTGTAACTCCTTGCGACATGATCCGTCATACATTAAATATGACGCATCAGGAATGTCACAAGGAGTGCGCACTGAGAAGTGACGCATCGCTGCTTTCACGCAGCGATGCGTCATTTCTCATAAATGAGGCCCTAGGGGTTAATCTCGCTATCATCATAGGTAAATATGTAACAGCAAAAAAGGGAAATGTGTTCCTAACCTTTGTCGATTTAAGCTCGGCTTTCGACTGTGTAAGCCATGAAATTTTGTGGGACGCCCTAACAAAATTGGGCATCGAAAGTAATATTTTAAATTTTATAAAGGAGCTATACCGCGGGGCGGGTGCAAAGGTACAATTCGGTAGTATGGGCGAGTGCACTGCAAATTTTCCCATAACAAAAGGGGTCCGTCAAGGTTGTATCCTTGCGCAGTTTTTATTTAACCTCTACATAAATAGCGTGGCAAGTCATCTTACTAGCTTGGGACTGGATTTTCCACAAATTAATGGTTGCTTGGTTCCGATTTTACTTTATGCGGATGACGCTGTCATCATGGCAAGAACAGAAGTAGGCCTCCAGAGAGCGCTTGCAATTTTTGCAGACTATATGAATGTAAGAGGTTTAAAGATTAACGTGGGTAAAACTTTTGCTATGAACTGTTCACCCAAGAGAAACGTTCAGTGTAATATTTACTTAGACCAGTCAAAGATAGCATTAACCAATACTTTTACTTACTTGGGTATTAATTTTAGTAATAATGGGAAATGGACATCTGCGGTAAACATGAGGAAACTGGCCTTTGTTGGGGGGTCGACCAGTTAATATCCTGAGGGACATTTATATTTCGAAATGTGTCTCCACTGCAATCTATGGTGCCGGTTTATTGGGCCTAGCGGACACCCGGGAGATCCAAATATGTGATAACTCTTTTCTGAGCTATCTGTTAGCAGCACCCAGATCGACCTTGACACTTGTCTGCCACAAAGAAATAGGAAGGCTTATATAACTGATCTTATAAAAGTTGGCCCAGTCTTATTGTGGCCCAAATCTGGACGACAGAAGACATGGGCTTTAACAGAGAGGTAGTGTTGGATTGCTGGAATTTACAGGGGGCATCGAAGATTGATTGATTGGTTTGTTTATATTAAGGGCTTTCTGAAACAAATAGGTCATCCTGAATTCTTTGACTCCCCAATGACCTTAACGGCAATTTCTAGAAAAAAGTTAAAAGAGAAATGCCTTTGTTTTTTGGGAAATAAACGCTGGCTAATAGAAAGTAAGAAAGTTTCGACACAGGAGAATCAACTAATGCTACAAGGGGAGGGCATCCAGCTTTACTTATCTAATACTCAGAGTAGTTATACTCGGATGCTCCTTACACGTTTTAGAACCGGAAGTTTCTTCAGATTAATTACCTTCCCTGAAGTGAATAGCTGGTCAAGGGACCTAATTCTCTGTCCATGTGATGATGTATCTCAGCAGTCCACTCTACATTGCATTTTTTTTTCTGTAAATTTTATTCAATAGCTAGAAAGAACTATTTGGGTGTTCTGCTGAGAAGATGGGGTCTCAGGCAATGAAGACCAGCATTACTTAAACTTCAATGTTAGAAGATGAGATGGTAATTTACTTAGTGGCTGTGTTTTTAAAAAATGTCATCAGATGCAGATCAACCATGAATTAAATTGAATTGTCTGAAATTGGTTCTTAATAATTAACTGTACTACTGTATTTTATATGTGCTTTTATGATTTTTTATTGGAAATCGAATAAAGCTATCTTTGACTTGACTTGACTTGAAGACGATTGCAAATGTCAGTAGCTGCACAAATGTAGGATTTGTGCAATTTTTCTAAACTTTTCAAACTTGTGAATGAGTATCTTCATATCATGTAACAATATTTTCTGATAATTGTAATTGCCTTGTATGTTCACATTATTGAGACTTGTATGAAACCCTAAACATTCTGGTTTAATTACTATCCCTGCATGATGATTCAGGGTTTAAATTGGTGTGAGCTGTCTGTATCCATCAAGGAACTCATTAATTGATTCATGCACACACCACTTTACCCAGCTATCTATCAGTGCACTTACCTATTCAACCATTCTTCCATCGTTGAACTTATTGACCCTGCACGTATCCATGCACTTGGGGGGGGGCTTTCAAGTGGAGAAGGAGCTCTACCAGGAATTACCAGAGCTCTTGTGCCGCTGAACTCGCAGTTCCTCTACCTTATTTAGAGGAGGGGGAACCCCTGAGTTTCTAGGGTGGGCTCCACTGTTTAAAACAGGTGTCTCAACAGTGCTTTCAACAATGGCCTGCAGAACAGGGCCAATGGAATTATGCTGGGGTTAGAGGGATTTATTCGGCAAGGTTGACTAAATTATGCAGCAAGAAAAGTCAAATTATGCAGCATTATGCAGCATATTTTCTGTTAAGATTAGTTCATGATTTTGTCGTTTTTACGCTTATTAACACTGTCTGGGCAAAGGTTGCACCTCATTAGTACCAGTTTAACACTCAGACGTATCAATAAGCAATTGAAAGCTGACCCGGGCCTTCTTTGGTGCGCCAACATGTATCACTGTGTTTTTAGTAACCTATGGACCATTTGAACTAGAAACTATTTTTTTTGTAAACTCAGCAGATTTTGCAGGAGATGATGGATTATGTGACACATGCGGCAGATCCCTAATTATGCAAAAAATGCCACAGCCACACAATTGGAAAATTCCAGCAGCCCTGCTTCGGGGTCATTGAGGAGTCAACGTCTCCTTTTCAAGTCATGGCAATTGTCACAGATTTTTTCTTTGTGGGACTGTCATGTGAGGCATGGCATGTGAGGTCAGAAAACCCCCCTAACACAAATGGCGACACCTCCCTGTGCATTAGGGACATTTGTTTTTGACTTTTCATCACCAATTTCCTGCTTTGAGGAATTGCTGCTTAAAAGTGAAAGAGAATGTTGAGCACCTACACTGTCTGGCTACTAAATTAAAGGATGTAGGTATTTGATAATCACATGGCCATTCAGTCCTTAGAAAGTACAAACTTTTCTGCGGCAGAAAACTTTGACATCTTCTTTTTATATTGTACTTACCATATTGTGGTAGATGTAAGCGCTACTCTACTTCATTTGCAATTTAAATACCACTTTTTTGGGGCAAGACAAGAGCATTGTGCATGCGTTGCACTAGGAGATAACCTTTTGGAATCGGTCTGCACTTTTCCTCTCACTCGTGCGTGTGGTGGCATCCCCCTTGCCGAAGGTAGCAGCGGCACGCAGGGGCCATCTGTTTGTAATTAGCGTGGCTGCGCGCACTTATTTACATTTGCCTGCTTGCGGTTGCTTTCATTTTCTTGCCGGCTCGATATCCTGTTTTCGTATAGTCTTTGCTTCAATGCAGATATGCGCGTGCTTGTTTATTTATCGCCCGCCTTCACATGCAGTGTGTAACTGAGTGTTAGCTGCCCTTATTCCAACTCATCTCTGAATGGTTTCCATCGGTTTCCTTCTCACCCAGGAGGCGCGTTGTGTTAACACAGAAAAAGGCAGCAGGATTTCACTAAGTTTTCCTTCTTTTTGGCCATTGTAACGCTTCCTCTTGACATGGGGCTCGATAGCTCCTCCTCGCGTCTGGTACAGTATAGTCTTCGGGGCGTGTGCCACATGTACAGGAAAGACCCTGGCTTCATTCAAAGCATCCACAAACAAACTTTCCATATTTTACTCTCTATTGTGTAAGACTGCCGTTTTCACAAAATGTATATGACAACAGGCAGCACATTAACATTAAACCATTCATCTTGTTCTCTTTTTATGCTAAAACCTATTTTATATTTTGATTGTTTTATCACAACCCAGAGAGAACTCATATAAAAATGTAGATTTCAAGTTTTATTTTTAGTCTGTCAGTTGTTGAAAGGCCATTAGTGAAAATATTAATTGATTACAAAGTGCCACGAGACCCAAGCAAAGTGTTGATCCTTTTTAATGTCGTAGGCTTACTTCTTCTTTTTCTATTTGATCATGTTTTTTTTAAACAGCAGTTACATGATGTAGTCCATTGTGTTTTACATTTAATTTGCTACCATCCATGCAATTGGTCTGACATTTCGGGGTTTTTCTGTGTCTCTTTGAAACATTAAATATGAAGTCAAAGTGTAGCTTCTCCTAATTGACATTTGTTGAGGCAACCGGTCATTTTGTATTATACATGTACTGCCTAGAATTACTGTATGAGTCATACAGTGTGCAGGGGATGTAGCAGAGTATACGCAAGTATTTAGGGGCTAGATAAATGTGTTTTGCACAATCAAATGAAGAATAAGATGAACGTTGGTAGTTCCTATTTTCTTTACAACATGATAAATTGTATTTTAAGAGATTGGATTTATAATCTTAGTTAAATGTTATTAAGAGACAAATATAAAAATATTCTCCAGCAGGTTTTTTTGTCCTGTAAGGTGCCAATCACATGTTGTGCAGAGTAGGGTGGAATATTTACCACACCTAGTAAATAATTTTGCCCGGGTTGAGGTACTAACCAGGTATGGTAACGGCCTCCTGTTCGGAGATTTCAATCTGGAAATTGGGATCAGTTTTTGACATACCAGATTCAGAACGTTTTGCCTTATATGTGTTCCCACACCTTTCAATAAATCTTGTTTAATAGAGTTGTTCAGTTGTAGATAATGTTTTATTGGTTATATATAAAGTAACAGAAATCATTATAAAACTTTTTTATTACAACTTCTCAACTTGCTGAATAGCAGCCATGCTGCTCTACAACATAGTTTAAATACATTGGCAAAGCCTATAGCTCTAGCTAAACACTTAGAAGGTGGTAAAGCCAACAGCTCTGGCTAAACACTTAAAAGGTCCCAAAGGCGAGACCTATTGGCTATGCCAGTGCTTGTTTTTATTAGGTGTCACCTAGACAGCGCTTGCGCTGTGCTTGAGAATTCTACTGAATTCAATATAAAGGGGCAACATCCGGCCCCCTTCCTTTTCATTGGTTGGTATGCTTGTTACTTACTTTTCCTCCATTTCTATTGGCTGTCGCATAGTTTCCTGCATTTACCAATGCTTGTTCCTTGTCTGCTTCTCTTATCTGTTCCCTATCGCAAGAGTACTGTTTCCTTCCACTGTTGGGCCACTGTGTTTTATTGCACAGTTTTGCTTAACACTCTTTAATTTTCCTAGCTGCATGCATTTGTCTCGTATATTATTTAAACGTTATAAGCATGCATTTCAAGCATCCTTGTGAACCCATGCCGAGACTCGAACCATGCTCCCTTGCCCCAAGGCCGGATGTTCTGGCTGTTACCCCACATCCTCTGTCTTGCTCCCTTTCTCTATTTTTTTCATTTAAGCAGTAGCACTCCAAACGAGGGAATGTTTTTGCAGACCGTTTTCCCCCTATTGGGAGCCCCAACGTTGCTGGCATCCATCTCTAGCCACCATTCCCTGTCCTGGTCATTACTTTCACCCGCCACCCTTGCCCCATCATTGCTTGTTTATTTAGCAAGCTTGATGCTACATGAGAGGCCATGAGAGGCCAATGCTCTAATACTAATATCACAGCATGAATTATTGAACTGGCTTTGATCATCATGCATTGACATGAAGGAAAGAACAGATTAAATCATTGCTAATATTTGCTACAAATTACACCAACAAATATTAAGAATCACATAGGCGAAACCTAATTCATATACCAATGCTTGTTTTTAACTTGACGTTTATTTCCATACACAGTTGTTTTTTTTTTCCTTTTTCCAGTCATTATATTTTACATATGAGTTTTTTATACAATGACAATAAATTAGAATGTTAGGGGCTTATTTATGAGAGGCTTGCACCACCACAGCGTCACTTTTTCTGATCTTCAGGCGACGCCAACCTCTCAAACATATCTCTGAGGCCACGCATAGCCACTTTGGTATGGTTTTGAATGGCCTCATAGATATGGAGTAAGACAAAGCAGCACAAGTCCCTGAGTTGTCTCACTCTGCACCAGGGAGGCATTCCATGGGCTATGTAGCGGGTTTTCCACGCAACACCCATAGGTTTTGATGCTGCCCCAGTTTTACTTCGTCACGTAAACCTGGAGAAGCGCCAAAACATTATGCCTCCCCAGAGCAGGCATAACAAGGAGAAATATTTTTGTTTCTCTTCATTTATTTCTCTTACATTTTGCAGCATGCATAGAAAAAAGTAAACACTTCTCTGGATTTTATTTACAGGAAGGTGCCCCTGCCAACAACACAGCGATACCAAAGGGGATGATGGACGGTGCTTTTGAGCAAATCAAACACTCACCCCCAGTCAATGCCCAGACATGGGTCCCTTGCTCACTCTACCACTGAATTCAAGATTTCCTGGCTGATGAGGATTATGAATCCGAAACCGGTCCCAGGATGCTTGTTTCCGGTCCAGGGAAGACATGGCTTGGCAGTTCGGGCAGGACTGTTCCCATGAGGCACAGTTTAAGACTGATTTGCATATGGCCATGTCTGAACTGGGGTGGCAGAGTGGGCTAAAGAACGGTGATGGATTAAACCCAGATCAGTTGACTGGGGATGAGTGTTTGATTTGCTCAAATGCTCTGTCCATCATCCCCTTTGGTATCGCCCTGTCAACAACACAGGCACCCTTGCACAATGTTGCAAGGGCACCTTTGTAGGCACCAGGCTGCCAAAATGGCACCAGCAAGGGACAGGAATGCACTGTTTTACTGAAATACTGTGCATTCCTTCCCATTTACTGGTATAGGGCAGCGCAGCACCTTGCTGGGCTGCGCTACACCAAAATGCCATAAACGAGGCCCTTCTTGTGATGAAGAACCTAAAGAACTTCAGTCTACAACTATTCCAGCCGCAAGTGTTCAATGTGCCATCTTTTGTTGTGAATCCTGGGCCTCATTTACAACAATTTGACACAGGGCAGCGCTGGACGTCACTTTGCTGTACGGCCCTGCAGGACAATAATGCACCATATCTCTGAGATACGCGCATTCCTGTCCTCTTACACTGCATTGGCACACAAATGGATGACTTGCGGCAAACCTGGCAAACTTGCACCTTGGCGCAATGGTGTCTGCATTGAAATCAGGTTAATTGGTGCAGGAAGGGACACCTTCCTTCACAAAAGCAACAGTTACGCCACGCTTGGGATGGTGCAGGGTTTTGACACATTCCTAGATTTACACTATGTTGTAAATCTGGGAATCTGTCAAAAACCATGAGTGTTGAGTGAGAACACCCATCGCAATGCCCATTGCATGCCTCCCCGAGGCAGTATGAGGCAACACAGCGACTTGCGCTGCTTTGCCTGACACCATATCTATGAGGTAATGAAAAGTCACGCAGGGTGGATTTCTGTGGCCTCGTAGATATGAGCCTGCAGTGTGCGACTCCGGAACGTCAAACAACTGTGACGTTCCGGCGGCTCATGTGCTAGCAAATGATCCCCCCCTGTCTGGAGCTTCACTGGAGAGGGAGGTATCACAGTAATATTGACTATATTTTATAGCAAACACAGCCTGTTTCCAAATGTTTAAATAAGTGTTTTTTGTACTATGATGCTTTCTATGAGAAATTTGCTGTCCTTAAGGTCCTCATTATGAGAGACTTGATCAATTATGTGCGGTTACCCTTTACAGCACATAACGTGACTGCAAGTGTTTATTGCACCTGGTCTGTATCAGATGTGATAAACACTATCCCCCGATAAACTTCGGCAGGTCAAAGCTGTCAATTTATTTATGGAGATGAGGGAAATAACAGGTAAAAACCAGGTCACGTGGCTTTCAGTGAGGTAAGCACAAGAATCAGTATATAATGTTCCGTTTTATTGGCGAAACTTGTAATAGACGATAACTATTGTACACAATAAATTCTGGAAACTTCGGTGTCGGATCGTAATGAGGGCCAAAATATGATAAATGGCAAATGTCATTAATAACCATACTAAAGATACTTAGGGGTAGATTTTCAAACATTTTGTGATGGGTTAGCATCTCAAAAGTTACACTAACCCGCTCAGAATGTATTTTTGAGGAACTTACTTTCCAGCAAAAAACTTGTTTTGCGATGGAAAGTACTCTGAAAGTAACGCAAAGCCATGCGAAGCACAGCTTGCGTTACTTAGAGCCAAGAGTACGTTATATGGGCGGTACTTTGGCGTGCCCATGCTACAACACATGCCTTTTGATGCAAAACCCTATCTACAAACAATTGTAGACCGGGTTTAGCGCCAAAAGTTAAAGCCACTTCAGAAAGAGGCGCTAACAGTAGAAAGTTTTGATTTCTCCTTTTTTTCCGACTTTGCATGTGTGCTGTACTGTGCATCACACATACAAAGTTGGGAAAGTGTTGAAACTTATCTAGGCATACTTCTTTGTACAGGAAGGGGACCATTCTTGTACAAAACCTATGCTAGACTCAGGCCCTTCCCCTAGCGGTATGGCGCTAAGGTGTGTACATGGCGCACGGCAGTCGAAATCAGCACCGGCTCTAGGGAGAAGAGAGGAGAAACATGGCGCTTTCCTGCTCCCTCCCTGTCACGCAATGCAGCCTCTTTTGCGTTTGTGCAGCATCGCGTGCTTTAAAAAAAAATCTATCCCACAATCTCTGACCACAAAAACATAAAGGGCTGAGTTTATCTTGGCAGGATTTGACATACTGACCCCCCCTGTCACCGATGATGTGTGCAGAAAGTGCTTTAGGAGCAATGTTGCCTTTGACTGGAGATAAAAGTCTTGCAAGCAGCTATTGTAAAATGTTTGGTATCGCTAGGAATCAGTTCCTGAGGTTCTGAAAAAAAGTGCTTAGCCCGCTGAGTGTTTATGTCGTTTAAACCAAAATTAAGACAAAAATGATTGTATTGCTGAAAGATTCATTTATTGACATACAGTTAACCATATCCTGATAATGATTGAGTTGATACACGGTTCACCATAAGGCAAAAGCAGGTTATTAGTGTATTCAGGAGCCAAGAATCTGTTCGAAATATCAAAATCAGTATGTCAAGAAACATATCGAAACAAAATAAGCACCCATCAAAGTAATTATTCCGAACCCCTACAATATCTGACCAGAAAAACACACATTTCAGTGTTTAGGACTGAGAAAGTCTTGGTAAGCACATATAGCATGTTTAACTCTGACGACTGCAGCAGTTCCTGTTCAGTTGTGTTGGAAGCATCACAGCTACTTTAGTGCCAGAGTAGCTGCCTTTATAATACTCCCTGATATCTGGGCGGCGAGAGTCGCATCTGTGATAGCACAGCTCGTACTTCCTTTATCTGCCGCGTTGCAGTCTCTGCATCTCAGACATCCATAGTAAATTTTATCTGCGCCTAAAAGAGATAAATGAATTAGAACAGGGAGGGAGACACGCAAATGCAGGCAGAGAGCAGCATTCAGGGTCGTTACACATTTCACAGTGTGGAAACAGCTGTGTGTGCTGCGTGTGTGTTTGGTATTGCACAGTTTTAGCATTTTGACGCCTGGAAGTAAACACCGTCTACGTTCCTGCTGGTGCATTGATATGATTTCTCATGATACACAATCATAAAAGAAAATGACCACTGTCCTGGAGGCCACTGTCCGGGAGGCTACTACAACTCAACTGTAGCCGTATTCTCACTTTAAACAACCCCAGACCCTCAGTTACATTTTTACAGGCACATGCATCAAAGCTTTTTGCGATCGCAAACAGTGCGAATCAGAAAAATCGGCCATTTGCGATCGCAAAATCAGCTTTTGGGATGCATCAAGGAAGAAGGCCCTCGCAATTTGAGAATTCGCAAATATTTGCGAGTTCTCAAATTGTGATTGCATTTAAGGAATCGAATTTTGCGATTCCTTAAATGCATTGCATGAAAGTTTTAAAAATAGCGATTTCACAATTAGGGGGAGCAAATTACCATGAGGTCGAACCTCATGGTAATTTGCAAAACTTTGAAAAATGCACTTTTGTGCATTTTTCAAAGTTTCATGTTGTGCACACACATGCCCTTAGGGCATGTGTGTGCACAACATATGTGCACAGATTAATTTCAGGGGTGCAACAAGGTGTCCTTTGGACACCCCTGCACCCTTGAAATCGCATTCTCAATTTGCAATTCGGTATTTGCTAATCGCAAATTGAGAACGTCTTCCCATTCATTCCTATGGAATGAATGGGGAGGTGTTCCTTAATTGCGACTCGCAATTTGTGAGTCGCAATTAAGGAATGTTTAGAAATCACAAATTTTTATGCGATTTCTTCATGCATAGGCTATTGCAATTTCTTAATTGCGATTCCTTAAAAATCGCAATTAAGAAATCGCAAAAGCCAACAATGATGCATGTGCCTGTTAGTCCTAAAACGGTGCACAATTTGATATGTGTGTTGGCATCAAATTCTCACGAGTTCTCAAAAAATTTCCAACGTTGCCAGAAGATTGTGGAAGTTTGTTTGAAAAAAATCGCCGGCAATAATTATTTTACAAAAATCTACACACATTTGGCAAGATTTCGGGGAGAGAAATGACACTTTCCGTCCGGTACTCTCACCCTTGCACTGAGCAATTCTGAATTTTTCGGAACAGAATGGGAAATATTGCGTACATTTAGTATTTACTGGCCTATTTCCCACCTGCACTTTTCCGATTCCGGGACTGTGTCCATGGGATAAAAAACAGAAGTAAGGAAATGGCTGTGAACTCCGCTGGGTGCTGGAGTTAAACCATGTGACGAAAACAGCAGTTTAGAAAGACACACTCCTGCTCCAAAGCCCACATAAGCTAGAACAAATGGAGCCTCATCGTCTGGCTTTCTTGAGCGCACAGGCAGTGCTTAATTTAAGCCGGTGGTTCCCGGTGCTCAGCACCGGCACTTAATTGCCAACACCAGGTCTTAAGATAGTCAGCCACATGGTGCTGCTGTTTGTGTTTATTAGAAATGAGCACAACAGTTGTTTAAAACCCGCAACCCAAAGCATTCTCATAGCTTTGGGGGCCTGGAATAGCCAGAAGTGCCGCACTTGAAGGAGTTTGATGTTCGTAGGTGTGTTTGTACCGGGGGGAGGGGTGGTGCAAGCTGCAGAGGCCTCTTGAAAAAATCACCAGCATTTTTTTTTTTTTTTTACAAATTAAGTGCCAGTGGCGCTCATCCTACATTACAAGCCCAAGTGCACCAGGCTGTAATGAATAGGACCAGGGCTCGAGTCGAGGTACCACGCGGGTGGACGGTGTCCCCCACTTATTTTACCGGGTGGATGCTGCTCCCCCTGCCAAACAGCAGGACTTCACTCTTTGCCCTTTCTGAGACGAGATCGGAGCTCACAGGACGATGCATATGCGCTGGCTTCGCAGATGCAATCGCATCTAAGGGGTGAGCGAGGGGAGGCAATGAGCCCGAAGTTGCAAGCCACCTTTCGTGACATCACTTCCTGTTGTGACGTCACTACCGGTGACAACGTCCCCCCACTTCTTTTTTTAGGACTTGTGCCCTGAGTAGGACATTGTTCTCTTGAAAATGTGTTGCTGCTCGGACGAAACAACCAAAGGTGGGGCAAAGCTCCCCTTAGGTAACCAGAGCTTTTAGCTTTTGTGAAGCCTCCTGTTTGAGTAGTGTGGGTTCTCAGTCACATCTCCTGTCCAGAGGGTGATCTTTCTTCCTATAGATTAAAAGTTGTATTCCTTGTAATAAAAGGTGGTAGTACTTGCCAGATTGCTCTTTTTAATGGTACAATTCCATAACTTCTATGAAGGGCTAAGCTGCTGGGACGAGCAAGGCATGGCTCCCTATGAAACATTCAGTGGTACAGTGCAAACACTTCTCAGAATCGGGCATTTTTGTAAAGATTTGTACCACGCAACATGGTGCATGCATGATGTAAACCCAAAATGCGATGTATCAAGCCATGCAAGGCCACTGAGTGACTTGATAAATCAGGAGTAACGCCCTTTCCCTATCGAAGTGCCTTACGTTTTATAGACAGGCCTCTCAGTGTTTACCTTTAATGAGAGTCAGTAACAGAGGCTAACCTCATGGCTGCTGGAGCGATTCCCCTGCAGTGCTGGGCCGTAATAAAAACGGGTGTGGTCAGAGGTATATGCCATGACGAGCTGAGCTCGTCATGAGCACCGAAAGGGTTAACAGAGGATAACTGATCTTACCAACATCCAGCCTTGTCTATGAAATAGAGGAATAGGGTGGGTATCTTAACTAACAGAAGTGTACATAAGGCTATTGCAAGTATCGAGGGGTTGAAGTAAGGTGAATTGTTACTGATCTCAGGAAGGGTGCACCAGTATTCCACAGCAGATGTTATTAACTGAGCATGGCAGCTCCACATTTCCAATACCACTGCTTACGAGTTGGTTAAGATTTTCTGGCCCTTGCAGAAATCCCACTTTAGCAGAGGTACGAAATCAGAGTTGGGTGGTATTTACCGCAATCAGAAATTACGCGTCGAATTAAATATCTCACCCTTTGTTAAAATTTGGTGATGCAAATCTGCCACAAGTTTTTTTTCTAAACTTTATTTAAACAACTTTTAATGAGTCAAAAAGGGAAACAATATCACAGAAGCAGCCACCAAATACATAGTGACAATCATGATATTGCAAATTATATAACACCAATGAAATCCAGAAAGCCACTAAAAAACAGGAGGAATGAGGGAGGGGAGAGTTGTGTGCTCAATAGAGAGAAAGTGTCAAAAAAGGAAACAGAGAGCCTCATTTATGAGGCACTTAGTGGCACTGTTCCATCGCCGGAACATCACGGTTTTGACATTCCTGTGGTGAAATATGCTGCAGCAAATTTACAAGGCTACATAAAGCCACTTTACGTGATCTTTCATGGCCTTGTAAATATGTGCCTCTTTCACACAGAACACTGCTTGAAAGGGGTGTTACCTGGGTGTTGCTGTGAGTGTATCTACGCAACACCCATAGAATCTGACGCATTCCCAGATCTACGAGAAATCGCAAACCTGGCATGCATCAGAATCTAACGCCACCCTATTAGTGGGATTAGTGTGGCCAACGAGGAGGCGTGGAGGAATCACCTGAATTGACTGGTTTTGTGCAGGAAGGTGCCTCTTCCTGCACAAAAGAAATCAGCCCCGCAACGCAGGCACCATCTATAATGCTATAGCACATTCCAACCCTTTTCTTTTGATGGAAGATTTACAATTTGATCTGCTTTGGGTAACAATCAACTTTTCCATCTCTGTGACAAACAGCTTTTGTCAACTTTCATTTGTTGGGAGAAACAATTACCTACATGTATTAGATTAAGCAGCCAATACTGTGAGCAAACATCTCACACCCAGGTGTGACTTTTCTAATGTATCAAAATAGTTTTCCTACATGGCAGAGCCCTTTCCTCTCCTATGTGTTTTAAAACTGAAGCCATCCAGGGTATAATGTTTCTCAGAGCAATACATGTACATTGGAGCCCACGTATGCATTTTTACTCCCACACCACTGGTACATTTCCTACTCTAACTTGTCATGGCCTACAACAAGAATTCAACCAATAAGCTTGTGTAATTAATAAAAGCATGTTGATAAAATGCATATGTGCTAATAAATTGTCACTTCCTATAGCAGTACAACACCAATTCACCTTTTTGTACAACACTCCATCCAAATTTAGGTCCAGTTTTACAAACACAAATATTCAGAGTACATAATCAAATGCTAAAATGAGCACTAGCAAGCAAAAACCTAACTCAGACCATGCATTACATTCATCCATGCTCAATTAATCCACTCACCTCTAATTTACACAACAATTAGACTGGAAAAAGTAAATAAAATCTTTGTCACTTCTAATTGAACTCATTTGGTGCGGGCATAGGCAATAGCGAGCGTACACTGGGGAGGGCTACAAGGAATCAACAGGATTCCTTTTTTTTTTTTAAAGGGAGAGGGAGACACAGAATTACTTCTGTGTCTGCCCCCGCACCTCCTCCTGCCCATCTGTGACATCAGCACACAGCGAGCACACTTTTGCATTGTTTCACGCCATCAACATGATTGCAGATCATGCGGCGGCATGACACAATACAGTGGCGTGCTTTTCCTCAATAATCCATTTATCTTTATGGGACCATCTAAGGAATTGAGTAGCCCGTTTTGCATTGGTGGCTTTGTCTAGGAATACTCGTGAATGTTTAGGTGTGACCACTTTCTCCACACAATGCAAATGTGTTCTTCTCCTAAATAATTTGTTTACCCCACCAGAACTGTTGGACGTACTGATCGGCCCGTTATACATTGTAGATTCCAACTTCAAGTATTCTTGCACATATTGCTTACAGGAGGCCTATCTGAAGGTCCCAAGATTCCATGATTTCTAGGGAACTTTAGGCAGACGACTTTTGTTCTGATGAGACCCGAAAAATAACTAGAGGTCAAGACCTCGACATCCCCTCCCTAAGTTGCTTTCAAAACATGTTATGATTTGCCAGGAGATACCATATATGAACAGGCAGGATCTACGCTTTTGTTTGTTTGATATAAAATCCTGTGAAACCTTGGGATCTGCTCAGTGTCTTATTCTATGTTGTTGTAAATATGCTTGTCCACTGTCTCTGCACTGATTTGGGTACATAATGAAAAGTATATTGTCCTTATACTCTAAATGTGAAAACAATCACCATACAAGATATTGAGTCCTGTACCCTTTTTCATTAACATTAGTTATGACACAAGTTACTAACTACGTTTTCACAATTTTAAAGCAAAAGTAGAAGTGTCGGTGAACGAGTCCCAAAGGGCATTTGCTTGGATTACTACTTTAGGGAACTTAGACAGTATTCCCCAGCATGTTTGCCTTATTTTCAAAGGTAGATATGCTCACTCAGTTCGAGGAATGTAGGCCCCGAAGGCATTCACAGACACTCCCAACTTGCATCCACAAACTGGAGGAAGTAGGGTTTAGTACTGTGAGTTCACTGAAAAAGCATAAAAGACATGCTTTCTTGAGCTCCAAGTAGCTAGCAGCGGAAGGCGTTAGTATAGGTTTACTTGACAAGTATTCGAGATAAGTCAGGACTTTGATGAGGACAGTGACATGAATGGGTAGGAAAAGCTTAGGCTAGGTGGGCTTTCACAGGGATATTGCATTGGTAGAAGGCAGATAGTCAAGGTAGTACAGGTACACATGCCATCACTTCATCTTCACCTACAGATTCAAATCCATTGGTGCTGCACTCAACCCAATACTGAATTACTCCCTTATTCAATTAAGCAAATGCCTCCAAACCATGCAGAACACAGTTGAAACCCTTCTCCCTTAACATCACTACACATGAACACACTGCACCTCAAACAGCTTTACTGACTCCCTAGCCACTGCACTTACTCCTGAAACACACATTCAAAGCCTTACACAGACCTCAATACCTTCTCAGATTTCAGGAACCTTACAGACACCTTTGCTCAGCATAGGCAGCAACAGAACAAGGGGAATAGTCTTCTAACTGGCTACAAAAGGGTGGAATGACCCGCCTCTACACATCTCTAAAATTAGGGCCTTCCACACGTAGCTGAACACTTTGCTCTTGCTTGCAGTGAAAGGATACTCTCTCAGGTGATAGTGCGTTTACAAAAAAATATTAGCATTACAGAAAACTCTGCACCCAATGCTACATATGTGGGTAAAATGTTATTCCTGCTTGCCATATTCATCCTCCATCAGAACTTAGTATATGTTCAGTTTCTGGTAGGACAAGTACATTACAGACGCAGCACTGCACATAACAGTGGATGTGACATATGCTACATTCTCACTGACCACCTTGTGGGTCAAAAAACGAATGTTCTTTGTAGTTTATGATATTCTATTTAGGGGAACTAAAGCCATTATTTCCCAACATGTGTGCCTTAGTTTCAGAGGCAGCTATGCTCATTCAGGTTGAGCAATATATATGCCTCGGAAGGCATTCTGGGACACCCCCGACTTCTATCCACATACTGGAAGGATTCGCCTTTACCACACTGAGTTTGCTAAAGACACACTAAAGACATGTCTTCCTGAGCCTCATGTTGCTTTCATGGTATCCATTAGTAAAGGTTTACTAGGGATGCATTTGGTAGTGTTCAGTAAGGAGGCAGCTACTTGACAGGCGTTAAAAATATAGTCAAACAATTGTTTTATTTGGATAGGTTGTGGATTCACCCACTGTTAACATGTCTGGAATGTAATGTTTATAGAGGGTTGTTTGTGGTGAGTTTGTGTGCAATTTGATTGATGGCTGGTTGAAAGGTTGTCTTGAATAAGGAGTCCGTCCTCTGGCATATGAATGTGAAGAGCTCTTGCATTGTGGCGATATCTTTATGTGAGTGTAGTGATCTGCTGGATTGGGACCGTGGCGGGAGGTATGAAAATCATGTGTGTGGTGTTTGAATCGCATGTGAATGGACCATAATGAGGTTGGAGCCTTGACGTGGATTTAGGGCTCACATTCAGTAGTCTTGGTTCCAATATGCAGATACATGATTAGGTATTTGTGCTTTTACGCCAGTATGTCTGTAGGTGCTCAAACCAACTACTGAAGTGGTATAATAACTTAAAAAAAATAAGTAGCAGATTTATATATGTGGTGGTAAGGATACTCTGTCGCAATGGCAACAGAGTATTCTTAGCATGAAGATAATGGTCTGACCATCAAATGCATATGTGGACTGACCTATGGTGTAACCTTGGGGAAGCCTACTCCATCTCTGGTATGGTTGCAGCCTCCCACGTCCCGCATGAGTAAGGGTCATCTTTAACTGACCTCTATGTCTGCTTACCTAATTTAGATGTGCAAACATACAAGTCACCAACGGGAAAACAAAGTTGGTAATGGGCAGTGATGACTGTCTAATGCCCCCCCTTGCCATAAAAGATAACTCCCATGGTTAAGGGCCATTTTTTTCCCCAAATGAAAATTTGACTTCGAGATTTTGTTTTTGAAAAAAAAAAGAATTGGTGGACAACTCAGTCATGTTGATGGAATAGTGCCTCAAACATAAAAACCCATTGAAAGAACTGCTGTTTTGGCAACTACTGTTAATGTTTTTGAATTGACCGCAAGCTGGGCGGTCTTGTCTAAACTTGGTGGGTGGAGTAGTCTCAGCATGGCAGATGTTAAGTCCTTTGCCATGGTCACCTTAGTCAGCGAAAATTTAAATATAGCTCCTCATTTATTTTTTTTGCAATGTGGGAAGCTGTGTATTTTGGGTCCCAGCACAGCTGGCACTTATACAACCAGGGTAGTCAAGGGGTGCATAACGTTCATGGCTCTCACTAGGTAATTTTCACTAGAAGTCTTTGCAAATGTCGAACTTTAGTAAGAAACACACATTTTCCTCACATTTCTGTGATGGAAAGACCTGGAATCTGTGGGGATTCATAGGTTCCCACATTTCTCCTGATAAGAATGGTACCCCACTTGTGTAGGTGGGCCAACAGAAAATGACACAAAAGGCCCTAAAACACTATGTTGAGAGATAAGCAATAGGGGTTGGTGTTGTATTTGGGGGTGTACTGTTGCGCCACCCATGCAAACGTTCGTACCACAGAAATTATTGATAACCAGACAACCAAGGGAGTCCTGGGGGCTGTGTCTTGCATGGATCCCACAAAGTGTTATTACCCACAATGCTCTGCAAACCTCAAACTCTGCATGAAATCTCACATTTTCCTTCCACCTCTGCGATGGACACTTCCAGAATCTGCAGATATCCACAACATTTCTATAATTCTGCATTATCACGATAGTGCCAATAAAAACACAGCCCTACTCCTAGGTGTCTAGTTAAAAAAAAATGTACAGGTTTGATAGGCTTCTCTAGGTGCTGGCTGAGCTAGGGTAATAAATCTACAGTTACCCACATTGGAAAATAAAGTCAGTTTTCAGTGAAAAAATGTGATGCATCCATGTTAGTTTTGGGCTGTTTCCTTTTGTATGCATTAGGCCTACCCACATAATGAGTTACAATTTTTATCGGGAGACTTGGTGAAATGCCTGGTGGATTAAAGCTTGGTGCTCACCAAAGATTCTAGAACTTTCCATCATCAAAACCTGAGGATAATCTGTATTTTATTCAGAGTTCGAGGTTTGCAAATGTCTGCGTAAAACAACATGGTGAGAGCCTCGCAAGTCCCCAACCCCAGATTCCCTTTGGTGTCTAGTTTTCAAAAATATACAAGCTTGCTAGGTTTCCCTTGGTGCTGGCTAAGCTAAGGTCCTAAATCTACAGCTAACCACACTGGAAAAAAGGGTCAGTTTTCATTGCAAAAGTATGATGCGCCCATGTTGTGTTTTGAGCTTTTTCCAGTCATGGGTACTAGGCTTACCCACACAACTGAGGTACTGTTTATGTTGGGAGATTTAGGGGAATGCTAGCTGGATGGAAGTTTGTGACTCAGCATTGACTCCAGAAATTGTTATCACGGAAATTTGAGGAAAATGTGTTTTTTAGTCAAATATGTAAGTTTGCAAAGTATTCTGGGGGAAAAAGAGGCACAAGTCATCGCACCCTGGACGTCACTAGGTACAGGTTTCCTAGGTTCTCCTAGGTGCAGGCTTAGCTAGGGTCCAAAATGTACAACTAGCCACATTGGAAAAAATCAGTTTTCAGTGGAAAAATATGATGCACAAGTGAGGTACCATTTTTATCTAAAGAAATATGGGAGCATAGCATAGTAGTACATTAGTTATTACCGATTGGGTTTTGCTACATTAGTGCCTTTCAAATGTAAGCCAATGTATAAGAAAGAGGACATTTTGAATAAGACCCTCTAAATCGTATGCTAGTATAGGTACCCAAAAATTCAAAGATGTAGCTTTACGCACTGTTGCTAAACTCCATACCTTGTGCTCATTTAAGAAAAACATAGGTTTCCTTAGTACTCATTTTTCACTCTCCATATGGTTCAGGTCAGTTGTTAGCTCTGGGTACCTTGGATTCTTGAAAAACCTACAAACCCTATATATTCCCGCAACCAGAGGGGTATAGCAGATGTAATGGTATATTGCTTTTGTGAACCGAATGTAGTGACAAAAAAATACAGATGAAAACATCACATATGATTTTTTTTCATACCCATTTTCAATATTTCTTTATTTCAGTAGTTATTTTCTTTGGGAAAGACTTAAGGGATGTACACATATGACCGCTTGCTGAATTTGGAATGTTGTCTAATTTTCAGAAGTCAATAGCTTTCCTGTAACACCAACCAATTTCAAAATGGTTTTCATCACAAACTGAAAGTAGGTTGAGAGCACAAAAAATATATTACTCATTGAAATGCCAAAAAAAGTGGTACAAAATTAGATGTTTTGATTCAGCTCTGCATGTTCCTGAAAGTTGGGAAGATGGTGACTTAAGCACAGCAAACCATTTGTTGATACAATTTTTAGGGAAAAACCAGCCACTTTTATCGGAAGCACTTTTTTCCTAGTTTTCTCCAAAAACTCAAAATGTTGCTATATTTTGCCAATTTTCTCGGTCCCCTCCATGGAATTCCACAAATACTGGAGGTCTCATTCATTAGGCCCTACCAGCTTTTTCACACTAACGGAATGCCACTTTTTTGACGTTCCGGTGGCGCAATGTGCTACTGGCATATTTATAAGCCCACATAAAGCCACGTTATGTGGCTTTTAATGGCCTTTTTGTATGTGCACTTTTCACACAGAAAACTGTGTGAAAGGGGTGTTCTATGGGTGTTGCTGGTGGCGTTCCCAGCAACATCCATGGCTTTTTGACAGTGCCCCAATTTTTACGAGAAATCGTACGTCTGAGGCTGCGCAAAAACTTACTCCTCCCCAGAGGAGACATAAGGGAGGCACAACGAGGAGAAATATCTTTCTTTCACCTTGGTTTTCCTCTTTCTATGTGTGCTTCAGAATGCAGCACACATAGAAAGATGAAAAAACCTCTTGTGATTATTTTTGTGCAGGAAGGCAAAACCTTCCTGGACAAAAACTATCATCCTGCAACGCAGGCAACCTTTCACTATGGTGCAGAGGTGCCTGAGTTGGCACCCACTAGCCCATTGTGGCCAGGAATGTGCTCTATCTAATAGATGCATTCCTGCCCTTTTCTTTTGCCTTAGGTGAAAAAAACACAAATGAGGACCTGGGTACCTTTAGAATCCCCAGCCAAAAAGGGCTCTCAGCATTAATGGTGGGGTGTGGGGGGGGATCCCAGCAGTTAAGGGGTTAAGTTAATATTTTCTTATGAGACACACTGAGAAATAACCTTATCCTATTTGTTTTTATTTTCTCTTTTTTTTGCGTTTGCTTCAGGTTACATATTTAGCAATGTTGTTCTCTTATTTTCCCTAGGCTTTCTCATAATGAGGTATAATGTCGATGCTGTGTTGCTTTATTGGCACTACATTAAAAACAATAACTTCTTTGACTTTCTATGCATTGTAAGTACATTATATTATTAACAAATGCTCAAATACTTTGATAAGCGCATTCATCCATTCGATCTTCGCAGTAGACTTCTTTGCACGACTTCGGATTCGTGTCACAATTGGTTCCAATGAGACATGTTAAAGCAGAAGCTACAATATAGAAACAAAAGACGTATTTTCAAAACACTATATAAGCATATTAAAGAAACAGCTAAAATCAAAACAGTAATAATAGATTATTTTATAGTATAGCATGCACTGTTTTACAATTTTTACTTTTTTTTCATTTTCTGTTCTGTTTTGTTCCTTAATAAACTCAAACTAAAAAAAAAAAAAAAAGAAGATCAAGTTTTTTACTTGCAGGTTTTACCTGCCACATATTTTAGGAATAAACACCTGTAATATACACTCACATTGTAATCACATTTTGAGGGCACTATGCAATGTGGGACCTTTTCTCAGAGATAAGTCATACAATTGCAAAATGTGTTAGTTGACTACCACAGCACAAAACTGATGATCATTGATAAGGGCCAACACAAAAGCCTTGTTTTTTTTAATACCAATAGCAACACAAGATTTAACATTTGTGTGTTCCTTGGCAAATTACTTATTTCGTGCATCAGATTGCTAATAGGTGAAACTTAATACTTGTGTGTTAAGGATGGAATTATAGGTAGTATATATTTCTACCCAGCTCACATCATATGAGTCCCTGCTTCCCATCGCATTCACATGCATCAACATTTTTTGCGAGCGCAAACAATGCAATTTGCAAAAATCGGCGTTTGCACTCGCAAAAAGGGCTTCTGCGAAGCAAGCCCAATTCCTGCACTGTTGTTGATGCACTGTGTGTGTTGCATGCACTACATGCTGCATGCCACACAGTCCTCCCTACGTGCACCAGGCTCTGTCCTGACATGTCATGTCTATGGGCAGTAACATGCCGCCGCAGTAACACCGATGCCCCACCAGCCCTGGATTACTGTTGTAATCCGGAGAACGGGAATAAAAATGTAAATGTAAATGTGGGATTCTGGTAAAGCGCACTGTTACTCTACCCGAGTGTCCTGGCGCTGTAGACCGCTGGGGAACCCGTCCTGGTTTTCCCTGTGAGATGGTCCCTTTCTGGGTATCGATGGTTTGGCGGTCTTCCTCGGGCTGCCATGGTGGCGATCCAGGGGGGACACTGCCAAAGTCGTAATCAGGCCCTATTGTACCTGGGTATCCAGGATTTTCTTGGGAATTTATTCTGAATTCTCAAAATGCCAGAAATGTACTCTAATTCTGCCTCACCAGTGTGGAGTACTCATTAAAATGAAACCACTCACTTATGTATCTCGCGTGGCCAAGCTGAGGTTAGCGACTCATCTTCTCTGATACTTACATCTTCTGTTTTCCACTGTCAGTTCCAGCTGTGATTGGCCACAACTGGTTGACGTTGTTATCACGATCTGACTGACCAAGAAAAAACTGATGTGGGAGTAATCTTAAAATATTCCTTCGGTCTACCCTAAAAGTGCCGGATAGCAGTGGCTACCATACCCTCCTACAATAACCTTGACACCCCATATTGTATTTTTTCAGTTTTTCAGTTTGCTTTGTTTAATATAGTGTGGTGTACCGTGGGATCTTAATACATGTAAGGCTCTATGTTAAGCGTAGTGCCACCCTGGTGGATCTAATCGCACTACCTAATTTTACAAATAACAAATATTAAATAGTACTACAGATAAAGTACCGAATTCTTAATTTCATTCTGAACATAATTTTACATGAGCAATCTTTATCAGGTGGGCTGATTGCTGTTTCTCAAATGGGAGATTTGTATTTACGGTGTCCTGGCACTAAACCCTTTACAACTTTTTAAATAAACAATTTGTGCATGTTTAATCACCGACCCATATTAGCATCATAGCAGAATTTCTTAAACATCCTAAGTGTCTTTTATCTTTTCAAAAGGTGCACATTGTGTAAATAAAAGTCATGATTGATTTTCTATAAAACAAATCATACCAGTTTGTTTATAAGTTCTAAAATATATTGGGACCTTAAAAGTGGGGAATGTGAACGAAAACGTTAAAAGATTTGCTAAAGGTATAACATTTTAACAAGCAGTCTCCTAATCTCACACAATTCGAAATATACATCACTTTTAAAATGAACAGATGGCTTCAGAAAGGTTTCTCACTGAGAGTGGAAGTTTTTTTCCATCGAGTCTCATCTTGAGTAGCCAACAGCAGCCGCGGGCCGTGGAGGGAGTTACGGTGGGGCAGGGAGCCGGGGAGGGGGAGGGGCGGGGTGGAGAGTGCTAAAAACAGGCATATGGATCATTGCAGGTAAGTACACAATTTAATTAATAAAACGAAATTCGTAGCGCGCACAGCATTGCTTTTTGCCATGCAGTGCGCGCTACGAATTTCGTTTTATTAATTAAATTGTGTACTTACCTGCAATGATCCATATGCCTGTTTTTAGCACCCTCCACCCCGCCCCTCCCCCTCCCCGCCTCCCTGCCCCACCGTAACTCCCTCAACGGCCCGCGGCTGGCCAACAGTACACATGTTGCAAGAGGGAGAGCCTTCTTTGAATGCACTTCAAAGAAAATATTGTGATGCTTTCCGGTGTTAAAAGAACTGTACTTTGTTAACTGATTCACTTACCTCCTTCAAGGACCACAAGGCCAATGATCAGAAACAGCAGGGAAGTCTTCATGGTGAATTCAGCAGATGTCTCAACTGTATGTACAAAGTCTCCAAAGTGAAGACTTGTGTGAAGAGTAAAGTCAGTGGCAGATATCTGTGCTTAAGTAGACGCGTTTGACCTGTTATATGGAGGGTACATTGAGAGTGAAGAAGGTTTATCTCTGGCAACAGCGCCTGTGTTTGTTTACTTGTTATGGTTCCAGAATTTTGAGAACTTTTTAATGATGTTCTCAGAAAATATTGTGACGCCATGAAATTGGCACAATCTAGTTGTGCAGATTTAATATGGAAAGAACACGCTATTTGCTTTTGAAATGTACTGGATTTGAAATACACGTGCATATAAGAATTTTAATACGAATGCAAGTGTTGCAGTGCTGAAGAAATAGAACCCATAAGTTTGGGAAAATGTAGCAGTCCACTGAATTACCATTTAATGATCATTGCACTTGAAATAGTTCCTCATTTCAGATTCCAATCATTCAGCTAGATGCATCAAGCGAAATACCGTTCGCAAAGAATCTGCCTCTCTGCGACCAGTATTTATGCATTTGGGATGCATCATCCCAAATGCATAAATCGCTATTTGCTATTGCATTTAAGGAATCACAAATTGAGATTCCTTAAATGCAATACATTCATGTAAAATAGCTAGCGATTTCGCTGATAGGGGTCGCTATTTACAGTAAAATCAAACTTCATGGTAAATAGCGAAAACGGTGAAAAATGCACTAATGTGCATCTTTCAAAGTTGTATGTTACACACACACATGTCCTTGGGACATGTGTGTGCTCAATACCAGTGTCCAGGTCAATTTAAGGGGTGCAACAGGGTGTCCTTTGGACACCCGTCACCCTTGAAATAGCATTGTCGCATTGCGATTAGCTAATTGCTAATCGGGAATTGATAATTCCTCCCCATTCATTCCTATGGGCCTCTTGGCCCATAGGAATCAATGAGATGTCATTCCTTATTTCCGAATTGCACTCTGCGAGTCGCAGATAAGGAATATTTAGGAATTGCTAATATTTTAGCAAATCCTACATGCATCTGATTTTGCGAGTCCCTAAATGCGAATCCTTAAACTTAGCAATTAAGGACTCGCAAAATCGAACGTTGATGCATCTAGCAGATAGTTAGAATTGTCATTATTAGCATAAAACGAATGGCATATTGCTTCATTGGAACAGAGAATGTTCCGTAGCCTGTATCCAGTCTGTAAGGCCTGAAGACTGCTTCCAGTCCAAAATGCTTTGAGGTTATAGTGTCCCTGATAGAATGGGCCTGAAAAAAGGAATTATCACCGGCTACACAGCCAATGCCAGGCAGAGAGTCATTGGCTTTGGGAATGTATTCACTCTTCTTGATTTCCACAGATATGGGTGACTCCTTCCAGTAGCCATGTTGTGGCCTTCACAGGAATCTTCTATACAGAAACAGCCTTCAGGATTGGCCCCAATAAAGAGAAAAAAGCCCAAGGACAAAAAAAACCTCGAAAATCACTTCTGGACGCTGAAGAGACTTCAAATTAGGTTGCACGGGGGGAGGTAGGGGATACCAAACCAACAAAAAAATATTGGAGAAAATCAGCTAACTAACAGGAAAGAGACAATCAATTCCCAGTGGATACTAAGGCAGGACCAGAGCTCTGGACATGGAAGCGGTGCGACTCCAGGAGTGAACAGAAACCCTTCCTTGAATAGGTACAGGACCGGAAAAACCTCACAGGAAATCAGACTACCATGTTGGATTGGGAAGTTTCTATTGTGAACTATGGAGGGACAACTATTTTGGATAGGGAAGGCTAGCCTATTCCAGAGATCCACACAGAGGAATCTGGGAAGAAGAAAGATTTGCAGTATGATGATGCAAAGGCTGTCTCCCAAAGATCCCCAAAGAAGAAGACCACCGGTTACATCAGCAGGCTGGCAGCCTTAAGAAAGCTGAGGGTCTGCAACAGCCCGCTGGTGCTTCCGCTGTCTCTCGCAGTCTCACTCACTCCTGCGAGAGCACGCATCTTGCCTGCCTGACATAATGTCAGGTCAGGTGCAGGCTTCGGGTGAGACTTCTCAGTATGTCCCTCTCCAAAAGCTCCGGGTTTATCGGGAAGTTTACTGAAAAAGCAGCAGATCAAATCCAAACTGAAATGGCATCATCCCAGGGCCGGTCACTAGGAAGGAAATCCTTTCCAATTGATCAGAAATTGAATTTTTCCACAAAAGATGCAGGAATCACATATTTTCTGCACCTTATCGTAGGCTCATCACCAACGAGAATAGGGGAAGGCAAAGAAAATAATTGCTGAAATGGATTGCTACAAGGATTCTGTGTAACAGAACTATGACTGGGACCACAGAACTTCAGTATACAGTTACTGATTCATCATACCACATCATATTGCTTTACCTGCCCTTCTAACCGTACCAGAGTGATAGGTAAGTTAGAACCCCAGAACATAACACTACACTACACATAACACTCTAGTCCCTTCAGGGAACCGTGGAAACAAATTGGCATCCTTTTGTTTTCTCACTTATGCATGTTCATAACAAACAAAATGTAATGAATATAGTTCACAATATTTATTGAAACCTAGTGTGCTCTATTATAAAACATCTCACTGCAACTAGAAAACATATGCATTCCAAAAGAGGCAGGAGCATTACACTTTAAACTATAAACAATAAGAAGCCTTACTATGGGGAATTTTTGATCTTCCTCAGCCTACTCCCACTATGGACACACAGAGTTATATTATACATCTCTGGGTTTAGTGGAGAAGGATATATGACGTTACAACGCAGGCTATTACAACGCCTGCCTTTACAACGTGGTTTTTACATCGCAAACCTTTACAACGCATAGCGCTTAGAGGTGCTGGATAGTGGTAAGTTTAATTTTCTATTCCAACTCCAGTCCCCGTGGAAACTAGGGAAGGTGTTGGATAGAAAATTAAACTTATTCCCTATCCTAGAGCGCCCCCCAGTGCAATGCCTTTGTAATGGTTTGCGTTGTAATTACCGCGTTGTAATGGTAGTGCATTGTAAAAGTTTCGTTGTAAAGGTTGTTCACCAGTGGAGAACCCCATGCCTGCTTTGCATAGATAGATGTTTGCATCTAGGTAGTTGATGTCTCTCTCATCGTGACCTTTGCTCTGCTAGAATCTCTTCCTTCTGTTTCTAAAATGGCATGTCTTGGTGTATATGTTATTAGGTGTCTTCTTGAAAAATGCAGATGTGAATGCATGTTGTGTCAAAGTACGAAGCTATGTTTGCTAGCCGATCACAAGAAGATCAGGCAGAGTGTTTTTTGACCTAGTACAAAATGTTCAGACAGTCTGAAAAAATAATTAAAACAGATGCAGTGCTTTTCTAAAATAATGCTGTGAACAAAAAAATATGTGCCCAGTGTAATGTGTGCAAGGCAAAGCAGCAATGTTTAGTTTTCTCAAATATGAGCAAACTAAGTGGGCCCTATACAAAACAGGATCAATATACGAGTTGGGAGACATGGAACACGGGATGAATTTTCCAGGCAAGTGGATTAACGATATTCGACAGCCCATAGAATCAGGGTGTAAATTTATTGTGGGAGAAATATTTTAGAAAAAACCTGGAGGAAACCCTGACTTTGTCTCCAATCTTCTAGGAAGTGGAAGAGCTGCAATGATTATCAGCAAACAACTGAATTTGTTGTTTAGACACCTGATATTAACTGAAATCTTCTGTCAAACAACTTGCAGCTGGTGAAAAAAGCCAGTGGTAGCGGGCAATATGTGAGAACTCTGAGTTCCTGAGGGAAAGGCCCAAGGAGGAAGACCTTGAAGGCATGACAATGGTAAAGATTAAGTAGCAATATTGATGGAGGTTTTATTGGAAAACTCAACCAAGGCAAGAAAAGGATGACCAGTCACTTTGAAAGGAATTACAAAAAATTGGAGATTCTGTCACAACCCTTGGTTCATTCTCTCAGTTTGACCATTAGTCTGGGGTGAACAAGGCCAACTTGATTAGGAGAGACTTGCAAATGGATTTCGGGAGATGTACTGAGGATCACAATCAGAAACTATAACCTGAGGTAGACCATTGAAATGAAAATTTTCTTGCAAAATATTTGACTCAAAGATTTGGAAGACAGTAATGTATTAAGAGCTGTGAATGTGCCATTTTGGAAATATATTCAACAGTGACCATGATGATCCGATTTCAACCATAACGAGCAGGGCAACAATGCTGGAACAGGTAGGGGTTGTAAAGGTCCTGAAGGTCCTGAAGGATGGGAGTTAGAAGACTTTCCCTGAGCGCAATTTGGACAGGATCTTCATAAAGCTCAGTGACTGATGGCCACCAAAAGGATCATTAAAGCAGGAGTTTCAATGTAGATTTAATTCCCCTATGAGCGGCAACTTGGGGGTCATGGCACATCTTGAAGACTTCAATTTTCAGATCTTAAGATGGGATAAACCCCTTAACACGAGATTTCCCTTTTTTAAAACTGTGTCATATAAGGCTTCCCATTCTTCCCTGGGAAATGTTGAATAACTTTCTTTAACCTTTTCAAGAAATGACTGAGCAACTCCTATGATCATTTGTAGAGGGAGAATATATTGACTAAAGACTCAAGGGGCTTCAGGATATCTGTGTGATAGAGCATCAGCTAGAATATTTTCACAGCTAGGAATATGAGTGAGGACAAAGCCATACTAATTAAACAAATAAGCCCATTGGGCTTGTCGATTGTTCCTGCATTGTACATTCCTGAAACATTGGAGGTTGCAATGATCACTGGGAATTTCTAAAGGTTCTCCAGCTCCCATCAAAAAATGCCTCCATTCCGAGCAAGGCTACTTCCTGTCTAGGATTTCTCTTTCCAAGACTGTGAAATTCTTCTCAGAATCTGACAAAATATGAGAGAGGTAAAATATAGGTTGTTCTAATCCGTCATCTTCTTGGAGCTGAAGAGGAACTGTTCCAATAGCTAGGTCAGAGGTATCAGTCTCCACAATAAAACCTTTAATTGGATAAGGGTTACATAGATAGAAGGTAGAGCAATGGCTAATTTTGAGCATGAAAAGCTTCCTGACCTAAACAGTTCCATTGAAAGCTAGGACTGAGTTTTAAGAACTCGAGTAATGTTACTGGTCAACTTAGCAAAGTCCTCAAAGAACTGTAGATATAAACTGGATGGGCAAATCCAAAATGGCTGAAACTGTTTGTGGATCCATGAAAATTCCAGCACTATTTAACCCCTTCGACGCTCATGACGAGGTCAGCTCGTTATGAGGTACACCTGTCGTACGCTCATGACGAGCTCAGCTCGTCACGAACCGCGCGTTTTGCGAATCTTTAGCGCACAGTGGGAAAACGCTTAGCGCGGATGGTGTTAAGCGGAACCCTAAATAATTAATTACTGACTGGTCAAATTCACATTTTGCAGAAAAAGGTTGATTTGGGCGCAGTCTACTAAATATATTTGACTGAAATGCTTGTAATGCAGTTGAGAATCTTTTGAAAAGACCAGTATATCATTGAGGTATACCACAACAAATGTTTTTAATATGCCGTCAAATATGTGATGCATAAAATGTTGAAATATGGATGGTCAGTTGTTTAAACAAAAGGGCAGAACACAATATTCAAAGTGACCCAATGGAGTATGAAACACCATTTTCCATTTGTCTCATTCCTTTAACATATTACATGTTAGGTTCCACTTTGGTGTTCATTCATTCTATCAATCAGTTTTGATTCTAAAATACCCTTGAGTAAAGGAACAGGATATCTAACTTTTATGTTGACCCTGTTCAAACCTCTGCAGTGAATGCATGGTCTCAACTCTTTAGATTTCTCAGGAATTAAAAAGAGTGACGGTCCTGTAGGAGGAGTAAACCGGGTTTGAAATAGCCACCTCAGGATGTGTGGGTGCAAACTGCACACTGTATGGGTGGAAGAGGGACCAGCAGCCTGCAGACCAGTGATTAACTAGAGAAAACTCCAGCAGTCATGACCCCTGCTCCATGTTTTCCTGGAAATCATCTATGACTGCCATCTAGTGACCTTGAACTGCTCAGTAGTAGATCCTCTGTAATGAGAGAAGCATGGGGCGTAGGCCCTGTGGACTGGGTCCTCTCCACCTGAGACCCATCCTGCCCATGTTCATCTGTGTTTGCTATGCCTAGTTGGGCCCACAACTTATATGAAGTACACCTTAGCCCAAGCTGCTAGTGCTGCTCCGGGGTGGTAAGTGGGCTACAGGCCGCGATGAGTGACCACTTTGCACTAGACTCTGAAATGCTTTAGACAAAATGGGGAGAGACAACCCCCTACTCCATTCCCCTGCCGAAACTAAGATCGCCCACTATATGTACCTCCCCCCATTCTCCCCCCCCCCCCCGGTATCACAGAGAAAATCTGGACAATTCGACCTTGCAACCATTCTCTGGTCAATCCAGGACTCGAGGGAGGCAGTGGGTACTAAGGTGGATGAAGTAAATGTGGATGTCTCACTGCTGCGCCAGGACTTCAGGAATGTCACATGTCGGGTGACTGAGGCAGAAAGCCAGGAATTCCCTGTGAAAGACAAGCTATGGTCGAAAGTCCCGGATGACAGGCTGTTGCCATGGTTTGTGACATCCGACTAATGGAACTGGGGAGCATCAGCTGAGAGGGATAGGAAGATCTCTCCTTGTTCCCCCCAAGCCTCCTAAATAGGAAGCAAGCATGATCACATAAAAACTGTTTCTGTCCCAGTGAAAACTGGGACTATTCTGTGGAGAGTGTAGCAGAGAAGAAGTTGATGGGCACACTGGAACTCTTCGGATCAAAGGGCGTGAACCCTGGTGTCCCCCATGAAGTACTTCATAGGCCCAGTGAGTCCTTCTTGGTGATGCTTTATTCGGATGGGGGAACAATACTACCTTACACAAATGAAAATATAGCAGTTGTTAGGCACAGAGATCCTACAATAGAGGAGGCCCCCACTTTAGGCTTTTGGCCTAGGGGCTTGTTTGTAGTCCATAATATGACCAGTTTGAGGGTGACAGATGCCCACAGTGTAGAAGTATGGGGTGTGGGTAGTTGGGAGAAGGGGTGGTACAGGTTGTTTGAATGCACAGCACACAACAGTCACACTCAAGTGCACTCTTTCCGAGAAAGCAGATTCTCAAACAAAACATGTCATTATTGCACCACCATGCCACACACATTCCCGTGATCTGAGCCAGAGCCGCGTGATTCCCATCCCTTCTGGTGGCAGTTAACCTGATGTCTTGGAATGCCATGGGCATGTTGGATCTCATTGAAAGATCTGCTGTACAGCCTGCGGTTCTTATGTTTCAAGAAACATATTTACTGGTCCATCACTGCCCTTTCCTTGGCCAACATGACTATGATAAATTCTATCATGCTGGATTCACGAGAGGGTCATTGGGTAGCAATTTTACCACATACAGGTTTTCTGTTGGTAGGTGACCAAGTCACATGAAGATCCTCGAGGGAGATATATTGTGATAGAGTACCAGTAGGATGGGAGACAACGCAACTTTCTATACATCGCACAACAACAGCATCGTATCCAACTGAACTCCCTGGGGTCAAAGTCAGAGGAACTTATTAAGCGCACAAATCCCCTGAAAGGTCTCATGGCGCTTGCGAAGACTCCATATGGGATAGCAATCAGAACTGGGCATTATTGATGGTCAAATAACCATATTTTCAGTTCCTTCCGAAAAAACTTGTAATCCAAGATGGAATGTGATGCATGTAGATTGTGGCATTCCTGAGATCTTGCATATACTCACACCTCGGTGCCCTAGAAAACCATGTCTTGTATCGACCTCCTTTGGCACCCAGCTGCAGTTATCCTTTAGTTGTCTCAGGTTGAACTCCTCGCCTGGAGGATATCAGATCATGCTCCACTACTAGTACAGTTGGGATACCAATTGCTATACTGCACCCTATGTTTCTCCTCAATGATTGGTACTTAACTGACCACATAGGGTCAGAGATTCACTCCTACTTTGAGAGCAGTTAGGGTGCAGTGAAGTCAGCTGGCACACTGTGGGCAGACAGCATGCCCACACTGAGGGGCCTAGTTAAGGGAAACATTAGGATCAGGGGAAAACAGAAATGCCGTGCAAATAACAACTCTGGAGGACCATATCCTGAACATCGGGTGCTGCTGAGACCCTCAACCAAGCTTGACTATCAATTGGCTTTGACAAAAACACTGGTGAGACAAATCTCACTGGAGGAAGCTCAGCAGTACTGGAAAATGTGTTGACCCAACAAGTTGAAGAACATGGGGATAAGTTAGGGAAGCTACTCTACTGGCTGGCTACCAGAGTGATTGCCTCCTGGGTGGTACCCCAAATCAAAGATGCAGAGGGACACTTACTTGTTCGTGCCTCTGATATTGCACAAGTCTTTGTTCGTGCCTCTGATATTGCACAAGTCTTTGTGGACTACTACCAATATTATATGAGTATAGACATAGGCCTTCCTCTGAAGTGGCACACCCGGTGTTAAGGCACTTCCTGCAGCCGTCGATCTTCCAATGGCTGGCAAGGGACCTTGATAAGCCACTCACAGCCGATGAAATTGGATTGGCAATATCAGATATGGCCCCAGGTAAAGACCAAGCCCAGTCTGGTTTCCTGTTTAATACTATCGGAAATTCCAAACTCTTACTCCCTTATCTACTGGCACTGTACACTGAAGCAGCGGAGTTGGTGGGCTTACCCTCAGAGATGGACAAAGCTACAATCATTGTGGTCCCTAACCCAGGCCAACCATTGGATAAATGTACCCGATATAGGCCTATTTCCCTTATTCATTCTGAAATCAAGGTGTTTGCTTAGGATCTGGCTAACTGCTGGGCCGGACAATGCTCCATTTGATCCATTTAGACCAATGGAGATTATGGACAGAGTGCTGCAACTTTTCAGACACTCACCCCCAGTCACAGATCTGGGTTGAATCCATCATCATTCTTTAGCTCACTTAGCCACCCCAGGTGCTATATGCAAATCAGTCTTAACCCTGTGCATCATGGGAACAGTCCAGCCTGAACTGCCAAGCCATGTCTTCCCTGGACTGGAAACAAGCATCCTGGGGCTGGTTTCGGGATAACAGCCCTCATCAGCCAGGCTTGTTTGAATCCAGTTGCAAAGTGAGCAAGGGACCCATGTCTGGGCATACCATGCCAACTTAGAGCGAACAAAGCAAACACAAGGCGATGATGGATGGAGTGCTGAAACTTTTCAGACACTCACCCCCAGGCACAGATCTGGGTTGAATACATCATCATTCTTTAACTCACTTTGCCACCCCAGTTCAGACACAGCTATCTGCAAATCAGTCTTGACCCTGTGCCTCACTAGAACAGTCCAGCCCGAACTGCCAAGCCACGTCTTCCATGGACCGGAAGCAAGCATCCTGGGACCGGTTTCGATGGATTTAGGCCCAGATCTCTGTAATTGGGGGAATATTTGACATTGTTCTAAAATCTGTCCATCAATTGCCTTTTTGCATTTATCACCACGAGTGGGACTGGTATTCCAGACGTGGGTTCCGTGCTTGCCATGCCGCTGGAATCAAGCTATCCTGGCTGATGAGGGGTGAAACCCCGAAACTGGTCCTGGGGTGCTTGTTTCCAGTCCAGAGAGGACCTGGCCTGGCAGTTCAGGCTGGACTGTTCACATTGCGCACAGGGTCAAGACTGATTTGTATATGGCTGGGTTAAAACTGGAATGGCATGGTGAGCAAAAAACAATGGATATTGGCCCAGATCTCTGCACTTGGATGAATGCATGACATTGTTCTACATTTTGTCCATCAATTGTTGTTTCGACCTGTGGCACCAGGCACTGTATCCGGGGAATCCGGGTGTCCCTCACCCAAGCACATCACCTATACTACCCCATCGGCCCTGCTCTTGGTAGACTTTGAAAAGGCCTTGACTGGCCCTTCCTACGTGCTGTGCTGGAATGAGTCAGTTTGGGAATTTACCTAGCCACTCTAGTCTAGGTTAACAGGACCCTTTCGTTCTTCTTGCCCTCTCCCATTTGCCATAGTAATTTTGCCCCTGGCACAACTCATACGCTGTGACACCGATATACAAGAGTGTCATGGGATAATGGCTCAGAGGAACGCATTGCTTTATGTGCAGATGACTTCCTGCTCTTTTTAGCGAACCCACAGTCCTCAGGCCCACAATATCTAGAAGTGTTCGAAATGTATGAAGAAGCCTCAGGTCTCCGAGTGAGTCAATCCAGATCCATACTGGTCTCAATAAAGTCCCGTATGGATCAATAACTCGAGTGCCTGCTCTTGGCGCTCTATGCATCACCTATCATTCCAGTACTTGGGCATTTAGATTTATCGCCTCCCAGAGCTGGTGTGGAGTCTTAATTTGATCCCACTAGTGACTAAAATGAGAAGGGATCTACAGTAGTGGAGGCACCTCCATCTTTGTGCTCTGAGAAGTATGGCTCTCTACAAAATTATGATATTATCCCGATTTCTTTATGTCTTCCAAAACTTTTTCCATCCATTCCCCAGAACCTCAGCTCTACCTTTCTTTGGGCTGATGGTCACCCCCGAGTGACCAAAGCTAAGTACCTGCAGTCCCGTCTATCATGGCAGGATGGTAATGTCAGACCTATACTGTTATTATATTCTTCATACTTGGTTGTGGTGAATGACTAGTTTAGTTGGGGGGGGGAGAATGGTCCTGCACATCGCTGAGCTGACCTTGCTAGGCTTTAATAGGATCATGGGAATGCTTTATGGGACCCCAATCCAGCGATCCCTTCTGGAGATCACCCGCTCAATATTACTAAGCTGGAGAGCGACACTCTGCCAACAGGCTGGGACCACAGGCTGATTACTTCCCCCCTGTGGCAGAGGAAGGGGTTGCAACACACCACAGCGTAGAAGGTATTACGACTTTGGATAGGATAGGAATCACATATCTCTGAGACGTCTGGGTCGGTAACCATATACAGATCTTTCAAGAGATACAGGAGCAGTATCAACTCTGAAACACTCAGGTTCATAAATACCTGCAATTGAGACACGCACTCATGGCTAATATTTCCGCAGATACGGACATCCTGGATTTCATCCTTCTTAAGGCCAAACTGTTGATGCGGAAGATTCACATGAGCACTATCACAAAGAAGCAGAGTTGTAAAACCATTTTTAATGACAGTTTTTGCATGTGGCTTAATCAATCAATACACTTGTAGAGCGTGCTACTCACCCGTGAGGGTCTCAAGGCGCTGGGGGCGAGGGGTGGGGATGGGGGAGTGCCACTACTGCTCGAGAAGCCAGGTCTTGAGGTTCCTGAATGTGAGGTGGTCCTGGGTCAGACGTAGGTGGGCGGGGAGGGAGTTCCATGTCTTGGCCGCCAGGTAAGAGAATGACCTTCCTCCAGCGGTGGTTCTGCGAATCCATTGGATGGTGGTGAGGGCGAGGCTGGCGGAGCAGAGTTTGTGTGTAGGAGTGTAGAACGTGAGGCGTTTGTTGTGGTATTCGGGGCCTATGTCATGGAGCGCTTTGTGTGCACGGTGAGGAGCCTGAACGTAATCACATTGCTGATGGGGAGCCAGTGCAGGTCTCTCAGGTGGGCTGATATGTGACTGTGGCGGGGGATGTCGAGAATGAGTCGTACGGATGCGTTCTGTATGCGTTGGAGTCTTTTCTGAGGTTTGATGGTGGTTCCTGCATATAGGGCGTTCCCGTAGTCAAGTCGGCTGGTGATGAAGGCCTGGGTGACCGTCTTTCTAGTCCTGGTAGGGATCCGAAGATCTTACGGAGCATGCGCAGGGTGTTGTAGCATGAAGATGAGATGGCTTTGACTTGCTTGGTCATCGTGAGAGAGGAGTCCAGGATGAATCCCAGGTTGCGTGCGTGGTCAGTGGGTGTCGGTGTGGTGCCTAGTTCTGTGGGCAACCAGGAGTCGTCCCAGGGGGATGGGGATGGTCCAAGGATTCGGGCCATATTACTAGTTTGGCAGTCCGTGGATTGCTGTATCAGCAATGGCGGTCCGACTGCAGTGAGCTTGGCGGTCAGACTGCTGTATTATGAGTTGGGCGGGCTGGCTATGCAAAGACCACAACGGAACCTCCAAGACCGCTAGCAGAATGCCAACCCCTGGGTCTGTGGTCAGAGAATTCCAGATGCCATAGGGTGGTAAAGAAGAGCTGCACCACCGTCCGTATTATGAGTTGCCTTTTCCACAAGCTGACCTCGACCGTCCGATCATGTGATTCAAGATGGCAGACATGAAGGATTTGGGGTGCATACTCACCCCTGTCTTGTTCTTCCAGCCAGAGTATGATGTGGATCCCTTTCTTCAGATCTCCCCTACACAGCAGGATCTTCACCCCAAGGATAATGACCCTGTCTGCAATAATCTACATGTGAGTCCCTTTCATACCATAAACCCATTGCCAGGACTGCCCACATATGGGTCAGACTCCAGAAATGGGTATATGGTATTTTTCCATGTGTGTCATGCATATGTGTGCATCCGACACATATGCTGTCAAAATTCATACACAGTCTCCAATATATCAGGAAAAATTTCTCACCACCACCACAAGATCGCATCCATACCGCCGGCACCGTGGTCAACTTGTAATACAGCGATCTTCAGAGTGCCAGTGATGTGGTCTACAGGCGGGCTCAGACGCTGTTCTTGGGCGGTTGGACCACCAAGCTCGTAATAATGCCCTTGGTGTTTTCAATCTGCTGCTGTTTGTGAAGGTAGCAGCAGTGTAACCCATGGCTGAGCCCAGAAAGCTATTCATATCTGGAAACGGTCCAACATTTTGAATGCAACAAATGGTCATTTGTGTAGATTGCTTAAGGTTTTACCTAAAAAAACTAATAGTAGTCATAAAATATAATATAGAAAAAATAAGAAAATATTGAAATAGCTGACGACATTTTCATTTGTAATTTCTTGCCACAATAGTAGATTTACAAAAGTGATATACTGTATGTTTATCAGACTGTCCTGGTTGCGGAGCTATAAAGCATTTTGTTGGTTGAGAATTAGGTAATACAGGTCTCTTAGAGTCACAGATTAAGCATTTTTGGATTTTTTTTTAAATATGTGTAATCAAAGAAAGGAAAATGAAACACATATTTTTCATTGTTTCTAAAATAAAATTAATGTTTTATTTTTATATCAGAAAATGTGCATTATTCCTCGAAATTCCCCATTAACTACAACTCTGAATGAATTATATATTATTAATAATATTTCTCAGTGGACGTGGGACGAACTGTAACACTTTAAAGCTGTGATAGAAAACATAGCTGACATTGTAATATTAAAATATATTCGTTAGTAGCAAATTTAAAACAGCACAGTGGAGATTTTACCTGACAACGGGATTAGATTCTGTTTTTCAAATCATGTTTATGTTTGTTACATATTCCGTTGACTTCAAATGTTGAATAAAGTACTTGCCTGCTTCCAATTTTGGACAATTATTTATGTAAAATTAAGTGCTAAAGACTTTTAAGCTCAGGAGGCCACTGCGCCTTATTTATTAAGCTAACTTTGCAGCAAATACAACACAGAGACCGCTAATGTAATTGCTTTCTTTCCATGCTGTTTGGTAGTGTCTTGTTTGATAGAAATTATCAGATGTCACGGTTATCACTGGATGTGCGGGGAGAGATATCATGAGAAATACATTTCATCATATCAGGAAAAAGTGCTGGAGGCATATCTACGTTGTATTTTGTAGATATCTTTCAAGTATATTTTCACTTATTTTTCTATTTCTGTGACTTCCAACTATGTACGTCGTTCGTGAGCTCGCGAAACCCATTTTGGCTCAATTTCTGTTCATTTTCCAAATCGCTAACCTGTTGCAACATTACTGACGGCATGCAAAGTCTTATGAGAAATAGTTAGCAGTTAAGAAATATATTCTTCTGAGAGCCAAGTGAATTATTAATTCTGAAATCTGGCACGCTTTGCATACTTTAAAGAAATGGATTAATAATTATGAATTCTGGCACGCTTGCAAACCTGGCATGCCTGTATTAATGTACATAAATGAAATAAGCAAGAACTCTCAGGAAGACCTAGGGAGTTTTTTTTGTGTGCTTTGAAATTCTGTCAATTTTTTTGTCTTCATAGACCACGACGTGATTGTCGCCGCTTAGCGAAGCATCTTGAATTCTGCCAGCTGTTGGTTTGAATATACAAAACTGTAAGAGATCAAAATGATCTACCTTCCAATATAATGTTTTAAGAAAAGACTGGCATATACCAATGTTATTAAGCACAGTAAACGTGTATTATGAACCGTAAAAGCATTCTCTCATTATTTACCTCCTAAAATAAGGTAAATTATTACTCGGTCACCTACTTTACCCACCATGGTTGTAATTTTAATTGAGCTTTATAAATACACAAATGATTAGCAAAACAGAAATAAACATTCAGCTGAATGCTTTGGGCTTCTTTACTATCATTAACTCAGTGCAAAAATTGCACAAACTTTACTCATTCTCACGCAGACAACATATTTGTGTTGTGCACCATGAATATTGAGGTCAAAATGTTGGAAAAATAATATTGACAGGTACATAAGTCTAGATTTATACCTAATTTCACCTATAAGTACCTATGCAGCACATATATCTTCAAGGTATATAGATTTGGACTTGCCTATATGCCTTTCCCTTTGTTACTTTTCGATATATTGCCACTCAATGCTTTTTCTTTAATATTCTTCCACCACGATATTCTGGGGGTTGACATTCAATAGTACAATACACATTTTACAGTTTAAAACATAACCTTTCAGGTCTCTTAAAATCAGTGTCCTGGTGACTGTATATGTAAGTAGGATAATAATATATGAAATTCAAAATCTATCTGTCTTGTTGTTTACTATTGCCCAAGGCCCGGCACTTTGGGCTGGACTGTTCCCATGGGGAGCTGGGTAAAGACTAATTTGCATATGGCTGGGTCCAAACTGGGGGGCGTGGTGAGCAAAAAAACAATTGATTAAACCCAGATCTGTGACTCAGGGTGAATATTTGTTGTATTCGGCATTCTGTCCATTGTTTTGTCGCTCTAAGTGGGAAGGGTATGCCCAGACATGGGCCCAGTGCTGACTGTGCCACTGGATTCAAGCTAGCCTGACTAATTAGAGGTGATACCCAGAAACCGGTCCCTGGATACTTGTTTCCACTGCAGGGAGGACCTGGCCTGGCAGTTCAGGTTGGACTGTTCCCATGGAGACCAGGGTCAATACTGATTCGCATATGGTTAGGTCCAAATTGAGGTGGCATGGTGAGAACAAATTGATGGACTAAACCCATATCTGGGACTAGGGGTGAATATTTGATTTGATATCGATGTGTGAAGTAATAACATACATTTAAATCTACCTGTTGTGGAGTTCCTTATATGTCCAGCAGTTTTTAGGCAACTGTAAAAATGTCAAGATAACTAACTCTGGTGATTAATATTCCTGCTGGAGCGAGATCAGTGTTTTGTCTAGTGGCATTTCTGACTATTCATAAGACAGCGCAGAGGCTTACTATGCCTGCTGCAAAGAACATGTACAATGCAGATCAAAGAAATATATTTCTTTATTTGGGTAACACAGTAGTTACTTCTTTTGTTAAAGACATTCTTATTTTACTTGCAGTTCATAAATTACAATCCTAGTATAGCACAGTGACCTACGAACTGTAAACAATTAGCTGCATCTAAAATGCATGGTATACATTAGAATCTAATGTTTTTCCAGGCAAAATGTTCGTTTAGACAAGCCTTAGTGATAGCTATCAGGTTTAAAGGGGGCAGAGTCCTTCCCGGTTTTTACCACACAGATTAATTCTGCTTCCAAATTACTTAGTTTTTGATACACCTCCTTACTACTTCCCTGCTTCCGCTTCTATTTGGTAATGCTGAAGCTGAAGGTTTCACCCCTCACACCGGCTTTAAATGCGTCCCAAAATATCCCTGCAGAGGAACTTCCTTTATTCAGCTCAAAGAACCCCACAATCCAAAGCTTCATATGTTTGACATAGGCAGGATCCAGCAGAAATCCCCTCTCAAATGTCCATTTTCTAGGTACACAACACAGCCCTGTCATAGGAAGCAAAAAAATTATTGGGATATGGTCGGACATTGCTCTGGGAGATAGTTCAACGTGAGCTCCGGGAGTTACAAAAAAAGATAGTCCAGCCTGGCAGAGCTGCCCTGGGAATCCAAATAATAAGTATATCCTGGATCAGGAGCCTTTAAAGTGGTCCACGCATCAATCAGCCCTAGTTCCTTCTGCAGGCGGCTCAGCAATTTAAATTGCCACATAGCCCCTCCACCCCCCCTGAGCCATTTAGATTAAAATCCCCCCATACAACAAATTGGCCCAGGCCAAGAAATACTTTTGGCTGCTAAAAAATTAAATAAACTGGGATCGTCTAATAGTGAGGCATAAATTGTACATAGAGTAAAAGACCCACCACCCAGCTTACATTCCATTATCGCCCATCTTCCCAACTTATCTGCTGTGTTACTGCCAGGTGTTATGCCATTTCCTTTAACTAAGATCGAGCCCCCCTAGTCCTAGTTTCTTGTGTCGTATGGCAAACCACGTTTAAACCAAAAGTGTTCAGGAGAGCTCAGTCCTCACTAGCAATGTGGGTTTTTTGTAGACAATACACATCTCCTTTTAAAAAGCGTAATCCCTCTTGTACCCACCTTCTTTTTATTTTATCATGAATCCCACAAATGTTAATGGAAACAATTCATAATCTAGCCATAGTTCATAAAATCTGTCAAAGCCACCCGAAGATACCTCCCTGTTAGAGCAAAAGCCAAGCTACAGCCCAATCTAATATTTTGTACTGGATTTGCTTTACAGTCACCTGGGCCCACCCGCTCACCAGGCTATAAACACATTCATAGTGCTGCTATCTTATGGAAAAATAAAAATACATAATCACACTTACACTTACATCCACTTGCTGTGTATTGATTATCACACCGTCACTCCACCAGCCACCACCTCCTTCCCACCCACCCCACCCCCCCCCTGATAAGGCCCAGCCCCCATCATCCCCCTCCTCCAACCACCACCCCCCAACTAGTGAAAGTATCCAGACCAAACGGGTCTGTGTGATGGAGACCGAAGGTCAGCACCAGTCCCCCACTTCAGTCAGTGCCCAGTGAGAAATGAGGGAAAAAGGGACAAACCCAGCAGAAAAAGGATAGCCATCCCTAATATTACGATAATCAGGCCGACTCATAAAGAGGGCCCCAATATTTCTACATTGCCCCTACCCTCAAAGACCTGAGACAAATATTCTTTGGCTTCAATTTCCGATGTGAAGAATTTAACAGAGCCTCTGAAAAGAGTTTTCAGTCTTGCGGGTGCTAATAGGTACGCTTTGAAGCCTACATCTTGAAACGGTTTGATCACTAGCCGCAGACGCTACCGGCATTCAACTGTTGTATGACAAAAGTTAGAGGCACGAAAAATGATGATCCCAGGTATGTGCATCTTGCATCCGGGTGGGCTTTCACAAAAATAGCTTGGCCAAGCAAAAAATAACCAAAAAAACCCTGTCAGCCTGGATTGATTTATTACGGTTCATCAGGATCCAGTATACTCTTTGCGCTTCCGTAGCTCAGTCCCATCCTGAAAGTTCAGGAAAGGCAGTCTTTAAGAGTTCCAGCATATAAGAGCGTATATTATCCCCCTCAAGACGATCATCAATTGCAAGAAACCAAAGGTTATTCCTATGTTGTCGGTTTTCCAAATCCACCAGCTTCCACTGCTCGTCAGTTAATTGGGATTCATGCATCTTGACTTGCTCATTCGCCTCTTTGACCTCTGACTTCAAGGCTGTGGTCCAGTCCTCAATGTAGCTTAGGCGCTCCCCGCTCCCCAATCTCAGAACATGCCTTTCCCACCTTCCGAACTGTGCCTTCCAGTTTTTTCGTTGCATGTCTTGCCCTTTTACTATCTGCCTGTGTCTCAGCCAGATGTTCAGTAATGGACTCCAAAATTAAGCTTAACTCAGAGTTTGTAGATGTGGCAACAGTTGGCTGTGCAGCAGATGAAGCTATAGCTGTCAGGGCTAGTACTTCTTCTGGAGTCCCAAGGTTGAAGAATTAGGGCCACTTGCTTCACTGTAATATGACTTAGGGGCCTCTGAGTCTGACCCATCTGTCAAGGAGAAAAATGTATCCGCTCCGTCCAAGGTGAGATAATTTGGGTTATATGTCGTTACTACGAATTCCGTTGCAACGCATGCCTTTTCCACGCATGCGTTACCACGGAATTTGTTTTCCCCGCATCACATTTACCACGTCGCTCTTACGTCGTAAAGAGGAAGCAGAAGTTTATTCCGCTTCCTCTCTAACGACGCTGATTTCTTTGGCACGGCGGGTTCGTTTTTTTATGGGGGGGAGACCCCCTCAACCCCCCTTTTTAATCCTACGTTTTTTTTTGTATGCGTGGTAAAGACGATCGTTGAAGGCATACGCGTTGGAAAGACGTTTACGTGGTAAGTGCCCCGTTGTAAACGTTACGCGTAGTAATGCCTTCGTTGTTAATGATGTTTCCGGATAATTTACTGCCGCTACTCCGCACTGATCTATGCTATGCTCCTTGCTGCCCCACTCCTTGCTGATCAAGAAAATAATGCAATTTCTACAGGAAGGCAGCCAGCAAAATATGTAGACTACTGTCTCTATGTGTCCCTTCTTAATGTAGCAAAGTGAACCAACTCCTCCCTCTTCCTCCACCTACTTCCCAGTCTGCCATCCTGACACCAACTCTCCATCATAATATATGTAGACTATTGTCTGTATGCGTCCCTTGTAGTTGTTGCACAGCAACCAAATCGATAGGGTCTGTTCGGCATTTCAATTAAAAACACACGCGTATTGGACCCGCGGGTATTCCAATCCAATGTTGTATATATATAAACACACTCTTAATCGAATCCAAAGTTGGGTCAAAATTTCAAAGCAATCGGTGAAGAACTTTCGGAGATTTAAGATTTTGAACAAACGAACATTGACATTTTTATGTGTCTGTTCGGGCTTTCGATTATAAACACACGCATATTCGACACGCGTGTATTCGAATCCAACGTTGTGTATATAAAAACACGCGGATATTTGAATCCAATGTTGTGTCAAAATGTCAAAGCAATCGGTGAAGAACTTTCGTAGATTTACGATTTTGAACAAACAAACATTTACATTTTTTGACCACATATAAGAACTACAGTCATTCAATTTCGCCTTGTGGGGGTGAATCAACATTGTCGTATTAATTGCACAGTCTAGTTTAGTGCTGCTTTTGCTTTTCAAATTCACTGTATTTTATTGTTGGTATTTACACACGAATGTAGTCACGTTGAATACAAACAAACCCACTAATCTACTGATTTCCGCCTCCCCCAATGAGAACAGTCAAACTTGCAATGAATAGAATTGCAATAACGTTATTTCAATCGTAATTATTCACAGATCTTTCTTACAAATGTCTATAATTATGAAATGAACTGCATACTTATGTTTTACAATTTTGATGAACATTGTGTCTAAATTGAAAGAAAGACTATATGTAACGCAACAGATTACATGCTGAACGAAACATACCTTTTCTATGACTGTCAGTGGGAGGAGTTTTACCATGGCAACCAACTGATGTCACGAACAAGCTCCTAAAACTTTGTATATATTGCACGTTGCACTTAGTGTTAAGATGTTGTGAACAAGGTGGGTTCCCTGCCGAAACGCGTCAAGCCACTTCGTTGTAGAATAAAACAACTCCTATTTGATAAACTGATTCCCACGGTGTCAGCGCCTTATTTCAACCAAGAGATTAAGGATTGGACTGCATATACAGGGGCGTGCAGAAGGCCCTTACGCTGACCCTCCTCGTTCTGGTGCTTTCCGCTGCCTGGCAACACTAGTGGACGTTCTTCGAGACCGAGGAAAGTGGAGAGCCCCCCCAAGCCGAGTACTATGGACGAAATTGACGCTGACCGACCGCAGGGGCGCAGGCTTTCCTGATCCTTGAGTATACCGCAGTTTCAAGGTAAGCTTGCGTGCGCCGTCGAGAGTGTCATATCGAGGTCCAAGGCAGGTGGTTGATGGGAGAGGTAGTCCGTTAAGCTTCCAGTTACAAACGGCAATGGGTATCAAAGAAGATTAGAATATTCTAAATAAAAACGATGGCTGAGGAGTGGGTCCGGGTGCGCGAGGAGGCGGCTCTGGATATTTTCAGCAACACAAACTGTAATAAAAGCCCAATAACATCAGGGCAAGTGGGGGAGAAATTGACACAAGGAACAAATGTCAAGTCATCGCTAAAGGAATTTGAAAGATTCAGGAAACAAGAAATTTCCAAATGGAATGTACGTCATTGCGCAGGTATTTGGAAGTAGGCCGGGTCCCACGGGGACTAAGAGTGCTGGTAGTACCTGTAGGAGAGTAGGGTCTGCAATCCTATGGTCACCCCAGATTTTTGCTTTTAGCTTCACTGGTTTACAACGTTCCCTGGCTGTGGGCCTGCTAATCAGACGCACAGCCTAGCTGTTCTCTCTCTAAATTGACATCCATGTACTTTAGGTGCATTTACCAATTGGTACTGGGCCACTTTATCAGTCCTCGTACAGTGTACCTTAGGTACCCAGGGCGTAGGTGTACCCAGGGCCTACCAGGGGCTGAAGCATGTATTATGCCACCCCTGGCCGGCCATCTAAACAGACACAACTGGCTGGTAAGACAGCTGGGGCAAGGTAGTGTAAACACCCTTTGCTATAGATATAGTATACCTATATCTAACCCTAAAATGGACACATATATTCCTATCATTCACTCCTATGGCAGGCCTTATCGATCCTGAAGGCAGAGTGCTCGGAATTATGTGAGATGGTGCTCTAGCATGAGCTGAGCCTGTCTGCAGCTTGCGGAACCAAGTCCTTATAGCTGTTCCATGATAACGCTATACCATATACTCTTAAGTGCATTATAATCCTTGCGGTTGAATGCTAACTTTGGCATAGCATTATCAAAACATGTCGAGTAAGGTGTCATACGAATTGGAATACTACCCCCTCGCCAGTTCTGGCGACGGGGGTAGCATTCCACCCTTTTAGAGGGACACGACATGTATGTAACTGTGAACCCCGGTTAAAGTTAAACGAAGCCTCAGTATCACAAAACGGATGCTGACACCACAGACACAAGTCTGACCTCCTGCTGCTGGGAGTCCTTCCAGCGAGGGAGGCCTGGACAAAGGGTTTCCTGCCTTGGGAGGTGCTAGCACCACCCCAGACAGGATTTTGTGTATTGAGGTAGGGAGGGCTGAAAGGAATGAGACATGCCTGGGGCACACAAGGTGTCCCTGTGCATACCCCGGTTCAAACCAGAGGATTCCGTGCCCAGTGAATCAGAAGTTAGCTCCGGGGCAGAAACAGACCATGGTACGAGCAACAACTTTGGTCTAGCACAAAATGTTCCAACTCCAGTAGAGGAATCAGCTTTTTTACGGGAGGACTGCCTGAAAAGTCTCAGGTCATGGCAACCTCGCCAAGAATACAACAAAAAAAGCAAAAATCAAACAGCAGAAAGCGCAAGAACAGAAGATGGGGCAAGCAAAAAACAGCAGACAACAACAAAAAAAAAACCTACAGAGCCAACAGGAGAAGATGAATGACATCATAGAACAAAAAAATACAATAATTAATCTTTCCGATATGGCTCTCACATCTAAAGTAGAAGAGACAATTACATTAGGTCTATCGTTCTGCAAAAGAACAAACTTTGACTATACACAAACCCGTATAGACCTACACCAATTTATCAGAAAACTTAAACTGCGCAAACATTTCATTAACTCATCAACACCCAAGAGAAAGAAAAAAACATGAATCGAGACAAAGATCAAACTTTAGACAATGTCCGAGGCAATTGGATTGTGGCTGATATGGACTTTATCCAAGAAATGGCAGAACTAGATATGGAAGACGAAGGATACAATTGGAATGCAGATGTTGCAGCACAACATGCTGGCATCAACATCCATGAGACCTCAAAAACTCCATTCAAACCCAGATCCACTTTTTGTCCATTAATGCCAAAAGACAATCTAGACATTTTTTTGGATAAAGTAATAAAGGATCTGAAACAACTGTCCCTGGAGAGCAGTAACAACTTTATGAAAAAAAGAAACAATGAGAGAGTCGAATATGACAAAGTGATGGAAAAAATCAAAAAAAGAAAGGACATCATGGTACGAATGTCAGACAAGGGAGGCAATGTGGTACTGTGGCTGCAGGACATGTATAACAAAGAAGCACTAATGCAACTATCTGACAGGGATTGTTATGTCGGAATTAGTGCAACTAATGTAGCAAATATACAAGAGAGATACCATCAGAGCCTGTACAATTGGAGGACTGCAGGTTTGATCAACAAACAGGAGTTTGAATATCTTAAAAACAATTACCCAGTCACACCACATCTCTACCTCATCCCCAAGATCCACAAAAACGAACATTGTCCCCCAGGAAGGCCCATAATATCGGCAATTGGGTGGCTATGTGAAAGTACCAGCAAGTTCATTGATCATTTTTTGCAACCTTACGTACAGAAATTGCCTTCTTACATCAAGGACAGTGGGGATTTTTAGCAAAAATTTATGATGTGAATTGGCAACAGGATTTTGTCTTTGTCATGCTTGATGTGCAAAGTTTGTACACCAGCATTCAACACAGGGACGGTTTACATGCCAACGAACATTTTCTAGGAACTAGGGATATTGAACTACACCAGCACACTTCAATGTTACTGCAAATGATAGAGTGGTGCCTCAAAAATAACACGTTTATGTTCAACAAACTTCTCTGCAAGCAAACACAGGGGACTGCCATGGGTACTTGCTTCGCCCCCAGTTATGCTAATTTGCATATGGGCTGGTGGGAGGAGCAAGTACTCATGGCAGAACACATCACACAGATGTCAGCAAATGTGGCACTCTACAGTCGCTACATAGACGACATTTTTCTGATATGGAAGGGCAGTGAGGCGAGTGCAGTGGAATTTGCAGAACTACTAAATGAAAACACTCTGAATTTAAAGTTCACATGTACCACCAGTAAAACATCTATTGTGTTCTTAGACTTGGAATTGTTTATTTCCAATGATAAAATCCAAACAAGAACGCATCGCAAACCCACTTCCGGCTATACCATTCTACACGCCGGGAGTTTCCATCCACCTAGTCTCATTGCCAGTATCCCCTATGCGGAGTGCCTCAGAATGAAGCGTAATTGTAGTACACAAGACAGTTTTGAAACATCTAGACAACAATTATTCAAAAGAATGCGCACTAGAGGATACCCAGAGAAGACCCTCAAAACAGCAGAGGTAAAGAGCAGTAACAAGAGTAGAGAAAGTCTTCTTTTTAAAGACACTACACAAATAACACCAATCAAAGAAACAGAGACACCACGCATCATCACAGGGTACAATGTCTATCATGCACAAGTACGCAAGATTCTATATAGACATTGGCCCATAGTACGCAGTGACCCCACAATAGGAACATCATGTGCCAAACTGCCGCAGATAACCTACAGAAGGGCCAAGTCGATGAAGCAAGAATTGGTATCCAACATCCCGAGCCAAGGTAGAAACACCAACTGGCTACAAAGTAAAAAAGGATTCTTCAAATGCACTAAGTGCAAAGCTTGTAAATATGGCATAAACACCAGCAAAGTACAGCTCCCACACAGGAAGACAGCACTAGAAATAAGGGAAAATTTTAATTGTAAACAGAATATGCCATCTATGTTTTACAATGTACGTGTAAAAAGCGTTACGTAGGCAGTACACTACATCCAGTGCATGTAAGGATACTACAGCACTTAAGAGCAGTCACCAATGATGACCAGACTTACCCGGTGGCTCCCCACATGAATGCTTATCACGGTGGAAGAGTAGAAGACCTACAATATTTTGTCATCGACAGTGTAAACAAAAATGCAAGAGGGGGCAATAGACTCTTAGCACTTAGGAGGCTAGAGTCTAGGTATATCATCATGCTCGACACCAAGACTCCAAATGGTCTAAATTCAGACGAAGCCTTGAGTGTACACTTATAGCATATTTTAAAGATTGGCCCAACATCCATAAACCCTTAATCAGTGCTCCTTTGTCGCCCCCAACCCGCTCCTCTGAAAACTTCTTAACAGAGGTGCTTATAGAATATGAATTTGCACTACAATTTTAACTTATCACATTCAATAATATCACAAGCCGGAGCTTGAAGGTAGATTTGCACCATGGTAACTAATACACATGATTGGATTTCACAGCAGTATTTAGACATACATCATTATGCATATATGGTCAAAAGACTGGACAATGTATTTTACAACCGAAATGTTCCCACAGACATATAGACCCATGGGACAATAGCAGGCCACTGTCTGTTCATGTGTTATCTGTAGGATTATCTAACCCCACTTGGGCCACATATAAGACCTACAGTCATTCAATTTCGCCTTGTGGGGGTGAATCAACATTGTCGTATTATTGTACAGTCTAGTTTAGTACTGCTTTTGCTTTTCACATTCACTGTTTTTTATTGTTGTTATTTACACACGAATGTAGTCACGTTGAATGCAAACAAACCACTAATCTACTGATTTCCGCCTCCCCCAATGAGAACAGTCAAACTTGCAATGAATAGAATTGCAATAGCGTTATTTCAATCGTAATTATTCAAAGATCTTTCTTACAAATGTCTATAATTGTGAAATGAACTGCATACTTATGTTTTACAATTTTGATGAACATTGTTTCTAAATTGAAAGAAAGACTATATGTAACGCAACAGATTACACGCTGAACGAAACATACCTTTTCTATGACTGTCAGTGGGAGGAGTTTTACCATGGCAACCAACTGATGTCACGAACAAGCTCCTAAAACTTTGTATATATTGCACGTTGCACTTAGTGTTAAGATGTTGTGAACAAGGCGGATTTGCTGGTCAAGCCACTTCGTTGTAGAATAAAACAACTCCTCTTTGATAAACTGATTCCCACGGTGTCAGCGCCTTATTTCAACCAAGAGATTAAGGATTGGACTGCATATATATATATATATATATATATATATATATATATATATGTCTCCATCCTGACCGCGTGAGCAAAAACAAGCACCAACTCCGTGATTCTTGATGGCACAGATAGCGTTTTATTCCATGGACAAGGTCAGATGCGTTTCGGCGGTACAACTGACTTGTTCACTGCATTCAGAGCTCTGTCATATTTCTTCTACATATTACAAGTGAATTCTCCCTTGGTTGCCAAGGCAACTGAAAGTCAGCCATAGACATAGAAAACTGATATGTGGCTGTACTCAATGACTATGCAGATTCAAACTTTAAAAAATAAAATAAACGTAAATTTAAAAAATATATCAATACAATTGAGTTAAGGCATGGCACTCAAAATTGTAGCATAAAATAGTGTAAAACATAGTTATTTCCCTCATTTGCCTAATCCATAATGTATGCACTTAACATACTAGGCATACGATCCCATAGCATTGTGTTCTCTCCACTATACCAAGTTACCCCGACGTTCAAGTTTAAGGTGAATCATAAGCGGAATGTTTACCGATCACTGCACTCATTAAAATGCGCAGGGGGTGCCTGTGTCTCTACTCTTCGTTCGACATTCCTGTGCTGCACAATACTAGGTTTGCGTCTATCTGCACATAAATGGTGCAATTAACAACAATGTGCAATGTCTAAAGTGGATTGATCGCGATGACACTCCTAATATGTAATGCAAAGAGGCAGTGCGTGGACCTAAGGTTCTACTATGGGGGGACAGTGTATCTTACTAATAGGGTACTGTGGATGAGCAGGATTTTGCCCATGTGGGCATAGACTGACTGGACCGTGTGTATATATACATAGTGCGTGGAATATATTACGATGTAAATACCTAATGGATAAAGTGGTGCAACAATGGGGATATAAAGTGGAGAAATCATAATCAAAAAATATACGTAAGGAACTCGAATGCTTAGAGAGCTGGATAAGTGCGTAAAGGGAACTGTGTGAAAAATATTTACAAATGAACATTAAGGGCTTCATCGGCATTCATCTCTTGTGGGATCTTGGAGTTGAGCAGAATAATGTATCTCTATTCAAGTCTTGTAAGGACCAGTTGTCTATCTCCCCATCTTAGATTTTTCGGCACATTGTCAATAACAAAGTATGTGAGGTCTTGGGCCCTTACTGCATGACATGAATTGATATGCCGAGGTACAGGATAAGCCTGATCATCATAAGTTATAGCCCTTAGGTATGCTTATGTGTACAGGGTGAATGGTGCTTCCTATATAAAGTTTATTGCAAGTGCATTTAAGTATGTATATTGCAAAATCGGTTTCGCAGTTAAAGCTACTGCAAATGGTGTATAGTGTTTGTCTGAATGGCATTTTAGCAGATTTTGTATTTATGCCATGCTTACAGGCTTTACACCTACTGCACTTGTCAAATCCTTTTGGTATTTGTAACCAGTATTGGGGTCTGACTATAGCTGGTGCATTTTGTACCAGCTGTTGTCGCATAGTTTTTGCCCTTCGGAAACTGATTGAGGGTACTTTGGGGCATGTAGGGCCTAATACCGGATCGTTTCTAACTGAGTTCCAGAGTTTGTAGAGTATTCACCTGAGTCTAGTGTGGTATGCATGGAACCCTGTGATCAATCTTGGGGTGTCCGTTACCTCTGTGTTCTTCACTTTTCTGTTATCATGTTTGAAGAGTAGATCTTCTCTCGTTATTTTCCCGCTCCTACTCTTTGCTGTAATCAGGGTTTCTGACTTGTATCCTCTCCTTTCAATGGTATCAAAGCGTTCTTTTGTAGATTTGTCAAGGCCCTCCTCTGTGCAGCAGTTTCGCCTCATCTTGAGGCATTCTGCATATGGTATTCCCTCTTTGACACTATCATGGTGAAAACTGTTGGCATGCAATATTGCATTGCCTGCAGTGGTCTTTCTGTATGTTCTTAGACTGTAAGTGATTGTTCTCGATATACAGCTCTATATCTAAAAACTGTATGCTGGTCTTACTGGTGTGGCTTGTGAATGATAAGTTTAGACTATTGTTGTTCAGTTCTTTAGCAAATATTTCATCAGTTTCAATAGTACCCTGCCATAACACGAAAATATCATTAATGTAACGGACATACAATGCTACGCTTTCCTTCTTTACACTTTCATGCGCCTCCATGAGTACTTGCTCCTCCCACCATATGCAAATTAGCATAGCTGGGAGCGAAGCAAGTACCCATGGCTGTGCCCCGTAGTTGTTTATAAAACAATTTGTCAAACATAAAGACATTGTTTTCCAGGAACCATTCTGCCATTTGGAGTAACATCATTGAATATTCGAGTTGGTCTCTTCCCAAGGTAGTGTCTGAGGGCATTCTGCCCATCTCCATGTCTGATACTTGTATACAAAGTGTTGACATCCAGTGTCATTAGAACATAATCATCTTGCCAGTGCACATCATATATTTTGGTAAGGAAATCTCCAGTGTCCCTTATGTGAGATGGTAATTCACGGACTAGAGGTTGCAGGAAGTAGTCAATAAAACGAGAGGTGCTTTTAAACAATCCACCGAAAGCTGCAGTTATCGGGCTTCCCGGTGGATTTGTGGCATCTTCGTGGATTTTCGGGATTAAGTACATTTGTGGGGTTACAGGATAATCTATTTTCAGATATTAGAGCTCTGTTATGGAAATTAGACCATTTCTCCTCCATTCGTAGAGCACCTTATGGTATTTTTCTTTTATGCTTACTATGCAGGTTGGGGCTATGCGACAGTAGCATTCCCTATCTCCAAGTTGTTTCTTGGCTTCATCATTATAGTTTTTTAGGGGCCATAGGACTACGTTTCCCCCCTTATCGGACCATCTTACAACAATATCCTGGCGCTCTTTGATTTTGGTATGGCATTGTTAAAAATGGTCCTGTTGGCATTGTGTGTCCTAGCAAATTGTTTGTTGCTCGTGATTGCCAGATTTTTCAAATCTCTGATGACATTTTCCACAAAGATGTCTATGCCATCCTTGGGCAACAGCGGGGTGAATGTTGACTTCGGTTTGAAGGGAGTGCGTTTGTTACTCCCTATGTTTGGTTCTATGTTGCTGACTCCGCCTTCATAGTACTCTTGGTCCTCTTGCTGCATTTGTATCAGATCATCTATCAGTCTCTCATCTGATCCTGTCAATCCCACACTGGTTTCTTCATGCATAGTTTCATTCATGTCTTTTTTTGTTCAAGTAAAAAAAAATGTTTTTTAAGTTTGAGATTTTGGACTAATTGGAAAAGGTCTATTCGTACTTGTGAGTATTCAAAATTAGTTTTTTCACAAAACGACAGTCCCAAGGCAAGTATTTTTCTTTCTGTATCTGTTAGATCCATGGTGGTGAGGTTAATTACCGTGTTTTCAATATCCGTAATTTCTTCTATCTGCGTTTGTTTCTTCTGTAGGGTTGTCTGTTTGTTTTTTGGGCTTTGCTTCCCCTAGCGTCTGTTTTTTCTCTGTCTTCTCCTGTTTGTGCCTTGTTTGTGCTTTCGCTATTTTGGTGCTGTATACGTGGGCGTAAGTTCATCCGCCTTTCTAGGCGTAAAAAATCCAACTCTTGAACTACTGTCGGTGGGTTGCGTTTTTGTGCGTTAGTGTCTCCCGATTCAACTTCAGATTCTACTTTTGAGCTCAGTGCAGAGGCACTCGGGTCTGCACTCACCTTCGTTTCTACTCCAGAATTTGGTGACATATATATATATATATATATATATATTACCTACTGGCGGTCGCCAGTAGGTATATATAGTTAGGATTTTTTCTCTATGGGATTTTTGAAAATTCTATGTCTAATAACTTTGCCGTTTGTGGACGGAATTGGCTGAAATTTTCAGGAAAATGGCACATTTTGTTTCTGAGCAGCCTTTGAAAATTTGGGGGGGGTTCGTCAAGGGGGGGCCGAGAAAAAAGGGGGGTCCCAAAACGCGTTTTTCCCATGTTAATTTCCATAGGGCGGTTGGCCTCACTTTTAGCCCGAACGGCTGAATGGATTTGCACGAAACTTGGCAAAATTGTAGGGACTGGTAGCCCGATGTGCCTTTTGTAGGTCTCAATATATGTGCTCCAGTGGATTTTGAGAAATTAACGTTTAAAAAAAGATATATATCTGTAAGCGCGGACCGGGCAGCGGCCTAGGACGCGTACTTTTCGCGCAACGGAGCTTTGTGAAGCGAAGCTGATTGGTTCTCCGGCGTCTGTCAACATTCCAAACAGTCCGTAGTGGCCGCAAACAGTCCGTAGTGGCCGCCATCTTGTCTCTCGGTAGGATCGAGAGACAAGAGGAGGCCAAAGCGAAGGGGCAAATGACCATAAGGGGGAATAGTAGATCCTCGCTGACCCCCTAGGTTTGATGTGGAGGTTTTAAAAGGGCCCCGCGGGGCAAAAAAAAAAAATTATAATAATAATCTTACGGCTGAATGGATTTGCACGAAACTTGGCAAAATTGTAGGGACTGGTAGCCCGATGTGCCTTTGCTAGGTCTCAATATATGTGCTTCAGTGGATTTTGAGAAATTAACGTTCAAAAAAAGATATATATCTGTAACAGCGCACCGCTTCGCGTACTTTTCGCGTTACGGAGCTTTGCGAAGCGAAGCTGATTGGCTCTCCGGTGTCTGTAAACATTCCAAACAGTCCGTAGCGGCCGCCATCTTGTCTCTCGGTAGGATCGAGAGACAAGAGGAGGCCAAAGCGAAGGGGCAAATGACCATAAGGGGGCATAGTAGATCCTCGCTGATCCCCTAGGTTTGATGTGGAGGTTTTAAAAGGGCCCCGCGGGGCAAAAAAAATAAATAATAATAATAATCGAACGGCTGAATGGATTTGCACGAAACTTGGTAAAATATTAGGGACTGGTAGCCCGATGTGCCTTTGCTAGGTCTCAATATATGTGCTTCAGTGCATTTTGAGAAATTAACGTTCAAAAACAAGATATATATCTGTAACAGCGCTCCGCTTCGCGGAGATAAAATTATATCTGTATTACCTAGCTGTTGCTAACACCAGTTAGCGACGGCTAGTAGGAGATAGCGACCATCTTGGGCCCCACTTTGCATGTGAGTGATATTTATCACTAATGACATGCAAAGTGGGCATGCCAAGATGTTAGCGACTGGAAACAGTCGCTAACATCGCTATCTCCTATTATCAACTTTTGGAAATATTCGAGATAAGCGCGAATATCTCCAAAAAGTAACAGCTGCCCTGAGCAGTTCTTAGCCATGTTATCCTATGGGAGGTGGATAACATGGCTAAGAGGATTAGCTCGGTAATGCATGAATATCGCTGAGTTTTCAGCGATATTAATGCATTGCGGTCGGTTTTTATCGTATTTGCGATAAACTTTGATAATAGCAAGGTTTATCTGCGATAATTTCTGACGGTAAAAAAATCTTTGCAATGCATCGTTAGGGATAAATATCGCTTAACTTTGGTAATATGCCCCAACGTCTGTTAACGTTCGATTCGAAGGAAATCAGGAAGTGTTGAAAAACATTGTCTGCGCCATCTTGTCTTTTTTCAAATGCCACACTTTTGTCGTGCACGGCAGCCATTTTAGATGCCTTGACCAGACCCACTCTGTGCACGCTGTCGATCCTTAGCATGGCTCCCCACCCTCGCAAGCATCTCCCCCAGGCAGTGGTCACCCCCGCTCTCTGTCTTATGCATGGGTAATAAACCTCCCCCCATCTGCGCTGCTCTTTCCTGAGAATCACACCCTGTGCCCGCCCGACACCTCCCTTTCGCCCTATTCACTACTGCACCCTCTGACACTCCTTTTCCTCTGTGTCCGATTGTCCAGGCTGGTCCTAGGGTATCAGCTAGCCCTGCAGATGTAGTTTATGGCCACAGCTGTAAAGATTCACCCCTCTTCAAAGGAGTTATAGTAGATCAAGGCCCACACTCGATGAGATCCGTCACAGCAGAAGCGTTGCTATTATCTGAAAACCATCCTGTATTGTGATTGGGGAGGGGACCGAGCGTGAAGCGGAAGATTCCAGGGATGACTCTTTGTACATCAAAGTTTTTACAATTATGTGTCACATTAAAAATATATAGCACTCCGACAAAGTAGTAAGATTATAAAACTTTAATAATTTATAAATATATACAAGAAAACAAAAATAGTAATAACATATAAACATTTTTAGGGAAAAACAACGAAGTAGCGGTCGGCTGTGCGAATAGTCCCAACGCAGCACAACGTCCAGATTTCCGGCGTGGGGCAGGTCATCAGTAGCAAACTGTTGTGCGAATAGTTCCAAGGCAGCAGAACGCGCTGAAATCTAGATGACACGAAAGTGATGTCTAGTAAGTTGCCACCCAGCAAATAACGGCGCGGGGCGTCGCGGGGGGTGGGTCTTCAGTAGCAAACTGTTGTGCGAATAGTTCCAAGGCAGCAGAACGATGGCACCAAGGTGATGTCCAGTAAGTTGCCGCCCTGGTTTTGGTATCCTACAATGCTGCTCCGAATAACGGCGTGGGGCGCCCCGGGGGAGGCGGCGTGAACGGGCCTCTCCAGGTGGAGTGTCATCTGTTGTAGTGGGGCGCCCCTTTACCGTTTCAGTTGCCATTCCGTCCGTTTTTGGTCCACTGTGTCAAAAGCCGCAATTCAGCTGAGTTGCGCCCACGCTTGCGGTGCAGCGATAGGCGGCTGTCACAGGACTCTCAAAATGGCGGCAGGCTCTTTCCTTTTTGGGCCTGGTCCACTGAAATGGCCCTGGGACACCTTGGAAATCGGACGCTTGTCTGCTAGGTCTTGGACCCCATTCTCGAAAGCGTCCCCTCCGCCTTGAGAATTCATCAAAAGTTTTGGGGGCCCCGACTCCTGCAGGCTTCTGGTGGGGAGCGGCTGCCATGATTGCTCGCGGAATGACTACGACGGAGCTACGAGATGGTGGTGCTCTCATGCTGACGCCAGCTTCAGTCTGAAACATCCAGAAACAAGGTGGGGCTTTCATCGTTTGGAAAAAAAAAAAGTTTTCATCCAATGAAAAGTGTTGTTTTTAGGTCATATGATCAAGCCTTCCATCATTAGGAAACCAAAAGTAAAATGAACCAATGAAAAGTTTTATAAACAAGTCACATGACCTGTTATGCGGCATAGGGTATAAAATGCGGAGAAAATACGTTGGCACGTGAGGCGGCGTCAGTAGCGGACCGATGTGCGAATAGGCCGAAGGCAACACAGCGCGCCAAGATCCGGATGGCACCGAGGTGGTGTCCAGCAAGTTGCAGCACTGGTGTGGCCATCCTACAATGTTGAAAGTCGGCGTGGGGCGCCCCGTTGGCCTGTGAGTTTGCGTCAGTAGCGGACCGATGTGCGAATAGGCCGAAGGCAGCACAACGCGCCAAGATCCGGATGGCACCGAGGTGGTGTCTAGTAAGTTGCCGCACTGGTGTGGCCATCCTACAATGCTGAAAGTCGGCGTGGGGCGCCCTGTTGGCCTGTGAGATGGTGTCAGTAGCGGACTGATGTGCGAATGGGGCCAAAGGCAGCGCAACAATATTTTCTGACTGACACCACAAGGCGCTGAGATGCCAAGATCCGGATGGCACCGAGGTGATGTCTAAGTTGCGGACTGATGTGCGAATGGGGCCAAAGGTAGCGTAACAATATTTTCTGTATGGAAGATACCACTAGGCGTTGAGATGCCAAGATTCGGATGGCACCGAGGTGATGTCTAGCAAGTTGCTGCACTGGTGTGGTCATCCTACAATGCTGAAACTCGGCGTGGGTCGCCCCATTAGCCTGTGAGATGGCGTCAGTAGCGGACCGATGTGCGAATAGGCCGAAGGCAGCACAACGCGCCAAGATCCGGATGTCACAGTGGTGGTTTCATAGTTGAGAGGCACTTCATCTGCAGTGGGGCGCCGAGATCCGGATGGCACCGAGGTGATGTCTAGCAAGTTGCTGTACTGGTGTGGTCATCCTACAATGCTGAAAGTCGGCGTGGGGCGCCCCATTAGCCTGTGAGATGGCGTCAGTAGCGGACTGATGTGCGAATGGGGCCAAAGGCAGCACAACGCGCCAAGATCCGGATGGCACCGAGGTGGTGTCCAGCAACTTGCCGCACTGGTGTGGCCATCCTACAATGCTGCGCCGAAAGTCGGCGTGGGGCGCCCCGTTGGCCTGTGAGTTCGCGTCAGTCAGTGGGGGCTGTTTGAGGATCTGACTGCATTGGAAAGCAATGTGATGCTGTGCGTCGCCCCCAAGATGGAGGTTCCTCGGCTGCAGTGGGGCGCCCCTTGGTGTTTCACTCGCTATGCAGCTGAGTTGCGTGCGCACTTGTGGCGAATAGGCCGAAGGCAGCACAACGCGCCGAGATCTGGATGGCACCGAGGTGGTGTCCAGCAATTTGCCGCACTGGTGTGGCCATCCTACAATGCTGCGCCGAAAGTCGGCGTGGGGTGCCCCGTTGGCCTGTGAGGTGGCGTCAGTAGCGGACCGATGTGTGAATAGGCCGGAACCAGCACAAGGCGCCAAGATCCGGATGGCACCGAGGTGGTGTCATAGTTGAGAGTTCTGAGCAGCGCTTGTAACACTGTCTGAAGCTTATTTGCACCTGCTGCAGCTTCACTATTGCCCTGGTGTGGCCTAAGATCGCCCATGACATAGGCGGCCACCTCCCGGGGTCCGGCGGAACTTTTTTCCTTTTCCTTTGTGCATCTTGTCCCACAATCCGTTTGACCTGAAGACACGACCAGGTCCCTGAATGTGTGCAGGGGGACGCTATTGATTGAATCAAAATGGCGGCTTCACACAAAGCTGACTCAAGCGTTGCTGCTGATGCTATACAGAGAAAAACTGGTTTTCAGTTTGTACATTCTTCAGGATTTTTCCATCCAAGGCTGGTTGAGAGTTTGTATAACAATGGCTTCAGATTTTCAACATACTACTCTTCAACATTCTTCCTAAATGTAACAATGTGAGACTCACTAGGAGAACGGTGTAGTGAGGGCCACAAACGGCTGTTTGTCTTTCCTTTCAAAATGCTGCCAACAATATTTTCGGAATGGAAGACAACACAAGGCGCTGAGATTCGGTTGGCACCGAGGTGGTGTCCAGCAAGTTGCCGCACTGGTGTGGCCATCCTACAATGCTGCGCCGAAAGTCGGCGTGGGGTGCCCGAAGGGGGGGGGGGAGGCGGCGCAAACGAGCCTCTCCCGCTTCTCCATGTGGAGGCAGTTCATCTGCAGTGGGGCGCCGAGATCCGGATGGCACCGAGGTGGTGTCTAGCAAGTTGCCGCACTGGTGTGGCCATCCTACAATGCTGCGCCGAAAGACGGCGTGGGGTGCCCGAAGGAAGTGTCCTTATCCAGGGCATTATCGCTGTATCATGTCCTCCACTAAAATGGCCCTGGGACACCTTAGAACTCGGACGCTCGATTTTTTTTTCCTTTCCTGTACATGCAAAAAAAGGTAAATGCCCGGTACGTTACACGCTTCATCTGCCACGATGAACTCTCCAGAGGAACCGAAAAAAAATATAGTTGTGGTAACTATACCATGCATCGTCATATGGAGAGGTGGCACCAATTAATTATAGTGCTGCATAAAAGAGAGATTTGGAGGAGAACCCCTGACCTGCTAGTACATTCATCAAAGAAGTGGCACTGAGAGCTTCAGAGGCAAGGGAAACGGTCCCAAATTTTTAGAAGAACTTTGGAAAGATTAAAATGACATGTTTAGATTGTGGCAAATTAATTTCATGTGGACAGATGAGTGTTACTCTAATAAATACAGCATATGAACATCATCATAGTCGATGGTTGGTAGAGACATTTTGACTATATCCTGGACCTGCCCGTCCTCGCCCAAAATGGCGCCGGAATAAATGGGACTCGTAACTCCTTGTTGTGTACTGGTTGCAGAACCTTGAAATCACGAGATACGTATGCAGTTTTGAAGCACATGGCGGGCGGGGACGAGAATTGATTGAATATTTCGACATCCCTATTGATATTAAGTTCTGATGTGTTATTGATTACTGTACTATTGAAAGTTCGAATTAACGTCACCCATGGTACTTGCCCGCAAATGTATATCTAGATAATTTTATTGTAACTGGCCCTGTCGTATTTTAATTATAAAATGTACGTCCACCGATTCCGTAACTGTTAGACACCTTAGTTCTTGCAACCTAATGGCCCGCCCGTTACGTTCCTCTACAGTGTAAATGTCTACTCATCACATACGATTACAGTTTGCTCCGTGGCCGGCCCACGTGGTTATAGGCTCGTATTTGTATAATGAAATTTTCACAATAAAGGTTTTTAAAAGAAAACATGGTAGTAGTATATACATTGGTAAAGTTTGTAATAATAGTCACTGTTTTAGAATCATTAAAAGGCAAGTGAAATAAAGCAGACCAATTACATGAAGGGTAAAAGGTATAATACGAAGGAACGCAGTAAAGATAAATGGTCAAGGGCTGTTGTGTTTTCTATTCCTGCAACATAAAGTGATCGATAAGAATCTCATATTCAGGCGTATCGGCGACTAAGACAGCAGGTCGACCCTCTTTTGCTCAACGGCTCCATCATGGGACGAAGAAACGCTCTTTTTCTCGAAAAAAGAATATATTTTACTTGCAGGACAGTTGTAAAATTTCCGGGAAAGTACATTAGTCTGGAACATTATAACATATATTTAAGAAAAAATAATGTTCGGAAGTAATGAAAAGCGTAATTTTTAGGTCATATGACCAAGCCTTTCATCATTACAATAAGAAAAGTAAAATGAACCAATGAAAAGTTTTATTAACAAGTCACATGACTTGTTATGCTTACGTTACGCGCTGCGCGCCCCGGATGAGTTCCGGATGCGCTAACGCGGCGCGTCATATGACGCATTACGCGACAACGCAGGTCCAGAATATAGTCAAAATGTCTCCACCAACCAGCGGTCGGAACACAACCCCTTTCAGCAGGCTAAATAGTTCTGTTAAATGACAACAGAAGGGACAGGCAACAAGAACCATCAGTCAAAGAGGGGAGGGCTAGTTCTTCTCTACCGGGTTACATTGGGGCGCTACCGGAACTGATCGAATTGGTAGTCTACAGTGTTTCTGGATGTTTCAGACTGAAGCTGGGGTTAGCATGAGAGCAGCATCATTTCGTAGCTCCGTCGTGGCCATTCCGCAACCAATCATGGCAGCCGCTCTTTATCGTTATTTTGGGCGGGGTGGGTGGCGGAGCCGAGCTGTTTTGCAGCCATCATTGTGTGGAGTTCAGTTCATCTCACTAGTTTTGTATTTGTCATGAGGGGTTGTTCCTAATGTTTCTATTTTAGCGAGGTCAAAAAGAGATCCCATTAGTGGCCTACTGATTTTGCTCGATTCCTTTTCTTTTTTTTACACGATTTTTCGTTATCTGCAAAGACTAAACAGAGTATTGCGACTCTGTGTTTGTTTGTAAATAGAGAATGAACCAAAGAGAACTAATTCTAAAACAGTAAATACTTGGATAACAATCAATCAAATGGAGAGAGAAGCAGGCACGACGGATTACAACGGGGGCAAAGGCCTGCGTTAACTACCTTTCACTATCTGCAAAGAGAGAGTACTCCTAATAGAAATGAGGGGGGGGGGCACCATTCAAAGCAGATCAGTGTGCATAAACACGAAAATGTTTTCACTTACCACGTACTTGACATTCGACAGCTTATGATATTTGCTATTAAAAAACCATTGAAATTCACTGAAAAAACCATAGGTTATAGACCATATATAGTTAGGAATTAGCATTTACAAAACCTTGAAAATTCACTGAAAAAACCATAGGTTATAGACCATATATAGTTAGGAATTAGCATTTAAAAAACCTTATTTTACTCACACAAAACCATTGAAATTCCATATATAGTTAGTTGCACTAACTATATATTGCGCACCCGCAATCCACTGCTGATCATGTCACATATTACATCATTCATGACATGGTCAGTGACATCACTGATGACATCACTGATGACATCTCAAATGACATCACTGATGACATCACTGATGACATCTCATTTGACATCAATGACCACATCACTGATGATATTATTCATGTGACAATACAATGCATCTCTTCACATTTTAATATAACCTCTGTAACCTGTCACTGCCTTCCTGGACTCTGTGAGGAAAATCTGCGCTGACACCGTGGAAACCCAGTGGTCCTTAAAGAACAAAGTGATCCACTGGCTAAACGCCAACAGGCAGCATCCACATACCACTACAAGCAGGGTCTTAATGGCTAGGCGAGTCCCATGGGTGGGACGCACTAATAAAACCATACCAGGAGACTGTATTGTGGTGTCATTTGCAGACCCCCATACAGCCCACCTTATTACCACATGGGACACACATGCGATGCACCTTTCGATTGTGACTAAACCCCTTACCTTTTTCTACCCTCCCAAACAGATAGTGGAGCGTTCTGGTGGCTGGTCCATAGCCCACAATCATAGAGGGAAGGGGATCGCGCAGGGATGGCAAACCAATAATAATTGGTGGGAAGGCGCACCCACCATGAACAGGTATGAATGTCTAGATCAGGTGGATTGACTGGAAATGCCTGAGCTTTCACCCCGGTCGAGCACTTTAAATCTTTCAACCAAGATCAGTAACACTGATAATTACCCAACTGTAAATAAAAATAAAAATCATAATTCCCGGGGTGCAGAAGAACTATGCCCAGTCCACCGGCCCCTTGTTGTGTGCGCCACACAACATCTAGAGACGGTACACTCCATAGTTTCGACTGACACAAAGGGAAATCTTGACCAACCACTGCAGAAAAACAGTGACTCAAACCACTCACTAATATCATGGAATGTAGCAGGCCTGGGTAATAAGATCACCCATAAACCGTGGCTAGAGATTATACGAAAGCATGGCGTTCTATGCCTGCAAGAAACTTGGTTTGTTGTGGAAAGTCACATTCTGGGGTATCGAACATTCCATTCACCTGCTGTTCCCTCTCCCCAGGGCCGAAACAAAGGGGGCCTGTCCATATATATATCGAACGTGGGAGACATAAAGGTATATGACTTCCATTCCCACCAATACTTTCAAATTCTTTCATTTAAATGGGGTACCACACATAAGGTGATATTGGTAAATTTTTATAATAATATGCCAGTAAATGAAATGGAACAGACCTTGAACAAAATGTCACACCACATTCATAAAGTGAGAGATCAAAATATGGGGGACCACTTAGTGTTATGGGTGGGAGACTTTAACTGTGCCATCTGCCCATTTTCCGAGTCAGGTTTGTGCGGCCTTACGGACCGTGAGGAGGATGGCCCTTTTCATTTTTCACACTCTAAGCTGGGGTCCCTCCTCAACAGTATTATCTTCTCTTTTGACCTCACTTTTATTAATCAGGCTTGTTCCCCCCCAGTCCCCTTTGCCCCAACATATAATGGCAGAGGCTGTGAAACCATAATTGATTTTGCACTAGCATCCCCCATCAACCCCAATTTTATAACTTTCTGGGAGATTGGGGACGATCCAATGAGCGATCATTATCCAATTTCTTTTGGGGTATTGATCACAGAGGAGAAAGCAAAGGAATCTAGTGGGCCGCTGTATCCACTGGAGGTCACTTTAACACAAATAAACGGCTATGTGATAAAGTGGGAAAAAATGAATCCTTTAACCTTTTTCCATAGCCTCATATCATCTTGCTTTACAGACATACTGGTCTGTTTAGAAGAGGATAGGGACCCAAAGGCGATTATGGCAGCTTTCGCTAATATTCAGCGTCACATCAAAGAAACACTAACGAGGCACCATAAAAAGAACGAGAAACACACACGTGGGTGGTTCGATTCTAGCTGCACAGCTGCCCTGAAGAAATTGAAGAAAGCTCTAAAGGCGACTCCAAAAGACAGGGTGCACATCTCCAAGGCCAGACAAGAGTACAAAAGGGAAATTAATCACCGCAAGGCCACAATGAAAAGGGAGGCCTGGGAAGCTCTGGGGGAAGCCGCAAGCAATAAGGATGCTAACCTCTTTTGGAAAGTTATAAGATCGGTATATAACACAAAAGTGAGTGAAAATTCCATAGATGTAGCAATCACGGCAGACCTCTGGGTAGAACACTATGGCAAACTTTACTCCAATAGCCAGGGGGTTACTCAGATACAACAGAAAGAACCCTTTTCCTTGAATAACATATTTTATGATCACCAGTCAATTGACCCCCTAGTATCCCCCTACCCAATCGACTTGGTTTTTACTGCACTAGAAGTGGAAAATGCCATCAGGGAAAGCCCATCAGGGAAAGCTCCTGGCCCTGACTGCACCCCTGTGGATGTTTACAAAACAAACCTCGATTTTTGGGCCCCCCTCTTAACTAATGTTTTAAATATGGGAAACAAATGTGGCTTAATTAACACCTGGTCAGATGCAATTGTAGTGCCCATTTTTAAAAAGGGGAATAGGGACGATCCTGCTTGCTACCGTCCCATATCTTTATTGGACGGTCTTATGAAAATCGCAGGTAGGATCGTCCTTAAGAGAATTCAATATTGGGAGACAGAGAAAAAGGTTATTTCCGAAACCCAATATGGGTTCCGTAAGGGAATGGGTACCCAGGAACAATGCCTTAATCTGTCCCTATTGATCTCCAAATATACTGAGGCCAAGAAGGGGGACCTGTTTGTTACCTTTGTTGACCTCAGCACAGCATTTGATTGTGTGGACCATCTTCAGCTCTGGTCAACATTGGAACTTATCGGGGTGGATCCCAATATTATCATATTCATAAAAGAACTATATAGAGATGCCGGAGCTAGAGTGAGGTTCGGGTCCCAGGGCCAATGCACACAGAAATTTCCCATAAATAGAGGGGTTAGGCAAGGTTGCATACTTGCGCCACTCTTATTCTGTTTCTATATAAACTCTATTGCAGAGCACTTAATAAATTTTCCGAGTGACTATCCAGCAATTAATGGTAGGCCTGTACCCATTCTTTTATATGCCGATGACGCGGCAATTATGTCTAGAACTAAGGTAGGGCTACAGAGAGCAGTAACTGAATTCTCTTTCTACATGGGGAAGAGAAACTTGAAAGTGAACATTTCTAAAACCTTCACCATGGCATGCACCCAAAAATATAAAAGGCCACAATGTTCGATATATTTGGACGATCAAAGAATTGAGTGCACAGACACCTTTTGTTACCTAGGTGTCGTCTTTGATAGAAAAGGAGGTTGGAAACATGCAGTATCTGCCAGGAAACTTGCCTTTAGCCGCGCCATTGGGGCCCTGCGAACTTTCGCAGTAAAAATTGGGGGAAAACCAACTGCTGAGATGTTACAGATTTATCAAGCAAAGTGTATAGCGACAGTCACCTACGGAGCAGGCTTATGGGGCTTTGAAAATGTGTCCTCATTACAAACCTGTGAGAATCTTTTTATCCGTTATTTATTAGGCGTGAACAAATCCACTTCGACTTTTTCCACCCATATTGAGACTGGCATCAAATACCTTAGCGACACTATAAAATTATCACCGTGTCTGCTATGGCACAAAATCTGGACCACTATGGAATGCCAACTTAATAGAGAACTCATTATGGACTGCAAAAACTTGGATGGTGTCCCCAAAATCAAGTGGTTACGTCATGTCCAGCTGATGTTCTCTCAAATTGGTCACCCTGAATATTATGACACTCCAGAGTCCTTAGAAAACTTGTCCAGGCCAGCTCTTAAAAAACTTTTAATTATACAACTGGAAAGTGACAGATGGAATACCGAGAAACATAAGAGTTCTACCCTCCTGTATCAAAAAATAACCCCTGTGGAAGGTTTACAAAAGTATCTCAGGACCGAAACTTCACCGTATCCACGTATGCTTCTCACAAGGCTGCGTTTAGGTACCTTCTTCCGAATGGTCACTTTTCCAAAACACAACGATTGGACTCTGGCGAATTTACTTTGCCCATGTGATGACCATTCTTCGCAAAGTAACATTCATATAATGTTCTTTTGTAAATTTTACTCTGCCCCGAGGAAATTATTCCTCTTACCCCTTCTTAAATCATGGGGCATAAGAACATGTAAATTTGCCTATTTGAAGCTACTAATGCTAGATGAGGTACATGTAATCTTTGTTGTTTCTCGCTTTTTAATGTCAGTGATAAAATACAGGAACTCGATGGTGTAAGTCTAATATGTGTAGATTCGCTAGAATTTCTTTAAACTTGCGACCTTTCGAGTGCATGTTTATCGCTGACCTCTTATACATGGAAAAGGTTTTATAGATTCGTTATAAATTTTTCCAAATTTTTTTATTTTTAAAGTTGAAACAGTTTTAATAATGTATGATATTAATTGTCTTGTATGCTTTTATGATTTCTTATGTAAATCGAATAAAGCCAAATTTACTTACTTACATATAACCTCTGTTTCACCCAGTGTTAAAAACAGAGTATAATTTTTGAAACCATTGACACACCAATACTAGTTACTACATACGTACTCACTGATTCCTACGTCTACACACACATTCACTCATTCACCCATACAATCATTCATACATACAATCACTCATGTTTACAACACAATCATATGCACTCATACACCTATACAGACACTCACACTCTGCCACTCATCCATGGAGTTACTCACACACCTAGTCAGTCCTGTAAAGAATCAATCACACTTCCATTTTCTTGTCTATACAGTTAAACATAGAGCACCTTACATTTTCAAACATATACTAACACATACTTACCTTGTTATACAATCATTGATATAAGTACACATTGATCTGCACAGAGTCACACACCTCCCAGCCAGCCACACACACACTCAGTCTCCCATACAAATACTTGGACAATCAATCAGTAACCCATATAGTTAATCATATAGCTACTGATCAACACATGCAGCAGTTTACAGAACAACAGACATAATGATGCACAAATTAAGACACTTTAGTCACTAACCCATGCACTCAGTGAGACACATTTAATCACTCACTCATACATTCAGTCATGCACCTACTAAATCCTTTGTCCAGACACTTATACTTCCACTCATTCTTCAATATGTAAGACACATTTTAACTTTACAGAAACATACAGTCACTGGATGTTGTCATCAGTGATGTCATCAGTGATGTCATTTGAGATGTCATCAGTGATGTCATCAGTGATGTCACTGACCATGTCATGAATGATGTAATATGTGACATGATCAGCAGTGGATTGCGGGTGCGCAATATATAGTTAGTGCAACTAACTATATATGGAATTTCAATGGTTTTGTGTGAGTAAAATAAGGTTTTTTAAATGCTAATTCCTAACTATATATGGTCTATAACCTATGGTTTTTTCAGTGAATTTTCAAGGTTTTGTAAATGCTAATTCCTAACTATATATGGTCTATAACCTATGGTTTTTTCAGTGAATATATATATATATATATATATATATATATATATATATATATATTCACTGAAAAAACCATAGGTTTCAGACCTTATATAGTTAGGAATTAGCATTTAAAAAACCTTTAAAATTCACTCAAAAAACTAAGTTTTAGGGGTGTTATAGTTAGCTGGACATTTCACTCATACAAAACCATTGAAATTGCTCCTATATAGTTAGTTGTACTAACTATATTTCGCACACCCGCAATCCACTGCTGATGATGTCACATATTACATCATTCATGACATGGTCAGTGACATCACTGATGACACTGACCATGTCACCAAGCCACCTCATTACAAACAGAATGGCTTTAACTTAAACGAGGGCGAGATCTATTGCATTTTCAATGCTTGTTTACTTTGGTTCCATCAAGAATGCATTCAGACGTGTCACACATTTGCCATAAATTCTGAATGTTAGCACTCTAGTTGCTCATTAGATCACTGTAGTAAAGCTACTGCTCACCAAGGAAGTCTGCTGCTAATCATACTTTCTATTTCTATGGCAAAATGAACCCACTCATTTTGTTCCTTTTTAAATGAAATGTTTTCAGACTTACCACTTCATTCCAATCAAAATGGCTTCTGGTGTGCCATACTTTTGTCATAAGTAAGACTGTTAGCACTCTAGTTGTTCTTTAGAACACTCTGGGACATTCTGTCATTGGGCTATACTTGGGCTACATCTGGGTGATATTTGGGCTACATTTGGGCTCTTTTGTCTCTGGTGGCCATCTTGGGAGACTGCATGTCAGAAATTATTAATGAAATAGAAGAGGATTTGGGAAGTCACTCAAAATGTGCCCTAATTTTTCTTTCTGCAGCACTAATCATACTTTCCATGGCAAAATATACCCCCTCATTTTGTTCCTTTTTAAATTAAATGTTTTAAGAGTTACCCCATTATTCCAATCAAGATGGCTTCAGGTGTGCCATACCTTTGTAAATAGGACTGTTAGCGCTCTAGTTGTTCTTTAGAACACTCTAGGAGGCTGCAGTAGAATACAAAGGAATCAACTGACAGTCTCTGTCCTTGTTGGATGTACATGTTTTGCTTCATTCTCACATGACTGAGAAAGATAATGTGAATTTACAGAAAATATGCTTTCAGTTTAGTTTATAGATCCCCTTCCAAACCACTGTGGGAAAAGCATGAGATAATAGTATTCTTTCAAACATGATTCATTATATCCCAGCAGAAGGCTTTTTCACATGGTAAAATCACCTTAGAACACACCACACCACAATTCCTAAAATGAGTATGGTGCCATCAACAAATGATTTATAATGTAACTAAAGTCCTAAAACCCTCTATTAACTACAATGCTTTTTAATGAGGTGCTATTGATAGAGATCGCAGGTCACCCAACCAAATAATTTCACCACTTAGGTTTCGGGCCCATATACTTAAATTCACCATATACATTGATCAGTTGACCTTACAATCTACTATCAATAACCATGAGTCCTTTCAATTTATTTCTAGTGTACCCGACTCACCATCCACCGTTACGGGTACCTAATGACTACGATAGATCAGGGAGCTAGCTGTAAAAGAAAGGCAGGCAAAATACAAACCCAACTTCATAAACTTTGATAATTATAAAATGACCACTGACAACTGGGAAGTTTTAAGAATTTTATCTAGAAATCTGTTTCGGAAATCATGAGGTTTACAGTCAAAAGACAGTCGATAATCAGCATAACGAAAATCACATAACCATAAAGAAACAATGTAAGGGCAATCATTTAGTTTTCTAGAAATAGTGAGATTGGAAAAACTCTAAGTAGAAAAATTTAGAATTAAAAAATGGACATCTATTAAATGGGCAAGGTTATGCAAGTATAAAGTTTTACTATGGGAAACGTATTTCATGAATATGAATGGGAAATTAGGAATCCTAAACAGCTCTAGTAAGGGTGGAAAAGTGGAACACGCTATGACTCTAATAACGTTACTTCAATTCAGAGTTCAGGAGAAAATTATAAACCACATTTATATTTCATAGACAGTGTGGAAATAATGTGCTCTAAAAGGTAGGGTAACATAGGAACATGCTATGAAAAATGCAATAAGGTTTTTCATATAGTAGACTGCGAAAAGCATGGAAAATTAACGTATGCAAAGGTATGTCTTTATTGAAGCAAAGACAGAAAATAGAAAGGTGCAGTATAGAGTTCTCAGCCCTATCTATATATTTACCTAGAATGGTGTGAAAACCAACCCTGGCCATGGATCAGTCAAGGACAGGAAATACCCCAAGGAATAGCAGTCATCAATGGGACAGCAGGTGCAGAATGGACACCCCAGGACAAACAGGAAACCCAGATTAGGATCAGGACAGGACCACCAAGGCACGACCAGCACCCGCAGTTTGGAAACAACGCCTGCGCTCCACCCTCTCTGCAGCTATCAGTCAGAACCCCGATTGGGTTAACGAACTCCCCAGCAAAGTGCTCCGCCAGCACTTATGGTTTAGTAAAACCTTAGAGTCTATGGTCAGATTCGGACAGAGTGCTCCGCAGCGCTCTGTAAATTCAGTCACCTATTGAGTGCGTTGGGTCAGTGACAGGTCAGCTATTCAGACAAGTCGGACAAATTCTATAGCTAAACCTAGGCTAGTTATACTGTTTTCGGGTCAGTGTACCACCCCCCAATGTTGCAAAGTATCAGAATCCACAATTTCGATTGGTCCCAAAGTAGGCTAGGTTAACACACCAATCAGAACAGACTTTTCTAAGGCCTAATTTACATTCTAGGGTACCGCCTAGCAAGATTGGGGTTCCCACGAAAAGTTTCCCAGAATACAATGAAAAATTACATTTGTTACAACCGAAGAACACATTCTGCTCCATCCTCCTATGTCAGAGGTGGCTTTCACAGGAGCATCTTGACTGTGGCTGCCAGCTGGCTGAGTTCCACTGTTCAAGGACATTTCTCCCTGGCTGCGCGACATGCGCAGAAGGGACCTTCAAGATGGTTCTCGGTTCGGTCATAACCCCCAGTTATCGTGGTACATGAAAAGTAAGCGAAAACAAATTAAAACATAGAAATAAATGTATGTACTACATATCATGATCTTGTACTTATGGTTTACCACTATAAAAACATACTATGCAGTTATGTATTAGAGCAACACACAATAACACGAGAGCATCTGCACAAGCTTCACCACGTTAATACAGAAGCGGCCATTTTATGGCTATTACGCATGCGCACCCTTTCCCTCCAAACTTACAACTACATCACGTCACGTGAGTGTGACTAACGCATGCGCAGAAGCAATATTCTAAACGGCGGCCATTTTAAAGACACAGATTAATCGTATTAGTAAAACACATAGGCAAGCATCACTAAGATACACGCACATTCAAAAATAAAGGAAAATTAGTACAACATTCAAATAGGATTACCGGGTTATAACAGATTCGAGGTTCATGACTCGAGCAAGTTGTGTAATAAGCAAATTCTTGCTCTATCAATCCCCTCTTTGATGATATTTACTATCATCACAAACAAAAATGGAACCAGATGCCAACTTTTCTCACACCTTATGCATCTCAATCTCTTCCAACAAGCGATTCAATTTCTCTTTCACATCTTTGCTAGGGTGAGAATTTTTCACCTTTTTGTAAATCTGATTATCCATTTCTTCCAATTCAAGCTCATCCACACTCCGTTTCACACCCCTTCTATCCACCGCGTATTTCTTTGTGTGTTTGCGACATTTGCAACAGACAAATATGAGGAGAATGATGAGACCTATCACTCCAATTGGCATCAGTACCTTAAACAATACACTTCTACCTAAGTTAGCAAACCAATGACCTACATGGGAGAGACCATCAACAAGTCTCTTCCAGGCACTGTCAACCTCCAGTGGTTTGAGTTCCTTTTCCAAATTAGTAATGTTTTTTACATATCTTTTGATCTGTACACTTTTGTCCAGTATGTAAGTGCAACAATGTTGCGCCTTCAGCATCCGGCAGACTCCGCCCTCTTTTGCTAATAAGGTGTCAAGCGCAAGTCTGTTCTGCAAAACCATTGATCTGACCGCAACCATTTCGGTATTGACCAGCAGGAATCCATGAGCTGTGTCAGTAGACAACACATCCACTATTGTGGATAATTTGCAAATTCTGTGTGTGTTCAGAACCACTCCCACTCCAGGTATCAGTGCACTAAAAATACTACCCATTATTTCTCCTACGCTTTCTCTTTTACTACGCACTAAGCCATTAGTGTTTTCATTGTTTCCAGCAATTTCTTTCACATGGTATATTTTCGGGAAAACAATGCCAAAGTAGCAGCTTCCATACCAGTGATCCGGCAATTTGAAATAAGCCTTATCTCCACATATATAATAAATTCCGGGAAACACAGGTTCTGACCCATTTTTGAAACCCCAACCTCCAATTACCTTGTAATTGTGTTCACAATGACTGGAACCAATGAAAATGTTATTATAATAACTAGTCTTCTCGCGGTGAAGACAAAGTTTCCCTTTCCTTTCGAAATCCAGCAACAAAGCAGGACCACTCCCACCATTTGAGGTGCCTTCCATTTTTTCAGCCCATTTAGGAGTTTTCTGTCTTTTGTCATTTGCCTTTCTTTGGAAACTCTCCCTTCTTTTCTCTGCCATGTTTAAAAAGATTTTCTCTTGTTCATGTAATGAACAGGTCAAGTTATCTCTGTGTGCTTCATTCAAGTCTATGGTACCTATAGTCAGAAAGTATTCTCCCATATAACGTGTAACGTCACTTTTGGTATGTACAGGATTCAGATTTCCACGTATAGGAAGTTCAGAAAATATCACGTCTGAATTAGAATAGTAATACTGTAATGGTCCTCTTTTATAAAATAAGCTTGCTAAAATGCTACAGGAAATTCCATAGGTCAGGGGTAGGTGATGATAAGTCACGCCTTCAGCTACAGAAGTAGGTAGCTTCATGCAGACATAGCAGTCTTCTATTTCCATAGTTTCTACATAGTGCACTAAAAGATTAGCGAAAACATTTAACTGTGTCTGGTTTCTAACTCCATGATAATGTAGTCCTTCCTCATCTGATGCTTCTAAGTCTCGTTTTGTTTGTCTGAGTGCTTTTTCACGTCTTTCTACACTTCGTGTTGTCAGTTCTTCAGTGTCAGTGGTCACAGTCTGAGTAGGGTCAATATTAGTATTTTTGCTTACCATAAAAGGAATGAAAACTGTTAGTCCTATCCAAATTATTATCACTATAGCTATACTACATATACATACTTTGCAGCATGTTTTGCAACAACTGCGTCTAGGCCTTCCATTCACGTTTGAATCAGACATTTTCGATCAGAAGAAGATTTCTCAACCCTTCTCTGTAACTTTGCACAGTTAGCTTACTTTGCACAACTTCAGGTTAATTCGTCTTCCTCTTCTGTAGACCGATCAGAAATCGGTTCTCCGTCACTTTCGTCAGTTATATCAAGATCCTCAAAATCTTCCAAAATTAAAAATGTCCATTCAGGATCCTGGTATTTTTCGTTCAGTCTTTTTATTCAATCACTCCTTCTTTTTGAGCTTTCTCCAGCTTGTTCTGCAATTCGAGGACTTTTTTTTCTTTCTGCAAGTTTTTCTTCTACTGTTTTTATTCTCAGTCTTAGTTTCTTAATATATCCTGGTTCAATATTTTTCTTTTTCTTAAGTCTTTTAGTGGGCACTGTGTTTTGGCTTTCTTCTAACGCTCTTTTATTTTCGTTTGTTTGTGGCACTTCCCTTCCTATCTGACTAATCCCAGGTCTTGTATCTATTTCTTCTGCCTGGTTACTAAACTGGCCTTGTTCAGGAGAATTTTGATTTTGGCTTTCGAGTGTCTCTGTTTCTGTGTCCTGAACACGTTCTTCTGATTCTATCTGATCCTGTTCAAGCACTTCGATCTCTTGATTTTCTTCTGCTCGAACTTTTGTACTAGTTCTAGTCTGCCCCTTTTCAATTTCAGGGGTCAGTGGAGGGGTATCGATCACCTGTTCTGTCCCTGTCTGACCTTCCTCTTCGTCCTCAGATTTGATGTGAATCTCAATGATCTGAGGGTCTTCGCCTGTGCCTATCTCTTCCTCTCTATTCCACTCTCTATCTTCTTGGTTCCGCTTTCTTGTTCTGATTGGGTCTTCAGTTAGGTCGATTATGGGTATCCAATCATCTTGGCTGGTGCTCGGTTGTTCGTCATCAGCTACTTCAGGACCGGCGTCTGCAGACCCCTCAGCTGGACAACCTTCAGCTCCAGGTTTCTTGTCTGGAACTACTTTCTGTGTATGGCTGGCATGGATCCACTTGGGAACGCCTGCACACTTCACTGCTGTCGTGGTCACCAGTATTATCTGACGCTTTTCTCCCCACCTCGGTGAAAGGCAACTCGAACGAGTATGCTTCTTGATTCTAACCCAGTCACCAGGAACCAACTTGTGAACTGGAGTTGTCGGGTTGGCGACGGCGTCTTCCCCAATCTGGCGAGAGATAGAACGCACTTGGTCACCCAGTTGCTTGCAGTATTCAAGTACCAAATCATCAGTAATGCTTAACAGTTTGTATCCTGGTACCCATGCTTGTCTCATTACTCTTCCCATCAAGACATCATGGGGGCTCAGGCCTGTTTTTTGGTCTGGAATACTTCTGAGTCCCATCAGTACAAGAGGCAAGGCAGTTATCCAGTTCATGCCAGTAGAGTCACACATTTTTGCCAACCTCGATTTTATAGTGCCATTTATTTGCTCTACTACTCCAGAAGCCTCTGGACGATGTGCACAGTGCAGCTTTTGTGTGATTCCAAATGCTTTACAGAGCTGAGCGATTATCTCATTCTGAAAATGTCCGCCTCTATCTGATTCAATAACGACTGGAACCCCGAACCTAGGTATCAATTCTTTCAGTAACAGTTTGGCTACGGTTATGGCATCATTCTGTGTGGCAGGGTAAGCTTCCACCCATTTTGAAAACAGGCAGACAATGACAAGGACATACCTTTTTCCCTCACAACGAGGCATGGTGATGAAGTCAATCTGAATTCTTACAAAGGGACCCCCTGATTTTCCAATTTTCCCCAGTTCAACTACTGTTCTTTTACCAGCGTTGAACTGTTGACACGTCAAGCACCTCTGGCAGAGTGATTCTGCTACCTTCCTGAACTTCGGGTTAAACCAGGTCTGTTGAAACACCAGAACCATGGCATCCCTACCAGTGTGTGAATTTCCGTGTATCAGTCTAGCCATAGAGGCAAGCAGGCGCTGAGGTAACACAGGCATACCATTTGGGCCCACAATGACACCATCCTCACGTCTTGGTCGACAACCAAGTTTCCTCCACTTCTCTTTCTCTTCCGATGGCACAGCATGCTGCCACTCTCTCACTTCATCCCAGGTAGGCACTTCTTCAAACACCATAAGTTGGCAGCTGTTTCCAGTCCCTCCCAGTTTGATATTTATTGACATGCGATCTTTAGCACATTGTTTTGCCACCTGATCAGCAAAATCATTTCCCAAAGATACAGGGTCAAGGCCCTTTTTATGAGCAACACACTTGACCACTGCTAATTCTTTTGGTAATTGGATTGCTTCCAGTAAATTTTGTACAACCCTTCCATTCCGAATGGGGGTACCTGATGAAGTCAGGAATTCTCTTTGTAGCCATAATTGGCCAAAGTCATGCACAACCCCATAACAGTACTGACTGTCAGTATACACTGTTATTTTTTTGTCTTTTCCCAATTTGCAAGCTATTATCAATGCTATCAATTCGGCTACTTGTGCAGACTTTACTCCAAATAAACATGATGCTTCTTTAATGCTGTTTAAAGAGACTACAGCATAAGCAGCGCTTAGGCCTACAAGTTCGTGTCTCATACATGAGCCATCCACAAACCATTCCTCATCATGTACTGGCAAAGGTGTTTCCTTAATGTCTGGGCGGGGTTTTGTACTGAATTCTGTCAGGTCAATGCAGTCATGCTCGTTCTCTCCCTGGTCTTCTACAACCATTGAGTCAGGGAGTAGAGTGGCTGGATTCAAAATATTACATCGAGTAATAACTACATTTGCAGCACCCATGAGAATCCTCTCGTATTTAGTCAGCCGACAAGGGGTGAGATACTGAGTCTTGGTTTGGGTCAGTAAAATTACAACTGCATGTGGAACATATACAGTTACAGGATGTCCCATTACAATGGATTCACTCTGTTCTAAACTCGTGCAAGTTGCAGCTACTGCTTTCAGACACCCAGGTAATCCAGCAGCCACTGGATCCAATGTGGCAGAAAAATATGCCACGGGTCGTCTGGTCAAGCCATGTTCCTGAGTTAGGACTGACAATGCACAATTGTCTCGTGTGTCACAGAATAGGGCAAACTCCCTAGAATAGTCAGGCATTCCTAAAGCAGGGGCTGTACACAGACAATCTCGTAATTTAGTAAAAGCTGTTAAGCTTTCATCATCCCATTCAACTGGGTCCTCTGCTCCTTTCTTGGTCATATTTATCAAAGGCTTTGCCATGACTGCGAATCCCACAATCCATTGCCTGCAGTAACCTACAACTCCAAGGAACATTCTGATCTCTTTCTGAGTACGGGGTAACTGCATCTTTTGAATTATTCTGACTCTTTCTGAAGTGACTTTTCTGATGCCTTTTTCTATCTGGTGCCCCAGATATTTCACTGACTTTGAACAGAACTGCAACTTTTCAGGGGCCACTTCATGTCCCTTTTCACCTAGGTGATTCAGCAAGGCAATGGTGTCAATCACACAATCTCTATGACTTTTAGACGCCACCAAAAGGTCATCTATATATTGTACCAAAACAGACTTTCCAGGTAAGATTAAGGATTCAAGGCATTTTTTCAGGATCTGATTAAAGATAGAGGGACTTTCTGTGTACCCTTGGGGGACCCTATTCCAAACGTACACGTGACTGTTGAAAGCAAATGAGAAAAGAAATTTGCTGTCTGGATGCAATGGGATCGAAAAGAATGCATGACATAGGTCAATCACGGTGAACCACTCAGCATCCCAAGGAATCTGATACAGGATTACTGCGGGGTTCGGGACAATGGGACAGCAAGGAACAACGATCTTGTTTACCTTTCTCAGGTCCTGTACTACTCTGTACTTGCCACTAGGTTTCTTGATTCCAATTATGGGGGAATTACACGGACTGCTCATCACTTCTTGTATGATGTTTGCTTCTAACAATTTCTGTATTTCAATGGCAACTCCTGCTCTCACTTCGGCACTCATTCTGTAAGGCTTGGTATTGGGGTAACCTGCATTTTCTTTCATGGCTATTTGTATGGGATCTACATTTGCCATTAATCCTACATCCTTTCCAGTAAAGTCCCATACTTCTGATTTCACTGTCTTTTGAAGTTCTTCGGGTAAGTCTTGTACAGTCATTCGTTTAATCTCTGAGTCAGGTCTGACTAACATTAACTTGTAGATGCCATCTTCGTCTGGGGTCTGAATCTCAATGCCCTTTGTTGTGCAAAAGATAGTACAGTTCATTTTGCACAACAAATCACGTCCCAGTAAGTTTACTGGACTAGTGTCACAAACGACAAATCTATGCATTTCTTTAAAATTCCCTATTGTAATCTCCATGGACTCAGTAACTGGGGTACTAATCAATTGATTAGATGCACCTACTACCTGGATTTCTTCTCCCGAGAGGGGTAGGTTTGGAACGTCCGCTGTTCTCACAGTAGAACGGGTAGCACCAGTGTCCAACAGAAAGGTGACATCATTTCCATCAACCTTTCCTTCAATGTATGGCCCTGACTGGTCTACCGGCAAGGAGGCGCCAAGTACACACTCCTTGTCCTCCCCTCTCAGGCCCCGTCAGTACTGGTCGTCACAGAGGAAAGTGTCATTTAACAAATACTGCGAAGTTGCTGCATGTCTGTTCTCATTGCCCCCCCCAGATCTCTATGTCATCACCCTGTGGTGATTTTCCCTTAAAATTAGGTTTTGGCGCTCGGGGCACTTGGATTGTTTTTACCTGCTGCTGGGTCTTTCTTGGTCTTTCATTCTGCGTCTGTGGAATTAAATCAGGGGTTTGGGTATTATCATGCTGTAAATACGGACACTCGTCTCGCCAATGTCCAATTTCCCCGCACTGGTGGCAGGGAAATTTCTTTTTAGCTTCTTCTCTGCTCATTTTTACTTTGGGCTTTCCCCCACCCCCAGGGCCTTGATTTTGGGTACTCTTACTCAATTTACTTAATTGCTTTTCCTGCTGTTCTGCGAGCTTTACTTGTGCCCACATCACCTTTTCCTTGAGTGCTTTTTTCTTATCTGCCATCTCGTCCTCTCAGTAGTTTGCATACCGTAGGACCTCGTCTATTTTCTTAGACTGCCAACATATTTTGTTATCTTTGATCCACTGACAAATTTCGGGTCTTAAACCGTTTACAAACCTGTAAATGAAGTGAGTCATATCCTTCATCTCGATGTTATCTATGCCGCTGTATGTTTTAAACACCTGTAACAGTCTTTCATAAAAGGAGTGTACAGTCTCGTCCCTTTCCTGCGTGGTTCTATCTATTTTTGTCCAATCAGTTTCCTTTGCGGGCACTTTTAGCTTCAAATGTTGAATTACTTGATCATATTTTCTCATCACTTCTTTAGAGGGTTCCCCTATTCTAGAGTCCCTCGGGTACTCCTCACTAGGCCAAGCTATGGCTATTTTACACTCGGTCCATAAGTCTACCGGAACCACGATATCAAAGAACCCATCCAAATCTTTCCACAGGCATTTTTGAACCTTTACAAACCTTTCCACCTGCCTGTACCAGTCCACAGGTTTCTCTCGTAATTTTGGAAAATCATTTGTAAAGGACACAATATCCTGTCTGGACCATGGAACATGTACGTATTTTCCACCCGGCACTTCACGCATAGGACATAACTGTTCGGGTTTATCAGCTTCCTTTAGAACGAACTGAGGAGTCACTTGTTTAGATCTAGCCTCCTCTTTCTTTTTGGCCCACCTGGCTTTCCACCTGTCCACATCTCCCCATTTCTGTAATACTTACAATAGTTCTTTGACCTGTGCCTTCTTCCCTGACAGGTTCAGGTTTTCCAGATCCTTGTCGGAGAAATCTGCTCTATACGGTTTTTGCAAAGGTTTTGATTTCGAGATATCTATTCCCATACTAGCTGCAGTGTCAGTTAGTTTTTCATGGAGTACCCTGGCATTTCGAGTAAGGCTCTTGCAAATAAACAACAGCTCTTCTTCCGAGTAGGTATTTAGTCTGTCTAATCCTACATTTCCTGCCATCAGTTCTTCTATTTCTACTCTCAGTTTGTAGAGATCTAGAGGTTTCGACTGAAGAGTTTGTTTTTCTAATTCTCAACTCCATCTCTCAATTTCTTCAGGAGTTACTACCGTGACACTCTTAGTACCCGAAGTTGATTCCATTTGAATCTCCCTCGCATTGAAAGGATTATGTCTTTTCTGCATCCTTTTTCCTGGTTCCCTAATGGGCAGATCCATTAGCGACACTTCAGACTCACATTCACTTGTTAAGTCGTCTACAATTAAGGGCTCTGATCTCGGTTGGGCTACAACTTGGGTAATAACTGGAGTTCTTGGACTTCCCTGTCGATCCCCATACAATGGAACCACTGGTCCAATAGTAACCGGAATTGTTAAAGACTCAGGACTTGCATTTAACTGAGAAATCCTCTGAATTATTTCAGCTCTCTGCTTAGCTAGTACTTCTCGTTCTCTGTCCTCCAATATCCTTTCAACGGAATTGTCATGTAATACTTGTGGGGTTAAAGTTGGAGCACAACTCGGGGCAGTGGGAAGTGTTTCTCTGGGTCTTTCACCATAACTAGGTCTTGGGGCCAAAGTACCTGTGCCTAGGGATCTTGGTTCTTCCTCATATGGAGGGTTCAGGAACGGCATTCCTGAACCGGATGGTCTTGCCTCACCTTCGTAGGGAGATCTAGAGCAAAAGTCTCTTTCACGGGAGTATCCTGCGTCCCCACTAGCTGGCATTCTTGGATATATATCCCTTGCATCTACGGGACCTAAACTCTCGGTATAGGGAGGCATGAAGCAACCCCCTCCCACACTGGCAGATCTGGCCTCTTCCTGGGGCTGAGGTCTTCGAGAATTATCCCCTTCACTAGAAGGTCGGTGTCCTTTATTATAAGGAAGCGGGCTTCTTAAAAACAGGTCATCTAACAACTCATCATCCGATTCTCCAATGGGCACCCAGTGCTTACACTTTTCTGTCTTCTTTTCCCCTGCAGGAGGACCACCCACTGGCATTATTGGAAACAGTCCTTCTACTATCATATTCTGCCTCCACTGTTTCATTTTTTTGTCTCGATTCTCTTGCCTTAGTTTTGGATAAAATGTAGTTAATCCTTTATCCATTCGGGGCTTATCTCTTTTGAAAGCTTCAATCTCCCACAATTCTAGTGCTTCATACTGCGTTAATCTAGGTCTGGGATGTAAGTCATTCATTCGGGTTCTCAAATTAAATAAAATTCTGCCATTAAATGTACCTTCTAACGGAAAAGCCAATACTCCGTCATCCTTGGTGTACTCCACCCAATTTTCCAACCATACGCAGGTATGGTACCCTTTGTCAAACAGCATGAACGATGCGGGAGTATTTGGTGGCGGAATGACAACACCTTCCCTAGTCTTAATCGGTTTGTCTTTTTTGAAATAATTCTTTACTTTGTTTACAAGGGACAGTTTCCTCTTATTTCCGTACATAATGTCGTTTTTAACACCTTTCCACTGATCGTTCTCAAATCCCATATGCCGAGGATCAGGTTGAGTATGCGGTCTATACGAATGCCACATACGACTTCTGCGAGCGGCTTTGTTTACAAGTCGCTCCCAAATCCTAGTGCGTCTCTTATTTTCGTGCGACCAATGCAATGCACGAATTCAAATAATTTCGACCAATGGGTGCGCGGCCCTTTCGCGAGACAGTTCTCACGCTTCGGCACTCACCCCTCCTTTACAATTCCAGCTTTGCTACACACCCGCTGCGTCTACCAATCCCAGCGCGGCGCGGAGTGACGTCAGAGCAGCTTCGCAACTGACTCCCTCCTTCACAAGGTAACGGAAACTTTATTTCTTTCTAAAGTGCTAGTGCTTGGTTATTTAACAACGAATACACATTCGCCACTGTACTCAAGTGTCTAGACAGAAAAGATTTGTTTCACTGCAAGTAAACTACTTCCATTTACCTTTCACACACTACGGATAGATCTCTTCTGCCTACCCTTCACTCAAGCATTGGAGAACCTGCTACTTCCCTAGACTCATCCACCTTTCCGGGATATATCCAAGTCTAAAGTTTCACCAGCGAGCCCCTTTGCTTTCACCCAAGCTCCGATGAACCTGCTACTTTTCCGGTCTGACCCTCACTAGGTTATGCCACAATAGGAATTTTGCCAATGAAACATTTATTCAAACATACATTTAGAAAACCCTAGTTAGTGCTTCCAGTTCTACCTAACCTGCACTAACCTTCCTGGACTAAGTGACCTCAAAGCAAGTGGATTCTCTTCCCCACTCGCTATTCAATTCCCCGGGGATTCCCAACAACATAGAAGACGTTTTACGAACGAATGGATTAATACATATAGCAGTATAATAACAAGAATAACGATTTTAAAACATTTCATAATTTTCAAAGCAAAACATTTCACATGAGTGATCAATTCACGTGAACTGCTTTACCCTTATAGCGATTCAGAAAAGGGGGTGGTGATGAACAGAGTGTCTGAATTAAGCAGACCACTCTTACCCAGTCCAAAGATCAGGGCTTGATCCATCACCGTTATTTAGCTCACTGCCCCATCCCAGCTCAGAACCTGGCTATATGCAAATTAGCCTGTCCCTGGCCCAGTGCATAATGGGAACAGGGCAGACCAAACTACCAAGCCAATTCTTCACCAGAAAGGAGACAAGCTTCCGGGGACCGGTTTCTGCCATTTCAGGCATCTTACCCTTATAGCAGCATCAATGTTTGTCCTAGCAGCATCAAACTCGTCTAACCTAACTAGTCCTACCTAACTTTAACTATTCCCTAACCATCCTCTCTGCTACCAGTAAATTACTGATAGAGATCGCAGGTCACCCGACCAAATAATTTCACCACTTTGATTTCGGGCCCATATACTTAAATTCACCATATACATTGATCAGATGACCTTACAATCTACTATCAATAACCATGAGTCCTTTCGATTTATTTCTAGTGTACCCGACTCACCATCCACCGTTACGGGTACCTAATGACTACGATAGATCAGGGAGCTAGCTGTAAAGGAAAGGCAGGCAAAATACAAACCCAACTTCATAAACTTTGATAATTATAAAATGACCACGGACAACTGGGAAGTTTTAAGAATTGTATCTAGAAATCTGTTTCGGAAATCATGAGGTTTACAGTCAAAAGACAGTCGATAATCAGCATAACGAAAATCACATAACCATAAAGAAACAATGTAAGGGCAATCATTTAGTTTTCTAGAAATAGTGAGATTGGAAAAACGCTAAGTAGAAAAATTTAGAATTCAAAAATGGACATCTATTAAATGGGCAAGGTTATGCAAGTATACATTTTTACTATGGGAAACGTATTTCATGAATATGAATGGGAAATTAGGAATCCTAAACAGCTCTAGTAAGGGTGGAAAAGTGGAACACGCTATGACTCTAATAACGTTACTTCAATTCAGAGTTCAGGAGAAAATTATAAACCACATTTATATTTCATAGACAGTGTGGAAATAATGTGCTCTAAAAGGTAGGGTAACATAGGAACATGCTATGAAAAATGCAATAAGGTTTTTCATATAGTAGACTGCGAAAAGCATGGAAAATTAACGTATGCAAAGGTATGTCTTTATTGAAGCAAAGACAGAAAATAGAAAGGTGCAGTATAGAGTTCTCAGCCCTATCTATATATTTACCTAGAATGGTGTGAAAACCAACCCTGGCCACGGATCAGTCAAGGACAGGAAATACCCCAAGGAATATCAGATATCAATGGGACAGCAGGTGCAGAATGGACACCCCAGGACAGGACAGGAAACCCAGATTAGGATCAGGACAGGACCACCAAGGCACGACCAGCACCCGCAGTTCGGAAACAACGCCTGCGCTCCACCCTCTCTGCAGCTATCAGTCAGAACCCCGATTGGGTTAACAAACTCCCCAGCAAAGTGCTCCGCCAGCACTTAAGGTTTAGTAAAACCTTAGAGTCTATGGTCAGATTCGGACAGAGTGCTCCGCAGCGCTCTGTAAATTCAGTCACCTATTGAGTGCGTTGGGTCAGTGACAGGTCAGCTATTCAGACAAGTCGGACAAATTCTATAGCTAAACCTAGGCTAGTTATACTGTTTTCGGGTCAGTGTACCACCCCCAATGTTGCAAAGTGTCAGAATCCACAATTTCGATTGGTCCCAAAGTAGGCTAGGTTAACACACCAATCAGAACAGACTTTTCTAAGGCCTAATTTACATTCTAGGGCACCGCCTAGCAAGATTGGGGTTCCCACGAAAAGTTTCCCAGAATACAATGAAAAATTACATTTGTTACAACCGAAGAACACATTCTGCTCCATCCTCCTAGGTCAGAGGTGGCTTTCACAGGAGCATCTTGACTGTGGCTGCCAGCTGGCTGAGTTCCACTGTTCAAGGACATTTCTCCCTGGCTGCGCGACATGCGCAGAAGGGACCTTCAAGATGGTTCTCGGTTCGGTCATAACCCCCAGTTATCGTGGTACATGAAAAGTAAGCGAAAACAAATTAAAACATAGAAATAAATGTATGTACTACATGTCATGATCTTGAACTTATGGTTTACCACTATAAAAATATACTATGCAGTTATGTATTAGAGCAACACACAATAACACGAGAGCATCTGCACAAGCTTCACCACGTTAATACAAAAGCGGCCATTTTATGGCTATTACGCATGCGCACCCTTTCCCTCCAAACTTACAACTACGTCACGTCACGTGAGTGTGACTAACGCATGCGCAGAAGCAATATTCTAAACGGCGGCCATTTTAAAGACACAGATTAATCGTATTAGTAAAACACATAGGCAAGCATCACTAAGATACACGCACATTCAAAAATAAAGGAAAATTAGTACAACATACAAATAGGATTACCGGGTTATAACAGATTCGAGGTTCATGACTCGAGCAAGTTGCGTAATATGCAAATTCTTGCTCTATCACTATCATGTATATTGGTCCCAAGATGGCTGCCAACACTTCTTGGATGAAGTGCTGACAGCCAATCAGATCTCACGATGAGATGTGTGGTTAGGGTCCGCCCAGATATATATGTGTTTTTTAAGTAAATTTTCATAAAAACCACTGGAGCAATTTTCACCAAATATAGCAAAGGCACTTCTGCGTACCAGTCCCTACAATTTTGCCAAGTTTGGTGTAATTCGGTTCAGCGGTTCGGGCTGTAGCCTTGTCAGAACGTCCAATGGAAATTAACACGGGGAAAACACGTTTTGGGACCCCCCTTTTTTCTAAGCCCTCACTTCACGAATCTCCCCAAAACTTTCAAGGAAGGAGCGCAGCGGAGCTGGCCAAAATCTTGGAAACTTACTCGCAAATTCCTCAACCGGCGCCAAAGTTATTCCCAATAGAATGTTGCAGATTTCCTATGGTAGCTAGGTCCTAACTATATATACCTACTGGCTATCGCCAGTAGGTAATATATATATATATATATATATATTCACTGAAAAAACCATAGGTTATAGACCATATATAGTTAGGAATTAGCATTTACAAAACCTTGAAAATTCACTGAAAAAACCATAGGTTATAGACCATATATCGTTAGGAATTAGCATTTAAAAAACCTTATTTTACTCACACAAAACCATTGAAATTCCATATATAGTTAGTTGCACTAACTATATATCGTGCACCCGCAATCCACTGCTGATGATGTCACATATTACATCATTCATGACATGGTCAGTGACATCACTGATGACATCACTGATGACATCTCAAATGACATCACTGATGACATCACTGATGACATCATCCATTGACTGTGTGTTTCTGTAAAGTTTAAATATGTTTTACATATTGAAGAATGAGTAGATGTATAAGTGTCTGGATGAAGGATTTAGGTGCGTGACTGACTGTATGAGTGAGTGATTAAATGTGTCTCACTGAGTGCATGGGTTAGTGACTAAACTGTCTTAATTTGTGCATCATTATGTCTGTTGTTCTGTAAACTGCTGCATGTGTTGATCAGTAGCTATATGAGTAACTATATGGGTTATTGATTGATTGTCCAAGTATTTGTATGGGAGACTGAGTGTGTGTGTGGCTGGCTGGGAGATGTGTGACTCTGTGCAGATCAATGTGTACTTGTATCAATGATTGTATTAGAGAGTAAGTATGTGTTAGTATATGTTTGAAAATGTAAGGTACTCTATGTTTAAATGGAAAATGGAAAAAATAGAAAATGGAAGTGTGATTGATTCTTTACAGGACTGACTAGGTGTGTGAGTAACTCCATGGATGAGTGGCAGAGTGTGAGTGTCTGTATAGGTGTATGAGTGCATATGATAGTGTTGTAAAGATGAGTGATTGTATGTATGAATGATTGTATGGGTGAATGAGTGAATGTGTGTGTAGACGTAGGAATCAGTGAGTGCGTATGTAGTAACTAGTATTGGTGTGTCAATGGTTTCAAAAATTATACTCTGTATTTAACACTGGGTGTAACAGAGGTTATATTAAAGTGTGAGGAGATGCATTGTATTGTCACATGAATGATATCATCAGTGATGTGGTCATTGATGTCAGTGATGTCATTTGAGATGTCATCAGTGATGTCATCAGTGATGTCACTGACCATGTCATGAATGATGTAATATGTGACATCATCAGCAGTGGATTGCGGGTGCACGATATATTGTTAACTATATATGGAATTTCAATGGTTTTGTGTGAGTAAAATAAGGTTTTTTAAATGCTAATTCCTAACGATATATGGTCTATAACCTATGGTTTTTTCAGTGAATTTTCAAGGTTTTGTAAATGCTAATTCCTAACTATATATGGTCTATTACCTATGGTTTTTTCAGTGAATTTCAATGGTTTTTTAATAGCAAATATCATAAGCTGTCGAATGTCAAGTACGTGGTAAGTAAAAACATTTTCGTGTTTATGCACACTGATCTGTTTTGAATGCTGCCCCCCCCCCCTCATTTCTATTAGGAGTACTCTCTCTTTGCAGATAGTGAAGGGTAGTTAACGCAGGCCTTTGCCCAGTTGTAATCCGTCGTGCCTGCTTCTCTCTCCATTTGATTGATTGTTCTCTTTGGTTCATTCTCTATTTACAAACAAGCACAGAGTCGCAATACTCTGTTTAGTCTTTGCAGATACCGAAAAATCGTGTAAAAAAACAAAACGAATCGAGCAAAATCAGTAGGCCACTAATGGGATCTCTTTTTGACCTCGCTAAAATAGAAACATTAAGAACAACCCCTCATGACAAATACGAAACTAGTGAGATTAACTGAACTCCACACCATAATGGCTGCAATACAGCTCAGCTCCGCCACCCACCCCGCCCAAAATAACGATAAAGAGCGGCTGCCATGATTGCTCGCGGAATGGCCACGACGGAGCTACGAAATGGTGGTGCTCTCATGCTAACGCCAGCTTCAGTCTGAAACATCCAGAAACACTGTAGACTACCAATTCGATCAGTTCCGGTAGCGCCCCAATGTAACCCGGTAGAGAAGAACTAGCCCTCCCCTCTTTGACTGATGGTTCTTGTTGCCTGTCCCTTCTGTTGTCATTTAACAGAACTATTTAGCCTGCTGAAAGGGGTTGTGTTCCGACCGCTGGTTGGTGGAGACATTTTGACTATATTCTGGACCTGCGTTGTCGGTAATGCGTCATATGACGCGCCGCGTTAGCGCATCCGGAAGTCATCCGGGGCGCGACGCGCAGCGCGTAACGTAAGCATAACAGGTCATGTGACTTGTTAATAAAACTTTTCATTGGTTCATTTTACTTTTCTTATTCTAATGATGAAAGGCTTGGTCATATGACCTAAAAATTACGCTTTTTATTACTTCCGAACATTATTTTTTCTTAAATATATGTTATAATGTTCCAGGCTAATGTACTTTCCCGGAAAATTTACAACTGTCCTGCAAGTAAAATATATTCTTTTTTCGAGAAAAAGGGCGTTTCTTCGTCCCATGACGGAGCCGTTGAGCAAAAGAGGGTCGACCTGCTGTCTTAGTCGCCGATACGCCTGAATATGAGATTCTTATCGATCACTTTATGTTGCAGGAGTAGAAAACACAACAGCCCTTGACCATTTATCTTTACTGCGTTCCTGCGTATTATACCTTTTACCCTTCATGTAATTGGTCTGCTTTATTTCACTTGCCTTTTAATGATTCTAAAACAGTGACTATTATTAAAAACTTTACCAATGTATATACTACTACCATGTTTTCTTTTAAAAACCTTTATTGTGAAAATTTCATTATACAAATACGAGCCTATAACCACGTGGGCCGGCCACGGAGCAAACTGTAATCGTATATGATGAGTAGACATTTACACTGTAGAGGAACGTAACGGGCGGGCCATTAGGTTGCAAGAACTAAGGTGTCTAACAGTTGCGGAATCGGTGGACGTACATTTTATAATTAAAATACGACAGGGTCAGTTACAACAAAATTATCTAGATATACATTTGCGGGCAAGTACCATGCGCGACGTTAATTCGAACTTTCAATAGTACAGTAATCAATAACACATCAGAACTTAATATCAATAGGGATGTCGAAATACTCAATCAATTCTCGTCCCCGCCCGCCAGGTGCTTCAAAACTGCATACGTATCTCGTGATATCAAGGTTCTGCAACCAGTACACAACAAGGAGTTACGAGTCCCATTTATTCCGGCGCCATTTTGGGCGAGGACGGGCAGGTCCAGGATATAGTCAAAATGTCTGTACCAACCATCGACTATGATGATGTTCATATGCTGTATTTATAGAGTAACACTCATCTGTCCACATGAAATTAATTTGCCACAATCTAAACATGTCATTTTAATCTTTCCAAAGTTCTTCTAAATATTTGGGACCGTTTCCCTTGCCTCTGATGCTGTCAGTGCCACTTCTTTGATGAATGTACTGGCAGGTCGGGGGTTCTCCTCCAAATCTCTCTTTTATGCAGCACTATAATTAATTGGTGCCACCTCTCCATATGACGATGCATGGTATAGTTACCATAACTATATTTTTTTTCGGTTCCTCTGGAGAGTACATCGTGGCAGATGAAGCGTATAACGTACCGGGCATTTACCTTTTTTTGCATGTAGAGGAAAGAAAAAAAAAATCGAGCGTCCGAGTTCTAAGGTGTCCCAGGGCCATTTTAGTGGACCAGGCCCAAATCCAAAGAACAGGCCGCCATTTTGAGAGTCCTGTTGCAGCCGCCTGTCGCTGTAGCATCAAGAGCGGCGAAAACTCAGCTGAATGGCAACTGAAACGGTAAAGGGGCGCCCCACTACAGCAGACGAGCCTCCACCTAGGAAGGCCCGTTCACGCCGCCTCCCCCCCCCCCTTCGGGCACCCCACGCCGTTATTCGGAGCAGTATTGTAGGATGGCCACACCAGTGCAGCAACTTGCTAGACACCACCTCGGTGGTAACCGAATCTCAGCGCCTTGTGGTGTCTTCTATTCAGAAAACATTGTTGTGCTGCCTTCGACCTATTCGCCGCAAGTGCGCACGCAACTCAGCTGCATAGCTTGCTAGACACCACCTCGGTGCTAACCGAATCTCAGCGCCTTGTGGTGTCTTCTATTCCAAAAATATTGTTGTGCTGCCTTTGGCCCCATTCGCACATCGGTCCGCTACTGACGCCATCTCACAGGCCAACGGGGCGCCCCACGCCGACTTTCAGCATTGTAGGATGGCCACACCAGTGCACCTTACTAGACACCACCTCGGTGCCATCCGGATCTTGGAATCTCAGCGCCTTGTGGTGTCTTCTATTCAGAAAATATTGTTGCGCTGCCTTTGGCCCCATTCGCACATCGGTCCGCTACTGCCGCCATCTCACAGGCCAACGGGGCGCCCCACGCCGACTTTCAGCATTGTAGGATGGCCACACCAGTGCACCTTACTAGACACCACCTCGGTGCCATCCGGATCTTGGAATCTCAGCGCCTTGTGGTGTCTTCTATTCAGAAAATATTGTTGCGCTGCCTTTGGCCCCATTCGCACATCGGTCCGCTACTGACGCCATCTCACAGGCTAATGGGGCACCCCACGCCAAGTTTCAGCATTGTAGGATGGCCACACCAGTACAGCAACTTGCTAGACATCACCTCAGTGCCATCCGGATCTTGGCATCTCAGCGCCTTGTGGTGTCTTCTATTCCGAAAATATTGTTGCGCTGCCTTTGGCCCCATTCGCACATCGGTCCGCTACTGACGCCATCTCACAGGCCAACGGGGCGCCCCACGCCGACTTTCAACATTGTAGGATGGCCACACCAGTGCGGCAACTTACTAGACACCACCTCGGTGCCATCCGGATCTTGGCGGGTTGTGCTGCCTTCGGCCTATTCGCACATCGGTCCGCTACTGACGCGAACTCACAGGCCAACGGGGCGCCCCACGCCGACTTTCAGCATTGTAGGATGGCCACACCAGTGCTGCAACTTGCTGGACACCACCTCGGTGCCATCCGGATCTTGGCGCGTTGTGTTGCCTTCGGCCTATTCGCACATCGGTCCGCTACTGACGCCGCCTCACGTGCCAACGGATTTTCTACGCTTTTTATACCCTATGCCGCATAACAGGTCATGTGACTTGTTTATAAAACTTTTCATTGGTTCATTTTACTTTTGGTTTCCTAATGATGGAAGGCTTGATCATAGGACCTAAAAATAACACTTTTCATTGGATGAAAACTTTTTTTTTTCCCAAACGATGAAAGCCCCACCTTGTTTCTGGATGTTTCACACTGAAGCTGGCGTCACCATGAAAGCACCACCATCTCGTGGCTCCGTCGTGGTCATTCCGAGAGCAATCATGGCAGCCGCTCCCCACCGGAAGCCTGCAGGAGTCGGGGGCCCCCAAAACTTTTGTTGAATCCTCAAGGCGGAGGGGACGCTTTCGAGAATGGGGTCCAAGACCTAGCAGACAAGCGTCCGATTTGCAAGGTGTCCCAGGGCCATTTCAGTGGACCAGGCCCAAAAAGAAAAGAGCCTGCCGCCATTTTGAGAGTCCTGTGGCAGCCGCCTATCGCTGCACCGCAAGAGTGGGCGCAACTCAGCTGAATTGCGGCTTTTGACACAGTGGACCAAAAGCGGACGGAATGGCAACTGAAACGGTAAAGGGGCGCCCCACTACAACAGACGAGACTCCACCTGGAGAGGCCCGTTCACGCCGCCTCCCCCCCCCCCCCCGGGGCGCCCCACGCCATTCTTCGGAGCAGCATTGTAGGATACCAAAACCAGTGCGGCAACTTACTGGACATCACCTTGGTGCCATCGTTCTGCTGCCTTGGAACTATTCGCACAACAGTTTGCTACTGATGACCCACCCCCCGCGACGCCCCACGCCGGATGCCGAAATCAGTGCGGCACCCAGGCAACATCACCTGGGTGCCGTCCAGAAATCTGGACGTTGTGCTGCGTTGGGACTATTCGCACAGCCGACCGCTACTTCGTTGTTTTTCCCTAAAAATGTTTATATGTTTTTACTGTTTTTGTTTTGTTGTATATATTTATAAGTTATTAAAGTTTTATAATCTTACTACTTTGTTGGAGTGCTATATATTTTTAATGTGACACATAATTGTAAAAACTTTGATGTACAAAGAGTCATCCCTGGAATCTTCCGCTTCAGGCTCGGTCCCCTCCCCAATCGCAATACAGGATGGTTTTCAGATAGTAGGAACGCGTGTGCTGTGACGGATCTCATCGAGTGTGGGCCTTGATCTACTATAACTCCTTTGAAGAGGGGTGATTCTTTACAGCTGGGGCCATAAACTACATCTGCAGGGCTAGCTGATAGCCTAGGACCGACCTGGACAATTGGACACAGAGGAAAAGGAGTGTCAGAGGGTGCAGTAGTGAATAGGGCGAAAGGGAGGTGTCGGGCGGGCACAGGGTGTGATTCTCAGGGAAGAGCAGCGCAGATGGGGGGAGGTTTATTACCCATGCATAAGACAGAGAACGAGGGTGACCAGTGCCTGGGGGAGATGCTTGCGAGGGTGGGGAGCCATGCTAAGGATCGACAGCGTGCAGAGAGTGGGTCTGGTCAAGTCATCTAAAATGGCTGCCGTGCACAACAAAAGTGTGGCATTTGAAAAAAGGCAAGATGGCGCAGACAATGTTTTTCAACACTTCCTGATTTCCTTCGAATCGAACGTTAACAGACGTTGGGGCATATTACCAAAGTTAAGCGATATTTATCCCTAACGATGCTTAGCAACGAATTTTTTACCGCTAAGCATCGTCAGAAATTATCGCAGATAAACCTTGCTATTATCAAGGTTTATCGCAAATGCCATAAAAAACGACCGCAATGCATTAATATCGCTGAAAACTCAGCGATATTCATGCATTACCGAGCTAATGCTCTTAGCCATGTTATCCACCTCCCATTGGATAACATGGCTAAGAACTGCTCAGGGCAGGTGGTAGCTTTTGGAGATATTCGCGCTTAGCGCGAATATCTCCAAAAGTTGGTAATAGGAGATAGCGATGTTAGCGACTGTTTCCAGTCGCTAACATCTTGGCATGCCCACTTTGCATGTCATTAGTGATAAATATCAATGCAAAGTGGGGCCCAAGATGGTCACTATCTCCTACTAGCGGTCGCTAACTGGTGTTAGCAACAGCTAGGTAATACAGAGATAATTTTATCTCCGCGAAGCGGAGCGCTGTTACAGATATATATCTTTTTTGAACGTTAATTTCTCAAAATCCACTGAAGCACATATATTGAGACCTAGCAAAGGCACATCGAGCTACCAGTCCCTACAATTTTGCCAAGTTTCGTGCAAATCCATTCAGCCGTTCGATTATTATTATTATATATTTTTTTGCCCCGCGGGGCCCTTTTAAAACCTCCACATCAAACCTAGGGGGTCAGGGAGGATCTACTATGCCCCCTTATGATCATTTGCCCCTTCGCTTTGGCCTCCTCTTGTCTCTCGATCCTACCGAGAGACAAGATGGCGGCCACTACGGACTGTTTGGAATGTTTACAGACGCCGGAGAACCAATCAGCTTCGCTTCACAAAGCTCCGTAACGCGTAAAGTCCGCGAACCGGAGCGCTGCCTGGTCCGCTGTTACAGATATATATCTTTTTTTGAACGTTAATTTCTCAAAATCCACTGGAGCACATATATTGAGACCTAGCAAAGGCACATCGGGCTACCAGTCCCTACAATTTTGCCAAGTTTTGTGCAAATCCATTCAGCCGTTCGGGCTAAAAGTGAGGCCAACCGCCCTATGGAAAACTCAATGTTAAAAACACGTTTTGGGACCCCCCTTTTTTCTCGGCCCCCCCTTGATGAACCCCCACCCAAATTTTCAGGGGCTGCTCAGAAACAAAATGTTCCATTTTCCTGAAAATTTCAGCCAATTCCGTCCACAAACGCCAAAGTTATTAGACATAGAATTTTCAAAAATCCCATAGAGAAAAAATCCTAACTATATATACCTACTGGCGACCGCCAGTAGGTAATATATATATATATATATATATATATATATATATATATATATATATATATATTCCATTCACTTCGCTCAACGCTGTCGCATCACCGTCACTCTGCATGGACTGATTTCAAAACGAACAAGTCAGACCCAAGTTCTTGTGCTCAATAGTGTTTTATTCCATTAAAATATAGAATAACACCCAGCAAGTCCGCATGACCGTTTCTCCTCTAGCCTAGAGGCTTGATCACATGATACGTTACTCAAAAGAGATGAGGGTACTTATGGAGATCACAGATTACAAAGGGGTGGCGCTACATGTCCATGACCTACCCCTGTTAACTGTTTAACGTTCAAAATTATTCACATTAGTAAAACAGTGTTTGTTTGTTTGAAATACCGGGACAGTGCCCAATTAACCAACCAACATGATTATACAATGGCTGTGCAAAATCCATATTGTGCAAATATAAGCAATAATAAGTTAACATTATATACACAATCATTATATTGTATACAAAGACTAATTCATAAATAGAGGAGAAATACATATGGAAAAATATATACTTTTATTGATATAAATGTCATTATATATATATATTATTTACAATAGAAGACAAAGTGTCTAATATTTAAAATGAATATCTCCCAATTTCTAATCCTAACTTAGCAGCAAATATAATGTGCAAACTACAGCAATGTAAACATGACTCTCATCACTAACAAAACTTTATATGGATTTATAAAGAAACAGCCATCTTCCGAAACAAATTCGATATATACTTGATTGGCACCATTCTTACCAAAAATGAAACAAAAAGAATGTATAAAACATTCTTATCCCTCATAATTAATCTAAGCTCCAAATGCCAATACTCATCATAAACCCCACATCTAAGTGCATGGAAGTGCAATATCTAACTAATTGTCATCAAATTAAAAAGGCATTTCTTAACTTTCAAGGGTGTGGAAGGAGGTTATTTGTTGGTTCAAATTACATAGGTTACCACACCACTTCCGATGTAAACTGAGTTAATCCCAAAATATTTAAACATTCTTGCCGACCAAGAAAAACGGGTGAAGTTCCCTAAAAGAAAAAGGCCTAAAATCACTGTTAAATCGTAGCTACAGGTATTTCCATTAATTAGAGAGCTAAAGACATGTATATAAATCTTCACTTGCATTAAGACCCCGTGGGGCCTTACTGTCCAGCTCAATTATATATCTTGTTTCCAACAACCTGAGTTTTGCATCTCTATCTCCCCCTCTCTTAAGTGGCATTACACAATCAATTGCATAGTACTGTAGAACTGATGGATCACTTTTGTGAAAGCTCTCAAAATGGTGGGCCACCGGGTAAGACTGGTCTTTACCTACTATAGCCCTAATGTGTTGCAGTACCCGCTTGTGCACCGGCAAGCGTGTGCTGCCCACATATCGTAACTCACATGGGCACTGCAACACATAGACTGCAAATTCAGTCCTACATGACATACGTTTCTTGATCAGTGTGGGTTTGCTGTTAAATGGCACTGTATACTGCATTTTGTTACACCCATTCTTACACGCTTTACATACAGCAAATTTTTTAAAACCAACACCGAGGGCACCCCAGGTGTCAGAAATTGGCTTCTCTAAGAAATTACTGACTAATCTGTCTGACATAGATATAGACTTTCTAAATGTGATGTCAGGTTTATTCACCACATGTTCACCAATCACAGGATCCCCTGTTATCAAGTTCCAATTTTTATAGAAGATACGCCGGACCTCCTTGTGCTGTTTACTGAAAGTTGTTATTATTCTGGGCTTAATTGTTGTTTCTTTAATTGGCGTTTCACTAGGTTTATCTTTGACTGCCAATGCTTCTTCCCTTGTGATAGCTAGTGATCTATTAATTGCCCGTTGGATAACTTTTGCCGAGTAACCTCGGGACAAAAAACGTATCTTACTTTCCTCTTGGGCTTTCTGACACTCGATGTCTGAGCTGCTTATCCGCCTAATTCGCAGCATTTCCCGAAAGGGAATACTGCTGACCAGGTGGTAAGGGTGCTGGCTGGAAGCGTGCAGTACAGTGTTCCCAGCTGTTGGTTTTCTATGCATCCTAGTGGCTAATCCAGTGTCAGAAATGAACACCTCAGTATCAAGAAATACCACTGAGTTATCATTTATGTGTGAAGTAAACTGTAAGTTTAAGTTGTTTCTATTCAGCTCACTCACAAAATGTTCTGCCTCTGTTAAGGACCCTCGCCATATCATGAACAGGTCGTCTATGTACCTTAAATATAAGAGTACATGATCCTGCATTTCTGTCAATAATGCACCTCCCAGGACCCGCTCCTCCCAGAGCCCCATGTGAAGACATGCCAGACTCGGGGAGAAGCAAGACCACATTGCGACCCCTCTAACCTGTTGGTACATTTGGTTGTTAAATAAAAAATAGTTCTGTTCAAGGCAAATTTGGATCATCGACAGCAGCATCTTATTGTGTGCTGAAAAATTCATTGGTCGCTTGTTTAAGTAGAATTCTGCTGCATGTATTCCGTTAGAGTGTTTGATCGAGGTATACAAAGACGTAACATATTAGTTTTTAACGTGTAAACATTTTGAGCTCCAAACAACATTGTTCAATTTTCTAATGAAATCAGAGGTGTCCTGTACATTTGATTTTAGACCCTTCACCCACTCTTGAAGAAAAAAGTCAATGTAACGAGATATATTCTCAGCAGAACTATTTATAGCCGTTATAATTGGGCGTCCAGGTGGCGTTTTTGTGTCCTTATGAACCTTCGGTATCAAATAGAAGGAAGGAATTACCAGATGTTCTTTTTTCATAAATCTGTACTCATCATCTGTTAGCAGCTTGGCACTCCTCCATGCCATTAGTTTGCAGTTTTGCTCTTGCCAAAAAGTTCTTAAAGCTAACATATTGCTTTTTTTATAGCACATAGTGTCGTGAAGTTGACTTTCTGCTTCTGCTACATACATGTCTCTTGGCCACAGGACTATATTGCCGCCTTTATCCGCTTGGCGGACGATCAAATTTTTGTCCGTTTCCGATTTTTTAATCAGGTTGTAGTAGCATTGATTCTTTTTGTTGACAACCTCTCGTTTTTTGTTGGTATTTATGTATATTTGCTTCAGTTCTTTAGTCACTAGATCATAGTACACATCTATGTTGTCGTGTGTTAAAATCGGTTGGAAGGTTGACTTAGGTTTGAAATGAGTGGAACTAGAGGCTTGGTCTTCCCTTGATGTCACTAAGGGTAAGTCCATAGATGTCTCTCCTTCTTGTTGCAAGTTCCAAACTTCATCAAACACTGGGCGATCTCCTGCTTCCAATAATGAGGGGCTAGTCTGTGCCCCTAGATGTTTTATTCTTTTTGGTTGGAGGAGGAAGAATTTACTAAGTTTTAGCTTCCGTACGAAGCAATATGAGTCCATTCTAGTGTCCACGTAAATAAAATTCGATGGCGGACAGTAAGATAATCCTAACCCTAGGATCATTTCATCTTCAGGTGAAAAAGTCATTTTGGTGAGGTTGATGATCGATTTTTCCTTTAATTCGTGGTCGTTTTTTCGTTCAATTTGTTCCACCGACCTTTGGCCGTTTGATTTTTGTTGTTGGTCTGTTTTGTGCCGCCGACACTTCCTCCTTGCGTATTGTTTTTGGTTGTTCCGGTGCTGTTTGCCTGTGCTCTCCCTTGTATCCTTGGTCTTAAAGTGTCCCGCCGGTCTTGACAGAGGCAACTTACTTCTTGTGCTAATGAGAGCTTCACCGATCCCACCGTGGAGGATTCTGCAGCCTCATTTTCCGCCTCACTGCCTGATGTAAGACTGGCATCCGTGGAGGAAATTTAAACGTTTTTGTCTCCCGTGTTCCCCTGTCGCATTTTCCTCGCACGAGCTTTTACGTTCTCATACTTCTTGGCATATGTAAATATCTGTCCATTCTGGTAGTCATGGCGGTCCCATTCGAATTTGTAGGTTTTCCTTTTCTTTATTATTTCCTATCCTTTTTTACTCTCTGCATCATTTCTGTTCTCAACTTGTCAGCTTGCTCACTTGGTCCTAATCCCATTATATCAGTTTCCAATTGCTCTATTTCTTCTTGAATTTTCAAACGATCACTTTCTGCATATTCAACTAAAAGTGTCATTAGTTTCCCAGAGCACTCTATATATATATATTTAAAACAAAAAAGAATCTAACGTTTTTCCACATTAACTCTGTTTGGACTTTTTGCTGTGAGTGAGTCTCAATACATGTATCTCACCTATAGTATTTACCTGGCAAATGGACTGCACATGTTTACAACCAGAGTCAATCTTTTAAGATAAAGCCACAGTGATGTGGTAAGGGGGAACAGGATCAAGGCTGATATGCATATGGCTGGGCCCAAACTGGGGCGGCATGGTGAGCACAAATATAATGAAATAAACCCAGATCTGTTATCGGAGGTTCATATTTGATTTGTTCAGCATTCCGGCCTCATTTATACTTTTTGCTTTTGTCACTCTTAGTGGGAAGGGTATGCCCAGACTGTACCACTGGATTCAAGCTAGCTTGTTGATGAGGGGTGATACTCCGAAACCAGTCTCAGGATACTTGCTTCCAGTACAGGGAGGACCTAACCTGGCAATTTGGATGGGACTGTTCCCATGGGGAGCAGGGTCAAAACTGATTTGCATATGTCTGGGACAAAACTGAGGGGGCATTATGAACAAACAAATTATGGATTAAACCCAGATCTGTGACTCAGGGTTAATATTTTATTTTTTTCAGCATTCCATTCATCATTTGTTGCTTTTGTTTATGTCACCTTTAGTGGGAAAGCTGTGGTATTACGTGGGTCCTGTGCTCACTGTTTAAATGGATTCAAGCTAGCCTAGCTTATGAGGCGTGTTTCCCTGAAACCGGTCCCAAGATACTTGTTTCTGGTCCAAGGAGGACTCTTGCACAGGGGAGAGAAAGTACTTTTGGTGATTTTGTGCTCTTCCCTGATTGAACCTGGGATTGCCACGGCCATGGAAAACTGGAAGGAGAAATACCCTGACTGGAAGGAGAAATACCCTGATGCCAAAAGGGACTAATCGCTCTGCCACCTATTGACACCAGGAACAGTGGGTCTCTCATGATCCAGTGAGGCTGGCCTCCACATACCCCTTGAGGACCAGTTGGGGGAAAGACCTGCCCCACGACCAGGAGGAGAGCTATCACAGGGAGTCATTTATACTTTTTGCTTTTGTCACTCTTAGTGGGAAGGGTATGCCCAGACTGTACCACTGGATTCAAGCTAGCTTGTTGATGAGGGGTGATACTCCGAAACCAGTCTCAGGATACTTGCTTCCAGTACAGGGAGGACCTAACCTGGCAATTTGGATGGGACTGTTCCCATGGGGAGCAGGGTCAAAACTGATTTGCATATGTCTGGGACAAAACTGAGGGGGCATTATGAACAAACAAATTATGGATTAAACCCAGACCTGTGACTCAGGGTTAATATTTGATTTTTTCAGCATTCCATTCATCATTTGTTGCTTTTGTTTATGTCACCTTTAGTGGGAAAGCTGTGGTATTACGTGGGTCCTGTGCTCACTGTTTAAATGGATTCAAGCTAGCCTAGCTTATGAGGCGTGTTTCCCTGAAACCGGTCCCAAGATACTTGTTTCTGGTCCAAGGAGGACTCTTGCACAGGGGAGAGAAAGTACTTTTGGTGATTTTGTGCTCTTCCCTGATTGAACCTGGGATTGCCACGGCCATGGAAAACTGGAAGGAGAAATACCCTGACTGGAAGGAGAAATACCCTGATGCCAAAAGGGACTAATCGCTCTGCCACCTATTGACACCAGGAACAGTGGGTCTCTCATGATCCAGTGAGGCTGGCCTCCACATACCCCTTGAGGACCAGTTGGGGGAAAGACCTGCCCCACGACCGGGAGGAGAGCTATCACAGGGAGTCAGTGGAGTCATCTCCCTTCGAAGTACACTATCTTGAATATTAGGTGTTCTGCTAAACCTGCTCCTGGTGGTGATAGCTTGCCATCAGGATAAAAATTAGCTCAGTATCGTCAACAAATTTACATTGGGGTTTGAGATATCCAGGTTTGTAGCCCTGTGATTTTTTATCCCAGTGCGGCCCAGTAACACCTGGAGATTTAATGCTCGAGGATTCCAAACCCCCAGGGTGGGAAATGGCCTGGGGATCAGAAGAAGGACTACCTGTAATATTTAACCCTGGGGGCAAACATGTGTGGGCCCCCTCTCCAAAGCTCCAGAGGGATCTTAACCCCAGGCTCAGTTTCAAATAAGGTGGCCTGGGCCTTCAACTCTGCGCACCCTACCATGGGAGGAGAAGCAGTGAGCAATGTTCTGCCCCTGAAAGGCAAGAAATGGAGCAAGATATTCCCAGATGCAGGCCCCTGACATAAGCAGACACAGAAGAGCGCTGTTGCGCTCCCTGGGGGGGAGGGTACTGGAATTCAAACTTCCGTGCCTATGTCTGTGTGGAGCGGATGGCCACCACAGAAAACAACTCCCTGCCCACAGGAGCCAACAAGCAAGTAGAGCTGCTGGCCCCCATGGCAGCAGGAGGAGATGTTGTCTGCACAAGGGAGCCAGACGGGGCAGCCAGGTGTAGGCTCCCTGGCTGTTCCCAACAAATACCAGCACCTGGGGGTACTGAGTGGGACAGAGCACCCCCATGGATAAGAAAAAAAGGAAAATGGGGCATGAGGCAGCGTGCCAGTAAAACAAACAGGAGCTTTCTCTGGTGCATTTGCCTACTTTCTTGTACCATGGTGGGCCCTAAACAGGCAGAGGCACCACCAACGATGGACAGAGAATGTACAGGGGCTGCCGAAGGCCAACAGCCCCCCTCACAAATTGTAAAACACTCACCAGAACTTTGAGAAGTCCTAGAATTTAGGACCATCCTAGGAATTCCACCGCACTCCTAGGGCGATAGGTTGTCCTTTACAGCTTGAGGGATGCAGTGCCCTCTAGGGGCTAGTTGTATGGCTGCAATTTATGTGGCATGAAGTTGTACAAAAAATAGCTGGAGTGTATTGTCCTCTAGAGGCTAGGTTCTGGCTGCATTTGGTTTGGCCTGATAGTGACACACTCTAGGGGTTGCTATTGATGATTGCATTTTACAGGGCTTGAAAGTATATATAAAAAGCACACTGACATGTTATGTTAGTTTTTTGACGTAAAAATATTGACAGTGATTACTGGTCAAGGTGGATATGTTTTATTAACATCCATAAGTGCATTTGCACATGGTTATTAATGATTATTGCATTTATGCACACAATGGTGATATTTTCAACATGTGCTTTGTTGGTCTTGAACCCTGGATAAAACCAATAGGCCTGTTTTAGCTAAAGTGATGTTGCCTATATTGCGATGTATAATGTGGTACAGGTGGGGGGGTACTGTGCATTTGAGGGTCATGACTTTTTAGGGGTCAAATGTAATAACACAATGCCATCTTTGATATTTTCAATCTGCCTTGTGTATATATTTGTAAATTTAATCATGCAAAGTGACATTAAAATGCCACCAGTTTCTGTGGAATTCCACAATGGGTGGAGTGGGCATTTGTCGGTATTTTCTTAGCACAAAATGCACCCTCATGTCCAAAAATGGATGGAAAATAGCACAGCCAAATACCACTCAGAACTCTTACATACTCTGCAGTGAATTAAAGTTTTAATCACTGTAGGGTATTAAGTGTGCCATGGTATATGCATTGGTTTCTAATGTTTAGAAACCACTGTATAACACTCTGCGCCCTTCGTACTCTGCAGTGGTTAAAAGTTTTAATCACTGCTGACTATTCAAGGGCGCTGAGTGATATGCAGTGGTATCTAACTTTAGGACAACTGTATCATTTTTTTATTCTGCCAGTGGAGCAGCTGGATTTTAATTTATCAGTAATTCTGCATTACAGGAGTAATGGAAAATTACCAATATTCTTATGATAATGCAGTGGAATACAAAATTCCGCCCAGCCCTAGTTCTAAACTGCCACAGCAGGCTAGCTTGGTTGATCTGAGGTTATGTTTTCCTTCCCACAATAATAGGTGGCATAATAAGTGCTTCAGTCCATAAGTGACAATACCATTGTATACTCTCTTCACCATATACTATGGCACACTGGAAAACTAATAATAGTTATTAAGAATTCGACCGTTGTACCAAGTTTTATGGGTTATAGCACACACTGGTGACTGGACAGGTGTGCTCCAATTTTCAGAGTTACAAAACAGCAGCATCAGTCCAAATAAAATGTTGGTGACTACCTAAAAAGAGTACTTTTATCAAATAAATGTACAGCTGATTCTTCAGAAAAATTAATATAAATCAAATTTGATTTGATTTAATTTGTTGATTTGAACTGAGTTTATATAGTGCAAACAATTACCCTAAGGCGTCTTAACGTTAAAAGGAACCAGGGAAATGAAATCAGTTAGGGTTTAGAAAAGAGCCAAGTGTTTAATGACTTATGGAAGCTCCAAAGAAAGGAAGCAGATTTAATCTCTAATCGGAGGCAATTCCAGTTTTTGGTCTTGCAGCTCATGAAGCTCCTATCTCCCCATGAGGAGAGCTTGTAAGATGGCACAATCCAATTCCTAGCTTAGCAGGTCCTCAGAGTTCTGTTAGGGACGTACCATCTGACCTTCTCTTTGAAGAAGCTAGTACCTTGTCCCAGTAGCACCTTATAAGCAATACAAAGCGTTTTTAACTGAATCCCTTGATGCAGAGGTAGCCAATGAACATTCCCCAAAGCGTGTGAAGCCGACTGGGATCTCGGGATTTTCATCAGCAGCCACGTTGCTGCATTTTGCAAGTCTGCAGCTTTTTCACCCTTTTTCCCGCTACAGCGGTGATAACTTTATCGGCCTATTAGCAAGCTGTCGCTAACAGCAGTTAGCGACAGTTTGTAGGCGATAGCGAGCGGTTTGGGGCCCACTTTGCATGCCAGCGATATTTATCGCTTATGATATGCAAAGTGGGCGTACCCAACCTGTTAGCGACTTAAAGCAGTCGCTAACATCGCTATCGCCTAATATCAACGCAGGCATAGCAATAAAAAAATTTGCGCTAAGCGCGAATATCGCTGAAAACTAACGCCTGCTCAGACCACTTCTTAACCTGTATATCCAATGGGAGTTGGATATTCAGGTTGAGACCCAATTGGCGTTAATGCCTGAATATCGCTGGATTCCCAGCGATATTCATGCATTAAGCCTCTATCGCCGGATATTTTATCGCATTTGAGATAAACGTTGCTAATAGCACGTTATCTCTACGATAAAATCCAGCGATGCACTGCGATAGAAAAAATGTTGCTAAGCTTATTTAACGATAAATATCGCTAGTTGTTGATAATATGCCCCTCAGTTCCTTAAGGAGCAGAACATGCTTACTTTGTCTGAGAATAACTAACTAATTTGTTAATGGTGGGAAATATGCCTTAGCCTTGCCAATGCAAAGACCGTATTCCATATGCAGTTATTCGAAGAAAAAACAATGTTCATTTAATAGCAACTGTTAGGTATGCATAATGCAAAGAATGGACTAAAATAAACCTCAAGTTTGTTAGAATGTGTTTTTTATCATATGTTTCCGGAACATATGATAAAAATAATATGTAAATAGAGCTTTAAAGATACATTTTAGATAAAGATGAGATTGGTGTTAGCATCATATTTTTGAGGTAACATTTACTGATTATATATCAAAAATCTCAAATTGCCACTGGATCTGTAAGTTCCACTAACTCAGGGCTAATCTAAATTAAAAGTCATGCTTGATTCTGTCTCACATGACCTGGATGGATTACAAAATTCATTGGATCCTAAATCCCTATATAAAAACTTGCCTTAAATATCCTTATCACAATCGATTGGTGACACACCTAATCACTTGAAATAAATGACATAGTTTCTCAACATGGCGGCCGCACGCTAGACGCGGCTTGCTCGCTCGCCGAGACCTGAGCCCTTCGCAGCCCTAATGAGTGATACGCCGTATCTGGAAATTGCAGTTTGGCAGAACTTCTTTGAGGAAAGCTTTAATATCAACTTAATTTCTTTTTCTGACCTCCAATACGGGTAATGCTGGATGCTTCGACCGCCTGCACAGCACATCTCTGCCTCTAACTCTCCCTTCTACTGTAGGCGGGCAGCCGTGGAGATTAGGCGCGGCCGGGCGGCCGCAGCGAGGAGCACTCATACGGCAACGGCAACCGGTGGTTAAACCGGTGGATTAATCGGAGCTGGCGGGAGAGGCAGGGGAGCAAAGAAAGAAACGTCAGGAGCTGCGTGTTTATCCACACTGGAGCCGGAGAAGTTTGAGAAGGCGGAGGTGGACTACGGAGTAGAAAGAGGGAAAGCAGAGAAGGCTTGTCTATTTAATCAAGGGGGGATCTGTCATCAGAATTCAAGTAAGCTTTTCAGTTTTTTGGGGAGGCACCTAGCGAAGCCCATAGTAAAAAGGTGTCGGAGATACAAACAAGGGTCACCAGAAGTAAAACAAAAGGCAGAGGAAGGGATAAGGAGTGTGGGCTGGAGAAGGAACTACAGCTCCCAGAGTGCACCATAGAGGGAGATAAAAAAAAAGCCCAGGAACTAAAAAGAAAGTACCGGAGGCAGTTAAAGACAGGTACAATACATCTAAACAGTCCAAAAGTAAGAATAAGAGCAGGAAACTCAAAGCCCCTGGGGACATAACTCCATCACTGCGTTCATATTTCAGAGCGCTGCCACAGGTGTTGCAGATTACACAAGACATGGCAGAAGCTCTGAAAACTCAGCAGGCTAAACGGGCTGGTCAAGTTGAACAAGTTGAACAAGGGGAGGCGACCTTGAGTTCAGGCCTAACTGATCTTACTCTGTCAGGGGGGGGGAAGTATTAGAAGCCCCTTCTGATGACAGTCAGAATACTCTGACAAAGATTCATACAGAACATATAGTAGAGAATCAGGAAAGTGTAAAATCAAAGGATATATTAGAGAAGGAAGGCTTAACAAAAACTAAATTGGGTAAGAATAAGAAGACTACTCCTCAAAACTTAGATCCAGAGATCGGAAATGCACTTGAAGCAATTGTCTCCTAAATTTCAGAGATGAGAGAGGAAATAAAGCAGGACTTCGCAATATCTAAGACAAATCAAGCGGAGATTAGAGACACTTGTGAAGAGCTGGGACAAAAACTTGAAGGCCTTTGTGAGAGAACGGAGGCACTGGAAAGTTCAGTGGGCCAACTGACTACAAATTTAGAAGCAGCTAGATCTAAAATTAACACTCTTCAAAGAGATGGGGATGATATGAGAGAAAAAATCGTATTGTTAGAAAACTACTCTAGGCGTAATCATATCCGACTCCTCAAGATACCGGAGGGAAAAGAAGGAGGGGACCTCAAGAAATTCATTGTACATCTCATAAAAGATACATTGAATTTGGATGAAACGATTGAGGACCTGGAAAAAGACATTCAGCGAATACATAGGGATCCTTTTCGCTTGAATCCTGCAAGGTCTAAGCCAAGGAAAGTCCTAGTCAACTTCTTAACGTACGCCCTTAAAGACAAAATCCTAAACCTTGCCTTAAAAGCAGGTGCCATAAAGGGACCAGATTTCGTATTTGAAATTCGATCAGATCTCTCCAAGACTACTCTAGAGAGGCAATGGGAGTTGGGGCAACGCATGGACAAATTCAGGTCACTTGGCGCAACGGTCCAGATGAGATTCCCCGCTTTTCTTAGGATCATGTATAATAACAAGATGCACAATGTTCGCTCCATTCATGAAAAAAAAATATATTTATAAACACAAAGGGAAATGAGATAATTTAGAGCACATACACTCACTTAATTTAAATTCCGACAACGAAAGTTAGCATATCCTCATTTTCATCTCTTTTTTTCTCTCTTTATGATGTTTCGTTCTCTATTAAAACAGAATTTGATACGGCTATTGTTGGTTTTCACGAAAGGTGGTAGAGGGGCGAAGGACAGGTTATTGGCGGGTGGTTATTGGCTCAACACCGAGCCAGAATAAGTAAGGGGGGTTTCCCAGGGGGGAGGGGGGGAAGGGGGTCAAGAAAATAAAAAATCCTCATTTGTCAGTTCAATTTAAGTTTTCAGAAACCAACCGTTAACAGCATGCAAACAAAAATATTTTAAAGTCAGATAAATATCAAATTCATAAATCAAAAATGAAGGAGATGGAGAAGAGGAAGGTAGGGGGTGAAGGCAAATTATGGCAAACTTAAATGTCATGTCCTGGAATGTCAATGGTCTGCGAGTGCAAATTAGAAGAGACAGGATTCTACAATATCTTAGAGATTCGCAAGCGCAGATCATGGTGTTGCAGGAAACGCACCTTCTTAAATCTGAGGCCAATACTATACTCAAGAGACATAGATGGATAGATAAATTTTGCTCCACTAATCACAATGCGAATGTAAGAGGGATCATATTTATCTTTAAAAAATCAGCAAGAGCACAAATACTAGACTGTAAAGAAGATAAGACAGGAAGATGGTTGATAGTTAAAGTCTCACTTGAGGGTCAGAACAGAACATTGGTAGGTTATTACGGTCCAAATTCCGATGATACATCACATCTGGATGCCGTAAGAAACCAATTAATATCAATTCAGGATCCAATAATCTGGATGGGAGATTTTAATATTGTTCTTGATTTAACTTTGGATAAATCGAATAAATCCAGAGTTCCTAGTATGGTAAAATCAAGAGAGACTCTTAAATTAATTATGAAACACCTAGGTTTGGCGGATATGTGGAGAGAAAAGGTGGGCAATAAGCCGGGAGTATCCTTTAGAAATAGCCGCTTTAAACACAAATCTAGAATTGATTATGTTTTCTTTAGCTATTATCTGAAGGATACCCTAATATCAATAAATTATTTACCATCACACATATCAGACCACTCAGCGATAGTATTTACCTTAAGAAGAGATAATTTAGTTAAACATCATTCCTGGTCTTTTGATCGGACTATTTTGTTAGAGCTGGAAGAGGTCAATTTTTTGTCAGACGCAGCTATATCTTTTTTTGATAGCAATACATTTTCTGCTACCCCTACAATAGTCTGGGAGACATTTAAGGCCTTCTTAAGGGGGCAGATCACAAACAGAGCCTCTTATAGACGAAGGATATATAATGAGAAAATTAGGAAAATAGAAGAGGACATGAAACTTTTAGAATTAAGACTGGATCTGATAGTAGTAACATCTGCAGATCATGAAAAGCTGGCCGAATTGAAAAATCAGTTAGAAAATATTTTGCAAGAAAGAGTAAATAAGAGGTGGGAAGCGAGTAAATCTTCCCACTTTGAGTTTGGAGAAGCTTCAGGTAAAATCTTGGCGTGGAAAACAAAAAGTGATAAAGCCCTTAACTACATAAGAGAAATTAAGGTTGCAGGGGAGACAGAGACTAGATTTACTAATCAAGATATAGGAAGGGCATTTTATGAATTTTTTGAGGAGATCTATAAAGAAGACCTCTCTAATGATCAACAGGCAAGAGATAGGTGGTTAGATTCCATTATACTTCCAACTCTAACAATACATCAAAATCTATCTCTAGAGAAAGAGATCTCGGAGGAAGAAGTCATAAAAGCAATCCGCCATTCAAAAAAGGGAAAAGCAGCAGGGCCGGATGGCCTGCCAGGAGAAATATATAGATCCTTTGAACAGATTATAGCCCCAGAACTTACGGTACTCTTTAATGGAATCTTACTAAATGGCGATATACCACCTAAATCTTGGGGAGAAGCCACTAAAGTGCTTAATCTTAAGCCAGGGAAATCCCCATTGGAGTGTGGTTCATACAGACCAATATCACTTCTTAACAGTGATTATAAACTTTTTACAAACATCATTTCTACAAGATTGGCTAGCGTCATTGGCAGTATCATTCACCCTGACCAAAAGGGATTTATCAAAGGCAGACAGTTAGCAGAGTTAACTCATGAACTGGTGGGGGCCATAGATATTGCAACTGCCACTTCTGTACCCCTAGCTACTCTGACCCTAGACGCGACAAAAGCGTTTGATAGAGTCAATTGGCTCTATCTTAATGATGTATTAAAAAAATTCAATTGCGGAGAAAACGTTTGCAGAACAATTAAATTACTTTATAACACACCTTCTGCATGGATAATGATTAATGGGGGGCCTGACTGATGCATTTAATATAACTAGGGGTACAAGGCAGGGCTGCCCGCTTTCCCCACTCCTTTTTAACTTATATGTAGAACCGTTTGCTCAAAGGCTTAGGACCGAGACTAACATTCCATCCTTTAGCTATGGAGAGTGGTGGCTTTATATGCGGATGATATCCTGATATGTACATCTGACCCAGTTAAGGCATTTCCAGCTATTATCGCATGTGCAAAAGAATTTGGGCAAATATCGGGATATGATATAAACTCTAGCAAGACAGAGGTAATGGTTTGGAACCTTCCAAATATCCAGTTAGAGGCAAAGATTTCAACCTCCATGCGCTATTTAGCAGTAAGAATAACACAGGAAGTGGATAAAATAGTATCAAATAATCTAGAGAGAATACATACTGAAAGTAAGAAACTTTTAAAATCTTGGTCACACCTACCACTCTCTATAACTGGTAGAGTGAATCTAGTTAAAATGTGTATCCTCTCCAAGTTTACTTTTATTTTTAATACAATTCCATTTGCATTTGAGCAGAAACAATTGGAAAAGTCACAAAGAGAAATGAATTCGTTTATTTGGAATTATAAAACAATAAGAATATCATGGAAGAAATTAAGAAGAAGAAGGGAAAAGGGGGGGGCTTGCACTCCCAGACCTGGTATACTATTCATGGGCTTTTCAGATGTCACATTCGAGAATGTTATTGAAAACACCATCTAATTTAACTTCTAATTCCATGTACAAAGCAATAATATTGGGGGCAAACCTAACACCTGAAGAATTTATGTTCAAATTTGGAAATTATAAATTTTTCAAAAAAATTAAACTTAAGATGGCACAATCATGGGCTAAAAACTGGTATAACATAAGGAAAAAAATAGGCTTGTCATTCTATTCTACGTATTCTCCAATTTGGGACTCACCTGGCTTACCAGTATTCATGAAAGATAGGCTATCAATTACCATAAAACAAGCAGGGATTACTAGGTGGGGTCAATTGATCAGAGATGGGAAACTAATAGCCTGGAATGAATTACAAGAACTAGTAGGAATAGAAATATCTAGATTTAAATATATCCAACTAGATAGCTGGGTGAGATTACAAAGCAGTACAGACTCTAACATTGGGAAAATTAATGCGCTTGAACAAATGCTGGTAGAGCGACCCAGCGGAGGCACAGAAATAGCCACCTGGTATTGGCAGATGCTAGAAGAAAATGATGGGGAGTTTAAATTACCAGATGAGTTATGGGGGACAGCGATTGACACTCCAAGTGATGAGAAATGACAACAATCTTGTGCCTTACTGTACAAAACAGTAAAACCCGCATGGCTAAGACGTAACCATCTTTTTTCAATTCACCGCGCCTATATAACACCACTAAAATTATCTAAATTTCTCCCAGACAAAAAATGTAACAAGTGTAATATGGTAGATGCCAATGACATGCACATGTTCCTAGAATGTCCAGATCTACTGAATTTCTGGTAAGAGGTGAAGAACACTTTGAACTCTATCCTACAAACATCTTTGTCAATCACTCTTCCACTTGTTATCTTTGGAATAGAAGACAATATTAGGGGTAGGGAGAAATTTTTCATTTTTTATGTGATCTTATTGGCAAGAAGACAGATCTGTATTCAATGGACAGAAAAAACTCCCCCTCTACATTCTCGGTGGCTGTCTTCTTTATATGAAACATCTAAAATGGACCTCCAAAGAACTGCTAGTAAACGTAATTTGGCCTTTTGGGATCTTTTGATTAACTGGAAGTGAACCCGGGGTTTTTTTTGGGGGGTGGGGGGGGTTTGGTTTTTTTCCCGGGTCCGATGATTATGCCATCAATGCTCTCGGCCCTGGGCCAGCTTAGAATCGATTGGGTCCTACAGGTTGAAAAAAACCTAGATAGAGCTAAATATATTCCTTCTCAGTTTTGGGACATCCATACCATCGGAAAAATCAAATCACGGCGTTGAGCCATGTAAGGTGGTTGGTATGACCCTTTTCAGAAAAGGGAAGGCAAATGAGGACGAATAAAAAAAAAAAAAAGCAATTATTACTGTTGAGTTCTGATGCCACAATACCTGCTGCCAGAACCAGCATGCAAGGTAAAAGCCAGATAAAAGCCAGATAACAGAGCAAGGAAAATTAAGCATGGTGTTTTCTCCTTCTGCTCTGTTTTTCTTTCTTCATAGGTAACCAACAAGGAGATACTTGTGCAACATGTATTTTCTGCCCATGCCATAAATCTCTATGCATATTTCTACACATTTTAAGCCACAGTGCTTTTCTAAAATATTGAACTAATACTGATATCTTTTTGGGCACAAATATCTAGCACCTTTTTCGGTCTGCTTACTTTTGCACTACAGAGTTTACTTTTATTCTTCATTCTTTGCAAACATTCTTTCATATGAAAGAGCGACACATCAATGTTTCAAGTGGTTTGTTGGAACGGTTAGGTGTGACCACATACTGTAAGGAATAAAGTCCCCCCTGACGTACATTATAAGGCTATTGCAAGTCACCGCTCCAATCCATGATCTTATAAAGGAACTCTTCCTTAGGCCTTGTTCCTCTATATGGTCACAGATCCTCCTTAGTGATTTGCAATATCTTTATAATGCACAGCAGGTGGCTCTTTATCTCATATATATTTTAAAAGGTTGTTTGGAAATGTACTTTGTGCCTTTTCTAGTTTCTTCTCCAGCTAGAATTTCCACTGTGTTAAAGCTGTTCCATGTCAAACACACAGCAACCTTATACACCAGTTTTTCAACTTACTTGTGATATCTCTAAAACAAAGTCCTTAAATCCAATGGTATATATGCATCCTTTAATAAGATATTTTACACATGCTGTTTCTAGTGATTCAGAGCCCGACTGTATCCAGGTCATACACTTTATTCCATACAAGCCTTCATCACAAAAGCCGAGACCTTCAGAATTGCAACCCAGTTAGCATTTATATGCTGTTTGTTGTCGTTGTCATGGAATCTCTTTCTGCAAGGTGATCTTTGAACTTCTCTGTCACTCTCTGGTCTCTGCTAACGGATGTATGACATTACAACGCATGCTTTTACATCGCATGCCTTTACAACGCTGTTTTACAACGCATGCCTTTACAACGCATAGTGCTTTGGGGCGCTGGATAGTGAATAGTTTAATTTACTATTCCAACTCCAGTCCCCGTGGATAGTAGGATAGTAGGGAAGGTGTTGGATAGTAAATTAAACCTATTCCCTATCCTAGAGCGCCCCCCAGCGCAATGCGTTGTAATGGTTTGTGTTGTAAAAGTTGCGTCGTAAAGGCACTGCGTGGTAAAAGTTGCGTTGTAAAGGATGTTTCTCCTGCTAACATACAAGGCTGCTTCTCTGCTAACATAGGAGCTGGTTAGTACACCGCCATACCATGCATCAATATCCCAATTTTGCATCTGCAAATCAATGTTAGAATAATAGATCTTTTTCAAATGTGTGGCTTATCCTTGATATAGCTTATATAAGATACAATAATATACCTGGTCTTTGCATTTCCAAATGCCCATTCTATGGTTGGAACTTTTGCAATGTTGTTGTACATCTGGCCTTAGGATACTCTTTTTTCTGAAGCACTGCTGCTTAATCTGAACATTAAACACAAAGAAGATAAGAGGATAAAATCGATTTGGACTGAAACAATGTTTCGTCTTTGCCTACCTTAGAAATTAATTAACTTTCTTGGCTAAAATATTTATGTTTGCTCCCTTTAATGGAACCAGTCCACTGGATAAACAAGGGAAAGATTCGATTACATTTCTATCCCCTTTAATGAGGAGGTCTCAAACAGCTATTTGAAGCAAATGTGGTGGAAAAAAAAGCACTGTTGTAGTCAGTGAAGAATGTTCCGGTGGCGTAAAGCTGAACAATTCAGGTACTATTGATCAGAATTGTAATTTATTCAAAATATTACAGGAAGCTTCATGTAGGAAATAAACAACGTTTCACTTGGTTTGCTACAATTTTACCCAGTCTGTTTTAATGGCATTAGACGTCAGTGTACCTTACCTTTGCTAAACAGGAGTAAAGTGCCTCTGCTCCCCTTTTAAACATGGTAAAATTGGTTAAAATCCCTTTTGCGCAATTAACTTTCTAATAAGGCCATGATCTATCTGCAGAAATACACCACCGGTATGGAAAGTTCAATGCCACTTGTGGACTACAGCTCCTACCTAATAAGCCATCCATTACAGAGGCTCTGAAAATATGACTGCGGGCCTACCCTGTGTAGCCTGACAGCAGCATCTTGAACCCTGCTGCACAGACCTTTCAAAATCAAGCGTTTGAAGGTAGCTAAGGATAATTTGATATTTAAAATAAATCACTTCTTGGCACATCTTGCTACACACTAGGTAGGGTGCATAATATTCATGAGCAGAACATTTCTGACATTTAAAATGGCATTTTGTCCCAGTGTCCAGTAAACCTGTAACTGGTACATAAGAAAAGGCAAAGCATAGATTATACACTTTAATCTATATAGTTCGACTTGTAAAACTATAGATTCCATTTTAAGACTTATTTTTATATTTGATTGTAATACATTTTAATGGTGGAGTCCGATTTTATTGAAAATATATGAAATGTAATTTTAGGAGTTAGATTTACCCTGCCTTATGCTGCCTGTGCCAATTTTGCATTAGCTCTCCAGCTACTGCCAAAAGGAAAAAGTAATTACTTCAGATTAGGACATTCTTGAAGAGAGCTCACTATCTGGCCAAATCAGTGATATTTTATTAAAGCAAAACGATACAGGGTAAGTGGCAGAATATGGGTTCAAAACAATTGGATTTGCCCTGTAAAAGTCAAAGTCAAGTCCTGTGTATGGAAGGGACTCCAAAATTAGTGGATTGCAGAGCATGCTAAATTGATAACCACTTGGATTGTGGAGCATTTTGGATAAAAGTACAAAATTAAACCATTATGTTATACACATATGCATATAGATTGTAGCTCAAACGCCATTGAATCTCATAGAACGTTTCTTTTCGTGGCAGAAAACAGAAACTGATGTTCTTTCATTGAATTGTGCTATTTATTTATCAATGTGGTGTCAGAGTATCAAGTTCTGCTTTTTTATTCTGTGTCACTGATGCAGAGCTCCTAGTGTGTATAATTCTGTTAAGACTCAACATATTTAGGACGTTGAGTTTTCCCATTGCAATAGCTTATTTCTTTAGCATGTTCCTGAGAGTTGTGTATTTGAAACTTATCTCAAATGTATGAGTTAGTCACCATTTAATAGTCTTCATTGGGTGGCTAACGTTCTATTTCATGGATGCCCTAAATTCCATCCCTCCTATTGGCAGAGAAAGATCCACCAGAGGACCATTCACCGCAGTGGTAAAAGTAATGCAGTGATTCGCCTAACTGTAAAGGGCCCTTTACAGTTAGAGTGATAGATGAGTAAATAGTGATAAAACAAAAATAAATACATTTATAATATTTTTCAATGGATCATACCTTACACCCAGTGTTTTCTCTTCCAGACTTTGGACATCATCAATATAGGAGGAGCCCTATGTTCTTTCTCACTGCTTGTTTTGGGCCGACCCATTCACCCCAACACGAAGAAATATGGTTCACTGGCAGTACCCTGGGTTTTCTTGGTACAGGGAAGAAAATAAGAGTATTAAATCCCTTTGCAAAAAAGGCCCAAAGTGTCATGGAAACTGTACTTCTGTGACTGTAGAAAGACTTTGTTGGTATTAACAACAATTTTAAATCTGTAACAAGACATGTTCCTATTACTGTCAAAAAGGAACTAAAAGCTCTTTCAGTTCTATAAAATACATTTTATAATCATAGTGCCAGTGGAACCTTATCCTGGCGTCTGAGAAAGTTTGAGAAAAGCACTCCACCTTATGCTAAAAAAAGTGAGAAAACACATGCTTGTGTTTATTCTTTAAGATGCCTTTTTCTCTTGTCTTCCACCTCATTTCTAAAGGAGAATTCTCCACTCCTTGTGTTTTTATTAAATTCATTTAGTCCAGTTCTCCAGAGGAACACTGCCCTATAAAAAAAATCATGCTTGTTTCTGGCAAAGTTACTTTTGTCATCACCACATTAATTCCTTGAACAAGTTTGAATGCCCACTACTTGGAAAGAGGCAATTATTTCACCATTGAAGATACCTGTCTGACCCATCAATTTTTACTAACGTTGCCTTATATATCTTTTCCTTTACCTCCACTGTACTAAATCAAAATGCGCCTCCCTTTCTTCAGCAACAAACGTAGGTAGATCCCACCATGGCAAGCTTCCAACAAGGTCATATAATATTCATAATACTCTATACTAAGTCTGGGCAAAATGTAAATTACTCTGTCATAATTCTTGCAATTTACATAAATTCACATTGCACTTATTATATGAAATTCCTGAATTTACGCTATTACAACACTTTGCAAAATCTTACTGCAAGCTCATGGGAATAATATGAACGGCTATAAAAAGAGTAACTTTTGCACGCACCATTTTTGTTTTAGCCCAAATTCTTTTAATACAAAATGCACCCTTATGGTAATAAATTGCTGAAAGTAATCATTTTCCACTGAAATATAATACTAAACGATAAATTAGGACTTAGCATACTTACGCGTAATTTTGCCTTATTATCCCAAACTTTCTAGAAACGACATGAAAGCAAATTATATGAATTTCACACACCCCAACTCATTACCACTGTTGGGGATCTTCTAGGTGACTGGCTGCTCTAGTACTGATGGATCAGTCCATAACCTGTGACACGGTCTCTGACTCCAATCTGTCTTCTAGACTGGCAGATATTGGAGTGTAGGGAACTGCTCTAGAGTGACTCATCTCCTTTTCATTCTAACTTTTGCTACGAGCATTGCAAGCAAAACACACAAGATGATGGACGGAATGTTGCACAATGGCAAAACATTCACCCCCAGTCACAGATCTGGGTTTAATCCATCGTTATTTTGCTCACCAAGCCACCCCAGTTCGGACAGCATTGCAAGGTCCTGAGGACCCTCTCCTTTCACATTTAATATCTATGGAAACCCCTTCCTTAATATTGATCATTAGATATTTCGGCTCCCGTTCTATTGTTATGCTGATGATACTCATTTGATTCTAATAAAAGTGGGCAAATCACTATTACTTATCCATGATTGTTTTCCTGACTGCGCCAGTGATTGCTGAATTGATGTCATTTGAAGCTTAATGTTGCAGACATTTAATTCTGGGTGGCTCATCTCTCTCAGGTATGTTATGTTAGCAATTTGTAAAGCGCTTGGTTACTCCAATCCGGAGTGTCCTTGTGCTAGATTTCAGTCACCATAGCTGGAAGTAGAAAGTCCCTTAGTTGTTTAGGGGTCATGGCCCTTTCTGAATAGCAGAGTTTTCAGATGCTTCCGAAAAAGAGCTTGTGCTCTAATCTCAGATGGGAGGGCAGATTATTCCAATGTTTTGCAGCTAAGAATCTAAAAGAGCTAATTCCAAAGCGAGTTCTATGAAATTTCGGTACACGGAATAGGCTTATTCCCCCTGATCGCAAACAGAGGTTGGGGAGATAGGGCTGGATCAGAGGACAGAGAAATTCAGGTTTTTTCTGATGAAGAAACCCTATGGACGAAACAAACTGCTTTGAAACAAATCCCTTCCTCAATGGGAAGCCACTGTAGTTTGCTTTGGGCTAACCCCGTTGTAGCTTATCTGGGTATGTTCAGTAGCAGATGCCACCTTTTGTATACTCTGGAGCATTAAAAGGCACCTCTTAGAGGCCCCTAAGTAAAGAAAGTTGCAGTATTCAAGCCATGCTATAACGAGAGTATGAGCTACAGTTCTTTTTTCAGAAAAAGGGAGAAGCCCCAGAATCCTTTGGAGCATTATCAGGGTGCCAAAGCACATACCTACAAGAGTTGAAATCTGATCTCCAAATGATAGAGCGGAGTCAATCAGACTCATAGATTTTCCCCTTCAGGTTTCGGAAATGGTAGAGGGCCTAATTCATCTGGCCACCAGGAAGAAGACCAGATGGACGGTTGTTTTCCTACCACCAAGATCTCTGTTTTGGCAGAGTTAAGTCGCAGACAGCTGTTCTTCATTCAGTTGGCCAATTCTACCAAGCAGAGTTGAAAATGCAGCCCACATAGAAATAGAAATAGCTATAGAAATAGCAAAGACGAGGAAAAATAAACAATTTCTCCTCATTTTGCCATATTATGACCTGGGTTTCCCTGGTCTTAATTTTGGCGCTGCCTCCTATTTATGTCACCCTTGTAAATATGGGGCATCATCAAAACCTTTGGTTGTTATGGAGGAACGGCCATTGCAATACAATTGCCGACCCCTTTTGCGTTAGGTGTAGCGCGAAAAGGAGTCTTATTTACGAGGCGGGTTAAGCCATGTTAATAAGGCAAAGGGTTTATCGCCACAGGAACATCATAAAACGTGACGTTCCTGTGGCAATAGGGGCTTGTAATGATATGAAGTGTATGATTCACAAGCAGCAGCAGCTTGTTCAGACCAGTGCTACCTGATTAGTCCTTGGAATCTCCCACTGAGAAATATATCTGTTTGTACTGGCTTCTGCATCACAAAAGGAAGTCTGTTAAATGGAAATTTACAACAAAGATACCAAACTCATTCATACTCCACTAATCGAATATGTTCCCCCACAACCGTGGTGCTAGAGCAATATTTACAGTGAGGTAAATGTAAAGCGTGAACTACACACCCTTACGGGTATCAAGGAGCTGGGGGCTGTTCTGGAAATTAAGGGAGGTTTTGCCCAGAGTCACATGGGGCTGAGTTGAGCGGCCGCCGGAGCTGAGGATCGAAACGTGAGCCCTGTGCTTCAAAGTCAGCTGCCCTGGCCGCTGCACCACACCTTTCCACTGGTAGCTTGTCAATAATGTCACCTCCTAAAGTGGCTATGCGGCCATGCATTTTCCCATGTCGCTGCCAAGCTGTGGGACAGTGCGCCTCTTCAGACTTTGTCCACTAATCTCATTATCAGTGAGGCATTACAACTGGGATCTTGTTTCACCAGACCTGTAATGTTTTGCCTCATTGTCCCTGACACTGCTTTGAACTTTTAGGATAACTCATGAGGACCCTGAATGCTCTATCCTTCAGTTATGTGTTAAATTGACATTATTGAGCTTTGAGATAAACTAAACCTGTTGTTCCACCTCCACATCTGATACTACACGGTTCCTGATAGATGAATTGGTGAGAGACTGTAAAGGCACTAAGTGAAGTTCGCTCATAGTCTTCAAATGTCCCAAAGAAAGTGTTATGTGGCCCTTAGGGTCATTCTCAACATTGCTAAGTTAGCATGAGCACTGCTGTCCTGATTCTGCTTTTGGACACGTTACTACATAACTTTATTTTGCAAGAATCAGCGTCTTTCACATGAGAATGGTCTTCATTCTGCATTTCCTGCAGTTCCTGGAGTTTAGTCTGACCACGATGTGCAAGGTCGAAAAACATGCCCCTTGTTATTCTGTTCTGGTCAGTCCCTGTTACCTAGACAAAATACGCTACATACAGCTGCACTGCTAGAGACCTTGTATTTTGATATTATGGAGTTGCATGCTGTTCACAGACACTTGGAGGGAAACCTTTCTTTGGATAAGAGCTATGCTGTTCCTTTGATTTAAAGCTACCATCTAGGCTCCAAGGCATGGGGTCTGCTGACAAAGCCCAGAGATATTCCTTTATATAATAAACCTCAATGTACCAAGTGGAGAGTCGTTAGGCCTTATAGTCCTTTTTCCAATGTGTGTATATAATGACTTCCCCCTTCATATTCTATGGTATTGTAACAATGCTAACTGTGCTAGGTTTATGCCTTTTGCTGCTGGTAGTTGCTCGTATACTGTATTATAGAGCACAAAGTTTAAATTAGCATTCTGAACTTTACAGTGACTTTGATTATTCCTATTGTGGACAAGTACGAGTGAGTGAGTGAAAGGGTATGTTTTGCTACCACGATTCTTGAGAGAGTCTAGAGCAGTGCTTTAAATGGGCCAATACTCACCGGTACTGAGTACCTGCACTTCCTATTTTTACCAAGCTGAGTACCGGCATTTCTCCACTGCCAAGGAGAGTACCCATACTCCGGGTCGAATTGGCAAGGTTGGCACTGGGGCCAGCTGTGTTCCTGTTTTTTTAGCAGCATGTTTACCGTTTTGCTGTTTGTCTGTGTCATTCAGTTGTGGCAAGCGGTATGATGGGGCCTGAACGGCGGCCTGCTGCTGCGTCATGTGGGCCTCTGCTACCTCCACACCCAGATGAAAGCTCCTGTTGTCCGCAACAGCCCCCTGCCGAGACTCCATGCTGGGACATCTTGTAAGATAGTGTATGGGACATTTTCTACCGGAGGCGCACTGATGTGTGCAGACTGATTGAGTTGGGAGGCGGGTGGGGGAGCCTGCTCAGGAGTGGCCACTTAAGAACCCAGGCAACAAGGGCCATTTTCACCCCTTGGCCTCTCACTGGGATCTGACTGTCTTTCTCCTGACTCACTTGCCCCTGCAAATCAACCCCCACCCGTCTGCCTGCTGTGACATTGAGTCCATGATGGGCGGGGATGAGGTGATGGAGATTACCTCGGCGGACTAACTCGTGCTCAGGTGAGATGAGAGGCAGATCACTGACCTTCCAGTCAGAGGCCAGTATTTTTCTCCCCCTGACCTCTACCCTGCTGGACATTGTACATGTTCACGACCCAGCAGTGCTCACTGCCTGCCACTAAAAGCTTACCGTCCATGGGGCCTTCTGCTGAGGGGAAAGGATGGATAATGGGGTGGGAGAAGGAAGCGAAGAGTGAAGGGACATAGAAGAAGCAGAGAAGAGTTTAAAGGGGAAAAAGATAGACTGAAGGGGCAAGTGCAGATAGAGATGGGGAAGCGATTGAGACAGCTATGGAAAGAGTAAGAGGCACAGAGAAATAGAGAGAGTGATGGTAGAGAATGACAGGATACAATTGGGGTAAAGAGAGTGGGACGGAGTTAGATACAAATGGGAGAGAAGTGAGGGGGAGGGATCAAGAGGTTTAAGATGTAAGATTGATAGAGAGTGTTTGTCTGCTTGTTTGTGTGTGAGAGAGAAATGAAATCAGAGCGGAAGAGAATCGGGACACTCAGGAGGTATTTGAATTGAAATGCGTGGAATACTTGTTTTGTGTGTATGTGTGTGCACTCTTGAATATAATAGGATTGCGCCAAATGCAAGTAAGTAGGAACAGCATGACATTAAGAAGCAGCAAATATTGTGAAACAAGGAAATATTAACTTGTGGTGTGTGTCATTCATTTTGTGTAACAAATTAGCACATTTTGTTTATTTTCATACATTTCTCAAATGTTTTGGTATGTCCTGCAAATGGTGTAAATGCCCTTCTCTGCACATATGAAAAGTTTGAGACAACTATCAAGGACAAAATGAACACTCAACAGAAATGTTTTTGTATCATCATGCCTTACCCGCCTCTAACCCCGCCCACTGCCACGCCCCTAGTTAATTTAATGTCTACCTGCACCTATTTTTTTTCCATTTAAAGCACTGGTCGGGAGTGTTGTATTCTGGGTTATCTAATCATTTGAAGCTTCGTGAATTTGTTGGAGATGAAATGAGACACTATAGCTAGTTGGTTTGGGGATTTTGGGCACTAAGGTGGTAGGAAGGTATAACCCCTATACACCGAGGCCCTGATTTCCTGCGCATAGGTCTGTGTATGTGCAGAATCCCTGCAACAAAATATGAAGAAATAGAAGGAAGACTTCAACAGGTTTGTTCCAGAAGGAAAGAAACCCCAGCCACAGCCGCCATAACCAGGTTCCTTCCTAGTAACTGCCTCTCATAGCTTTCACAAGGGGGGAAACATATAGGTCGATTCCGATCCGGTAAAATGCGCTCCGAATTGTCGTACGGGGCGTTTTTTCCCCGTACGAATCGTACCCGTAGACGTCCCGTACGTACGATGAAGTACGATCCGTACTAGGTGCCGAACTCCGTACAAGTCGTACAATACTCCGTACGACTCAAATCTCCGTACGAGTCTCACTCGGAACCCGCTGTACACGACATCACTACGGTTCGCGGTTGGTTTTTACGACCCAGCAAGTACGATTCGTATCGGGTACGCACCGTACGACCCTTTTCCTACGGGAGCTGAAAACAGTCGTAAACGCACAGTTCACGCCGAAACAGGTACGGAACCCCCCCCCGGGTACGGCACGTACCCCCCATGATCACAGGGGTACGTGCCGTACCCCTGCGATCATGGGGCGTACGTGCCGTACACCCAGCGTACATGGGGTACGCACCGTACCCCATGTACGGTGGGTGTACGGCACGTACCCCATGTACGCTGGGTGTACGGAACGTACCCCCCATGATCGCAAGGGTACACGCCGTACCCCTGCGATCATGGGGGGTACGCGCCGTACGGTGTGTAGGTGATCGTGCGCTTTTCCGTACGAATCGACGTGGACCGTACGAATCGCGTCCGGGTCGCCCGATCAGGATCGGAATCGGCCGGTCGTACGGCATCCGTACGAGTCGTACAGAAACGGCTCTGGATACGAATCGTACGGACCAGGATTTTACCGGATCGGAATCGACCCCATAGCGTATAGACATATGTAGGTCGATTCCGATCCAGTAAAATGCGCTCCGAATCGTCGTACGGGGCGGTTTTTCCCCGTACAAATCGTACCCGTAGACGTTCCGTACGTACGATGAAGTAGGATCCGAACTAGGTGCCGAACTCCGTACGAGTCGTACAGGACTCCGTACGACTCAAATCTCCGTACGGGTCTCACTCGGAACCCGCTGTACACGACATCACTACGGTTCGCGGTTGGTTTTTACGACCCAGCAAGTACGATTCGTATCGGGTACGCACCGTACGACCCTTTTCCTACGGGAGCTGAAAACAGTCGTAAATGCACAGTTCGCGCCGAAACAGGTACGGAACCCCCCCCTGGGTACGGCACGTACCCCCCATGATCGCAGGGGTACGTGCTGTACCCCATGTACGGTGGGTGTACGGCACGTACCCCATGTACGCTGGGTGTACGGCACGTACCCCCCATGATCGCAAGGGTACGCGCCGTACCCCTGCAATCATGGGGGGTACGCGCCGTACGGTGTGTAGGTGATCGTGCGCTTTTCCGTACGAATCGACGTGGACCGTACGAATCGCGTCCGGGTCGCCCGATCAGGATCGGAATCGGCCGGTCGTACGGCGTCCGTACGAGTCGTACGGAAACGGCTCCGGATACGAATCGTACGGACCAGGATTTTACCGGATCGGAATCGACCCCATAGCAAAGACCTCAGTGCCTTTACCGTTACTAACACACACAAATCATACACAACAGTAGAACAACAGAGCACCTAAAAAAGGCCAGAAAAACCTTACAAAGTATAATGCTTAAGCAGAATACATTTGTTAGACAGGAATATATTTTTCTTCTAGCTACACCTGAAATTACCCTAAAAGCTTTCCAGTTCTAATTAAAGCATTCCAAAGCTATTGCAGCAAGTTACCTATTTTTCAATAACATGGTCTCTATACAGCTTAGAGGGAATACTGTGAAGAAATGATACATGTGTATAGCTGGCTACCTGTCAGGTGGTTGGAATGCCTGTGGATTTGTTCTATTTGTGCTATTTCCGCTGGGTTGTGTGTTGGGGTGGTTATGCTCTTTGGTTTCTGGATGCACATCTCAAAGCAGTGCACATGACAGGAGATTAAAAATGATGAAGGAGAGTTCTAAATGGAATAACCTTTCACAAAGTTGAGTGAAAGTTGGAATCTGACCTTTGGTGTCTCATTCAAATGGAGGAAGAAGCAAAAAGTAAGAGAGGCAATAGACTTCAGGAGACAAAATGAAGGAGCAGGGAAGGGTAGGAGGTGCCTTTATACCTTTCTTCTTCCATATGCTATTTTTAGATCTAGCTGGGCAGTACAGCTGCCTCCAGGCTTTAAGAAATTAACTAAAAAAAGGGTGAATCTATGACATAATATCGACAGAATATAGACATACAAAAATATCGACACAAAAATATCGACATTAAAAATATCAGAGTTCTATCTACATAAAGGTAAGTACAAAAATATTGAGAAAAAAATATTGTGGTACAAAAATATTGAAGTTAAAAATATAGTTTTTTTAAACGTATTATTAATAATGTAAACATAATTTAAAAATACATATAATTTAACAAATTATAAATATAAACATTGAAACATTTAAAAAATATTAACTAATACATATACATTTAAAAAAATAAAAACTCTACATCTAAATTGATATATATACTTACTCCAAATATTGCAACAGTAGGAAAAGCATTGGATAGCTTAGGGGTAAAAATTACTATTCCCACTCCAGAGAGTGCAACAGTAGGGAAAGCGTTGAATAGCGTAGGGGTAAAAATTACTATTCCCACTCCAAAGGGTGCAACAGTAGGGAAAGCGTTGGATAGCGTAGGGGTAAAAATTACTATTCCCACTCCAAAGGGTGCAACAGTAGGGAAAGCATTGAATAGCGTAGGGGTAAAAATCACTATTCCCACTCCAGAGGGTGCAACAGTAGAGAAACAGTAGAGAAAGCGTTGGATAGCGTAGGGGTAAAAACTTACTATTCCCACTCCAGAGGGTGTAACAGTAGGGAATGCGTTGGATAGCATGGGGGTAAAAATTACTACCCACACCACTCCCCCTTTAACACACAACATACTACACATACAAAAAAACTATTAATATAAATATCAATTAATCAATTAAATACAATTAATATTATTACATTGATGTAATTATAAATTAACTAATTAACATATATTAATTACCAATTAATAATTAATTACCAATTAATAATTAATTAACAATATATTTACAAGAATAAACAATATTTATTAATAAATTATGTATAATTAATATTATGAAATAATTAAAAAAACTAATTACCAATTAATTAATTAACAATTAATTAACAATAAATACCAATAAATAAATACAATCTCTTTACTTAATTGAATTTAATTATGTCACACCCTATTCCCCTATAAACACACAACCCACTACACATAATTAAATCACATACAAAATGTATTGTCATTTAATTATTAATAATTACCAATTAATTCTTAATTAATAATTATATATTAATCAAAACTATTAAAAAAAATGTTAATTAATTAATTATAATTAAAATACTTCCCACCCTATTCCCCTATAAACCCACAACCCGCTCTGATACTAAAATGCAAAATGTAATCAAAATTACTAATTTCTAAACATACATTAAAAACATGTTTAACAAACATATAGACAACAAAATAAAATACATAACACTAAATAAAATTTCGATATTAGTAACATACATACCTTAATATCGATATTCTGTCTATCATTATTATTGCACACCGATATTCTATACCATCGAAATTAAAACATCGATATTTTTGCATATCGATATTTTAATTTCGATGTTTTGTCTCTCTACCAAAAAGGGCTTTAAGAAATATTACCAAGAGAGAGGCATTAGTCCCACCCACATATTGGCAGTTAATAGTACATATTTTTGATTGGGCAGACATTGTGTGCTTCCACAAAAAAGGGCTTGCAATTCACTTAGCTGTGATCATTTTGTTCATTTATCTAGCTGCCTGAGCTTGCCCTTTTAGGGGCACTCGTGACATTGTAATGCTATTAAAGTGTCTTAGTTAGGTATTTTGCTATGATAGCTTATATCTGGCAGCAAAATAGATTGGAGGAGGACTGTCATTAACTTTAGCCATCAGACTGCCGTTTGGTGCATGAGAACCCAGGGCTACAATAATCCACATGGATTTTTAGGTCTGCCTTGACAGTGCAACTGTTGCCTGACCTTATGTGGCTTACAACAAAGTGCTTTCAAAGTCCTACTGAGAGAAGGGCTCTGCCACATATTGGTCCCTCTGAGTACTGGATTTGATTACATTGCACTTTTTGGCATTTGGCAAAGCTTATTCCCACTATAGCAGGATTTAATTGCTTATGGTGGCAAGCCGATGATCATGGCTACTGGCCTGATCTGTTTACTATGAAATGTTATGATAAAGGCACTAGACCTGCCATGTATATTGTGAACGGAATATTTGAAAGATGATAGGTATAGTGTGGATTGTTATAATAAAGCCAAAGCATCGAAATGTTGTTATATGGCATCTCATAGACTTCCATAGCAGCAAAGGGTGTTGTTGTTGGCCATCCACCCTATCAAATCACTGAGGGTTTCAATTTGATGTTTTTAGTTAGGCTCTGTTGAGAGGGGTTGTGTATTCTTTTGCAAGCTGTATTTTCCACATATTTGTAATTTTATAACAGATAGTTGCTAGTTTACATGCACTCCACTCCACTAAAAACCCCCACCTGCAATGGCCGCAGTAATAACAGGAGTGGCAGAGCAAAAGCAGCATTGACTCCTGTAAATGATGGCACTCCTGAGGTTTTTGGAAGTGCTGCTAACTCCAACTGCTTAGGCGTGCGGCCAGAGAGGCGTACGTGCCCATCATCGATGAGACATTTTGCCCGGCAGAACAAAGACTACTGCGACCTGCTTCAACATGTGCTACGGCTGCTCTATTGGGCCGCAACATGTACAGGAACTCAACATCTGTCTGGGTCGGCCTCAGAGGGCAGCTGCAGCATTCCACTACCCGCCGCGAGTTAGACTTTTTAATTTTGATAATTTTGGATTCCACGTGACCCTCGTGGCATACAATGGCAGCCACGCTGCGACGGGCACGGCGCCCGCAACCCTTTGGCTACTGAGTACCCCGTGGGATAGCACCTACCCTGATGCGCGCTAACGTGGCCAGCGCCTGGAGACGCAGTGGTGTAGCGTAATCTCTCTGACATCGACCCACGCAGCCTGCTCACATACTGCCTGTAACTTGAGGTTTGGATCCCAAACTGAGTTGGGGTGCCTCTGCTGCGGCCTCACTCTTCAATGCAGCTAAGCACAGGTAGCCAATGCTGCCGTCATTTTGCGCATGTGTGGCCTATGCAACCTCAATGTGACTGAAAGCTTCTCAAAGTGTTCAGTGTGCTGGGGCCACTGCCAGTCCTTCTGAAACGGCCACCTAGAATTGTCAATACTCACCGGCATCTATTTTGCTGGAACTCCCCCTCAGGAGACACCCACACTGGGGTATAATTTGTGGAAAGGGGGCCCCTAGTAGGATACCAATTCAGCGCTTGTCTGTCTAGTGGGAGGAGACAACCATCAAAAGAGTCGCCAAGGCTTGAACGCCTGATATCTTTGTGGTGCAACAAGGCCCGGGTCCCGTCCTCTCCGACGTGCCTTTACATTTGTGGGGGGGCTACTTGATTGTCACAGCATGCATTACGGTCATGGTTCATAGCGACCCGAAGCAATGCAAACTAACATTTGAGAAGGCTGGGTGTGCAGGCCATGCTACCGGACCAGGACAGGGAGAAAGGGGGATAACCCGTACACTGAAATGGCTCTACAGCAGGGGCCTTGTAGGAGAATAGCATCTGCTTCTTATAGTTACCTGATGTTTTACTGTTTTTCGACTTCAGACTGGCTGGGGCACTGCTATCCAGGAGCCCAGCCTAGCTGCTACCTCTCTAACATGATTCCATGCACTTTAGGTACACTCTAGATTGGATACTGGGGTACCCTTATGAATCTCTAGTATAAGGTACACTAGGTACCCAGGGCATAGGTAAACCAGAGGCCTACCAGGGGCTGCAGCATGTATTATGCCACCCCTGGGCAGCCTTCCAAAATGACACAACAGGTCTGCTACTGCAGCCTGTGTAAGGTGGTGTATGCACCCCTTACTTAGATATAGGTTCCCGATATATCTACCTTATATCACTAAACATATAAACCTATCAGTCACCCCTATGGCAGGCCTTATCAGTCCTGAAGGCAGTGTGCTGGGTTTTGTGTGAGATGGTGACCATGCAGGAGCAGTACCACCTGCAGCATTCGGAATCTATTTTCCGGGGTCGTTCTGTGATGCAGCCAGACGAGATACTCTTAAGTGCATTATAACCTTGCGGTAAATGCTAACTTTGGAAGGGCTGCAAGGAAACATGTCGTGTTTGGAATCATACCTACCCACTAGTACTGGCTGCGGAGGTATGATTCTACCCTCCTAGAGGGAGAAACATGGCCACACCAGATCACCAGTTACCAGCTTAACAGAAACCTGGCACCACAATATGGATGCTGCAGCCACAGACACAAGTCTGACCTCCTGCTTCTGGACAAAACTCCGGCAGGGGAGGCCTGGACAATAGGTTTCCTGTCACAGGGAGGTGTTACCAACTCCCAGACAGGCTTTAGTGTATTGGGGCTGGGTGTTTGCACTCCAAGAGTGCTTGGAAGTGTGCCCTGGGGGCACATTTGGTGTCCATGTGCATATCCCAGTACAAACCGGTTGCAGGGGTTACCAGCCCGTGCTCTGGTGTGAAACTGGACAAAGGAAATGGGTGTAGCCACCCCTCTTTCCAAACCCTCCCATAGGTGGGTCCCCAAGAGTTTGTCCCACCCCTTCCTTGAGTATAATGTAGGAACCTCATACTACAGATCTTTAGATTTACCTGGACGAAGCTCTGATATTGAATCCTGGAACTTTGACAATCTACAAGGCGCTAGATGACTGAATAATCTCCCTTGGAGTAAAGGAGTTACTCCCCTGCGTGGTGGTGCACCAAAGACGCATCTGACCGGTTTGCATCTCCGAAGCACCCCCAGTCACAGATCTGGGTTTAATACATCATTATTTTGCTCACTAAGCCACCCCAGTTCAGACATGGCCATATGCAAATCAGTCTTGACCCTGTTCCTCATGGGAACAGTCCAGCCCGAACTGCCAAGCCATGTGTTCTCTGGACCGGAATCAAGCATCCTAGGACCAGTTTCTGGCTATCAGCCATCTTTAGCCAGGATAGCTTGACTCCAGTGGCCAAAACAGAGTGCATGCTTTGGAATTTAGAAGTCCAGCTTCCCATTTAAAAAAATGAGATAAGAGATCTAGTGATCCAAATTACCCATGATATTGCAATATTAACAGATAGAAATCTAGACAAAGCAAGGAAAGAAATCACGGAGTCCTTAACCCCTTCGATGCTGATGATGGAGCGGTTCCGTCATCAGCATCGGTTGGGCTGTGCTGATGACGGAACCGCTCCGTCATCAGCACAGCCTGGGGCATCGATCGTGTGCATTTCAGCAGGGGTGGCAGTGGAAGACTTTCCGCTGCCACCCCTGGGCCCCCCCACGCTTCCTGGTGACGTCAGCGCGCTCAGCGCACGCCGACGTCTTCAGGAAGCGCTGGACGCGCTGGAAGCCATTTCTTTCCACCGCGTCCAGGGGATAGAGGTGAGTTTGTGCCTCCGGTGGGGTGGGGGGCCGTTTCTCGGTGCCTTGAGGCATCGGGTGGGAGGAAACACTGTTTCCTCTCCCCTGATGCCCCAATGCAGGGCATTCATGGTGCAGGATCGTGCTCAGCGTCGCGATTCTGCACCAGGAATACCCCCACTAGACATCAGGGATGTTTTTTCGCGCAAAAAGGAAGCGACCCCTTGGGCAAGGGTCGTTTCTAGGGGGGCATAATATTATTCAGACTTTTCAGTGTGGTCTTGCACTTGCCTAGTGGTGTGTTTGGATTGGTGCTTAGCTGGTGGTGTGCCTGGACTGGTGCTTGGCTGGCGGTGTGTGTGGAGTGGTGCTTGCCTGGCGGTGTGTGTGGACTGGTGCTTGGCTGGAGGTGTGCATGGTCTGGTGTTTGACTGGCGGTGTGTGTGGTCTGGTGCTAGTCTGGTGGTGTGCGTGGACTGGTGCTCGGCTGGCGGTGTGTGGGAAGTGACTTAACGCTGGTTACTACACACAGTGCTAGCTGAGCGCTACTCCATGCAATCCATGAGTTTGTGTAGTTGCTGTGTCAGGAATGTGGATGTGTGAAAGTGATGGGTCCTTGATTGGCGTTGTCTGCTGGTGGAAGTGTAGTAATGTGATGGGTCCGCAGCTGGCGGTGTGAATGTTTTGTATGTGTCACATGTATGAAAGGTATATGAATGGCCTGTAAAGAGGTTGGTGCCTTGTCGTGGCTTTACAGCTCACGAGCTGTGAGTCAATGGTTCAGTTTCTCGTCCTTTCCATTATTAACAGTGTATTTCATTTTTTGTGAAATCACTTGCTAATACAATGGTATATACTGAACCATCACTCACCCTCGTGCCAAATCCAACCAGTATGAGTGTGTGTTTGAGGACTTGATGTCTGTGTAGTTATCTTTTTTTTTTTTTTAAGCAGGACGCACATTGTCATTTTTTGTAAATGTTGTAATGTGTTGCTTTCGTGCCTGGTGGTGTGAATGGTCTTCTGTGTGTCAGGTATGAAATGTGTGTGAATGGACTGTAAAGCGGTTGGTGCCTTGAAGTGGCTTTACAGCTCAAGAGCTGCGAGTCATTGGTTCAGTTTTTTTGTCCATGTAATTGACAGTGCATTTAATTTTTGTGAAATCTCTTGTTAATAAAATTATATATACACAAGTGACGTATCATTTTACTCGGGAGAACAAGGGGAACGCTGAGTGGTAGAACATTTGTGCCGGCACAGAGATCCCACGCAAAAATGTATGGAAAAATGTTTTTTTAACCTAATTTTAAGGTTTGCAGGGAATTCTGGGTAGGAAAATGTTGAGGGACCCATGTATGCCATACCTCCCTGGACTCCCCCGGGTGTCTAGTTTTCAGACCTGTTTGGGTTTGGTAGTTTCCAAAGATGGCCGCCGAACACGAGGCAAAAAACTCAGGTGCCCCCCCAAATAAGGTAGTTTTGCTATAGGTAATATTTAAGTCTCCACCGTACAATTTGGGTCTTTTCCTGTTGCAGCCACTATGCCTACCCACATAAATGAGGTACCATTTTTATCGGGAGACCTGGGGGAACGCTGAGTGGGAGGAAATTTGAGGATCCACGCAGATTCCAGAACTTTCCACCACAGAAAATTGAGGAAAATGCATTTTTTTCCAATGTTTTAGGTTTGCAAGGGATTCTGGGTAACAGAACCTGGTGGGAGGCAGTGAAGTCACTCCATCCTGAATTCCCCTGGGTGTCTAGTTTTCAAAAATTTATAGGTTTGCTAGCTTTCCCTAGGTGCCGGCAGAGCTAGGGTTCAAATACTACAGGTAGGCACTTTGCCAAACAAGGGCCAGTTTTCACAGCAAAATTGAGGTGCGACCACGTTGAATTTTGCGCCGTTTCCTGTTGCAGGCACTAGGCAGACCCAGGCCAGTGAGGTACCATTTTTCTCATAAGACTTTGGGGAACGCGGGGTGGGGGGAAATTTGTTGATCCATGCAGATTCCAGAACTTTCCACAACATTAATGTGAGGAAAATGCGTTTTTCTTCCCAATTTTTTAGGTTTGCGAGGGATTCGGGTTAACAAAACCTGGTGGGAGGCAGTGGAGTCACCCCATCCTGAATTTCCCTGGGTGTCTAGTTTTCAAAAATGTATATGTTTGCTAGGTTTCACTATGTGCCGGCAGAGCTAGGGTTAAAAAACTACAGGTAGGCACTTTGCCAAAAAAGGGCCAGTTTTCACTGCAAAATTGAGGTGCGACCACTTTGCCTTTTGCGCGGTTTCCTGTTGCAGGCACTAGACAGACCCAGGCAAGTGAGGTACCATTTTTCTCATAAGACTTTGGGGAATGCGGGGTGAGTGGTAATTTGTTGATCCACACAGATTCCAGAACTTTCCACCACAGAAATGTGAGGAAAATGCATTTGTTCTCAATTTTTTAGGTTTGCAAGGGATTCTGGGTAACAGAACCTGGTGGGAGGCAGTGGAGTCACCCCATCCTGAATTTCCCTGGGTGTCTAGTTTTCAAAAATGTATAGGTTTGCTAGGTTTCCCTAGGTGCCGGCAGAGCGAGGATTCAAAAACTACAGGTAGGCACTTTACCAAAAAAGGGCCAGTTTTCACTGCGAAATTGAGGTGCGACCATGTTGCGTTTTGCGCTGTTGCCTGTCGCAGGCACTAGGCAGACCCAGACAAGTGAGGTACCATTTTTCTCATAAGACTTTGGGGAACGCGGGGTGGGTGGAAATTTGTTGATCCACGAAGATTCAAGAACTTTCCACCACAGAAATGTGAGGAAAATGCGTTTTCCCCCCCAAATTTTTCGGTTTGCAATGGATTCTGGGTAACAGAACCTGGTAGGAGACAGTCGAATCAACCCATCCTGAATTCCCCAGGGTGTCTAGTTTCAAAAATGTATATGTTTACTAGTTTACCCTAGGTGCCTGCAGAGCTAGGGTTCAAAAACGACAGGTAGGCACTTTGCCAAAAAAAGTCAATTTTTCACTGCGAAATTGAGGTGCGACCATGTTGCGTTTTGTGCCGTTTCCTGTTGCAGGCACTAGGCAGGCCCAGGCAAGTGAGGTATCATTTTTCTCATAAGACTTTGGGGAACGCGGGGTGGGTAGACATTTGTTGATCCACGCAGATTCTAGAACTTTCCACCACAGAAATGTGAGGAAAATGCGTTTATTTTGCCAATTTTTTAGCTTTGCAAGGGATTCTGGGTAACAGAACCTGGTGGGAGGTAGTCGAGTCACCCCATCCGGAATTCCCCTGGGTGTCTAGTTTTCAAAAATGTCTAGGTTTGCTAGGTTTCCCTAGGTGCTGGCAGAGTTAGTGTTCAAAAACGACAGGTAGGCACTTTGCCAAAAAAGACCAATTTTTCACTCAGAAATTGAAGTGCGACCACGTTGCGTTTTGCGCCATTTCCTGAGTCAGGCAATAGGCAGACCCACACAGGTGGGGTACCATTTTTCTCGGGAGACTTTGGGGAACACAGGATGGAAGAAAATGTGTGGATCCATGTAGATTCCAGAACTTTCCACCACAGAAATGTGGGGAAAATGTGTTTTTTGAACACTTTTTTAGGTTTGCAAGGAATTCTGGGTAACAGAACCTGGTGGGAAGCAGTCACGTCACCCCATCATGGATTACCCAGGGTGTCTACGTTTAAAAAATGTATAGGTTTGCTAGGTTTCCCTAGGTGCCGGCAGAGCTACGGTGCAAAAACTACAAGTAGGCACTTTGCCAAAAAAGGGCCAGTTTTCACTGCGAAATTGAGGTGCGACCATGTTGGGTTTTGTGCCATTTCCTGTTGCAGGCACTAGGCAGACCCAGGTAAGTGAGGTACCATTTTTCTTATTAGACTTTGGGGAACGCGGGGTGGGTGGAAATTTGTTGATCCACGCGGATTCCAGAACTTTCCACCACAGAAATGTGGGGAAAATGCTTTTTTTCCCCCAAGGTTTTAGGTTTGCAATGGATTCTGAGTAACAGAACCTGGTGGGAGGCAGTAGAGTCACCCCATCCTGAATTCCCCATGGTGTCTAGGTTTAAAAAATGTATAGGTTTGCTAGCTTTCCCTAGGTGCCGGCAGAGCTAGTGTTCAAAAACTACAGGTAGGCACTTTGCCAAACAAGGGCCAGTTTTCACTGCAAAATTGAGGTGCGACCACGTTGCGTTTTGCGCCGTTTCCTGTTGCAGGCACTAGGCAGACCCAGGCAAGTGAGGTACCATTTTTCTCATAAGACTTTGGAGAATGTGGGGTGGGTGGAAATTCGTTGATCCACGCAGATTCCAGAAGTTTCCACCACATTAATATGAGGAAAATGCATTTTTTTCGTAATTTTTTAGGTTTGCAAGGGATTCTGGTTAACAAAACCTGGTGGGAGGCAGTGGAGTCACCCCATCCTGAATTTCCCTGGGTGTCTAATTTTCAAAAATGTATAGGTTTGCTAGGTTTCACTAGGTGCCGGCAGAGCTAGGGTTCAAAAACTACAGATAGGCACTTTGCCAAAAAAGGGCCAGTTTTCACTGCGAAATTGAGGTGCGACCACTTTGCCTTTTGCGCCGTTTCCTGTCGCAGGCCCTAGGCAGACCCAGGCAAGTGAGGTACCATTTTTCTCATAAGACGTTGGGGAATGCGGGGTGAGTGGTAATTTGTTTATCCACGCAGATTCCAGAACTTTCCACCACAGAAATGTGAGGAAAATGTTTTTTTTTTTTCAATTTTCTAGGTTTGCAAGGGATTCTGGGTAAAAGACCATTGTGGGAGATAGTCGAGTCACCCCATCCTGAATTCCCCTGGGTGTCTAGTTTTTAAAAATGTCTAGGTTTGCTAGGTGTCCCTAGGTGCCGGCAGAGCTAGGGTTCAAAAACGACAGGTAGGCACTTTGCCAAAAAAGGCCAATTTTTCACTGCGAAATTGAAGTGCGACCAAATTGCGTTTTGCGCCATTTCCTGAGTCAGGCAATAGGCAGACCCATGCAAGTGAGGTACCATTTTTCTCAGAAGACTTTGGGGAATGCGGGGTTGGTGGAAATTTGTTGATCCACGCAGATTCCAGAACTTTCCACCACAGAAATGTGAGGAAAATGCATTCATTTGTCAATTTTTTAGCTTTGCAAGGGATTCTGGGTAACAGAACCTGGTGGGAGGCAGTCAAGTCACCCCATCCTGAATTTCCCTGGGTGTCTAGTTTTCAAAAATGTATATGTTTGCTAATTTTCCCTAGTTGCTGGCAGAGCTATGGTTCAAAAACAACAGGTAGGCACTTTGCCAAAAAAGGCCCATTTTTCACTGCGAAATTGAGGTGCGACCACGTTGCATTTTGCGCCGTTTCCTGACGCAGGCTGTAGGCAGACCCACGCAAGTGAGGTACCATTTTTCTCAGAAGACTTTGGGGAACTCGGGGTGGGTGGAAATTTGTTGATCCACACAGATTCCAGAACTTTCCACCACAGAAATGTGAGGAAAATGCGTTTTTTTTGGTCAATTTTTTAGACTTGGAAGGTATTCTGGGTAACAGAACTTGGTGGGAGGCAGTCGAGTCACCCCATACTGAATTCCCCTGGGTGTCTAGTTTTCAAAAATGTATATGTTTGCTAGTTTTCCCTAGGTGCTGGCAGAGCTAGGGTTAAAAAACGACAGGTAGGCACTTTGCCAAAAAAGGCGCATTTTTCACTGCGAAATTGAGGTGCGACCACGTTGTGTTTTGCGCCGTTTCCTGACGCATGCACTAGGCAGACCCACGCAAGTGTGGTACCATTTTTCTCAGAAGACTTTGGGAAACGCGGGGTGGGTGTAAATTTGTTGATCCACGCAGATTCCAGAACTTTACACCACAGAAATGTGTGGAAAATGCGTTCTTCTTGTCAATTTTCTAGATTTTCAAGGGATTCTGGGTAACAGACCCTTGTGGGAGGCAGTCGAGTTACCCCATCCTAAATTCCCCTGGGTGTCTAGTTTTTAAAAATTTCTAGGTTTGCTAGGTTTCCCTAGGTGCCGGCAGAGCTAGGGTTCAAAAACGACAGGTAGGCACTTTGCCAACAAAAAACCAATTTTTCACTGCGAAATTGAAGTGCGACCAAGTTGCGTTTTGCGCCTTTTCCTGAGTCAGGCTATAGGCAGACCCACGCAAGTGAGGTACCATTTTTCTCAGAAGACTTTGGGAAACGCGGGGTGGGTGGAAATTTGTTTATCCACGCAGATTCCAGAACTTTCCACCACAGAAATGTGAGGAAAATGCATTTTTTTGTCAATTTTTTAGCTTTGCAAGGGATTCTGGATAACAGAACCTGGTGGGAGGCAGTCATGTCGCCCCATCCTGAATTCCCCTCGGTGTCTACATTTCAAAAATGTATAGGTTTGCTAGGTTTCCCTAGGTGCCGGCATAGCTAGGGTTCATAAACTACTGCTTGTCACTTTGCCAAAACATGGACATTTGTCCCTGCGAAATTGAGGTGTGACCACGTTGCATTTTGCGCCGTTTCCTGATGCAGGCACTAGGCCGACCCACACAAGTTGGGTACCATTTTTCTTGGAAGACTTTGGGGAACACAGAATGGAAGAAAATTTGTGGATCCATGCGGATTCCAGAACTTTCCACCACAGAAATGTGGGGAAAATGTGTTTTTTTGAACACTTTTTTAGGTTTGCAAGGAATTCTGGGTAACAGAACCTGGTGGGAAGCAGTCACGTCACCCCATCATGGATTACCCAGGGTGTCTACGTTTCAAAAATGTATAGATTTGCTAGGTTTCCCTAGGTGCCGGCAGAGCTAGGGTGCAAAAACTACAAGTAGGCACTTTGCCAAAAAAGGGCCAGTTTTCACTGCGAAATTGAGGTGCGACCATGTTGGGTTTTGTGCCATTTCCTGTTGCAGGCACTAGGCAGACCCAGGTAAGTGAGGTACCATTTTTCTTATTAGACTTTGGGGAACGCGGGGTGGGTGGAAATTTGTTGATTCACGCGGATTCCAGAACTTTCCACCACAGAAATGTGGGGAAAATGCTTTTTTTCCCCCAAGGTTTTAGGTTTGCAATGGATTCTGAGTAACAGAACCTGGTGGGAGGCAGTAGAGTCACCCCATCCTGAATTCCCCTGGGTGTCTAGGTTTCAAAAATGTATAGGTTTGCTAGCTTTCCCTAGGTGCCGGCAGAGCTAGTGTTCAAAAACTACAGGTAGGCACTTTGCCAAACAAGGGCCAGTTTTCACTGCAAAATTGAGGTGCGACCACGTTGCGTTTTGCGCCGTTTCCTGTTGCAGGCACTAGGCAGACCCAGGCAAGTGAGGTACCATTTTTCTCATAAGACTTTGGAGAATGTGGGGTGGGTGGAAATTCGTTGATCCACGCAGATTCCAGAAGTTTCCACCACATTAATATGAGGAAAATGCATTTTTTTCGTAATTTTTTAGGTTTGCAAGGGATTCTGGTTAACAAAACCTGGTGGGAGGCAGTGGAGTCACCCCATCCTGAATTTCCCTGGGTGTCTAATTTTCAAAAATGTATAGGTTTGCTAGGTTTCACTAGGTGCCGGCAAAGCTAGGGTTAAAAAACTACAGGTAGGCACTTTGCCAAAAAAGGGCCAGTTTTCACTGCGAAATTGAGGTGCGACCACTTTGCCTTTTGCGCCGTTTCCTGTCGCAGGCACTAGGCAGACCCAGGCAAGTGAGGTACCATTTTTCTCATAAGACGTTGGGGAATGCGGGGTGAGTGGTAATTTGTTTATCCACGCAGATTCCAGAACTTTCCACCACAGAAATGTGAGGAAAATGTGTTTTTTTTTCAATTTTCTAGGTTTGCAAGGGATTCTGGGTAAAAGACCATTGTGGGAGATAGTCGAGTCACCCCATCCTGAATTCCCCTGGGTGTCTAGTTTTTAAAAATGTCTAGGTTTGCTAGGTGTCCCTAGGTGCCGGCAGAGCTAGGGTTCAAAAACGACAGGTAGGCACTTTGCCAAAAAAGGCCAATTTTTCACTGCGAAATTGAAGTGCGACCACATTGCGTTTTGCGCCATTTCCTGAGTCAGGCAATAGGCAGACCCACGCAAGTGAGGTACCATTTTTCTCAGAAGACTTAGGCTACATTGTGGCACTGTTCTACAGTGTACTGTCACCTGCTATATTCTCTATCGTACCGTTCTAATGCTACGGTAAGGACAAACAAGGTTTCATTTTCTTTTTTTTCAGATGCTGCAACTGCCACTGTGTAACACCACAAGTACCCCCGCAATGATGACATTTCATCCGCCCAGGATTGCCAACCTTAATCGCCATTTCCCGTGCAGCCAGCCCTGTGCCTATCCCTATTTCCAAACACAAATTACAGGTAAGATAAGCGTTTGGGGGGAGGTAGTATAATGGAGTATTAGGAGAGACGAGAGACTGATGGTCCAAGGACTATTGAATTCACTTACTCTGTGACAGGCAATTAGTTTTGAAAACATTTGGGAAATTACTAGTACTTACACAACTTGAATCAAGATGCCACTTAAGTTTCAGGAAACCAAACTTACTGTTAAACACCCACCAGCCTCAAAAGCAGTAAAAAACACGTATGCTAATGTTAGATCTGGGGGTCTCTAGTTGGCAGAGGTAGGTACCACTGTCCAAATAGGGACCCTTGCTTCTAGTCAGGACAAGGAGATAACTCTCTGAGATAACCCCTGCTCGCCCTCTAGGTAGCTTGGCCTGAGCAGTCTAGGCTAATCAGAGGCAATGCGTAAAGTATTTGTACCAACACTCACAGTAACACAGTGAAAACACCACAAACTGATTCCACAACAGTTTAGAAAAATAAAGGTATTTATTCTAAAACTACACAAGACCAAAACGATAAAAATCCAACATACACGGTTTAAGAATATGGTTTCAAAAAGAGTTCTTAAGGTTGCGTTAAAATTCTTCAAGTTGCGGTAAAATAAACCACGGTTGCGTGAAAAGTTCACAGTTGCGTCACGTTTACTCACAGTACCTTTAGTTGCAACAAAGTTCCAAAAGCAGAAGCTGGTGCGGTGGAAAACAAGCGATGCGTTGCTCCTGAGACCCTGGGGAGGCGATGCGACAGCCCCGCTGCAGCAGCGGGCGTGTTGCGACGAATCCGGTCTGTATGGGGAGGAAGGCCACTTGTATGGATTCCGGTGCGTAGGTTCCGTAGGAAGTCTGTTCTCGCAAAGGCACGATGCGACGATCTCGTAGGTGCTGCGACGATCTCCGGGGCGACGATGCGCGGTCCAGCGGCGATCCTTTCTCTCGCAGCTCCTCGATGCGATGATTCTGCGACGACACTCGCAGCGACGTGATGCGGTCCGCAAGCAAGCGGTGCGGCGTTCTCACCCAGCGACGACAGGCTCTGCGACGATACTCGCAGCGATGTTCGATTCTCCCGCACCGGTCTGGTGCGTCCCGCAAACGGAGGGTGCGACGTCTCTGGCAGCGGCGTCAGGCGCTGCGACGATCTCGACCTCCGTAGCGGCGGGAGACTTCTCGCACTGTCGGGGATGCGCTCCGCAAGCGAGCGATGCGACACTTTTCAATTTCAAAAGTCTCTCAAGCTTTAGTCTCAAGCTTCCCAGCACAGGTCCAACCTCCAGAGGCCCCACAACTGGATCAAGCACTCTAGGAGGGACAGAACTCACTCAGCAGAGTTCAGGGAAGCTGGGGGTGAAGTCCTTTTGTTCCTGGGACTTCAAAACAGGGAGCCAGCTCTTCTCAGGCCCTTGGAGATTCCTTTCAAGACAGGGGACACAGCTCACAGCAAAGTCCTTCCCCTCTCCTTGGCAGCAAAGCAACAGCAGGTCAGTCCAGCAGAGCAACAGCAAGACAATCTTCCTTCTTCAGAGTCAGCTTTCTCCTTGGCAGAGGTTCCTTCTTGATTTCCAGGATGATCTAATTTTCTGTTGTCAGGGGTCCTGTACTTATACCCCTAAAGTCTTTGTTCTCTTGGTGCATGTGGGCCCTGTGCCCGGTCTGAACCAGTTCTGGGTGGATCCTGAGCACTTTGTTTTGGTGGCTGCATCTTTCCTTTCAGAGTGAGGGGCAGGGTCCTCAGCCGCCCAGCAGGGGGGTGGAGCCAGCATTGTGGAAGGCAGGCACAGCCCTATTCAGCCCAGGTGCTAACTCCTCCCACCACTCAAGTCATTCAGCCTAGTGCTGACTCATCCATCCTGCCGGGGAGTTCCCCAGCCCCTGTCACTCACAAACCAGACAGTCAATACACAAACAGGCCCAGGCACACAGAAGGTTCAGACAAGAGAACAGCAACTTTCTAAAAGTGCTGTTCTCAAACACAGGATTTAAAAACAACCTTTCCTAAAAGATGTGTTATTAAATTCTGAGTTCAGGGATACTAGATACTTATGTCCTATCTTGTTCCTATGGGAAGAAATGCTGTTAACCACTGTAGCCAGCATCCCCCATGTTAATCTATGGAGCAAGATAGCCTTACAATAGTGAAAAACGAAAATGGCTGTAATTCACTACCAGAACATGTTACCTGCACCAGTACATGCTCTACCTTTTACATACACTGCACCCTGCCCAGGGGGGTACCTTGGGCCTTCCATAGGGGTGACTGATGTGCACAAAAAGGGAAGGGTTAGGCCTGGTCAGTGGGGACACTGACCAGGAGGACATGGCAGTTCTAAACTGCCCATAGGCACTGCAGTGGCAGGCCTGAGACACCATTTTAGAGCTACTCATGTAGGTGGCACAATCAGTGCTGCAGGCCCACTAGTAGCATTTGTCATCACCAGCCCTGGCACACCCAGTGCACTTTACTAGGGACTTCATGGTGATACAAATATGCCAAACATGTATATTCAATCAGAATAACAATTTACACAGGGAGCACTTACACTCTGGCACTGGTCAGCAGTGGCAGAGTGTCCAAAGCATCTAAACCAGCAAAAACGAAATCCAGCACAGCATCAAAAATACAGGAGGTAGAGGCAAAAAGATAGGGGAAACCACGCCAAAGATGCCAGGTCTAACACGTGTCCCCTCCAGCTGAAAATGGGGAGAACTACCCACCCTCTTGGGAGTTCTCTTCACTAAGGCGGAAAAACCTGGACAGACCATCAGCGTTGGCGTGTTCCGTCCCAGGGCGGTGTTCCACCGTAAAGTCCATTCCCTGTAGGGAGATGGACCACCTCAACAGCTTTGGGTTCTCACCCCTCATATGCATTAACCATCTGAGGGGCCTGTGGTCGGTCTGAACACGGAAGTGAGTCCCAAACAGGTAGGGCCTCAACTTTTTCAGAGCCCAGACCACAGCAAATGCTTCTCTCTCAATCGCACTCCACCTCTGTTCCCTGGGGAGTAGTCTCCTGCTAATGAAGGCTACCGGCTGGTCTCCTCCCTCCTCAGTGATCTGTGAGAGTACTGCTCCCACACCATGCTCTGAAGCGTCTGTCTGAACTATGAACTCACGAGAAAAGTCAGGTGCCTTGAGCACCGGCGCTGTGCACATAGCAGTTTTCAGGGTTTCAAAAGCAGTTTGGCAGGCGTCAGTCCAGTCAACTCTTTTGGGCAACTTCTTGGAAGTGAGTTCTGTCAAAGGGGCGACAATGGTGCCGTAGCCCTTGACAAAACGCCTGTAATACCCGGTGAGTCCTAAAAAGGCTCTCACCTCCGTCTGGGTCTTGGGGGGCTCCCAAGCCAGAATGGTATCAATCTTGGCCTGTAGGGGCGCCACCTGGCCGCTCCCCACCTGGTGTCCCAAATACACCACAGATCCCTGCCCTATCTGGCACTTGCTGGCCTTGATAGTGAGGCCTGCCCTTTGCAGAGCCTTCAACACTTCGCAGAGGTGTTGCAAATGTTCCTCCCACGTGGAGCTGAACACAGCAATGTCATCCAGGTATGCGGCGCTGAATTCCTCCAGCCCGGTCAGTACCTGGTTAACCAGCCTCTGGAATGTGGCAGGGGCATTCTTCAACCCAAAGGGCATGACACGGAACTGGAAGTGCCCCTCTGGTGTTGAAAATGCAGACCTCTCTTTGGCCCCATCAGTTAAGGCAATCTGCCAGTACCCCGAAGTCAAATCAAATGTACTGAGGTAGCGGGCAGCTCCTAACCGATCCACGAGCTCATCAGCTCTGGGGATGGGGTGTGCGTCAGTCTTCGTGACCGCATTGAGCCCACGGTAGTCCACGCAAAACCGGAGTTCTGTGGGGCCACCGGGGGTAGCAGCTTTCTTGGGGACCAAGACCACTGGGCTAGCCCAGGGGCTGCTGGAGGGCTCAATCACCCCTAGCGCCAACATCTTGGAAACCTCTTCCTTGATGCTGGCCCTGACCTTGTCAGCTACCCTGTAAAATTTCTGTTTCACAGGCAGACTATCTCCAGTGTCCACATCATGGACGCACCAGTTGGTGACTCCTGGGGTCAGGGAGAACAGGGAGGAGAACTGACCCAACACTTGGCGACAGTCACTCTGCTGTTCTGGGGTCAGGGTGGGCGAGAGGACCACACCATCCACTGACCCATCTTGCTCCTTAACTGCCAGGAGGTCAGGGAGAGGATCACTATCCTCTTCCATTCCTGCATCTGTAGCCAGGAGCATGGTTACTTCAGACCTCTTAAAGTGGGGTTTGAGGCGGTTCACGTGCAAGACTCTCAGGGGCTGCCTGGGAGTCTTCATGTCAACCAGGTAGGTTACCTCGCTCTTCCTTTCCACCACCTCATATGGCCCAGTCCACTTGTCTTGGAGCGCACAAGGCTCCACTGGTGCCATCACCCACACTTCCTGCCCAGGTTGAAATTCGACCAGAGTGGTATTCTGGTCATACCATCTCTTCATTTCTTCCTGGCTTGCTTCCAGGTTCGCCTGAGCGAGCTTCCTGAAGCGTTGTGTCTGGTTGCGGATGGCCAGCACATAGCTGAACACATCCTGGGGGGTTTTCCCACGGGACTTTTCCCAACCCTCCTTCACCAGTGAGAGAGGTCCTCTAACAGGGTGGCCATACAGGAGTTCGAAGGGACTGAACCCTAAGGACTTCTGAGGCACCTCCCTGTAGGCAAACAACAGGCATGGTAACAAGACGTCCCACTTACGTCTCATGGGCTCCGCTAGGCCCATAATCATACCTTTCAGGGTCCGGTTGAACCGTTCAACCAACCCATTTCCTTGCGGGTGGTAAGGAGTGGTGAACTTATAAGTTACCCCACACTCCTCCCACAGAGACTTCATATACCTAGAGATGAAGTTGGTACCCCGGTCGGAGACCACCTCTCTGGGGAACCCCACACGGGAAAAGATCCCCATCAATGCACGGCCCACCACGGGTGCTGTGATTGTCCGGAGAGGGACTGCTTCCGGGTACCGAGTGGCATGGTCCACCAAGACCAGGATGAACCTGTTGCCTAAGGCTGTCTTGGGATCCAGGGGCCCTACGATGTCTATGCCCACCCGCTCGAAAGGGGTGCTCACCACTGGGAAGGGCTGAAGGGGGGCCTTCAGCTTCATTCCAGTCTTGCCACTGGCTTGACAGGTTTGGCAAGATCTGCAAAAGGAACCAACGTGCTTTCTCATCTGGGGCCAGTGAAAGTGGGTGACAAGCCGGTTTAGGGTCTTGTCTTGCCCCAGATGTCCTGCAAGAGGCACGTCATGAGCCAGACCCATTAGGAAGTTTCTGAAGCGCTCGGGTACCACCAGCACACGGGCTGCACCGGGCTCAGCAAACTTAGGCTCACTATACAACAAGTCATCTTCCCAGTAGATAAAGTGATCTCTGGCTGCTCCACCTGCTGCCTGGTCTACAGCCTGTTGCCGCAGACCCTCGAGGGAAGGGCATTCTTTCTGCGCCTGGCAGAATTCCTCCCTGGAGGGACCACCTTCTTGCTGCCAATGGGTCAGCTCAGGCAATTCTCCCAGTTCGGCTACCTGTTCCCCTGTAGGTTCCAGGGCATCCCCCTCAGGTTCTGCTCCTTCCTGGACCGTGGGAACGGCTGGGGCTGGTTTCCCGCGCCCTCGGCCTCTTCCTCTCCTGGCAGGTCTCTGGGCCACTGTTTCAGGCTCCAGTTCTGCTGAATCACCCTTACTGGCTGCCATAGCACGCGTGGTCACACAGATCCACGCAGGCAGACCCAACATCTCCAAGTGAGTTCTGTGTTCTACATCCTTCCATGGAGAACTCTCCAGGTCGTTACCTAACAGACAGTCTACAGGCAAGGCATCACTGACAACTACCTCCAAAAGACCAGAGACTCCTCCCCATGCAAAGGGAACTTTCGCCAGCTTGCAGAGGCGCACTGAACTGTCAGCTGCCACTACAGGGCGGAGTACACCAGGGATGATTTGCTCTTCAGACACCCACTGACACCTCACGGATGTCACGCTGGCTCCTGTGTCTCTCAAAGCCTCAACCTCCCTCCCATTGATGGTCACCTTCTGCCCATATTTCTTAGTGTTAGAGGGCAGTAAGGTTTCCTGGACCATCTCTTGGTCTCCTAGAGAGACAAAGGTCATAACCGCTAACTCCCCCCAATCACTAGAAACCAAATCCCCTCCCAAAGCTACACTAGCTAACGCTGGGGTGGGGGCACCAGTGGGTGCTTGCTTCTTCTTGGGACATTTTGGAGCTATGTGGCCCACCTCATTGCAGTGATAGCAGGTAGGTGGGCCCCTGTTGTCTTTATTGTCCCGCCTGCCCTTAGAGGGCCATGGCTGCTTAGGTTTGGGGGTTTGGGATTCCTTTCCCTGGGAACTATTTTGGGGCCCTTCTGAGAACTCCTTTTGGTTACCCTTGTCCCCCCCACTCTTCTGCTGGGGACCCTGCCCACCTTTGGCTGTGGTACCCACAATTCCTCTGTGGACCCTGGTACTGGTCCAGCGGTCCGCCTCCTTAGCAAGCTCAATGGGGTCTGTCAGCTTGCTGTCTAAAAGATGCTGGCGCAGCTCTGGAACACAAAGACTACTCAAGTGCTCCCAACTGATTAAATGCAACAACCCCTTAAAATCAGTTACTTTACTGCCCTTCATCCAACCTTCCAGTGCACGCGAGTACAAATTCACACACTCCATCCAAGTCTCAGACTCTTTCTTCTTGGAGTTCCTAAACTGCAGTCTGTACTGCTCTGGGGTAAGGCCATACCTGAGACATAAGGCCTCCTTCATATTGGGGTAGGTCATGGCACCTGCTAATTCTAAGGGCTCTAGAGCACTCCTCCCAGATGCCTCAAAATGTTTCCACAGGCCCGCCCCCCAATGCTGATCAGGCACACCATTCATCTTCAATGCAATTTCATACGAAGTGAACCAGGCATAAATATCCTCACCCCTATGGTAATTCTGTACCAGGTCCTTGGGAATATATACTTTACCCCCATGCACTGGCTGCGCGCTGCCACCATTAGAACTGGCATCCACCTCCTTGGCTTTAAGATCCAGTTCTCTCATGCTCAACTCATGAGCCAAAAGCAATTTCTTCTCTTCTAAGGCGCGGGCACTTTTGCTCTCCTCCGCCGCCTTTTCTCTCTCTTTATCCATTTCAAATTGCTTCATTTGCATTCTCATTTTCATGACTTCCAATTCATATTCTCTTACTCTCTGATTTTCTTGTAACTCTTCTGGGGTGAGGCCCCTACCGGAGTGGTTGCTGCCAGCTCCTGAGCCTACTCTGCCCACTGGCAGATCTTTGATTTGAAAACCATTTTCTACATCCACATCATCTTCTCCCTCTTGTGCCTCCCAATGGGCCATCAAGATTTTCTGCAGCTCCTCCTTTCTGTAGGCGCTTTTTATGGGGCACTCAAACTCAAGGCAGAATTTCCTAAGTTGCTCAACTTTGTATGAATACAAATCTCCAATGGCAAACTCCATCTCTACTTCTGCCTCTTTACTGGGTGCCTTCCCATGCACAGACATGATGTGTTGAAGAGTTACTCAAAAATAGAAAAATCAAAACCAAAAACCAGTAGTATGCGGTGGCGTAGTGGTCTGCACTCACTAGTGATGTACACCAATTACTGTGGGTCAAGTACAAATACAAGTTCAAATCCCACCGCCTGACCACCAATGTTAGATCTGGGGGTCTCTAGTTGGCAGAGGTAGGTACCACTGTCCAAATAGGGACCCTTGCTTCTAGTCAGGACAAGGAGATAACTCTCTGAGATAACCCCTGCTCGCCCTCTAGGTAGCTTGGCCTGAGCAGTCTAGGCTAATCAGAGGCAATGCGTAAAGTATTTGTACCAACACTCACAGTAACACAGTGAAAACACCACAAACTGATTCCACAACAGTTTAGAAAAATAAAGGTATTTATTCTAAAACTACACAAGACCAAAACGATAAAAATCCAACATACACGGTTTAAGAATATGGTTTCAAAAAGAGTTCTTAAGGTTGCGTTAAAATTCTTCAAGTTGCGGTAAAATAAACCACGGTTGCGTGAAAAGTTCACAGTTGCGTCACGTTTACTCACAGTACCTTTAGTTGCAACAAAGTTCCAAAAGCAGAAGCTGGTGCGGTGGAAAACAAGCGATGCGTTGCTCCTGAGACCCTGGGGAGGCGATGCGACAGCCCCGCTGCAGCAGCGGGCGTGTTGCGACGAATCCGGTCTGTATGGGGAGGAAGGCCACTTGTATGGATTCCGGTGCGTAGGTTCCGTAGGAAGTCTGTTCTCGCAAAGGCACGATGCGACGATCTCGTAGGTGCTGCGACGATCTCCGGGGCGACGATGCGCGGTCCAGCGGCGATCCTTTCTCTCGCAGCTCCTCGATGCGATGATTCTGCGACGACACTCGCAGCGACGTGATGCGGTCCGCAAGCAAGCGGTGCGGCGTTCTCACCCAGCGACGACAGGCTCTGCGACGATACTCGCAGCGATGTTCGATTCTCCCGCACCGGTCTGGTGCGTCCCGCAAACGGAGGGTGCGACGTCTCTGGCAGCGGCGTCAGGCGCTGCGACGATCTCGACCTCCGTAGCGGCGGGAGACTTCTCGCACTGTCGGGGATGCGCTCCGCAAGCGAGCGATGCGACACTTTTCAATTTCAAAAGTCTCTCAAGCTTTAGTCTCAAGCTTCCCAGCACAGGTCCAACCTCCAGAGGCCCCACAACTGGATCAAGCACTCTAGGAGGGACAGAACTCACTCAGCAGAGTTCAGGGAAGCTGGGGGTGAAGTCCTTTTGTTCCTGGGACTTCAAAACAGGGAGCCAGCTCTTCTCAGGCCCTTGGAGATTCCTTTCAAGACAGGGGACACAGCTCACAGCAAAGTCCTTCCCCTCTCCTTGGCAGCAAAGCAACAGCAGGTCAGTCCAGCAGAGCAACAGCAAGACAATCTTCCTTCTTCAGAGTCAGCTTTCTCCTTGGCAGAGGTTCCTTCTTGATTTCCAGGATGATCTAATTTTCTGTTGTCAGGGGTCCTGTACTTATACCCCTAAAGTCTTTGTTCTCTTGGTGCATGTGGGCCCTGTGCCCGGTCTGAACCAGTTCTGGGTGGATCCTGAGCACTTTGTTTTGGTGGCTGCATCTTTCCTTTCAGAGTGAGGGGCAGGGTCCTCAGCCGCCCAGCAGGGGGGTGGAGCCAGCATTGTGGAAGGCAGGCACAGCCCTATTCAGCCCAGGTGCTAACTCCTCCCACCACTCAAGTCATTCAGCCTAGTGCTGACTCATCCATCCTGCCGGGGAGTTCCCCAGCCCCTGTCACTCACAAACCAGACAGTCAATACACAAACAGGCCCAGGCACACAGAAGGTTCAGACAAGAGAACAGCAACTTTCTAAAAGTGCTGTTCTCAAACACAGGATTTAAAAACAACCTTTCCTAAAAGATGTGTTATTAAATTCTGAGTTCAGGGATACTAGATACTTATGTCCTATCTTGTTCCTATGGGAAGAAATGCTGTTAACCACTGTAGCCAGCATCCCCCATGTTAATCTATGGAGCAAGATAGCCTTACAATAGTGAAAAACGAAAATGGCTGTAATTCACTACCAGAACATGTTACCTGCACCAGTACATGCTCTACCTTTTACATACACTGCACCCTGCCCAGGGGGGTACCTTGGGCCTTCCATAGGGGTGACTGATGTGCACAAAAAGGGAAGGGTTAGGCCTGGTCAGTGGGGACACTGACCAGGAGGACATGGCAGTTCTAAACTGCCCATAGGCACTGCAGTGGCAGGCCTGAGACACCATTTTAGAGCTACTCATGTAGGTGGCACAATCAGTGCTGCAGGCCCACTAGTAGCATTTGTCATCACCAGCCCTGGCACACCCAGTGCACTTTACTAGGGACTTCATGGTGATACAAATATGCCAAACATGTATATTCAATCAGAATAACAATTTACACAGGGAGCACTTACACTCTGGCACTGGTCAGCAGTGGCAGAGTGTCCAAAGCATCTAAACCAGCAAAAACGAAATCCAGCACAGCATCAAAAATACAGGAGGTAGAGGCAAAAAGATAGGGGAAACCACGCCAAAGATGCCAGGTCTAACACGTGTCCCCTCCAGCTGAAAATGGGGAGAACTACCCACCCTCTTGGGAGTTCTCTTCACTAAGGCGGAAAAACCTGGACAGACCATCAGCGTTGGCGTGTTCCGTCCCAGGGCGGTGTTCCACCGTAAAGTCCATTCCCTGTAGGGAGATGGACCACCTCAACAGCTTTGGGTTCTCACCCCTCATATGCATTAACCATCTGAGGGGCCTGTGGTCGGTCTGAACACGGAAGTGAGTCCCAAACAGGTAGGGCCTCAACTTTTTCAGAGCCCAGACCACAGCAAATGCTTCTCTCTCAATCGCACTCCACCTCTGTTCCCTGGGGAGTAGTCTCCTGCTAATGAAGGCTACCGGCTGGTCTCCTCCCTCCTCAGTGATCTGTGAGAGTACTGCTCCCACACCATGCTCTGAAGCGTCTGTCTGAACTATGAACTCACGAGAAAAGTCAGGTGCCTTGAGCACCGGCGCTGTGCACATAGCAGTTTTCAGGGTTTCAAAAGCAGTTTGGCAGGCGTCAGTCCAGTCAACTCTTTTGGGCAACTTCTTGGAAGTGAGTTCTGTCAAAGGGGCGACAATGGTGCCGTAGCCCTTGACAAAACGCCTGTAATACCCGGTGAGTCCTAAAAAGGCTCTCACCTCCGTCTGGGTCTTGGGGGGCTCCCAAGCCAGAATGGTATCAATCTTGGCCTGTAGGGGCGCCACCTGGCCGCTCCCCACCTGGTGTCCCAAATACACCACAGATCCCTGCCCTATCTGGCACTTGCTGGCCTTGATAGTGAGGCCTGCCCTTTGCAGAGCCTTCAACACTTCGCAGAGGTGTTGCAAATGTTCCTCCCACGTGGAGCTGAACACAGCAATGTCATCCAGGTATGCGGCGCTGAATTCCTCCAGCCCGGTCAGTACCTGGTTAACCAGCCTCTGGAATGTGGCAGGGGCATTCTTCAACCCAAAGGGCATGACACGGAACTGGAAGTGCCCCTCTGGTGTTGAAAATGCAGACCTCTCTTTGGCCCCATCAGTTAAGGCAATCTGCCAGTACCCCGAAGTCAAATCAAATGTACTGAGGTAGCGGGCAGCTCCTAACCGATCCACGAGCTCATCAGCTCTGGGGATGGGGTGTGCGTCAGTCTTCGTGACCGCATTGAGCCCACGGTAGTCCACGCAAAACCGGAGTTCTGTGGGGCCACCGGGGGTAGCAGCTTTCTTGGGGACCAAGACCACTGGGCTAGCCCAGGGGCTGCTGGAGGGCTCAATCACCCCTAGCGCCAACATCTTGGAAACCTCTTCCTTGATGCTGGCCCTGACCTTGTCAGCTACCCTGTAAAATTTCTGTTTCACAGGCAGACTATCTCCAGTGTCCACATCATGGACGCACCAGTTGGTGACTCCTGGGGTCAGGGAGAACAGGGAGGAGAACTGACCCAACACTTGGCGACAGTCACTCTGCTGTTCTGGGGTCAGGGTGGGCGAGAGGACCACACCATCCACTGACCCATCTTGCTCCTTAACTGCCAGGAGGTCAGGGAGAGGATCACTATCCTCTTCCATTCCTGCATCTGTAGCCAGGAGCATGGTTACTTCAGACCTCTTAAAGTGGGGTTTGAGGCGGTTCACGTGCAAGACTCTCAGGGGCTGCCTGGGAGTCTTCATGTCAACCAGGTAGGTTACCTCGCTCTTCCTTTCCACCACCTCATATGGCCCAGTCCACTTGTCTTGGAGCGCACAAGGCTCCACTGGTGCCATCACCCACACTTCCTGCCCAGGTTGAAATTCGACCAGAGTGGTATTCTGGTCATACCATCTCTTCATTTCTTCCTGGCTTGCTTCCAGGTTCGCCTGAGCGAGCTTCCTGAAGCGTTGTGTCTGGTTGCGGATGGCCAGCACATAGCTGAACACATCCTGGGGGGTTTTCCCACGGGACTTTTCCCAACCCTCCTTCACCAGTGAGAGAGGTCCTCTAACAGGGTGGCCATACAGGAGTTCGAAGGGACTGAACCCTAAGGACTTCTGAGGCACCTCCCTGTAGGCAAACAACAGGCATGGTAACAAGACGTCCCACTTACGTCTCATGGGCTCCGCTAGGCCCATAATCATACCTTTCAGGGTCCGGTTGAACCGTTCAACCAACCCATTTCCTTGCGGGTGGTAAGGAGTGGTGAACTTATAAGTTACCCCACACTCCTCCCACAGAGACTTCATATACCTAGAGATGAAGTTGGTACCCCGGTCGGAGACCACCTCTCTGGGGAACCCCACACGGGAAAAGATCCCCATCAATGCACGGCCCACCACGGGTGCTGTGATTGTCCGGAGAGGGACTGCTTCCGGGTACCGAGTGGCATGGTCCACCAAGACCAGGATGAACCTGTTGCCTAAGGCTGTCTTGGGATCCAGGGGCCCTACGATGTCTATGCCCACCCGCTCGAAAGGGGTGCTCACCACTGGGAAGGGCTGAAGGGGGGCCTTCAGCTTCATTCCAGTCTTGCCACTGGCTTGACAGGTTTGGCAAGATCTGCAAAAGGAACCAACGTGCTTTCTCATCTGGGGCCAGTGAAAGTGGGTGACAAGCCGGTTTAGGGTCTTGTCTTGCCCCAGATGTCCTGCAAGAGGCACGTCATGAGCCAGACCCATTAGGAAGTTTCTGAAGCGCTCGGGTACCACCAGCACACGGGCTGCACCGGGCTCAGCAAACTTAGGCTCACTATACAACAAGTCATCTTCCCAGTAGATAAAGTGATCTCTGGCTGCTCCACCTGCTGCCTGGTCTACAGCCTGTTGCCGCAGACCCTCGAGGGAAGGGCATTCTTTCTGCGCCTGGCAGAATTCCTCCCTGGAGGGACCACCTTCTTGCTGCCAATGGGTCAGCTCAGGCAATTCTCCCAGTTCGGCTACCTGTTCCCCTGTAGGTTCCAGGGCATCCCCCTCAGGTTCTGCTCCTTCCTGGACCGTGGGAACGGCTGGGGCTGGTTTCCCGCGCCCTCGGCCTCTTCCTCTCCTGGCAGGTCTCTGGGCCACTGTTTCAGGCTCCAGTTCTGCTGAATCACCCTTACTGGCTGCCATAGCACGCGTGGTCACACAGATCCACGCAGGCAGACCCAACATCTCCAAGTGAGTTCTGTGTTCTACATCCTTCCATGGAGAACTCTCCAGGTCGTTACCTAACAGACAGTCTACAGGCAAGGCATCACTGACAACTACCTCCAAAAGACCAGAGACTCCTCCCCATGCAAAGGGAACTTTCGCCAGCTTGCAGAGGCGCACTGAACTGTCAGCTGCCACTACAGGGCGGAGTACACCAGGGATGATTTGCTCTTCAGACACCCACTGACACCTCACGGATGTCACGCTGGCTCCTGTGTCTCTCAAAGCCTCAACCTCCCTCCCATTGATGGTCACCTTCTGCCCATATTTCTTAGTGTTAGAGGGCAGTAAGGTTTCCTGGACCATCTCTTGGTCTCCTAGAGAGACAAAGGTCATAACCGCTAACTCCCCCCAATCACTAGAAACCAAATCCCCTCCCAAAGCTACACTAGCTAACGCTGGGGTGGGGGCACCAGTGGGTGCTTGCTTCTTCTTGGGACATTTTGGAGCTATGTGGCCCACCTCATTGCAGTGATAGCAGGTAGGTGGGCCCCTGTTGTCTTTATTGTCCCGCCTGCCCTTAGAGGGCCATGGCTGCTTAGGTTTGGGGGTTTGGGATTCCTTTCCCTGGGAACTATTTTGGGGCCCTTCTGAGAACTCCTTTTGGTTACCCTTGTCCCCCCCACTCTTCTGCTGGGGACCCTGCCCACCTTTGGCTGTGGTACCCACAATTCCTCTGTGGACCCTGGTACTGGTCCAGCGGTCCGCCTCCTTAGCAAGCTCAATGGGGTCTGTCAGCTTGCTGTCTAAAAGATGCTGGCGCAGCTCTGGAACACAAAGACTACTCAAGTGCTCCCAACTGATTAAATGCAACAACCCCTTAAAATCAGTTACTTTACTGCCCTTCATCCAACCTTCCAGTGCACGCGAGTACAAATTCACACACTCCATCCAAGTCTCAGACTCTTTCTTCTTGGAGTTCCTAAACTGCAGTCTGTACTGCTCTGGGGTAAGGCCATACCTGAGACATAAGGCCTCCTTCATATTGGGGTAGGTCATGGCACCTGCTAATTCTAAGGGCTCTAGAGCACTCCTCCCAGATGCCTCAAAATGTTTCCACAGGCCCGCCCCCCAATGCTGATCAGGCACACCATTCATCTTCAATGCAATTTCATACGAAGTGAACCAGGCATAAATATCCTCACCCCTATGGTAATTCTGTACCAGGTCCTTGGGAATATATACTTTACCCCCATGCACTGGCTGCGCGCTGCCACCATTAGAACTGGCATCCACCTCCTTGGCTTTAAGATCCAGTTCTCTCATGCTCAACTCATGAGCCAAAAGCAATTTCTTCTCTTCTAAGGCGCGGGCACTTTTGCTCTCCTCCGCCGCCTTTTCTCTCTCTTTATCCATTTCAAATTGCTTCATTTGCATTCTCATTTTCATGACTTCCAATTCATATTCTCTTACTCTCTGATTTTCTTGTAACTCTTCTGGGGTGAGGCCCCTACCGGAGTGGTTGCTGCCAGCTCCTGAGCCTACTCTGCCCACTGGCAGATCTTTGATTTGAAAACCATTTTCTACATCCACATCATCTTCTCCCTCTTGTGCCTCCCAATGGGCCATCAAGATTTTCTGCAGCTCCTCCTTTCTGTAGGCGCTTTTTATGGGGCACTCAAACTCAAGGCAGAATTTCCTAAGTTGCTCAACTTTGTATGAATACAAATCTCCAATGGCAAACTCCATCTCTACTTCTGCCTCTTTACTGGGTGCCTTCCCATGCACAGACATGATGTGTTGAAGAGTTACTCAAAAATAGAAAAATCAAAACCAAAAACCAGTAGTATGCGGTGGCGTAGTGGTCTGCACTCACTAGTGATGTACACCAATTACTGTGGGTCAAGTACAAATACAAGTTCAAATCCCACCGCCTGACCACCAATGTTAGATCTGGGGGTCTCTAGTTGGCAGAGGTAGGTACCACTGTCCAAATAGGGACCCTTGCTTCTAGTCAGGACAAGGAGATAACTCTCTGAGATAACCCCTGCTCGCCCTCTAGGTAGCTTGGCCTGAGCAGTCTAGGCTAATCAGAGGCAATGCGTAAAGTATTTGTACCAACACTCACAGTAACACAGTGAAAACACCACAAACTGATTCCACAACAGTTTAGAAAAATAAAGGTATTTATTCTAAAACTACACAAGACCAAAACGATAAAAATCCAACATACACGGTTTAAGAATATGGTTTCAAAAAGAGTTCTTAAGGTTGCGTTAAAATTCTTCAAGTTGCGGTAAAATAAACCACGGTTGCGTGAAAAGTTCACAGTTGCGTCACGTTTACTCACAGTACCTTTAGTTGCAACAAAGTTCCAAAAGCAGAAGCTGGTGCGGTGGAAAACAAGCGATGCGTTGCTCCTGAGACCCTGGGGAGGCGATGCGACAGCCCCGCTGCAGCAGCGGGCGTGTTGCGACGAATCCGGTCTGTATGGGGAGGAAGGCCACTTGTATGGATTCCGGTGCGTAGGTTCCGTAGGAAGTCTGTTCTCGCAAAGGCACGATGCGACGATCTCGTAGGTGCTGCGACGATCTCCGGGGCGACGATGCGCGGTCCAGCGGCGATCCTTTCTCTCGCAGCTCCTCGATGCGATGATTCTGCGACGACACTCGCAGCGACGTGATGCGGTCCGCAAGCAAGCGGTGCGGCGTTCTCACCCAGCGACGACAGGCTCTGCGACGATACTCGCAGCGATGTTCGATTCTCCCGCACCGGTCTGGTGCGTCCCGCAAACGGAGGGTGCGACGTCTCTGGCAGCGGCGTCAGGCGCTGCGACGATCTCGACCTCCGTAGCGGCGGGAGACTTCTCGCACTGTCGGGGATGCGCTCCGCAAGCGAGCGATGCGACACTTTTCAATTTCAAAAGTCTCTCAAGCTTTAGTCTCAAGCTTCCCAGCACAGGTCCAACCTCCAGAGGCCCCACAACTGGATCAAGCACTCTAGGAGGGACAGAACTCACTCAGCAGAGTTCAGGGAAGCTGGGGGTGAAGTCCTTTTGTTCCTGGGACTTCAAAACAGGGAGCCAGCTCTTCTCAGGCCCTTGGAGATTCCTTTCAAGACAGGGGACACAGCTCACAGCAAAGTCCTTCCCCTCTCCTTGGCAGCAAAGCAACAGCAGGTCAGTCCAGCAGAGCAACAGCAAGACAATCTTCCTTCTTCAGAGTCAGCTTTCTCCTTGGCAGAGGTTCCTTCTTGATTTCCAGGATGATCTAATTTTCTGTTGTCAGGGGTCCTGTACTTATACCCCTAAAGTCTTTGTTCTCTTGGTGCATGTGGGCCCTGTGCCCGGTCTGAACCAGTTCTGGGTGGATCCTGAGCACTTTGTTTTGGTGGCTGCATCTTTCCTTTCAGAGTGAGGGGCAGGGTCCTCAGCCGCCCAGCAGGGGGGTGGAGCCAGCATTGTGGAAGGCAGGCACAGCCCTATTCAGCCCAGGTGCTAACTCCTCCCACCACTCAAGTCATTCAGCCTAGTGCTGACTCATCCATCCTGCCGGGGAGTTCCCCAGCCCCTGTCACTCACAAACCAGACAGTCAATACACAAACAGGCCCAGGCACACAGAAGGTTCAGACAAGAGAACAGCAACTTTCTAAAAGTGCTGTTCTCAAACACAGGATTTAAAAACAACCTTTCCTAAAAGATGTGTTATTAAATTCTGAGTTCAGGGATACTAGATACTTATGTCCTATCTTGTTCCTATGGGAAGAAATGCTGTTAACCACTGTAGCCAGCATCCCCCATGTTAATCTATGGAGCAAGATAGCCTTACAATAGTGAAAAACGAAAATGGCTGTAATTCACTACCAGAACATGTTACCTGCACCAGTACATGCTCTACCTTTTACATACACTGCACCCTGCCCAGGGGGGTACCTTGGGCCTTCCATAGGGGTGACTGATGTGCACAAAAAGGGAAGGGTTAGGCCTGGTCAGTGGGGACACTGACCAGGAGGACATGGCAGTTCTAAACTGCCCATAGGCACTGCAGTGGCAGGCCTGAGACACCATTTTAGAGCTACTCATGTAGGTGGCACAATCAGTGCTGCAGGCCCACTAGTAGCATTTGTCATCACCAGCCCTGGCACACCCAGTGCACTTTACTAGGGACTTCATGGTGATACAAATATGCCAAACATGTATATTCAATCAGAATAACAATTTACACAGGGAGCACTTACACTCTGGCACTGGTCAGCAGTGGCAGAGTGTCCAAAGCATCTAAACCAGCAAAAACGAAATCCAGCACAGCATCAAAAATACAGGAGGTAGAGGCAAAAAGATAGGGGAAACCACGCCAAAGATGCCAGGTCTAACAGCTAAGATAAAGTTTAAAGTATATTTATACATCCCTAACATAAATAATCTCCCGCAAGACCCAACCCACCCCCCCTTCCGAACCCCAACGAATGTCCGTGAAAACTAAGTCCAAAAAAGTAGAAAACCCAACTCCCAATTCCCACCCCCCAGAAGTCTTTAAAAAAGGGGCAAGGGACAGTCTCCTCCTACTGCTGGCTGCTGTTGACTTTTCGGGCCAGGTCGGCATGCTCCTTGCGGAGGGTCTCAAGCAGGGTTTTGGTGTTGAGGAGCTCCTGCTCGAGGTAGGACACCCTAAGTGAAAGGCGGTGCACGCGTGCCTTGCACCTGCTGTGGGGGGCAGCTGATTTCTTTGCTGCTCGGCGGTGGCGGGTGGCTGCGGTACCCCGGCTCCGTACCGCTGGAGACCTGCTGCGCTGACTGGCTGACCCAGGGAGCGCAGAGGAGGATGCAGGTGTCGCTGTGGATGTTGTCGACGTACTCTGCGTGTCCCCCTCCTCCTGGGCCACCAGCCGCCGATATTCGGCGACAGTGGCCTCCAGCCTCCGTTGCTGGGCCCTTTTAGCCAGCTCCTTCCGTGTTGGTTTGGAAGGAGCATCTATATGAAGAAAGAAAGACATAGTCTGTAACCAATGCTCTTTAAGATTAACACAAAATGATTCAGCAGAAAGTTGTGTCACAGTAGAACTAGCAACTTGCAAGCGCAGTACATAACTATTGTGGCCAGTATCTATCTAACCTCCCACTTCTTCATCCTTGCTCTAACATTAGTGGGAGTTTAAGGAATCAATTCTACGAGCACTATGGACTCACTCCATTAGAGTTGACTATGACAGTACACCAGTCTTATTCTTCTTCTTCTCTCTTGTTTAGCAAAATTTGTACGTTAACTTCTGCAAGCCGGCATAATGCCAGCGCAGTCAACTTGCACCCGAGAAAAGCAGACGCCCGCCATGATGAGTGCGACAGACTTGCGTTACTGTACCAGTCCAGTACATGCAGGTGGTGATGCTCTTACTTTTCTATTACGGGTGGCACTGAGAATACTCTGTTACAAGGGCTACTGCTTAATTAATTTAACTTCCACCCTACAGTGCCAATGAATACTAGAAAAGGAAAATGAAGAAGATAAATAATCTGATTATCTATCACTGCACATGGTATGTATTTGCTTACATATGGGATGACTTTAGGTGCTTTCCTTTTTATTGAGTGAACAGTGATACATCCACACATGAATGACCGAGTTCTACTAAACTTATTAACAGAGGTAGTGACTGGCCATCGTAATAGCCGGATATATGCTGTGCTTGCAATACAAACTACTGCTACTATTCATGGTAGTATTCGGACAAAATTACAACTTCTTTTCCTTGCCTTTCCTACACTGGGACAGAAGTGCGGGTGCGGTGTTACATGCTCTTCAAAGTAACACTTAGTTCATCCAGTGACCGTCTACTCTCTTTAGATACACATATGCTATCTAAGAGTCAGATAGTACCATGATCCAGGCATCCATCCATTCAAACTAGATGTCAATCATTCTTCTTCATGTCTCTCATCTGGACAAACCTTACGTTTTCTCACGGGAAAACAACCTTTTCATTTTATTTGGGAAACCGCAAGCCAGACATCCGTGCTTGACTTGCATTTGAATTTCAACCAAAGCATATATTGCGCACACATACAGTTTCTGTTTCACCCACCCAGGCTGTTCTCCTTCCACTCATCCTTGCTTCATCCTTCACCCAGCCATGCATCATATTTCTTCCCAGCCACCTCGGGCACCAATCAAACACGTATCATTCTTCTTTGTCAGTCACCATTACTTTTAACTTGCTCGTCCTTCCACACTTACTTACACCCTTCTTTCGCTTTTTGTTCATCCCATCCATCAAGTTCATCTCAGATCTGATTTGGATTCTCGAAAAAAAATTCACCGCTGAGTTGAAGTAAACTTAGAGGAGGCTATGACCTGGTTGATAAAAACTTTGTTCTAAATTTGAAAGTCTGCTTAACAGTATAGTAACTTAACTGTAGAACATATATACGACACCCATGCAGAGAGCACACTATGCAGTCTGCAATCTCAATAAGTAAGGAATATAAGAGCTTACCACTGCCCGCCACTACCGTGGCAACCCGCACAGCAGTTTCGTCCGGCACTTGCACCGCCTCCACCCCAGAAGTGTCCTCCTCCACCTCCGCGCTGGGCCCAGCACCAGATGTTCCACCTACAAAGTACATTTAAGAATGTTAGATGTCATAGACATACACCACTCACTAGTATTTTGTCTAGGAATGAAGAAATGTGAATACAGAAACCAATCTAATAATTTGTGACTGTCTACTCTAAAGTAAAAATGTCCCTTTTTCCAGGGAAGGGTGTTGTCTTGCTGCACTTTTTGGCACAACTGATGAATGCTTGCTTTTTAACACGCACCATTTTTCTCATAACAGACAGAAGCTTCACTTCTAAGAACAAATCATCATCACTAGGACGGAGTGACCAACAATTCAGCACCAAAAAGAAAAATTAAAGTTCAAACCAGGTGAGGGCTCGGCTTGCCCACAATAAATGTGTGAAATAAATCACTAAGCACTTTTCCATTTTTAATCAACCGTTTTTGGTCAAGAGTGAATGAGCGAAAGGTTTTGCAATTTGCAAGCATGAGTCCATGCCTCTGACACTTCTGGACTCTGACTCCGTACTCTTGTCCTGCGTTGGATAATCATCAATGGGGATCAATCATCGATGAATTCGGAGCTAAATGACTCTGCCACACTAGCAAGTCAGTAAGGAGATTGGGGGTTCTTCAAAGTCTGATATCACTGAGGTATGTGGAAAGTCTACCTGCGCCTATTATAATTGATAAACAATGCACTATTTAGTGTCCATAGTTCTGTTTGTGCAGATTTGTCCCTGCAACAGTAGTAGTATGGATGGTCCTCCTATCCAAACCAAAAGTAAAGTAGTATCTTATACTTTCTTGGTGTTCATTCACCTTTTTATTGTTGGTAATTGTCAAAGCATAAACATTTAGAAGACTTGAAAAGACATTATGGACAATCCCAGAGGACTGCACTCAGTGCATAGAGCTATTGCTGACTAGAATGGGAGTTTCGTTTAACACCTTTTGCCAAATGTGCAATCTTAGTTAGCTACACAGACAGACTAATAACTAAGAATAATCTAGTAATTCCACAGGACGTCATAGTAGAGGCAGGATAAGAATTTAGATACAGTCTATAAGAAGATCAAAGACGATTTAGAAAAAATCGAATGAGGAACGCTAGGAAAAAATAGGTACTCTATATTAAAATTAAAACTTACCGGGGCCAGCAAAGGAGCCCTTGTCTGACCGATCCTGGCCTTGAACAGCAGCAGCAGCCGATAACCCCTCCTCCTCTGCCGTCTTGCCCCTGGGGGGAGCTGATGTACAACATGAAAGAAAGAAAGACCCGAAAACATGGATGATTATTGTCAACCAAATCAAACATTTCAAAAGAACAATAACAAAATATTTTGCCGAAATAGCAAATAGACAACTATTCCACAGGATATATTGACCTATCTCATGTGGTCTACTACGATATTAGTATTGCTTGATTTGCGGACCGTCGACTTGGAAAGTTATGTAACTCACTAAACAAACTACTAAAAAGGTCCGCAGCACGTGAAGTGACAGACAAACTCCATCGTGATTACAGATCAGCGACAACACTAAAAAGTTTCCTACTACATTAACCAGTCATTAAAATACTCAAACTATCAATCCACCACCTCTATTTCTTCTTATTGCCAGGTGTACAAAGGAAGTACTGGACTTGAGTCTGTAGGGGCAGATTTACAAGCCCCTTGCGGCTCTTTTGCTCCATTGTTGCGTGACTTTTGTGACGCAGCCGCAGAACAAAAGAGGCGCCATGGTGCGGCGTATATTAACAACGTGACGCATATGGGAGATGCATCACGTTGTAAAGCCCTGCGCCATCAGGGGGCGTTCCGGCGCAAGGGAGGGTGTTCCTGCGCAGGAACGCATCCTAAAAGTGGCTGAGAGAAAGCTACAAGATTTCAACCAGTCAATTTTAGGACAATGATGCGTGACTCAAACCCTGCGCCTGCTTGAAGCAGACGTACGGCTTGACGCAGCATTGGGGAGATAGGGCACCCCAGAGCATTGCTGGAGCTGCGCCATCGTTGCGATGCAACTCCAGCAACAACAGATGCGTAACGCTTCGGTGACGTTTTGGGCCCATGCTACTTTGCAGGGATGCGCCGGTAATTGAAAATCTGACACTTAGTGTCTAGAATTACGCAGTTCTTTAAACTACACTCATACATAATTTCTCAGGCCAATGAAATTAACACAAAATCGAAAACAAATAAGCATAGTAGCAACGCTACTGAGAAGGAGAGCAGTGCACATGAAATGCACAGAAGATTTTGAAATATAATTTACCTACAATGTAATCAGCAGCATTATTGCTCTTGGTAAAAAAACAAAAATTTGCACTATAATAACACACAGAGCCGGAGAAAACAGAGTAGTGATGAAATAGCTACTACTACTCACCAAGCCCGGGGAACTCGATGCTGAGCATGTCGAGCAAGTCGTGTTCCCAGTCCAGGAGATCCGTCCAAAGGTGGGTGGCCTGGTTGTAGGTGCGCCGGACCCGAGAGTGTTGATACATGGCCCGGCACACCTTCTCCCACCGCTTCCGGCGCTCCGGAGCCCGTAGCCGCTTGCGATCTTGCCGCCTGCCATGATGGTCCTGGGGAGGCGGCGCTGGACATAAAACACTAGTGCGGCCACCTCCTCCGCGCTAAAAATCTCCCGTGGCATCACTAGCTCCCCGCTCAATCGCCCGCACGGGAGCCGGGCACGGGGTGCGGGACCCTTCCCCTTCTCGGGCTGCTTCCCTGCTCCCTTTACCATGGTCTGGGCGTAAAGGAAGGTAAATAATAAAGAAGATATTGAATAGGGAAGAAGATAAAAAAAAGAGTTTAAAAAAGTAGTTTAAAATTAACCAAAAGTAGCAGAAAACACAAAAATATAGAGCTAGAAAAATAGAGGGATAGATAAGTAAAATAGATTAAAAAAAACTTCAAACAAGCAAAGGATGGCAGAGATTGACAGAGGATACAGAAAGCATGCCCAGAACCATAGAAATGAATGAAAAACAAGATGGCCGCGCCCGTTCACGACCGCGTGGGTAACTTCGCGCGAGATTTCCCTCGCGATCACACGCAAACTTGTACTAACGAGCCGCACACTTTGCGAGATTGTAGATTAAATCAAAACTCTTTTGATTTTTCTGCATGCCATCATCATTCAATAGTTTTTATATATATTGATGGATCCGGCATGGCGTTGCAACTCCCCTTGTGTTGACACACTGGTGTTACATTTAGATCGTTTTTGCTATGTTGTGAGCATGACATTTTGGTTTGGGATCTTCCCATAATATGTGAAATGGGAATGGATGGGGGAGGTACGGGAAGAAAATGTTTCCATTTTAATACAGTTTCTTACACTTATGATATGCTTCCATACTGGGCAAGTATATAATTTGATTTACATTATGATCCAAGTTTTTGCCTATGAGCGTTAACAGCAGACTTCAACAATCTTACATTAGTATCATGGAATGTGCAGGGACTTAATAACCCTCGCAAAGGCTAACAGGTGGTACAACACTTGCAGAGACACCAAATAGGCTATGTATTCCTGCAAGAAATCTACCTGTCTCCCGATACCCCCTCAGTCTTGGCCAAGACATTGAATCCACACAGAGGTGTTATATTAATACATAAACTAGTCCCATTCAGCCAGTTGGTAGTGAAATGTTACAGGGAGGGTTGTTATCTAATGGTAAAGGGTCACATGCTGGGACACACCATCATTTTAGTGAATGTATACACACCCAACATAGATGACCCCGATTTTTTCTTAGAGCTCACAGCCCAAGTAGAACATATGGAGATCACACAGATATGTCTGGGAGACAATCTGAACATTTATTAGACCCTATTTGAAACAGCACCTCACCCTCCGGGGAGTAGGGCTTTCTCCCGCATATCTCAGCCTGTCATTTTTGCTGGACGTTTAGTCTGGAATCCGATAGAGAGAATTTTAGAGTCTCTCTGTTGCAGGTATTTCTTAGAGCACTTAGAATGTCTTCCTTAAGAGATATCCCTTTGTGCTCTTTTTGCCTAGTTCAGAGTTCAAAGGAAGAAGCATGAAGAGAATCAAGTAAGTCAAATTCTTCCTTTTAATAATGACCTTCACCCCACTCAATTCTTGGTGATTATTATTTATTGCGAGAAGATTTTTGAAGACAGAAAAACCTTTTTGGTGATAAAAGTCAATACATCTAGAGTGTGGATTCAACTCTCTTGTTGGACTTCACTTATTGCTGCGCAACTTAGTATAAAGTACAGTTATTCAGAACTAAAAACCGCACAGCTATTGTTTCCATGTAGAAATAAATATACATATATTTATACTTACCACCAGGATATTAGCAGCAATATCTAAGAAAAGAGACAAGAAAAGACCGAAAGAACTAAGTAAATATATATATATAGTGAAATCAACTAACATTAATTTCTACAAAAATAAAGGAGAGAAGCTCGACCACATCTGGAACATCTGGTAATAGAATTGACCATAAAGAGAGAGGTGTTATAGGGGTTTGTGGGAAGTGAATGGGAGGGGCAAGAAAAGAAGTAGGAATTTTGTGTTTTGTGCTTACAGGTGCTAAGGAGACCCTAGCTGGGTATCCAGTTTGGAAGAGGCACAGCAGTGGCAGTCTCTCTGGTTTTTCCCAATTCCCCTTTCCCCCTCTTTACTCCAAGCGGATATCATTATCAACTCGCAGTGGAGTTTGGGAGCTGCACAAAAGCTCTTCTGCTCCTGTCGAAGCCGAGTTCAGGTGTGTGGTACTAACAGAATATAACCTGGAAGACACATAGCATCACATGTACTCTCTACAAACTGCATACACACACAACTCAGCATATCACAACATATGAACTTGTCTTGATTACTGGTGTTTATCGCCCAGTTTCCTCAACTGGTCCGCACTCTGTTGGACCACTCGCCTGTTTTAGTAAAGATACATATTGCTGCGGGCAGGTGGATTCAAACACAAACTGAGATTTCTCGACATGGCCCTTAGGGACGAAGTATTCAAATCAGAGCTGTGCCAAGCAAAAGTAGACTATTTCGAATAAAAATAAAAGAATAAAAATATATTCCTCTTATATAAGATACAAAAATGTACCTGGTCTTTTCATTTCTAAATGCCCAATCTATGGTTTGAACGTTTGCAACGTTGTTGTACACCTGGCTCTAGGATGCACTTTTATCTGAAATACTACTCCTTACTTTGAACATTAAAATCAAATGACTTCAGAGGATAAAATCAATTTGGACTGAAAAGGTGTTTCATCTTTGCTTACGTTTGAAGTTAATTAACTTTCTTGGCTAAAGTATTTATGTTTGCTCTCTTTAATGGAATCAGTCCACTGGATAACCAAGGGAAAGATTCCATTGCATTTCTATTCCCTTTAACGAGGAGCTCTCAAATAGCTTTTTGTAGCAAATGTGGTGGGAAAAAAAGCAATGTTGCTGTCAATGAAGAATGTTCTGGTGGCGTAAAGGTGAAAAATTCATGCACTATTAATCAGAATTGTAATTTATTCAGAAGATTGCAGGAAGCTTCATGTAGGAAATGAACAACATTTCACTTGGTTTGCTCACATTTGACCCGGTCTGTTTTACTGCACTAGACCTCAGTGTCCCTTACCCTTGCTAAACAGGAGTAAAGTGCAGCTGCTCCCCTTTTAAACATGGTAACATTAGTTAAAACCCATTTTGCGCAATTAACTTTCTTATAAGGTATGGTAAATCTGCAGAAATACACCACCGGTATGGAAAATTCAATACCATTTGTGGATTACAGCTCCTACCTAATAAGCCATCTATTACAGGGACTCTGAAAATATGACTTTGGACCTGCCCCGTGTAGCCTGACAGCAGCAGCATCTTGAACCTTGCTGCACAGACCTTTCAAAATCAACTGTTCGAATGTAGCTAAGGATAATTTAAAATTTAAAATAAATCACTTCTCAGCACATCTTGCTACACACCAGGTAGGGTGCATAATACTCATGAACAGAACATTTCTGACATTTAAAATGGCATTTTGTCCCAGTGTCTAGAAAATAAACGACATGGTCGTTGGTAAACCTGTAACTGGTACATAAGAAAAGGCAGCGCATAGATTATACCTTTTATATGTTTTGAATTCTACCAACTATGGATTCCATTTTAAGACTTATTTTTATATTTGATTAAAATACATTTTAATGGTTGAGTCAGATCTTATTGAATATATATGAAATGTAATTTTTGGAGTTAGAAAAGTCAACATGTTTGCTGTGTATGGAAGAGTCTCCAAAATTGCAGAGCATCCTTAATTGATAACCACTTGGATTGTGGAGCATTTCGGATAAATATTGATGTAAATAACTATCTGATGAATACAAAAATAAAACTAATATGTTATACACATATAAATAGATTGCAGCTCAAGCACCATCGAATTTCATAGAGCCTTTCTTTTCATGGCATAAAACCGAACCTGAGGTGCTTTCATTGAGCTGTGCTATTTATTTATCAAGTTCTGCTTTTTGTATTCTGTGTCGGCGCAGTAGAGCTCCTAGTGTGTATAATTCTGTTTAGACTCAAATTCTTTAGGATGTTGGGTTTTCCCATTGCAATAGTTTATTTCTTTAGCATGGTCCTGAGAGTGGTGTATTTGTACCTTATCTCAAATTTATGATTAGTCACCATTGTATTGTCTTCATTGGGTGGCTAACGTTGTATATTATGGATGCCCTAATTCCCAAATTCCCACCCCTCCTATTGGCAGAGAAAGAAACATCAGAGGACCATCTACCTCAGTGGTATAAGTAATGCAGAGATGTATCTAACTGTAAAGGGCCCAGTACAGTTAGAGTGATAGATGAGTGAGTAGTGATAAAACGAAAAATAAATACATTTATAATACTTTCGCTGCATCAAACCTTACACCCACTGTCTTCTCTTCCAGACTTTGGACATCATCAATATAGGAGGGGGAACATCCTTTACAACGCGGATGTTACCCCGCAGTGCAGTTACGACGCGTCTTTTACAACGCAAGTCGTAACCACGACTTGCGCTGGAGGGCGCTCTAGGATAAGGAATAGTAGATTTACTATTCCAACACCTTCCCTACTGTACGTAGGCTGGTGTTGGAATAGTAAATTTAACTATTCCGAAGTCCAGCACCCCTACAGCGCAAGTCGTGTTAACGATTTGCGTTGTAAAATACGCGTTGTGAAGTAATACAATGCGCTACTTCTGGAGGCTCCAAAAAATCTGCTGGGGAAGTTACAACGGGTGCAGAATATGGCTGCCAAGCTGGCTCTTTCTCGCCCTAATTTCAGCTCCTCTACTCTAGCTTTAAGAGATCTTCATTGGCTTCCGGTGCACTTGCGTGTACTGTATAAGGCGGCGTGTCTGGTGTTCAAGGCGGTACATCGACAGGGTCCAGTGTTATTACAGAACATGTTTGCCTGGTACTCCGCCTCGCGGCCTCTTCGCTCTTCTTCGGCACAGCTGCTGGTGGTCCCGAGGTTTCAGAGAGTCAGGATGGGCAGCCGCTCATTTAGTGTTAGAGCGGCCAAACTTTGGAACTCCCTGCCACTCTCTTTGAGAAGCCATAGGGATTACCTTCCGTTGTCAGAGTCCACAATTCTTACCACGTCTTGTCTTGAAATACTTGCTCAGGAGCAGAAGATGCTAACCTTCAAATTCTTCAGAGTTTAAATAAATTCCAACTCTAATTAATTCAAATGGGGGAAAGGGGAAGTGGATAAAATAATAAAGAACAAGAAGAGACTGTCCGGGACCCTCTGGTTTCCACTCGATTCTTCTGTCAGCTTGTAATCAGCTCACCCAAGAAATCTAAGGAAAACTAAACACACAACAAGAATTATAAGCTCCTTCCTCCTACTCTAATCTACTCTGTCTCTGTATACTAATTCTGTTAACCTACCCAAGATCTTGGAGTAACCTGCCTCTCTTCTTTAATGTGACGCAGTTCCTATTTGTAGTTCAGGAATCAACATCTGTAAGATATTAGACTAAGGTTAGTTCTATTCTTTGCATACACTATGTATCGTTTTTTAAGTGTCTTTCCGCTACCTACCAACTAATTACTTTTGTTGCTTCTTATTTTTTCTTTTAGGTAGAATTAGAAGTACTCAAGAATGGTCAGCTTCTTGAGTTTATAAGATGAACTTCTTTTATTTCTATGGGGTTCCTCAGGTAAGTTTATCTGTTTCTTTTATTTTCAATGTCTGTCAAATATCCGCTAGTCGATATGCTTATTTAAAGTCTTTCTTTTCTTTTCTTTCATTCAGGATACCAACTAATCCTTGATTATTATTATGATAGTCTTTTCAGGTAAGCATGTATTCAAGATAGAATTCAGACTTTATCGCTACTTAGCAACCCAAAATTCTACTTAGCTTCGTCTTCGTGTTTCCGTCTCAGAAAGCCTCCAAGCAGCCGCTCCGACGCTCTGCCAACGAGGAAACCGAAGTCTTACTGGATATTGCTCGACTGCACGGCGCTGGAAGAATGAAGTTTCTCAGGAAAGTGTTCGACAGTTCTGTCGCTGAGGAGAACAAGGTTTCTCTGTATACAGTTCTACTGAACTGCCGGTGAAGAGACTCGACTTTCACTTTAGGAAGTAACTACGAAGCACAACGCCTGTCTCTTAATGCATGCCTCTGGAAAAAACAATGTTTCTCTGAAAACTGTGGGTGAAAACTAACTGTAACTCGGAGAATGACTTGCTGAGAACCGTTCCGGGTAGAAGTCTCGGTGAAGTGCGCAATTCTACAGTTGAGCGCGCGTCATCTCAATTCCCACCAGGAAGGTTTTTGAACAACTAGACCGCCAACTTCGCCCCAATGGCGGCCATCTTAGAATTCCGGATCCGCCACCTTTCAGTCCAACTCAGGCTTCCATTTGATTCTTCTCTGCTACTTTGGCAACGAGAGAAAATCGAGTCGCCTACAGGTCTACATTGTGTCTTTACCAAGCCATGGATCCTGACAGTACCCCCACCAAAGAAGGTCCTCCCAATCTTGGTTTGGTAGGATACCGTTGATGAAAAAGTCTCACCAGCCTTGGAGCATGAACATCTGACTCCAACTCCCAAGACCGCTCCTCCGGACCATAGCCTTTCCAGTGAATCAAATAGTACAGTTTCCCTCTCAACCACTTGGAATCCAGAATTTCCTTGACCTCAAACTCCAATTCAGTTTCCACTTGGATAGGTCTTGGTGGCAATTCTTTTCTTAAACCTGGGTCTGCCTTTTTCAAAAGGGAAACGTGGAACACAGGATGAATTCTCAGTTTGACTGGCAAGTCCAATTTGTAGGTCACAGGATTTATCTGTTCTATTGTTTGATAGGGACCAATAAATCTAGGTCTAAATTTACGATTACCTTTTAACCTAAGATTCTTTGTGTTCAACCAGACTTCGTCTCCTATTTCTAACGGAGGGGGTTCTTTTCTCTTTTTATCAGCATAATGTTTATATCTTTCTTTAGCCTGTGCCAGGTTCTGTGATGCAGATTTGTGAACTAGACTTAGGTGAGACACTAAATCCTTAACTGCTGGGACTGAGAGTTCTGTATCTTGCACTATGGAATTAGGATGCCTACCATTATTCAAATAGAAAGGAGAATACCCTGTTGACACATTTCTTGCATTATTATGAGCAAACTCTGCCGTCCACAAATAATCTGCCCATTCTCCTTCCTGTTTCAATGAGAACAACCTTAAGTACTGTTCTAGCTCCTGGTTCACCCTTTCTGTTTGCCCATCTGTTTCAGGGTGAAAACTGGTGGAGTATCGTGTCTCGATTCCCAATCCGTTCATAAAGGCTCTCCAAAAATGGGAAACAAACTGGGTTCCCCTGTCAGATATAATTACTTTTGGTATACCATGCAGTTTAACTATCTGTGTACTAAAATGATTAGCTAACTGCTTGGCCGTTGGAATTCCTTTTAGTGCTACAAAGTGAGCCATTTTAGAATATGCATCCACTGCCACTAACACTGTGTTAACCCCTTGACAGGATGGCAAATCAGTTATTAAGTCTAAGGTGATTGTGTGCCAAGGAAAAGGAGGGGTGGGCAAAGGTTGCAATAATCCCTTAGGAGCTTGCCGTTCTGATTTTCCCTGAGCGCAAATCTCGCAAGTTCTTACATACTGTTCTATGTCTTTATTCATTTGTGGCCACCAATATTTTCTCTTGATTAAGTCCGCCGTCTTAAGCTCTCCTTTGTGTCCAGCCAACAAGTCATCATGGCATTCACGTAATGCTTGTTTTTGTAATACTTGAGTTGGTAAATATAATGTTCCTTCATAATATGCCAAACCATCAAGCACTTCTCTCCCATCTTCTTGTAAGGCCCATTGAATTAAGGGCTTGAGCAATCTGTTCCTTAAAACTCAAGGTATCTGTGACACAAATGATTTTTGAATCTGGAATTATGGGTTGGGTCTGCATTAAGTTCTTATCTTCTCCTGTCCCCATTCGTGACAAGGCATCCACCTTTCCATTCTGAGCTCCTGGTCTAAAAGTGATTATGAAATCATAATCCGCAAAGTACAATGACCAACGAAGTTGTCCAGGAGTTAGGGTTCTGGCTGACTTTAAAAATGTCAAATTACGGTGGTCCATGAAAACTGTCACTACATGACGAGCTCCCATAAGGTAATGTCTCCATTCCTTGAAGGCATCTGTTATCGCCAATAGCTCCTTTTCTGTGATCGTGTAGTTAACTTCTGCAGGGGTTAATTTTCTTGACCTATAAGCGACTGGGTGTAGTTGACCTGTTCTTTTATTTCTTTGGGAAAGTACTCCTCCGACCGCCAAGTCTGAAGCATCCGTTTCAACATAAAAAGGCTCCGTTGGATCTGCATGTAGAAGTATGGGTGCCAAAGTAAATTCTCTCTTCAGCGCACCGAAAGCCGACTCAGCTTCTTCAGACCATTCTAAACATACTCCCTTCTTTAGTAATTGAGTAAGTGGTAGAATTCTTAGTGAAAATTCACTGATGAACCTCCGATAAAAATTTGCAAAACCGATGAATGCTTGTACTTCTTTGACACTGGTTGGCGACTTCCATTCTAGGACAGCCTGAATTTTTCGCTTGTCCATATTGATTCCCGCTGGAGAAATTACAAAACCCAAAAACTCCACTTGAGTGACATTAAAAGCACATTTTCCCAGTTTTACAAACAATCTATTCTCACGAAGCTTCTGCAAAATTCTTCGGACTTGTTCTTGATGTTCTTGTGTATTTGCTGAATGGATCAAGATATCATCGATATATACAATTGCGCATTGGTCTATGAATTCACTGAGGACATCATTTATAAAATGTTGGAAGGCCGCTGGTGCGTTGCATAACCCATAGGGCATGACCTGATACTCAAATAATCCAAATCGGGTCCTGAAAGCCGTCTTCCATTCATCTCCTTCTCTGATGCGAATGAGATGATAGGCCCCTCTTAAGTCCAACTTGGTGTACACTTGCGCCCCTTTTACCTGATCCAACAAGACGCATATGAGAGGAAGTGGGTATCGATTTTTCTTCGTGATCCTGTTTATTGCTCGGTAGTCAATGCACTTTCTCAACTCTCCTTCTTCCTTCTTAGGCACAAAAAACAGAGGCGAAGATACCGGCGATTGAGATGGACGAATTAACCCATTGGCCAAGTATTTGTCAAGATACTCCTTCAAATGTTGATGTTCCTTCTCCGTCAAAGCGTAGACACGACTACATGGCATGTTAGCTCCGGGTTCAAAATCAATTTTACAATCATACACCCGATGGGGTGGCAATTGTTCAGCTTCTTTTTCACTAAACACATCCTTGAAGTCTTGGTACTCTTGCGGTATAGGTTGTGTGTTAATCACACACACCGACGCTTCTGCAGAGCATAAAGAATGCGCTGGATTCTCCTTTGTTGTTCCGCACTCATCTCTGAAACAATTTTCCTTGCAGTACGTTGAGTTCATTTCAATAGTTCTGTCACTCCAGTTTATGGTGGGATTGTGCTCAGTGAGCCAAGGAAGTCCTAGGATCAATTGAAACTGGGGAGCGTCAATTAAGTTGAAATGAATATCTTCTTTGTGCCCATCTTCTCTGATTAACTGTACCAATTCGGTATGACTAATGATGGGTCCTGACAAGAGATTTGTTCCGTCTATTGCTCTAACTGGTTCACTTTTTGTCTTGATGATTGCGTCCAGTCCTACCATTGCTGCAAACTTCAAGTCACAGAAGTTTCCAGTGGCTCCTGAATCAACCATCACTGCCACTCCTTCCAAGGTCTTCTGACGGAATTTTATAGTCATTGAAAGTATCAAGTGCGGTGAGGATGACTGCAAGGTGTTTGCCAATTGATGCTCTGGTGGAGTTGTTTCTAAACTCGCAACCTCCTGTACAACTCCTTCTACAGGGGGTACTTTTAGGTTTTCTTGGACAGTTTCGCACAAAGTGTCCACTTGAACCACAGTACATACACAAATTGCTGGTTCGTCTTTTTTCTTTCTCTTCCTTGGAAAGTGGACCCCTTATAGTTCCTATCTGCATAGGTTCTGGCACTGATGAACCTTCTACAATCCTTCCAGCTTCTGGTTTTACTCGATCAAATCGGGGAACTACATTTCTAAACTCCCGTTTCCTCTCCCCTCGTCTTTCGCCTTGACGGAAGTCCAATTCCAGTACCAGATCAATAAGGGCTGAGATTTCAGTAGGACGGTTCGGTATTTGCGCCAATCCGTCTTTTAATTCATCACGCAAACCTCGATAAAATATTGCCGTTCTTTTACTCTCTGGCCAATCGGTTTCCATAATGAGCTTATTGAACTGGGCCAGATAAGCCACCAGATCTCTATTTCCCTGTTTCAACTCCAACAACTCGTTATCCACCGCTTGGGAAATTCTTCTTCGGTCAAATATCCGCAGGAATTCCTTTTTGAATTCGTCAAAATTTTGTAACAGAGGATCATCTCGTGATACAATGGGCATCGACCACGCCGCTGCGTCTCCACTAAAGTATGATAAGATAAATGCTACCTTAGATTGCGCATCAGGGAAGATGGAAGGGCGGCACATAAAATGCAAGGAGCATTGCATCATAAATATTTGTGCCTTTTGTGGATCTCCACTGAATCTTTCTGGGGCTGCCAAAGGAATAACAGGAGACAGGGAATGTATAACCTGTGTAGTTAGCCTATTTGCATCTCCCGCTGAAGTAGTGGGTCCCTCCCTGTCAGTGTGATGTGGTTGCCTTATCTTCTGTGCTAACTCAGCTGTTTCTTTCCTGGAATTTATGACTTCCTGTCTCAAACTGCGATTTTCTTCTTTTACTGCTACCAACTCTTTCTGTATGGCGTCTAAAACCACCCCCAAATTCTGCAAATTAACACCCTCAACCATTCTGCTCGGGTGCAAGTTTTATAACGTGGGCACTTCACTCTGTCAGAGTCCACAATTCTTACCAAGTCTTGTCTTGAAATACTTGCTCAGGAGCAGAAGATGCTAAGTCCCAACGCCCACCTTCAAATTCTTCAGAGTTTAAATAAATTCCAACTCTAATTAATTCAAAGGGGGGAAAGGGGAAGTGGATAAAATAATAAAGAACAAGAAAAGACTGTCCGGGACCCTCTGGTTTCCACTCGATTCTTCTGTCAGCTTGTAATCAGCTCACCCAAGAAATCTAAGGAAAACTAAACACACAACAAGAATTATAAGCTCCTTCCTCCTACTCTAATCTACTCTGTCTCTGTATACTAATTCTGTTAACCTACCCAAGATCCTGGAGTAACCTGCCTCTCTTCTTTAATGTGACGCAGTTCCTATTTGTAGTTCAGGAATCAACATCTGTAAGATATTAGACTAAGGTTAGTTCTATTCTTTGCATACACTATGTATCGTTTTTTAAGTGTCTTTCCGCTACCTGCCAACTAATTACTTTTGTTGCTTCTTATTTTTTCTTTTAGGTAGAATTAGAAGTACTCAAGAATGGTCAGCTTCTTGAGTTTATACGATGAACTTCTTTTATTTCTATGGGGTTCCTCAGGTAAGTTTATCTGTTTCTTTTATTTTCAATGTCTGTCAAATATCCGCTAGTCGATATGCTTATTTAAAGTCTTTCTTTTCTTTTCTTTCATTCAGGATACCAACTAATTCAGGATTATTATTATGATAGTCTTTTCAGGTAAGCATGTATTCAAGATTGAATTCAGACTTTATCGCTACTTAGCAACCCAAAATTCTACTTAGCTTTGTCTTCGTGTTTCCGTCTCAGGAAGCCTCCAAGCAGCCGCTCCGACGCTCTGCCAACGAGGAAACCGAAGTCTTACCGGTTATTGCTCGACTGCACGGCGCTGGAAGAATGAAGTTTCTCAGGAAAGTGTTCGACAGTTCTGTCGCTGAGGAGAACAAGGTTTCTCTGTATACAGTTCTACTGAACTGCCGGTGAAGAGACTCGACTTTCACTTTAGGAAGTAACTACGAAGCACACCGCCCGTCTCTTAATGCATGCCTCTGGAAAAAACAATGTTTCTCTGAAAACTGTGAGTGAAAACTAACTGTAACTCGGAGAATGACTTGCTGAGAACCGTTCCGTGTAGAAGTCTCGGTGAAGTGCGCAATTCTACAGTTGAGCGCGCGTCATCTCAATTCCCACCAGGAAGGTTTTTGAACAACTAGACCGCCAACTTCGCCCCAATGGTGGCCATCTTAGAATTCCGGATCCGCCACCTTTCAGTCCAACTCAGGCTTCCATTTGATTCTTCTCTGCTACTTTGGCAACGAGGGAAAATCGAGTCGCCTACAGGTCTACATTGTGTCTTTACCAAGCCATGGATCCTGACATCCGTTTAGGAAAGCGTTAAAAACGCATCTCTTTCCAAGAAATGTTTGAGCTGTGAAAAGTGTTGCTGACTGTGGTTCAAGCGCCAGGATGCCCTTTGGGTAACAGGATCGCGCTCTATAAGTATACAAAATAAATAAATAAATAAATAATACATCGCGTGGTAATAACGTACATCCATATAGGAGGAGCCCTATGTTCTTTCACACTGCTTCTTTTAGGCTGACCCATTCACTCTAATTAGAAGAAATATGGTTCACTGGCAGTACCCTGGGTCCTTTTGGTACAGGGAAGAAAATAATAGCATTAAATCCCTTTGCAAAAAAGCCCAAAGTGTCATGGAAGCTGTACTTCTACGACTGTAGAAAGAGTTTGTTGGTACTACCAACAATTTTTAATCTGTAGCAAGACATGTTCCTATTACTGTCAAAAAGGAACTAAAAGCTCTTTCAATTCTATAAAATAAATTGTTTAATCATAGTGCCAGTGCTACCTTATCCTGGCGTCTGAGAAAGTTTGAGAAAAGCACTCCACCTTCTGATAAAAAAGAGAGAAAACACCTGCTTGTGTTTCTTCTTTAGGATGTCTTGTCCTCTTGTCTTCCACCTCATTACTAAGGCAGAATTCTCCACTCTTTGTGTTTTTATTAAATTCATGTAATACAGTTCTACAGAGGAACACTGCCCTATAAAAAAAATCATGCTTGTTACTCTTGTCATCACCAAAGTTTTTCCTAGAACAAGCTCTACTTGGAAAGAGGCAATTATTTTGCCATTGAAAACACCTTCACTTCCTACTAACATTGCCTTATATATCTTTTCCTTCAACTCCATTGTGCTTAATCAAAATGCACCTTCCTTCCTTCAGCAACAAACTTAGGTAGATCCCACTGTGGCAAGCTCCCAACGAGGTCACATAATATTGATAATTCTCGCTACAAAGTCTGGGTGAAATGTAAATTACTCTGTTATAATTCTTGCAATTTACATAACTTCACATTGCACTTGTTTTATGAAATTCCTGAATTTCCGCTACTACAACACTTTGCAAAATCTTACTGCAAGCTCATGGGAATAATTTGGGCGACTATAACAAGAGTAGCTGTTGCACGCACCACTTTTGTTTTATCCCAATTTCTTTTAATACAAAATGCACCCTTATGGTAAAAATTGCTGAAAGTACTCATTTTCCACTGAGATATAGTGCTGAATGACAGATTGGGACTTTGCATACTTACGCATAATTACGCCTAATTTTCCCAAACTTTCTAGCAACTACATGAAAGCAAATTATATGAATTTCACACACGCCAACTCGTTACCACTGTTGGGGATATTCTAGGTGACTGGCTGCTCTAGTACTGATGGATCAGTTCCATAGCCTGCGACACGGTCTCCCACTCTAATCCTCTAGGCTGGCAGACATTGGAGTGTACAGATCTGTTCTAGAGTCGTTTTTGGCAGTAGCTCCTTTTCATCCTAACTTTTGCTACTAGCATTGCAAGGTTCCTTAATATTGATCATTATATGTTTCGGCTCCTGTTTTATTGCTATGCTTATGATACACATTTGATTTTAATAAAAGTGGGTGAATCACTATTACTATTCAATTATTGTTTTCCTGACTGCGCCAGTGATTGCTGAATTGATGTAATTTGAAGCTTAATGTTGCAGACATTCTAATTCTGGGTGGCTCATCTCTCTCAGGTATGTTATGTTAGCAATTTGTAAAGCGATTGGTTATTCCCATCCGAAGGGTCTTGATACCAGATTGCAATCACCATAGCTATAAGTAGAAAGTTCCTTAGTTGGGGTCTTGGCCCTTTCTGAATAGCAGAATTTTCAGATGCTTACGAAAAAGACCCTCCGTGGGCTCTAATCTCAGATCGGAGGGCAGACTATTCCATTGTTTTGCTGCTAAGAATCTAAAGGAGCTACTTCCAAAGCGAGTTCTATGAAATTTCGGACACTGAATAGGCTTATTCCCCCTGATCGCAAACAGAGGTTGGGGAGATAGGGCTAGATCAGAGGACGGAGAAATTCAGGGCCTTTGTTATGAAGAAACCCTATGGACGAAACACACTGCTTCGAAAGAAATCCCTTCCTCAATGAGAAGCCAGTGTAGTTTGCTTAGGGCTAACCCCATTGTAGCTTATCTGGGTATGTTCAGTAGCAGATGAGCTGCCACCTTTTGTATAGTCTGGAGCATTAAAAGGCACCTCTTAGAGGCCCCTAAGTAAAGAACGTTGGAGTAATCTAGCCATGCTATCACAAGTGCCTGTACTTCAGTTCTTTTTGCAGAAAAAGAGAGAAGCCCCAGAATCCTATGGAGCATTTTCAGAGTGCCAAAGCACATACCTACAAGAGTTGGAATTTGATCTCCAAACGATAGAGCGGAGTGAACCAGACTCCTAGATTCTTCCCTTTAGGTTTCGGAAACAGGAGAGGGCCTAATTCATTTGGCTACCAAGATGAATACCAGGTGGACGGTTGTTTTCCTACCACCAACATCTCTGTTTTAGCAGAGTTAAGTTGCAGACAGCTGTTCTTCATTCAGTTGACCAGTACTACCAAGCAGAGTTGAAAATCATTCGCTGCCTGATGAAGGTTGAAAACCCCAAATCTTTGAGGTGGTCCATGTTCCTACAGGGAATGGACTATACAGTGGAACATAGAGCTGAGAGTAACCATGCCAATGCAGATGGACTCTCCAGATATTTCCACTTAGAACATAAAGACTCAACAGGTCAAGGTTAGTTTAATGTCCCTGCATTTGGGGGGAGTTATGTAGGAGAGTAGGCTCTGCTTCTTATAGTCACCCCCACTTTTTTCTGATGTTTCACTGTTTTTCAACTTTAGTATGGCTGAGGCCCTGCTATCCAGGACCCAAGCCTAGCTGCTTACCTTATATATGGTTTCTTAGGTACCAAAAGCATGGGTGCCCCAGAGGCCTACCTACCAAGGGCTGTAGCATATATTATGCCACCCCTGTGAAGCCTTCCAAAATGACACCAGAGGACTATTACTGCAGCCTGGGTAAGGTGGTGCATGCACCCCTTACTTAGACATAGGTTACCTATATCCACCTTAAATCACTACACACATACACCTATCTGTCACCCTATGGCAGGCCTTATCAATCCTGAAGGCAGGGTGCTGGGTTTTGTGTGAGAGGGTGCCCAGGCATGAGCAGGGCCCCTCTGCAGCCTTAAGAACCTATTCTCTAGGGCTGTTCTGTGATGCAGCCAGACCATATACTCTTAAGTGCATTATAACCTTGCTGTAAATGCTAGCTTTGGAATGGCTGCACAGAAACATGTTGTGTTTGGTGCCAAACACTTTCGAATCATACCCCCACCAGTCCTGGCAGTGGGGGTATTATTCCACCCTTCTAGTGGGAGAGACATGTGCCCACTCGTATACCCTGTACCAGTTTAAAAGAGCCCTGGCATAAAAAAATGGATGCTGCAGCCACAGACACGAGTCTGGCCTTCTGCTGTTGGAGGAAACTCAGGCATGGGAGGCCTGGACAATAGGTTTCCTGTCACAGGGAGGTGTCATCACCTCCCAGACAGGCTTTAGTGTATTGGGGCTCGGTGGGTGCACTCTGAGAGTGCTTTGAAGTTTGCACTGGGGGCATGTTTGATGGACCTGTGCATAGCCCAGTTCAAACCGTTTGCAGGGGACACCAACCCCTGCTCTGGCACGAAACTGGACAAAGGAAATGGGTGTTACCACCCCTCTTTCCCAACCCTCCCATAGGTGGGTCCCCAGAGTAAGTCCAACCCCTTCCTTGGGTATAAAAAACGAACCCCCGACTACAGGACTTTAAATTATACCTAGACGAAACTCTGCTTTAGATATCCTTGAACTTTGACGATCAACATGACTAGATGACTGTAGAATATCCCTTGGAGTAAAGGAGTTACTCCCCTGCTTGGCAGGCACCAACAACGCATCTGACCGGTCTGCATCTCCGAAGCTCCCGCCGGACTCTGAAGTAATTGCAGCCCAGGAGGTGATTTCCAGACTTCTCCGAGGCTGACCAGAGTCCTCAGCAAAGCTGAGACCCACAGCCCTCGTGAGTACCGTGGAACGGGAAGCCCTGGACACCGTGCACATATGCAAGTGCATCACCTTCTCGACATCCCTTGAGGCTGTGCATTGGTTTACTTATAGCCCAGACCCGAGCACCTTTTCCTCTGAAGATTGCTGGCCTACAATCAAGGAATGTTCTGTGAGCCTGGCCCTTTGTGTTTTTGCTCGAATTACCTTCGCAATCAATGATCCGTTGACTGGTGGGTCCCTGAGAAGGCAACTTTGACTTTCATTGAGTTTCCCTGGTTGCTCCAGATGTGCCCTGACTCTCCACGGCTTGTTGAGTCCCTCAGACCTTGCTGGTCCGCACTGAAGCATTTGTTCTCTTTCTGCATGGGTTATTGTTGCCAAGGTTTGTTGGGTCCAATCCGGTCACCGACTTCGCATCACTCGACATCCTTCGAGGGACTGGCGTCTGTGTTCCCACACTGCACGCGTTCCCCATGGGTCCCCTGTGTCACTACCTTTGGTGGTTCCCGGTGGCCCCAGCGATCCTACAGGCTCTAGGCCTTGTGTCTAGTCAAGTTGTGGTTCTTATACCACTTTCCTAATATATGGTTTGGTATGCCCCTAGGGCCCACCGTATATTGTGCTAATTTACTGTGTGATATTAAGTGTAACATATGGCTTTGACCTCTAGCCTCATAAAGAGACTAGTAGGGGGTGTTTAGAATAAAAACATATATTTTATATATATACCTGGTGTGGTTCTCCTTTCATTTGGTCATTCATTTTTTTTTATTGTCAAAAAAAGAAAAAAGGGGATTATACATACAATTTCAAGAACATGCAACTGAGAGATTAACTTTCAACAATAATGGAGGTAGAAGAACATAAACAGAACTATTCACATAGAGCGACTAATACATTTTCTTCTGAGCCTTTTCCGGAGTTATTAATAAGATCAAACAGTTATTTCAATTGACCAGTAGTGAGTAGTTTCTTTCAGGCCACTTACAGTGCCTCCCATATAGATCTATACTTCTGTATTGCTCTGCCCCTCTGACTTTCGCCAGAGCCCTTTCTCTTTCACCAGTTTCTTTAAGAATTATCCACGTTTCTATCTCAGTAGGAGGTGTTGGAAAAATCCAGGCTCTAGCTATCGCCAGCCGAGCAGCAATTAACATAATTTTCAATATTGGGCCATTCCCATCCGCTTCCTCTTTGTATCCCATCATCTTTTCAGTCACCGTAATTGTAATATCCTTATTTAGTCTAGTTTAAATTGTCTCTTGGACTCTATCCCAAACCTTCCCAAGTGTAGGGTGTGTTTAGAATAAATACATATGTTTATATATATACCTGGTGTGGTTCTCCTTTCATTTGGTCATTCAAGAGATAATAGACTAGTAAAACAAGCTGCTTTACATTCCTTTAAGACTTAGCCTGAAGGCTGCTCTCCCTAGTTACCACTAGGGTAGATTTCAAATAAGGTTGTCTTTAACCTATCACCTCTAAGGGGTTGTTTGGACTGGTGCAAGATGCCCACTATACCTAGTGGACAGCATATGCCAGGCCAACTTCTCACAGCAAGGCTCAACCATCTCTTCTCTACCCAGATTATAATGTCATGGTCCAGGACGCCCACTGAAAGTTCACGAGAGTCAAGGCCACCCTCAGGAACTTGGGACTGCGATATGGCATACTATACCTGGCGGTACAAAAGGGGGTAGTGATGAATGGAGCATCTGAGCCATTCAAACACTCACAAATATGCAAATCAGTCTGACCCTGTTCCGGTCCAGGGAAGGCATGGCTTGGCAGTTCGGGCTGGACTGTTCCCATGAGGCACAGGGTCAGACTGATTTGCATATGGCCATGTCTGAACTGGGATGGCAGAGTGGGCTAAAGAACGGTGATGGATCAAACCCAGATCTTTTGACTGGGTGTGAGTGTTTGATTGGTTCAGATGCTCCGTCCATCATCACCCCCTTTTGTAATAATATACCTGGCAGGGCTCTGGGTGGACATTGATGGCAGACCTCGAATTTTCAAAACACCGGCTGAGGTGCAGGAGTTCTGTCATACACTGTCTAAGAAAAAATCCACACAAGTACCTACCTCCCCTACCAGGTCACCCCTGGGCCCTGGTTCTGTGACCAGTGTAGATGTATTTTCCTCAGCTTAATATTTTTTTAACTAACGCAATGCACAGGTTATTCCAGTATATGTGGGACATTGTAGATTAAATCAAAACTCTTTTGATTTTTCTGCATGCCATCATTATTCAATAGTTTTTATATATATTGATGGATCGGTCATGGCGTTGCAACTCCCATTGTGTTGACACACTGGTGTTACATTTAGATCGTTTTTGCTATGTTGTGAGCATGACATTTTGGTTTGGGATCTTCCCATACTATGTGAAATGGGGATGGATGGGGGGTGGTACGGGAAGAAAATGTTTCTGTTTTAATACAGTTTCTTACACTTATGATATGCTTCCATACTGGGCAAGTATATAATTTGATTTACATTATGATCCAACTTTTTGCCTATGAGCGTTAACAGCAGACTTCAACAATCTTACATTAGTATCATGGAATGTGCAGGGACTTAATAACCCTCGTAAAGGCTAACAGGTGGTACAACACTTGCAGAGACACCAAATAGGCTATGTATTTCTGCAAGAAATCCACCTGTCTCCCGATAACCCCACAGTCTTGGCCAAGACATTGGATCCACACAGAGGTGTTATATTTTTTACTTGTAGAAACATAGCTTTATTTCGATATATTAGACATATCATCAAAAGCATTACAACACAATGAGACTTAAAAAAATACAATACATTTTAACATTTAATCCTCACTTTACAAATAGTGCAATTTGATACTTGATAAAAACATAAAAATGACAATAAAACATACACTTCAGAGTTAGAGCAGCTCTTTAACAAAAAGATCAATACAAGTAGGAGGTATTAGGTGGCTGGTACAGTTCGTGATTAATGGAGACTCAATTGCCTGGCGGATCTGATTCGCCACGTCCAACCTAAGAATTTTGCTAGGCAGCAGGCAAACATTGGACGGGCATCCGATCTTAAGATGCGCAAGGCCTCCAGATGAAATCTGGTACCTAGGTTCCTACATAGAGGTTTCAGCCAAATGCGCCGCGGGGCTGCATAGGCTGGGCACTCGAACAATAAGTGCGCAACTGACTCAAGCTTGTTGTCACAAAAGGGACAGTATGGTACAGTTTGCGCGGTGGCTTCCAGCTTGCTGTCAACTGGCCAAGAGGCAGCATGCCCACTCTAAATTTAAAGTATAGTGCCCTATCCCATGATTTGTGGATCAGATCTAAGTAGGGTTCCCTAACAGGGTGCTCTTTGACCATCAAAAATTCTCTGGTAGATCTACAGAGTTTAGAATCACTATTTCTCCCATTTACCACCCAAGTCCATTAGAGATTCTTTAGGGTCTGTTTGGTGGGGGAGGTTCTATTAACCCAGGCATCTCCAAGGCCAAGGTCATAAAGAAGCCGCATAACTTCCTTAAGCCAAGGGACCTTGTGCCAGCCAGGAGTTGAGAGAACTTCCCTCAGGCCTTCCGCATAACTGGACAGTTCTGGTACCCTCCAGATTCGTGCCCACAGAAGGAGGGGACGCAGCCTTGCCTGCTCGTTAATTGGACGTGTACCTGTGTCCAATAAAAGCGGGAGGGAAGGGGTGCTATGCGGAAGCCTCAAGAGATCTTTGTGGAAGTTGTTTTCCAAGCGCCTCAAGTAATCAACTTTCTGCACACCCCACAATTCAGACCCATACAGAACTGCGCTCACCGCCCGTGCCCTATATATATCTAATACAGCACCTACTGGTTTGAGGGACGAGGCACGTTGTTCCTTCAATAAGGCCCCTGTTATCCTCTTGTGAATCAAAAAGGTCTTTTGATGGTGGGACTTCCAATTCATAGAATCACAGAGGCGGATACCTAGATAATCAAACTCTTTTACCCTTTCTAGCGGGACTGAGTCCAAGGTGGGGGGAATAACAGTTTTCCTTGGGGGGTTTAGAACCAACAATTTAGTTTTGCCTACATTAATTGCAAGACCCCTAGAATCACAAAATGTCTTAAAGCTGGAGAGTAAAGATTGGAGGCCTATTGGGGTTTTTGAGATCAGGAGGATGTCGTCCGCAAATAGGAGGGTAGGAATTTTCCTGCCAGCCAGGGAAGGTGCATCAGCTGGATGTTTAAGTAAGTGCTCCACCACTCCATTAACATATAATGAAAAAAGAGTGGGGGCAAGCACACAACCCTGGCGGACACCCCTATTTACGGGAATATGTGATGTTTTTTGGCCCTGCTCTCCCCACCTGATCTGTGCAAAGTTACTCTCGTGAAACTTGGTAAGCATGCTAAGTAGGTAAGAAGGGATTCCCAAACCCTCCAAGACATTCCACAACTGGGCACGTGGGACCAGGTCAAAGGCAGTCCGTAAATCTATAAATGCGAGATACAGACTGCCCTTGCCCAGTACAACCACTTTCCAGTATAGCAGTAGTAAGCTAAATGTCTGTTCAATAGTCCCCACACCAGATCTAAAACCAGCCTGAAAGTCTGACAATACTAGGTTATCTTCAGCCCACTGTAAGATCCTGCCTAAAACTACCTTGCCAGCTACCTTCTGTGTGGAATCTACCAAACTGATAGGGCGGTAGTTAGCGGGGTCTTCCCGACATCCCTTTTTAAAGATCGGGACAACCTCCGCACCCTTCCAGGAGTCGGGGAGAGATCCACCCCTCAGCGCCGCGTTCAGTAGTAGGGCAATAAGCTTGCTCCACACCTCCGAGTTGGCCCTTATTAAGTCACCTGGGATGCCATCCGGTCCTGCCGCCTTATTAGGCACCAGGCACTTAATTGCCCCTTCAACTTCGCTGGTTGCAAAAAGGATGTCCTCATCCGAGTAGTCAACAGGCACTCGAGAGAGATCTGTCAATACATCTAAGGATCCCTCAGGGATAGCATATAGGTTGGAGAAATGGGCAAACCACGCCTCCCCCGTGATATTACAGGTCAAAAGAGAGTCAGCAGGTTTGTCTCTGTCTCGCAACAGTTTCCAAAAAGCCCTTGAGTCTTTCCTAGAGCTGGCCGTCATTAAATCTTCCCAGTATTTAGTTTCATAGGCCCCCCTAGCCATGGACATAGCTTTTTTGTAGCTCTTCCTTGCAAGGCTAATGCGGCACGGTACCTTGGCTTTTACTGCTAGTATAAGTTCTCGTTTAGCAGCAGAGCAGGTAGGAGAATACCATTTAGCTCTGTTCTTTGATGTAATCCTGTGCGAGGCCCCCGCTCTACCCTGAGGGACAACGAACAGCTCACTAAGTGCCAGGGTAGTTTCAGTGAACACGTTGCAAACATCCGAATTGCTAGGTTCCATTGTGTCTATACGCGTTTTCACAGATGACATTATCGATTTTGCTTTGGCCATCCTCCCCTCGTCTGCGGCAACCTTATTCCATTTTAGCCGCCTGCCGCAATTCGAGGGGACTAATTCATGGGAAGATTTCCATGTGTGTGGAGAAGGAATTGGGAACGTGTCTTCCCATGGGGTAGTCAGGACTAGTGGATTATGATCACTATCAGCTGTCTCTAGAACCTCCATGTCTTGGAGGTAAGGCCAGAGCTTGTGGTTCAGTAAAATATATTCGATACGTGAGGTGTGGCCCACCCTATTATAGGTGTGTGCCCCCCTGGTATCTGACTTTGATCTGCCATTGGTTGCTCTAAGATCGTATTCCATACAGAGGCCATTAATGTCTATGGCACTTTGAGTCCACTTTTTAATCGGGTTTAAAGAAAGCAAGGGAATACCTCTCCTAACGTCATCCTCCCAAGTGTCTAACATGTCGTCGCTGGCTAGTGGCTCAAAACAACAATTGAGGTCTCCAGCCAGTAAGACCAAGCAATCTGAATTACAGGACCTGAGCTCATCCTCAATTCCTGTAGAGGATAACAAGGAGATACTACCCCTTGCCCCCCTTAGGTAGAGGTTAAACAGTTCCAGCTTTAACCCTCCTTGGCATTGACAAGATAGTCTCAGCAGATCCGGAGATTTTGTTGGTATTTGCCTTATTGATAGCCCCAATGTGATACTAACCCAAACGAGGAGACCGCCCGAGGGGCGACCTTTGCGACCACAGTCTTTGGATGCGGGTACAAAGTAGGTAGTATAACCTACCCTGTGGCGAGGTTTCAGGCACCAGGTTTCTTGCAGAAGGCAAATCCCGAAGGGATCCACAAAAGTACTCCAATCGGGAGTATCGATGTTGCGTGCAAGACCTGCAACGTTCCAGCTTAAGAGCCTCAATAATGGGTTTCCTCCAGCACTCAGCCCCAATGGGGAAGCACATGCAGCGGGGCCAGAAACAGCACTATAATTTCTTGACAGTGGTAACGCTACTAAAGGGTCAGCCATATCCCCCAATGGAATTGAAATGTCCTCTTTCTTAGACAAGTTGGGTACCCAGGTGTCTTGAGTGCCAACATCAGTGATCTTTGTGCTAGTTAGAGATGACAACCGGTGCGATTTCAATGTAGTCATTGGGAGGGTGACAACCTCTTGCCCCGGATCCTCACTTATTTTAAAGATGGAAATTTTAGCAGTACTGTTTGTAGCAGGTTTAACCGCCAGAGGTGAAAGGTCAAGTGCCACACAAGGTAAGGGGGCCATAGCATAGGATGGAGAGACAACAGGCATAGAAAGTCAATCAACCTCCTCAAGGCACCCAAACCTATTAGAAGTTGGGACCCCAAGCCACCTTCTATTTGGGGCTTGCCACTTATTATTTACCCCTCCACTAGCCTGGTAGCGTACAGAAGACCATTCCCTCCCATGATTTTGGTTTAGACGTGGGGGGGTAAAAGAATGTTAGAGGCCTCGGTACAATGGTTGGATCTTCCCCAAAAGTAGACCAAGTGCATACGTGGTGGGCCGTGCGTGGGTCCTCAAAGGACACCACTATACAGTCACCTGGGCTAGATTTCCGTGAAGGGCCCACCCAAGGGACTCTACGCACCATCAGAATTCTGCTTCGCACATCATTTGGGATCGGTCTATTCACGTTTAGCCAGTGAATGACCTTGTTCTTCAGGGACCCGTGGTTTTCTTGCCAATTATTGTCGATTGCTGGCACGCCTGTCAGTATCACCACGTATGGATTTGCGTCTGGGGGGAGATCTATGTATCCCCCGCGAAAGTTGCTCCTATTGTGAGTGGCCTGGGATATTGAACAATCCGCTTTGGATGCAAAAGCCTTTGGGGCAACTCCTGTTTTATGATTTGTGGTTGATTGTACAATGGGGTGCTTAGGAGACTTTAATATAGGGATAGGAGGTTTAGTGATATAGCCCTTAGTGCGTGGTTTAGGTACTGGCCTAGGTGGGGATGCTGCATGGGCGGTAGTATTAGGTATCGGTGGAGCTGGGATATCGTCTAGAATACCATTGGTTTCCTGGCCTTGCAGACTAAGAGTTGCTAGTTCTATAATACTCTTTTCCACCTCTAACAGGTGGTTCTCAATACGTGAGAGTCTCAAGTCAAGTGGAGATAACAACTTTTTTAGGGTTTCCCAAACTATTTTTATAAAACCAACATCATTTCCTTCATGTTCCTCTAAATGTGTTCCAGAACCCTCTATTGTAACATTTTCCTCGGTAATTCCCAGGTCTGAGCTATCCTCATCTGTTTCAGTGGACATCTGTGGAGGAAGAGCGGGCCCAGCCTCAGTGCTAATCACCGGGGGATCACTAACATTGCATGGATGGGCCATAAGAACTTTGGCCTTCTTACGCGAAAAGGCAGACATTATATCGCGTTTCCTTTTGTAAGTTGTGCCCTTAGTGTTAGTGCAAGGTGAATTGTCATGCAGGTCTGGTAACTGTGGTGTATTAGTGTACAAATGATCTTGGTCTATACCAGTGGCGGCCCCGGGTGGGGGCTGACTTATGGCCTGCGGGTTGGGGCACAAAGTAGGTAATACAACAGGGGGAATGACTAAGGAATGGTGTACATCAGCATGCGTTAATATACATCGTGGGTTAGCTTGTCGCTCCGGAGTCAATGCGGCCGCAATATGGCCCAACGAACATTTTTTTGACTCGGCAATAACCTGGGACAATCTCCTTGCTGCTTCCAGATCAAGGGAAACACGTTTTTGCATTTTAGTGATTTCCTCATCTATGGCAGTATTTGTCCTCCTGATAAAGTCGTCTAGTGTCCCATTTTGCTTCTGGAGCCCCTTTGCCGCCCTGCTGCGGCTTACCCTTGTACACATCTCCAAGTGCACTATACAAAACAATTTTAACAGTAGACAGGTTCAGTTGAATATTACCAGAAAGACGGGGGAAGACGAAAGGGGGGTAGCCCAACCCAACCTCTTCTGACCTCGAACGGCCTCAAACGGCCCGCTCTTAGCCCGGTCTTCGCCCCGAGCTGCGGCCCGCCCTGCAGGAGTGTGGCCCCTGGATATAGGGGGCGTATAGGGCGGTGGTCGTGCCAGCAGGGAGAGCGGACCGGAAGGTGTCAGAAGGTCACGCAGGGACTCCTGGGCAATGGAGTCCCTGCTACGCTCGCAGCCCCGCTGGTCTCCGCAGCCCTGTCCGCAAGTTCTGTGGATGCCTCCTTCTGGGGCGGTCTGGTGAGAGGCGCCTATCCCCCTCAGGCGCTGCGGCACCCGCGAAGCGGGTGCGGCGAGGTGCTGATACCGGTGATGACAACAGGGAGCAGGCAAGTCCGTGTCGGAAATTCAAATGCGTGCGTGATCCCACTGGAGCTATGGGCAGCAGAGTTTAAATTCCTCTGGTGGGCGGTGGGCGTGCCAGCAGGGAGAGCGGACCGGAAGGTGTCAGAAGGTCACGCAGGGACTCCTGGGCAATGGAGTCCCTGCTACGCTCGCAGCCCCGCTGGTCTCCGCAGCCCTGTCCGCAAGTTCTGTGGATGCCTCCTTCTGGGGCGGTCTGGTGAGAGGCGCCTATCCCCCTCAGGCGCTGCGGCACCCGCGAAGCGGGTGCGGCGAGGTGCTGATACCGGTGATGACAACAGGGAGCAGGCAAGTCCGTGTCGGAAATTCAAATGCGTGCGTGATCCCACTGGAGCTATGGGCAGCAGAGTTTAAATTCCTCTGGTGGGCGGTGGGCGTGCCAGCAGGGAGAGCGGACCGGAAGGTGTCAGAAGGTCACGCAGGGACTCCTGGGCAATGGAGTCCCTGCTACGCTCGCAGCCCCGCTGGTCTCCGCAGCCCTGTCCGCAAGTTCTGTGGATGCCTCCTTCTGGGGCGGTCTGGTGAGAGGCGCCTATCCCCCTCAGGCGCTGCGGCACCCGCGAAGCGGGTGCGGCGAGGTGCTGATACCGGTGATGACAACAGGGAGCAGGCAAGTCCGTGTCGGAAATTAAAATGCGTGCGTGATCCCACTGGAGCTATGGGCAGCAGAGTTTAAATTCCTCTGGTGGGCGGTGGGCGTGCCAGCAGGGAGAGCGGACCGGAAGGTGTCAGAAGGTCACGCAGGGACTCCTGGGCAATGGAGTCCCTGCTACGCTCGCAGCCCCGCTGGTCTCCGCAGCCCTGTCCGCAAGTTCTGTGGATGCCTCCTTCTGGGGCGGTCTGGTGAGAGGCGCCTATCCCCCTCAGGCGCTGCGGCACCCGCGAAGCGGGTGCGGCGAGGTGCTGATACCGGTGATGACAACAGGGAGCAGGCAAGTCCATGTCGCAAATTCAAATGCGTGCGTGATCCTGGTGTTATATTAATACATAAACTAGTCCCATTCAGCCAGTTGGTAGTGAAATGTTACAGGGAGGGTTGTTATCTAATGGTAAAGGGTCACATGCTGGGACACACCATCATTTTAGTGAATGTATACACACCCAACATAGATGACCCCGATTTTTTCTTAGAGCTCACGGCCCAAGTAGAACATATGGAGATGACACAGATATGTCTGGGAGACAATCTGAACATTTATTAGACCCTATTTGAAACAGCACCTCACCCTCCGGGGAGTAGGGCTTTCTCCCGCATATCTCAGCCTGTCATTTTTGCTGGACGTTTAGTCTGGAATCCGGTAGAGAGAATTTTGGAGTCTTTCTATTGCAGGTATTTCTTAGAGCACTTAGAATGTCTTCCTTAAGAGATATCCCTTTGTGCTCTTTTTGCCTAGTTCAGAGTTCAACGGAAGAAGCATGAAGAGAATCAAGTAAGCCAAATTCTTCCTTTTAATAATGACATTCATCCCACTCAATTCTTGGTGATTATTATTTATTGCGAGAAGATTTTTGAAGACAGAAAAACTTTTTTGGTGATAAAAGACAATACATCTAGAGTGTGGATTCAACTCTCTTGTTGGACTTCACTTATTGCTGCGCAACTTAGTATAAAGTACAGTTATTCAGAACTAAAAACCGCACAGCTATTGTTTCCATGTAGAAATAAATATACATATATTTGTACTTACCACCAGGATATTAGCAGCAATATCTAAGAAAAGAGACAAGAAAAGACTGAAAGAACTAAGTAAATATATATATATAGTGAAATCAACTAACATTAATTTCTACAAAAATAAAGGAGAGAAGCTCGACCACATCTGGAACATCTGGTAACAGAATTGACCAGATGGGAAACGCCTATACCGCTAATCACTGACCAGGGAGCTCACCGCCTAATCCCTGCAACACGCCTGCTGTTAACCGGATCTTGGACCACGCTGCATCTCGCGGTACCCGCTGCGCGGGTCCCGCATCGCCCGTTTGCCTGGGTTTTCGTGCAAGGAGTAGGATCATCGCTGGAGTCATCTGCTGCACCCGAGGGCGGGAGAGGAACACTCCTTGAGGGCTGCGAGCGCCAGGTGAGGGACAGGGACTCCATTTCCCAGGAGTCCCTGGGTTGCCATCACCTGCACCTGGACGCTCTCCCTGCTTGCCCCGCCCCCGACCGCCGAGCTAAAGGTGCCGCCTGCCCAGGACACTGTGGGAAACGCCTATACCGCTAATCACTGACCAGGGAGCTCACCGCCTAATCCCTGCAACACGCCTGCTGTTAACCGGATCTTGGACCACGCTGCATCTCGCGGTACCCGCTGCGCGGGTCCCGCATCGCCCGTTTGCCTGGGTTTTCGTGCAAGGAGTAGGATCATCGCTGGAGTCATCTGCTGCACCCGAGGGCGGGAGAGGAACACTCCTTGAGGGCTGCGAGCGCCAGGTGAGGGACAGGGACTCCATTTCCCAGGAGTCCCTGGGTTGCCATCACCTGCACCTGGACGCTCTCCCTGCTTGCCCCGCCCCCGACCGCCGAGCTAAAGGTGCCGCCTGCCCAGGACACTGTGGGAAACGCCTATACCGCTAATCACTGACCAGGGAGCTCACCGCCTAATCCCTGCAACACGCCTGCTGTTAACCGGATCTTGGACCACGCTGCATCTCGCGGTACCCGCTGCGCGGGTCCCGCATCGCCCGTTTGCCTGGGTTTTCGTGCAAGGAGTAGGATCATCGCTGGAGTCATCTGCTGCACCCGAGGGCGGGAGAGGAACACTCCTTGAGGGCTGCGAGCGCCAGGTGAGGGACAGGGACTCCATTTCCCAGGAGTCCCTGGGTTGCCATCACCTGCACCTGGACGCTCTCCCTGCTTGCCCCGCCCCCGACCGCCGAGCTAAAGGTGCCGCCTGCCTAGGACACTGTGGGAAACGCCTATACCGCTAATCACTGACCAGGGAGCTCACCGCCTAATCCCTGCAACACGCCTGCTGTTAACCGGATCTTGGACCACGCTGCATCTCGCGGTACCCGCTGCGCGGGTCCCGCATCGCCCGTTTGCCTGGGTTTTCGTGCAAGGAGTAGGATCATCGCTGGAGTCATCTGCTGCACCCGAGGGCGGGAGAGGAACACTCCTTGAGGGCTGCGAGCGCCAGGTGAGGGACAGGGACTCCATTTCCCAGGAGTCCCTGGGTTGCCATCACCTGCACCTGGACGCTCTCCCTGCTTGCCCCGCCCCCGACCGCCGAGCTAAAGGTGCCGCCTGCCTAGGACACTGTGGGAAACGCCTATACCGCTAATCACTGACCAGGGAGCTCACCGCCTAATCCCTGCAACACGCCTGCTGTTAACCGGATCTTGGACCACGCTGCATCTCGCGGTACCCGCTGCGCGGGTCCCGCATCGCCCGTTTGCCTGGGTTTTCGTGCAAGGAGTAGGATCATCGCTGGAGTCATCTGCTGCACCCGAGGGCGGGAGAGGAACACTCCTTGAGGGCTGCGAGCGCCAGGTGAGGGACAGGGACTCCATTTCCCAGGAGTCCCTGGGTTGCCATCACCTGCACCTGGACGCTCTCCCTGCTTGCCCCGCCCCCGACCGCCGAGCTAAAGGTGCCGCCTGCCCAGGACACTGTGGGAAATGCCTATACCGCTAATCACTGACCAGGGAGCTCACCGCCTAATCCCTGCAACACGCCTGCTGTTAACCGGATCTTGGACCACGCTGCATCTCGCGGTACCCGCTGCGCGGGTCCCGCAACGCCCGTTTGCCTGGGTTTTCGTGCAAGGAGTAGGATCATCGCTGGAGTCATCTGCTGCACCCGAGGGCGGGAGAGGAACACTCCTTGAGGGCTGCGAGCGCCAGGTGAGGGACAGGGACTCCATTTCCCAGGAGTCCCTGGGTTGCCATCACCTGCACCTGGACGCTCTCCCTGCTTGCCCCGCCCCCAACCACCTCATCACCATATTGGGAACGTCCGACCCCCGCTACGCGGGACGCGTGCGGGACGCCCGGGGCTAAGCCCGGGCAAAGGGCGGGCCCTCTGTGGCCCTCAGAGGCCTGAGGAGCCTGGCCTGGGCCATCACCCCTGCTCGTTTATATTCCGCTCAAGGGACAAATGGACACATAAACTGTAAGTTGCCTAAAATCCTTGAATAGTGTCTGTGGACTGTTAGTCATAAGTATTAATTAATTGTTATATGTTTAGGGTCTATATTACCCTCTACCCTGTGCTTTGAGGCTGTTTAAAATCGGTGGTGGGGAGTGCCATGAATTGCCGTGAAACCAGGAGCATGGCAGTCGCAGAATCAAAAAAATTAACTGGTACCCTAGACGATTTTATTGTTCGTACTCATGCACTGATTGACGAGGGGATAATTTTAATGGACAGGAGGGTGTCGCAAGATCTGGCCATGGCCAAGAGATCTTCCTTAGGTCCAATTGCCCAGGCCTGTACGCCCAATCCCGAGAGTCGCTCCAATACCCTCGCTTTGGTACATAATCTCGGGGACACTGGGGATTTTGAGGCTTTAAACTCACGGCAGGATTTGGAGGCCACCCCCAATCTTGATCTTATAACAGAAAGCGACCCAGACAGGACAGAGTTAATGAACTCAACCGGGGCTAGCGTTATATACCAAAAGGGTCTAAAAGAAGGGGCAATTCCCAAGCAAAAGGTAAAAAAATCTACCTCTACTAAAGGGAAGAAAGCACGAACTGCCAATAAGCGCAATAATTTCATCTTAGCTCCACCAAATACAAATGGGGCAGTCTGTGCAACTGATACCGGGGGGACACACTCAACAAACATTGGCTTGCCTTTAAGTCTTCCAGACGATACTATTATAGATAAAAGTCTGGAGGAAATTATGGAATTAAGTGGAGAAATCACTAGCGCAGCTCAACACAGTCAGGAGGGGCGTGGGTCAAGCATGTTTGATAACAATAACATCTTGAACATACTAAAATCCTTACTTGAACCCATAGAGGTTAGATTGCGCCGCATAGAAACTATCTTGACCAACATTCATAAAGATATCAGTGCCCCTAGCTTCACCATGAACTCTAAAACATCCCACACCACTAACGCAGCCACCAAGTCTTCTATGGCTATAAAAAAAGCTACTGTGGTTAATAATAACGCTTCTAACAGCACAAGTAATACTCCCACTGTGGAAGGTACTAATTCTAAGACCACGGTGACAAAACAACCTGAGAATCCTACTAAACCCAAGCCACCCCCCCAGGTTAAACTAAATGACCCCACCCCTCCGACCCCAAACCCTACACCGACGCCCGGACCTAAGGTAACGGTCCGCAGAAATATCCACCTCCCCCCAGATGCCTGCCCCTATGTAGTAATTCTCACTGGGGTCAGTGAAATTCCATCTCTCGAAACTGAATCCCACCAGGCCTTAAAAAATAAAGTGTGCCATTGGCTCTCAAAAAACTATCCCTTACCGCCTAATATGCCAAGCAACATTTTAATGGTGGAAAGAACCCCATGGGTGGGAGGAAATAGGAAAAGTCTGCAAGGGGACTGCGTGGTGGTTACCTTTGAGAACACACAGGTGGTAGATTTAATATGTAGAGGGTCCCCTAGATACCAAGCCAGTACTGTTACTGCCAGGCCCCTCTCTTACTTCTACCTACCGGGTAACCAAACAGATAATAGATGGAGTTGGTTAAGGGGCCCACAGGAGTCAAAAACAATTCAGAGGCAAAACCCCCCTTGGGAGGCATACCCTACAGGCTGGGACGAAGGTGTTAATGCGGGTTTGAACCAGGCCAGATCAAGAAGAGGAAGACCGCCTTATGGGGGCTTTGCGGCAGGGCCCTATAACAGCCACCCATTTAATTATCAACAGTTTGCTCAGGGATATGACAACCTTTCTAACTTTCCCACTTCCAACCGATATGATTACTTGTCAACCTTAGATGGGAACGACTGACAAATACAGGTCTCTCCATGTACACAAAGGCCTGAAAACAACCCTACACTCTTTCTGCAAACGGATAAGAGCACCCTGGACGGGCAGATGTCCTGTTCAACTACCACTAATTGTGAGGGTGGGGAAGGAGGGGAGCCCTTTAATTTAAAAATGGTTGGGCCCCGGGGGGGCGAGGATTTCTCAATGGCAACCTGGAACATTGCGGGACTTAAAAACAAAGTGGATAACCCAATTTGGCGGGACTTAATAGGCTCTATGGACCTAATAGCCTTGCAGGAGACCTGGGACACTGAAAATCTACTGACCCTGGACGGGTTTACCACCTTTTCAATTCCCGCAGTTGGATCCTCGAGGGGGCGTGCCAGAGGGGGTTTGGTCACTCTGATTTCTGCCAAAATTCCTGGGACATATACGCAAGTAGCCACTGGCTGCCCTTATTGTGTCGCTGTTTTAATTTCCTATAGGAATCATCATAATGTCTTGGTCATAAATTTTTATAACTCATTTGACAGGGACAGTCCAGTAAGTAATTTGATGATGTTAAGTACCTTTCTGGCCGACTTTAAAGAGTCGGCAGAGCATGACTGTACCATTTTGTTGATGGGAGATTTCAATATTCATGGATGTAAGGATAATTGCCCCCCCAATGTGTTATTTGGCACCCCGGACGAAGAAAATACCCACTTTGAACATTCAGAGCAGGGCACTTTCTTGGAAATAATGTTGGCTGAACATGGGCTCATCTTACCAAAGGTGGATGATGGGGATATCCCTACCTTCACGGGCCATGGCAGTGGCTCTGTGATTGATTACATCTTCCTCAACAGTACCAATGGAGCCCAAATTAGTAGCTACTCAGTCTTAAGGTCTCATTTTAGTGATCACAATCTTGTGGTTTTAAAAGTAAAGAACATATTTGTCATCAAGGATAGCTGTAAAAACCTGACAAACAAGCATGATCTGCGGTTAACGGATCAAGCACGCAGAATCAAATGGTGTAGAGTAATCCCAGAAGAGTTTTTTTTGTAACCTGTGCGAGAGTAGCAGGGATGACTTGATGTTGTGCATGGATCACCGGGCTGGGGATGGTGAAGTTATGGAGGCATATAAAAAGGTCTGCTCTGATATTCTCTCCAAATTGACTGCTCATGGTAAAGGCAGAATACAAGGGAATGACGGCTGGTTCGACAAAAAATGTTCAGCGGCAAACCGTAAACTCAAGGCCGCCCTTAAGTCAGAACCAGTTGATAGACGGCTAGTAGCTACCCTTAGGAGAGATTACAAGACCACAATCGAAAAAAGGCGGCGTGAGATTAGGGAGGACGCCTGGGCCGATTTAACCTCTACAGATGTACTAAAAAGCAGCGCCAAGTTCTGGGCGGTGGTAAACCAACCTTACTTCTCGGATTCCAACAACAATGAACTGGACTGTGGTATTCAGGAAGAACGATGGCACACGCACTTTAGTTCAGTTTATGAAGACGAGACCCATGCGGTAGAACGCCCGACCGCATTTCCTCAATCACCATACACCTTATCTATGAATGAGGAGGAGGTGGCAGTGGCTATTGGCCTGATGACCAGTAACAAAGCTCCTGGGCCTGATGGCGTCCCCTCTGACCTTTTTAAAGTCGAGACTCTATTCTGGTCCAAAGTTTTAACTAATGTTTTTAACAGAGTTTCTAAGACAGGCATTCCTGAGTCATGGACACAGTCGGTAATTGTACAAATTTATAAAAAAGGGGATAGGGGGGACCCTGGTAATTACCGACCTATATCCCTCATTGACTCTGCAGTCAAGGTCTTGGGGAGGGTGGTTTTAGGCAAATTGACCACCTGGTTAGAGGAAACCAACACACTTTCACCTCTACAGTATGGTTTCCGAAAGGGACGCAGTACAATTGACCAAAGCCTAAATCTACAGTTGCTCATTGGGAAGTACACCTTAGCTAAGCCAGGATCATTGTTTATTGCTTTTATGGATCTGTCCTCGGCTTTCGACCGGGTAAACAGATCCAAACTGTGGGCCCAGCTCCTTAATATCGGGACAGACCCCAACATAGTATATTTCCTAGCAGACCTCCATAGGGATCTTACTGCAACGGTCCGCTATGATAGAAAGGGGAACTGCACGGAAAAAATTAGCATTATTAATGGTGTAAGACAGGGGTGCATTCTTGCTCCCCTGCTCTTTACACTATATATTAACGACCTTGGCAAAGCTTTGAGTGGAGTCTGTAAGGATATCCCGAAGGCTGGGAAATATTTACTGCCTGCCTTACTGTATGCGGATGACGCTGCCCTCCTAGCTAGAACCGCAGTAGGACTCCAACGCCTGCTGAACTCTTTCTATGTTTTTATGGATAACCTCGACCTGAGCGTTAACTTTGGGAAGTCTCATGTCATGGTTGTAGGTCACAAAGCCAAGTCTAGGAATAATGTGATGTCACTATTCTGTAATAAACACAAGCTGTCACGAGTTTCTAGATTTCCTTATTTGGGGGTGGTCTTCGATGAGGGCTCCACGTGGAACCCCCAACTGGTGGAGAAAAAAACCTCCCTGGCACGTTCAATTTCGGCAGTACTAAGATTCTCCCGTAAACTAGGAGTGAAACCCATTGAGGCAGTACTAAAAGTATATGCTTCTAAATGTACTGCGATCGCCACGTATGGGGCCGATTTATGGGGCTTTAAACAGGTTTCATCGCTCCAGGTCTCGGAGGATAATTTTTTAAAAACTCTTCTTTCCCTGCCAAATTCCACTGCAAACTACATAGTTCACCAGGAGTGCGGCGTAGGCTATTTGGAAGACAAAATCGGCCTGGCCCCCTTATTAAAATGGTTGGCAGTCTGGCTAAACCCAGAGCTTGATGTAAATCATGAAATCTTAAAAGATTGTTTAAGTCTGGATCACTGGGACAAGATCACCTGGTTGAAGTATGTGCAACAAATGTGCGCAAAACTGGGACGACCAGAATTGTTTGATAAACCCTCAAGTTTGGTGAAAGGGGACATGAAATGGGTCAAAAATACCTTCTTGTTGAATAGAGGAATGGACAGAGAGGGCAGGGAGCTGCTTAAATCCTCTGTCAGGTCCCATCAGCTGATTGTTTCACCTGAGCCTGAACCGGAACTGTACCTTAAAGTTGTGAATAATGCCAATCACAGGTACCTGTTAACAAGGTTCCGTTTGAACAAAATACATCTTTTAATTTCTGGCCGCCCTGTTTGGACTAGGAGTAAGGACCTAGTATTATGCAATTGTGACGGCTGCTCAATCATGGACACGGCTCACTTTCTGTTTTTTTGTGACCACTTCAAAGGTATTAGACTTAAATTCATTATACCGTTATTAAAAGGAAAGGGTTTTAGGCAAGTGAAGCCAGCCTTGCTGTACCTCCAACTGTTGGCAGAGATTTGGGTTATTTTCAATGTGGCTAAATTTTTAACCATTGCAATGAGACTTGGCAAAAAGATCGCTTGGCCTTAGAGGACTTTTTATAAATATAAACTACTGTTTGAAATCCCAAATAAGGTCACCAACGTGTACACTGTTGTTTTTAAAAGGAAAAAACACCCTGCCATCATGTTTTGTATATTTCTGCTTTTTATCTATGTTATATGTTATATTTTATCTTGGGCGGGTTGTGGATTGTTTTAATGTCTGTACACTTTTATGGTTTTTGTGACTTAAACCGAATAAAGTATCTTTTGAACTTTGACCATAGAGAGAGAGGTGTTATAGGGATTTGTGGGGAGTGAATGGGAGGGGCAAGAAAAGAAGTAGGAATTTTGTGTTTTGTGCTTACAGGTGCTAAGGAGACCCTAGCTGGGTATCCAGTTTGGAAGAGGCACAGCAGTGGCAGTCTCTCTGGTTTTTCCCAATTCCCCTTTCCCCCTCTTTACTCCGAGCGGATATCATTATCAACTCGCAGTGGAGTTTGGGAGCTGCACAAAAGCTCTTCTGCTCCTGTCGAAGCCGAGTTCAGGTGTGTGGTACTAACAGAATATAACCTGGAAGACACATAGCATCACATGTACTCTCTACAAACTGCATACACACACAACTCAGCATATCACAACATGTGAACTTGTCTTGATTACTGGCGGTTATCGCCCAGTTTCATCAACTGGTCCGCACTCTGTTGGACCACTCGCCTGTTTTAGTAAAGATACGTATTGCCGCGGGCAGGTGGATTCGAACACAAACTGAGATTTCTCGACATGGCCCTTAGGGACGAAGTATTCAAATCAGAGCTGTGCCAAGCAAAAGTAGACTATTTCGAATAAAAATAAAAGAATAAAAATATATTCCGCTTATATAAGATACAAAAATGTACCTGGTCTTTTCATTTCTAAATGCCCAATCTATGGTTTGAACTTTTGCAACGTTGTTGTACACCTGGCTCTAGGATGCACTTTTATCTGAAGTACTACTCCTTACTTTGAACATTAAAATCAAATGACTTCAGAGGATAAAATCAATTTGGACTGAAAAGGTGTTTCATCTTTGCTTACGTTTGAAATTAATTAACTTTCTTGGCTAAAATATTTATGTTTGCTCTCTTTAATGGAACCAGTCCACTGGATAAACAAGGGAAAGATTCCATTACATTTCTATTCCCTTTAACGAGGAGCTCTCAAATAGCTTTTTGTAGCAAATGTGGTGGGAAAAAAGCAATGTTGCTGTCAATGAAGAATGTTCTGGTGGCGTAAAGGTGAACAATTCATGCACTATTAATCAGAATTGTAATTTATTCAGAAGATTGCAGGAAGCTTCATGTAGGAAATGAACAACATTTTACTTGGTTTGCTCAAATTTGACCCGGCCTGTTTTACTGCACTAGACCTCAGTGTCCCTTACCCTTGCTAAACAGGAGTAAAGTGCAGCTGCTCCCCTTTTAAACATGGTAAAATTAGTTAAAACCCATTTTTCGCAATTAACTTTCTTATAAGGTCTGGTAAATCTGCAGAAATACACCACCGGTATGGAAAATTCAAAACCATTTGTGGATTACAGCTCCTACCTAATAAGCCATCCATTACAGGGACCCTGAAAATATGACTTTGGACCTGCCCCGTGTAGCCTGACAGCAGCAGCATCTTGAACCCTGCTACACAGACCTTTCAAAATCAACTGTTCGAAAGTAGCTAAGGATAATTTAAAATTTAAAATAAATCACTTCTCAGCACATCTTGCTACACACCAGGTAGGGTGCATAATACTCATGAACAGAACATTTCTGACATTTAAAATGGCATTTTGTCCCAGTGTCTAGAAAATAAACGACATGGTCGTTGGTAAACCTGTAACTGGTACATAAGAAAAGGCAGCGCATAGATTATACACTTTATATGTTTCGACTTCTACCAACTATAGATTCCATTTTAAGACTTATTTTTATATTTGATTAAATATATTTTAATGGTTGAGTCAGATCTTTTTGAATATATATGAAATGTAATTTTTGGAGTTAGAAAAGTCAACATGTTTGCTGTGTATGAAAGAGTCTCCAAAATTAATGGATTGCAGAGCATCCTTAATTGATAACCACTTGGATTGTGGAGCATTTCGGATAAATATTGATGTAAATAACTATCTGATGAATACAAAAATAAAACTATTATGTTATACACATATAAATAGATTGCAGCTCAAGCACCATCGAATTTCATAGAGCCTTTCTTTTCATGGCATAAAACAGAACCTGAGGTTCTTTCATTGAGCTGTGCTATTTATTTATCAAGTTCTGCTTTTTTTACTCTATGTCGGCGCAGTAGAGCTCCTAGTGTGTATAATTCTGTTTAGACTCAACTTCTTTAGGATGTTGGGTTTTCCCATTGCAATAGTTTATTTCTTTAGCATGGTCCTGAGAGTGGTGTATTTGTACCTTATCTCAAATTTATGATTAGTCACCTTTGTATTGTCTTCATTGGGTGGCTAACGTTGTATAATATGGATGCCCTAATTCCCAAATTCCCACCCCTCCTATTGGCAGAGAAAGAAACATCAGAGGACCATCTACCTCAGTGGTATACGTAATGCAGAGATGTATCTAACTGTAAAGGGCCCAGTACAGTTAGAGTGATAGATGAGTGAGTAGTGATAAAACGAAAAATAAATACATTTATAATACTTTCGCTGCATCAAACCTTATACCCACTGTCTTCTCTTCCAGACTTTGGACATCATCAATATGGGAGGGGGAACATCCTTTACAACGCGGATGTTACCCCGCAGTGCAGTTACGACGCGTCTTTTACAACGCAAGTCGTAACCACGACTTGCGCTGGAGAGCGCTCTAGGATAAGGAATAGTAGATTTACTATTCCAACACCTTCCCTACTGTACGTAGGCTGGTGTTGGAATAGTAAATTTAACTATTCCTAAATCCAGCACCCCTACAGCGCAAGTCGTGGTAACGATTTGCGTTGTAAAAGACGCGTTGTGAAGTACCGCGATGTAATACATTGCGTGGTAACAACGTACATCCATATAGGAGGAGCCCTATGTTCTTTCACACTGCTTCTTTTAGGCTGACCCATTCACTCCAATTAGAATAAATACGGTTCACTGGCAGTACCCTGGGTCCTTTTGGTACAGGGAAGAAAATAATAGCATTAAATACCTTTGCAAAAAAGCCCAAAGTGTCATAGAAGCTGTACTTCTACGACTGTAGAAAGAGTTTGTTGGTACTACCAACAATTTTTAATTTGTAGCAAGACATGTTCCTATTACTGTCAAAAAGGAACTAAAAGCTCTTTCAATTCTATAAAATAAATTGTTTAATCATAGTGCCAGTGCTACCTTATCCTGGCGTCTGAGAAAGTTTGAGAAAAGCACTCCACCTTATGATAAAAAAGAGAGAAAACACATGCTTGTGTTTCTTCTTTAGGATGCCTTGTCCTCTTGTCTTCCACCTCATTACTAAGGCAGAATTCTCCACTCCTTGTGTTTTTATTAAATTCATGTAATCCAGTTCTACAGAGGAACACTGCCCTATAAAAAAAATCATGCTTGTTACTCTTGTCATCACCAAAGTTTTTCCTAGAACAAGCTCTACTTGGAAAGAGGCAATTATTTTGCCATTGAAGATACCTTCACTTCCCACTAACATTGCCTTATATATCTTTTCCTTCAACTCCATTGTGCTTAATCAAAATGCACCTTCCTTCCTTCAGCAACAAACTTAGGTAGATCCCACTGTGGCAAGCTCCCAACGAGGTCATATAATATTCATAATTCTCGCTACTAAGTCTGGGTGAAATGTAAATTACTCTGTTATAGTTCTTGCAATTTAGATAACTTCACATTGCACTTGTTATATGAAATTCCTGAATTTACGCTACTAAAACATTTTGCAAAATCTTACTGCAAGCTCATAGGAATAATTTGGGCGACTATAACAAGAGTAGCTGTTGCACGCACCACTTTTGTTTTATCCCAATTTCTTTTATTACAAAATGCACCCTTATGGTAAAAATTGCTGAAAGTACTCATTTTTCACTGAAATATAGTGCTTAATGACAGATTGGGACTTTGCATACTTACGCATAATTACGCCTAATTTTCCCAAACTTTCTAGCAACTACATGAAAGCAAATTATATGAATTTCACACACGCCAACTCGTTACCACTGTTGGGGATATTCTAGGTGACTGGCTGCTCTAGTACTGATGGATCAGTTCATAGCCTGTGACAGGGTCTCCCACTCCAATCTTCTAGACTGGCAGATATTGGAGTGTACAGATCTGTTCTAGAGTCGTTTTTGGCAGTTGCTCCTTTTCATCCTAACTTTTGCTACTAGCATTGCAAGGTTCCTTAATATTGATCATATATGTTTCGGCTCCTGTTTTATTGCTATGCTTATGATACACATTTGATTTTAATAAAAGTGGGTGAATAACTATTACTATTTAATTATTGTTTTCCTGACTGCGCCAGTGATTGCTGAATTGATGTCATTTGAAGCTTAATGTTGCAGACATTCTAATTCTGGGTGGCTCATCTCTCTCAGGTATGTTATGTTAGCAATTTGTAAAGCGATTGGTTACTCCCATCCGAAGTGTCCTCATACCAGATTGCAATCACCATAGCTATAAGTAGAAAGTCCCTTAGTTGTTTAGGGGTCTTGGCCCTTTCTGAATAGCAGAGTTTTCAGATGCTTACGAAAAAGACCCTCCGTGGGCTCTAATCTCAGATAGGAGGGCAGACTATTCCATTCTTTTGCTGCTAAGAATCTAAAGGAGCTACTTCCAAAGCGAGTTCTATGAAATTTTGGGACACTGAATAGGCTTATTCCCCCTGATCGCAAACAGAGGTTGGGGAGATATGGCTAGATCAGAGGACGGAGAAATTCAGGGCCTTTGTTTTGAAGAAACCCTATGGACGAAACACACTGCTTCGAAATAAATCCCTTCCTCAATGGGAAGCCAGTGCAGTTTGCTTAGGGTAACCCCATTGTAGCTTATCTGGGTATGTTCAGTAGCAGATGAGCTGCCACCTTTTGTATACTCTGGAACATTAAAAGGCACCTCTTAGAGGCCCCTAAGTAAGGAACTTTGCAGTAATCTAGCCATGCTATCACAAGTGCCTGTACTTCAGTTCTTTTTGCAGAAAAAGAGAGAAGCTCCAGAATCCTATGGAGCATTTTCAGAGTGCCAAAGCACATACCTACAAGAGTTGGAATTTGATCTCCAAATGATAGAGCGGAGTCAACCAGACTCCTAGATTCTTCCCTTTAGGTTTCGGAAACAGGAGAGGGCCTAATTCATTTGGCTACCAAGATGAATACCAGATGGACGGTTGTGTTCCTACCACCAACATCTCTGTTTTAGCAGAGTTAAGTTGCAGACAGCTGTTCTTCATTCAGTTGACCAGTTCTACCAAGCAGAGTTGAAAATAATCCGCTGCCTGATGATGGGTGAAAACCCCAAACATTTGAGGTGGTCCATGTTCCTACAGGGAATGGACTATACAGTGGAAAATAGAGCTTAGAGTAACCATGCCAATGCAGATGAACTCTCCAGATATTTCCACTTAGAACATAAATACTCAACAGGTCAAGGTTAGTTTAATGTCCCTGCATTTGGGGGGAGTTATGTAGGAGAGTAGGATCTGCTTCTTATAGTCACCCTCACCTTTTTCTGATGTTTCACTGTTTTTCAACTTTAGTATGGCTGGGGCCCTGCTATCCAGGACCCAAGCCTAGCTGCTTACCTTATATATGGTACCTTAGGTACCAAAAGCATAGGTACCCCAGAGGCCTACCTACCAGGGGCCGTAGCATATATTATGCCACCCCTGTGAAGCCTTCCAAAATGACACCAGAGGACTATTACTGCAGCCTGGGTAAGGTGGTGCATGCACCCCTTACTTAGACATAGGTTACCTATATCCACCTTAAATCACCACACAAATACACCTATCTGTCACCCTATGGCAGGCCTTATCAATCCTGAAGGCAGGGTGCTGGGTTTTGTGTGAGAGGGTGCCCAGGCATGAGCACGGCCCCTCTGCAGCCTTAAGAACCTATTCTCTAGGGCTGTTCTGTGATGCAGCCAGACCATATACTCTTAAGTGCATTATAACCTCGCTGTAAATGCTAGCTTTGGAATGGCTACACAGAAACATGTTGTGTTTGGTGCCAAACACTTTGGAATTATACCCCCACCAGTCCTGGCAGTGGGGGTATTATTCCACCTTTCTAGTGGGAGAGACATGTGCCCACTCGTATACCCTGTACCAGTTTAAAAGAGCCCTGGCATAAAAAATGGATGCTGCAGCCACAGACACGGGTCTGGCCTTCTGCTGTTGGAGGAAACTCAGGCATGGGAGGCCTGGCCAATAGGTTTACTGTCACAGGGAGGTGTCATCACCCCCCAGACAGGCTTTAGTGTATTGGGGCTGGGTGGGTGCACTCTGAGAGTGCTTTGAAGTTTGCACTGGGGGCATATTTGATGGCCCTGTGCATAGCCCAGTTAAAACCGTTTGCAGGGGACACCAACCCCTGCTCTGGCACGAAACTGGACAAAGGAAATGGGTGTAACCACTTCTCTTTCCCAACACTCCCATAGGTGGGTCCCCAGAGTAAGTCCAACCCCTTCCTTGGGTATAAAAAACGAACCCCCGACTACAGGACTTTAAATTATACCTGTACGAAACTCTGCTATAGATATCCTGGACCTTTGATGATCAACATGACTAGATGACTGTAGAATCTCCCTTGGAGTAAAGGAGTTACTCCCCTGCTTGGCAGGCACCAACAACGCATCTGACCAGTCTGCATCTCCGAAGCTCCCGCCGGACTCTGAAGTAACTGCAGCCCAGGAGGTGATTTCCAGACTTCTCCGAGGCTGACCAGAGTCCCCAGCAAAGCTGAGACCCACAGCCCTCGTGAGTACCGTGGAACGGGAAGCCCTGGACACCGTGCACATATGCAAGTGCATCACCTTCTCGACATCCCTTGAGGCTGTGCATTGGTTTACTTATAGCCCAGACCCGAGCACCTTTTCCTCTGAAGATTGCTGGCCTACAATCCAGGAGTGTTCTGTGAGCCCGGCCCTTTGTGTTTTCGCTCAAATTACCTTCGGGATCCCTGATCCGTTGACTGGTGGGTCCCTGAGAAGGCAACTTTGACTTTCATTGAGTTTCCCTGGTTGCTCCAGATGTGCCCTGACTCTCCACGGCTTGTTGAGTCCCTCAGACCTTGCTGGTCCGCACTGAAGCATTTGTTCTCTTTCTGCGTGGGTTATTGTTGCCAAGGTTTGTTGGGTCCAATCCGGTCACCGACTTCGCAGCACTCGACATCCTTCGAGGGACTGGCGTCTGTGTTCCCACACTGCACGCGTCCCCCATGGGTCCCCTGTGTCACTACCTTCGGTGGTTCCCGGTGGCCCCAGCGATCATACAGGCTCTAGGCATTGTGTCTAGTCAAGTTGTGGTTCTTATACCACTTTCCTAATATATGGTTTGGTATGCCCCTAGCGCCCACCGTATATTGTGCTAATTTACTGTGTGATATTAAATGTAACATATGTGCTTTGACCTCTAGCCTCATAAAGAGACTAGTAGAGGGTGTTTAGAATAAATAAATATATTTTATATATATACCTGGTGTGGTTCTCCTTTCATTTGGTCATTCATTTTTTTTTATAGTCAAAAAAAGAAAAAAGGGGATTATACATACAATTTCAAGAACATGCAACTGAGAGATTAACTTTCAACAATAATGGAGGTAGAAGAACATAAACAGAACTATTCACATAGAGCGACTAATACATTTTCTTCTGAGCCTTTTCCGGAGTTATTAATAACATCAAACAGTTATTTCAATTGACCAGTAGTGAGTAGTTTCTTTCAGGCCACTTACAGTGCCTCCCATATAGATCTATACTTCTGTATTGCTCTGCCCCTCTGACTTTCACCAGAGCCCTTTCTCTTTGACCAGTTTCTTTAAGAATTATCCACCATTCTATCTCAGTAGGAGGTGTTGGGAAAATCCAGGCTCTAGCTATCGCCAGCCGAGCAGCAATTAACATAATTGTCAATATTGGGCCATTCCCATCCCCTTCCTCTTTGTATCCCATCATCTTTTCAGTCACCGTAATTGTAATAATATCCTTATTTAGTCTAGTTTAAATTGTCTCTTGGACTCTATCCCAAACCTTCCCAAGTGTAGGGTGTGTTTAGAATAAATACATATGTTTTATATATATACCTGGTGTGGCTCTCCTTTCATTTGGTCATTCAAGAGATAATAGACTAGTAAAACAAGCTGCTTTACATTCCTTTAAGACTTAGCCTGAAGGCTGCTCTCCATAGTTACCACTAGGGTAGATTTCAAATAAGGTTGTCTTTAACCTATCACCTCTAAGGGGTTGTTTGGACTGGTGCAAGATGCCCACTATACCTAGTGGACAGCATATGCCAGGCCAACTTCTCACAGCAAGGCTCAACCATCTCTTCTCTACCCAGATTATAATGTCATGGTCCAGGAGGCCCACTGAAAGTTCACGAGAGTCAAGGCCACCCTCAGGAACTTGGGACTGCGATATGGCATACTATACCTGGCGGTACAAAAGGGGGTAGTGATGGACGGAGCATCTGAGCCAATCAAACACTCAAATATGCAAATCAGTCTGACCCTGTTCCGGTCCAGGGAAGGCATGGCTTGGCAGTTCGGGCTGGACTGTTCCCATGAGGCACAGGGTCAGACTGATTTGCATATAGCCATGTCTGAACTGGGGTGGCAGAGTGGGCTAAAGAACGGTGATGGATCAAACCCAGATCTTTTGACTGGGTGTGAGTGTTTGATTGGTTCAGATGCTCCGTCCATCACCACCCCCTTTTGTAATACTATACCTGGCAGGCCTCGGGGTGGACATTGATATTTACTATTCAATGATTGTTTTCCTGACTGCGCCAGTGATTGCTGAATGGATGTCATTTGAAGCTTAATGTTGCAGACATTCTAATTCTGGGTGGCTCATCTCTCTCAGGTATGTTATGTTGGCAATTTGTAAAGTGATTGGTTACTCCCATCCGAAGTGTCCTCATACCAGATTGCAATCACCATAGCTATAAGTAGAAAGTCCCTTAGTTGTTTAGGGGTCTTGGCCCTTTCTGAATAGCGGAGTTTTCAGATGCTTCCGAAAAAGGGCATCCGTGGTCTTTAATCTCAGATAGGAGGGCAGACTATTCCATTGTTTTGCTAAAGGAGCTCCTTCCAATGCGAGTTCTAATAAATTTCGGGACACTGAATAGGCTTATTCCCCCTTGTCGCAAACACAGGTTGGGGAGATAGGGCTGGATCAGAGGACGGAGAAATTCAGGGTCTTTCTGATGAAGAAACCCTACGGACGAAACACTCTGCTTCGAAATAAATCACTTCCTCAATGGGAAGCCAGTGTAGTTTGCTTAGGGTAACCCCATTGTAGCTTATCTGGGTATGTTCAGTAGCAGATGAGCTGCCACCTTTTGTATACTCTGGAGCATTAAAAGGCACCTCTTAGAGGCCCCTAAGTAAAGAACTTTGCAGTAACCTAGCCATGCTATCACGAGTGCCTGAACTACAGTTCTTTTTGCAGAAAAAGAGAGAAGCCCCAGAATCCTATGGAGGTATGTGTCAAAGCACATACCAACAAGAGTTGAAATTTGATCTCCTAATGATAGAGCGGAGTCAACCAGACTCCTAGATTCTTCCCTTTAGGTTTCAGAAACAGGAGAGGGCCTAATTCATCTGGCGACCAAGATGAAGACCAGATGGACGGTTGTTTTCCTACCACCAACATCTCTGTTTTAGCAGAGTTAAGTCGCAGACAGCTGTTCTTCATTCAGTTGACCAGTTCTACCAAGCAGAGTTGAAAATCATCCGCTACCTGGTTGCTCTCCTGAGCTAGCCCGCTTATTCTGCCTCTTGCCTGCCTAGGTACTTCCAGGCCCACCCATTCATCCAGCTGTTCTAATCTCAAATTGCATTCAGTGCACTTACATCCTCTGCTTCTCTTAACTTTGATGAAGATAGTTTTTCAGGTCATACTTTTGTTTCAGTTACGATATGGATACACCAAGGGCCATATTTACAACAGAATCGCAAAGTGTGGCGTTAAGAAAAAATTGCTACCATCACACTTTGCCATTCTGAAAATGCAGGGATATGCTGAATTCACTAGAATGCGATGCACCCCTGCTTTTTTCCTAGTGCCAGTGCTAAATCTAGCGGCTTCGCAGCAATACTGGCACCCCTACACCATAGTGCAAGGGTGTCTGCCGTGGGGGAATGATTGTGTATGTGCAAGAAGGAGTCACTTCCTGCACATAAACAATCCAGAATGCCGATTTGAAAGTCCAAGGTGTGCTACTATGTGATGCACACACAGAAGTTGCAAATCGCTATTTGTTTAATGGAAGGGACTCCATCCTGCAAATAAACAATCATTTAATGCGATTTGCTGTTTCTTTGTGTGCTGCTCAATGCAGCCCACATAGAAATAGCAAAAACGAGGAAACATTTACATTGTCTCCTCATTTTGCCATATTAATACCAGTTTTTCTCTGGTCTTAATTTTTGCTCTGCCTCCTATTTATGTCACCCTTGTAAATATGGGGCATCGTCAAAACCATTGGTTGTTAGGGAGGAACGGCCAGTGCAATACCCATTGCCGACCCCTTTTGCGGTGGGTGTAGCGTGAAAAGGAGCCTTATTTACAAGGCAGGTTAAGCCATGTTAATAAGGCGAAGGGTTTATCACCACAGGTACATCATAAAAAGAGACATTCCTGTAGCAATAGGGGCTTGTAATGATATGAAGTGTATGATTCACAAGCAGCAGCAGTTTGTTCAGACCAGTGCTAACTGATTAGGCCTTGGAATCTGCCACTGGGAAATATTTCTATTTGTACTGGCTTCTGCATCACAAAAGGAAGTCTGCTCAATGGAAATTTACAACACAGATACCAAACTCATTCATACTCGACTAATCAGATATGTTCCCTCATAACCGTGGTGCAAGAACAATGTTTAGAGTGAGGTAAATGTAAAAATCCGTATTTGTAAAGCACAAACAACTCACCCTTACGGGCTTTGAGATAAACTAAACCTGTTGGACCACATCCACATCTGATACTACACGGAACATGATTAATGAATTGGTAAGAGACTGTAAAGGCACTAAGTGAAGTTCGCTCATAGTCTTCAAATGTCGCAAAGGAAGTATCATGTGGCCCTTAGGGTCATTCTCAACATTGCTAAGTTAGCATGAGCACTGGTGCCATGATGATGCTTCTCGACACGTTACTACATAACTTTATTTTGCAAGACTCTGTTTGTTTCTTTCACATGAGAATGGTCTTCTTTATGCATTCTCTGCAGTTCCTGAAGTTTAGTCTGAACACGATGTGCAAAGCCGAAAAACATGCCCCTTTTAATTCTTTTCTGGCCAGTCCCTGTTACCTAGACAAAATATGCTACATACAGCTGCACTGCTAGAGAGCTTGTGCTTTGATATTTTGGAGTTGCATGTTGTTCACAGACACTTGGAGGGAAACCTTTCCTTGCAGAAGAGCTATGCTATTCCTATGATGTAAAGCTACCTTCTAGGCTCTAAGGTATGGGGTCTGCTGACAAAGCCCAGAGATCTAACTTTATATAATAAACATCAACGTACCAAGGGGAGGGAGGTTAGGCCTTATAGTCTTTTTTCCACTCTCTATATATAATGACTTCCCCCTTCATATTCTATGGTATTGTAACAATGCTAACTAAGCTAGGTTTATGCATTTTGCTGCTGGTAGTGGCTTGTATACTGTATTATAGAGCACAACATTTAAATAAACATTGTGAACTATACAGTGACTCTGATTATCCTCATTGCGGACAAGTACGAGTGAGTGAGCAAAAGGGCTCGAGCACCTGCTTTATTTTATCTATTAGAGCTTCCTGTTGAAGCTAACTTAGTAATTATTTTAGGATGGCGCTGGCAGCTTGCCGGCGCCATCGTAAAATAGTTACAACAGGCCAGCAAGGCTTCAACTTTTGCCCCCGGAATCCTCCGCTCGTGGATTTGCGAATTCGTGGTAAATTCGCGGGAGTTCGCGGATCGCGAATTTACCGAAAATTCGCAAAATCCGAGAGCGGAACGGATTTTGCGCCCATGCTTAATGAGCAGTACCCTCTGCAGCATTTGAAATCTATTCTCCGAGGTTGTTCTGTGATGCAGCCAGACGATATACTCTTAAGTGCATTAAAACCTCGCGGTAAATGCTAACTTTGGAATGGCTGCAAGGAAACATGTCTTGTTTGGTGTCAAACACCTTGCAATCCTACCTCCCCGCTAGTACTAGCTGCGGAGGTATGATTTCACCCTCCTAGAGGGAGAAACATGGCCACACCGGTACACCCGGTACCAGCTTAACAGAAACCTGGCATCACAAAATGGATGCTGCAGCCACAGACACAATTCTGGCCTCCTACTGCTGGACAAAACTCCTGCCGGGAAGGCCTGGATAATAAGATTCCTGTCAGAGGAAGGTGTCACCACCTCCCAGACAGGCTCTTGTGTATTGGGGCTGGGTGGTGCACTTTAAGAATGCTTTGAAGTTTGCAATGGGGTTACATTTGGTGTCCCTGTGCATAACCCAGTTCAAACCGGCTGCAGGGGCTACCAGCCCCTGCTCTGGTGCGAAACTGGACAAAGGAAATGGGTGTAGCCACCTCTCCTCCCAAACCATCTCATAAGTGGGTCCCCCAGAGTTTGTCCCACCCCTTCCTTGGGTATGAAGTAGGAACCCTGACTACAGGACTTTAGATTTACCTGGACGAAACTCTGATATTTAATCCTGGAACTTCAACAATCTACAAGGCGCTAGATGACTGAAGCATCTCCTTTGGAGTAAAGCAGTCACTCCCCTGCATGGCAGGCACCAAAGACACAACCAACCGGAAGCTCCGGCATGACTCCGAAGAATTTGCAACACAGGAGGATGGTTCCAAGACTCCCCATAGGCCGACCCGATTCCCCAGGAAAACTGAGATCCGTAGCCCTCGTGGGTACTGTGGAACTGGAACCCCTGGACACCGTGCACATTTGCAAGTGCATATGCTTCTCGATAATGCTTGAGGCTGTGCATTGGGTTACTTGTAGCCCAGACCCCGAGCAGCAATCCCACCAATGATTGCAGGCCTACACTCCACGAGTGTTCAGTGAGCCGGCCCCTTGTGTTTTCTCTTGAGGTACCTTCGCGATCCCTGGTCCATCGACCTGTGGGTCCCAGAGAAGGCAACTTTACATTTCCTTAGGCTTCCCTGGTTGCTCCAGACGTGCCCTGACTCTCCATCACTTAGGGAGTCCCCTGGACCTTGCTGGTCCACACCAAAGCAGTTATTCTCTTCCTGCGTAGGTGCTGTTGCCAAGGTTTGTTTTGTTCAATCCGAGCCACGACTCCACAGCCCTCGACATCCTTAGTGGAACAGCCCGAATCCAGCTCCTGGTTATCGTCGATGCGTCCTGGTCCTAGTGGCTGCAGAGTCAAGCTTCACCTCTTTGCACCTGAAGCACCCAACAAATGTGGCCATTCATGTACTGTGCCCCTGGTCACTGGCAAGTGACCCAGACTCTGTCCCCTCTCCTTTTAGGTTCTTCACTTCTTTAATCCAGGCTTCGATCACACCGGACACTTTTCTTCTTCACGGCAGCAGCACTTTGCAGCAGGTCGCCATTGAAAACGACGTAGATTCCCAACACCATTTGACACCTATGCACCCGGCTTGCCTGGGTGAGGTAACTTGAGTACTCCGGTGATCCCGTGGGTGTTGGCCCTAGAACCCCTTAAGTCCAAAGTCGAAAGGTTCTCTCCTAAGTGTCCTTTAATTTTAAAATCTCAACCGCAACTTTCCCCATAGAAGCTCTCGCTACTGTGTTCTCGCACTGCACGCATACCCTGTGGGTCCCCTGTGTCACTCCCTTGGGTGGTTCTTTGGGGTCCCAGTGATTCTACGTGCTCTAGGCACTGTGTCTAGTCAAGTCGTGGTTCTTATACCACTTTCTTAATATATGGTTTGGTCGCCCCTGTGGCCCAGTGCATATTGTGCTATTATGTACTGAGGTTCTATTGTTTTAAATTGTGTACCTTGCTCTGTAATTCATAAAGAGATTACTAGATAGTGTTTAGTAATAAATACATATATTTTATATATACCTTGTGTGGTTCTCCTTTCATTTAGACATTCAAGACGTTATAATCTGGTAAACCAAGCTGCTTTACACTCCTTCAAGACCTGGCCTGAAGACTGCTCTCCATAGCTACCACTAGGATAGCTTTCAATAAAGGTTGTCTTTAAACCTATCATCAATAAGGGTTGTTTGTACTGGTACAAGGTGCCCACTATAATTAGTGGACAGCATATGCCAGGCCAAATTCTCACATTGGTGTGCAACAGTTGGATTCAAGCTTGCTATTGCTTTACCAGATCATCTCATTGAGTGACTAACTGAAAACCACTATAGGTACAAATAAATCAAGTATAGAAGAAAGTAAGTTCTACTCAACTTAGAGTTGTGTACTAAGGGTTTAGCACACCCTTTCCACAACTCAAGAGAGAGTTTAGTAGTCCCACTAGAGAATGTATGTGCAGATACCACACCACACTAGTACATCTTCAAAGTCTGAAGCTGGTGGCTCCAGATTAACTAAGTATGACCATGTCCCATTTCCAGAATTGAGTAACATGTGTGCATCTAGGAAATTGAAGACAGGGAAAAACCCTAGGGCCCAATGCCTCATAGAGGTATTGCTTTTAAATGATCTCAGAAAGACCTCAGGGTCTGATGAGGCAGGCGGGTTGGTTGGGGGAGTAGAAGAGGAAAAGCCAAGAGGTGTAAACTAGGCCTGGGCAGTAAATTCCATTCCGCTCGCGGAGTTTGGGTAATTTTGCGCTCTGCAGATAATTTGCAGAATTGTTTGCTTATTCGCGCTTACAAAATGTGTGTTCAACAGCAAATAGCATTCGTGACCAGGAAAAAAGCATCGCAAATGGGCGGAACATGCAATTCCGTGTGTTCGCGGAACCCTTGCGTGCTCACGGAGATTTTTTACGATTCCACGGAGCTTTGCGTAGTGCGACTACGCAAATTCAGCCCACCCCTAGTGAAAACCTCCAGGAGCTAGACCTTGATTCTGACCAGGAAGAACATGATGATTCTAACGTGGACAACCCAATTCTCCCTGGGACTGAAGAAGAGAGCCCCAATGGCCTTTTCTTCACCCCTCCAGGAAGAGTTAGCAGTGTACCTAGAAGGTTAAGATCTCCTTCTCAGGAATCTAACCATTCTGGTTCATCTGCAGGGACCTATGTATCTCATAGGACCTCAACCTCTTACAGGAGAGAGTCATCCCATGATAGAAATTGCAGACTGCTTGCATTTGAGGAAGATAAACTCAGAATTAGGAAAGAGAAATTGGCTTTAGACAGGGAATCCCTGGAGCTCCAGAAAGCTTCTAAAAAGTTGAGACTAGAGTCCCATGGTGGCAGCATCAGTGTCCCAAGAGGTAGAGAACATACTCATGACCATAGAAAACTAAACAGGATTGTCCCTCCCTATCAGAGTGGGAATGACATCCACAAATGGATAACTGCACTTGAGAAGGCCTGTAAAATACAGAGGGTCCCCCAGGAGCAGTGGGCAGCAATCTTGTGGCTCTCCCTTGCAGACAAAAGCAGAGACAAGCTTCTCACTGTAAGAGAAGAGAATACTGATAATTACTGTTAGATCTGGGGGTCTCTAGTTGGCAATGGTATTCACCTTTGTCCAAATAGGGACCCTTACTTCTAAGTCAGGATAAGGGGATTACACTCCTTAATAACCCCAGCTCACACTTTCAGTAGTTTGGCACGAGCAGACAGGCTTATCTCAGAGGCAATGTGTTAAGCATTTGAGAATATACACAGTAAAACAGTGAAAACACTACAGATGGACACAACACAGGTTTTATAAAAATAAGTATTCTTTATATAGACTTAACACAAGACCACAAATGACAAAAATCCACAATACTATACTAAAAGATGTCTTAAAGATGATAAACGTTGCTTAGTTCGAGTTAATGGTAAATGTGACAACGTTCTCAACAAAGTACCTGGATGCATAACGCAAAGTAAACAAAAGGTTCGCAAAAGGGGAAATGGGTCGGTTCCGTGATCCGGGGGAACGGTTGCATCCTGCGTAGATTCTTGGCCTGCGGGCCCGTTGCGATGCACAAGATGGCGCCTTGATGCAATGCGATGATCCGGTTACGATGCGAGAAGATGGCGCCCTTGACGCGGCGATGCGATGATGACGTGATGATGCCCTGATAGCCTTGCGACAACTCTGTACTTTGGAGCCATGACAGGACCTATGACAAGCTTCTCTGGTGATGTGATGGTGACTCTCTCGATGGCGTCACGCTTCTCCGGTGATGCGACAGCAGGCAGCTTCGATGAACACACGCTTCCAGGGAGATGCGGAGGCGGCACGCTTCTCCGGCGATGCGACAAGCTCAGCTGCGGCGGCGACATGCTTCCTCTCGGTGCATCGTGCTTCCAGCTCCCAGCGACACGCAAATGTCTGTAGATAGAATTCCCCGCAAGGAAATTCACTGGGGGAGCTGGAGGTGACGTTTTTTTTCCCTGAGACTTCAGCAGGAGGCACGCACAGTTCAAGCCCTTGGAGACTATGTTGTAGATGATGAAAGTCCTTAAAAAGTTCCTTCTCCTTTTCCTTCGCAATGAAGCAACAACTGCAGGCCAACCCAGCAAACAGCACACTGGCAGAGGGGCAGTCCAAACTCCTGCAGCTTCCTTGTTTCTTCTCCTTGGCAGAGAGGTTTCTTGATCCAGAAGTGATCTGATTACTTGGGATCAGGGTCCCAATATTTATACACCAAAATTCTTTGTTCTCTGAAGGCAGACAGGCCTCTACCTAGTCCAAACCAAATCCTGAGCACTTTGTTTACATGACTCTCTTATTACTTTCACTGTGCAGGGTAGCGACATCAGACCCACAGGGGGTGGAGCCAGCATTGTAGAGGAAAGGCCCAGCCCTATTCAGGTCCCAGGTGCAACTCTTCCCTCCCATCTAGATGCAGATCTCTCTATTCACCACCGGGCTGCTCCAGCCTGTCTCCTGGATTCCCCCAGCCCTGTCACTCACAAACCCAGACAAGGAATACACAACCTAGCAGAGGCAGGCTGGACAGTTAGGCAAGAAGTATTTGAAACACATAATATTAAAACCAACTTAACTAAAAGATGTATTTTGTTATTCTGAGTTCAGGCATACTAGATTCGAATTTCTAACATGTTTCCTGAGTCAGTTAGGATTACAAGATTGTAATAATCTAACTGCCCATTCTGGCCTATGGAGAACAGGTAGCCTTCAATAGTGAAACTCGAAAATGGCTGTAATTCACTATTAGGACATGCTACACACATCAGGGCATGTCCTACCTTATACTCACAATGCACCCTGCCCTTGGGCCTACCAGAGGGGTGTCTAATATGAAGCAAATGGAAGGTTTAGGGACTGGCAAGTGGGTGCACTGGCCAAGTCTACATGGCAGTCACAGACTGCACACAGGCCTTGCAATGGCAGGCCTGAAACACACTTTACAAGCTGCTTCTGTGGGTGGCACAACCAGTGCTGCGAGCCCACTAGCACCATTTGACTTCCAAGCCCTGGGCACACATGGTGCACTGTACTAGGGTCTGACAAATAACCCAATACTGGACTCACTAATTAGTGCATCAATGTAACATAGGAAGCACTTGCACTGTGGCACTGATTATTAGTGGCACAGTGCCCAAAACATATAACCAGCAAAAACATATCAAAACAGAGGAGGCAATCCATCAAAAATGGAAGGGAGACTCACGCCAATGATGTCAGGTCGAACACGTGTCCCCTCCAGCCAAAATGTGGTAGAACTACCCTTCCCCTTGGGAGTTCTCTTCACTAAGGCGGAAAAATCTGGACAGATCATCAGCGTTGGCGTGTTCTGTACCAGGGTGGTGTTCCACTGTAAAGTCCATACCCTGTAGGGAAATGGACCACCTCAACAACTTTGGGTTCTCACCCTTCATCTGCATTAGCCATTTGAGGGGCCTGTGGTCAGTCTGAACTCGGAAGGAAACAAGGATGGTCTCAACTACTTCAGTGCCCAGACCACAGCAAATGCCTCACACTCAATTGTACTCCACCTCTGTTCCCGTGGAAGTAACCTTGTACTGATGAAGGCTAAAGGTTGGTCTAGGCACTCTTCATTAATCTGTGATAGAACTGCCCCACATCATGCTCTGAAGCGTCTGTCTGTACAATGAATTCTTTTGAGAAGTTAGGTGCCTGAAACACTGGGGCTGTGCACATGGCAGTCTTCAGGGCGTCAAAAGCCTTCTGATAGGTGTCAGTCCAGTTCACTTTCTTGGGCTGCTCCCTGGAAGTCAGCTCAGTCAAGGGTGCAAAAATGTTGCCATACCCCTTGACAAACCTCCTGTAGTACCCCGTGAGTCCTCAAAAGGCTCTCACATGTGTCTGAGTCTTTGGGGGTTCCCATGCCAGAATGGTATCAATATTGGGTTGTAGGGGCGCCACCTGGCTGCTTCCTACCTGGTGACCCAAGTACACCACGGTACCCTGCTCGATCTTGTACTTACTCGCCTTGATTGTGAGGCCTGCTTTGTGATGTGCCATCAACACTTCCCAGAGGTGGTGCAGATGTTCTTCCCAACTGGCGCTGAACACTGCAGAGTCATCCAGGTAGGCGGCACTGAAATCCTTCAGTCCAGCCAACACCTGGTAAACCAACCTCTTAAAGGTGGCAGGGGCATTCTTCATCCCATAGGGCATAACCCGGAATTGGTAGTGCCCATCTGGTGTGGAGAATGCTTACCTCTCCTTAGCCCATCAGTCAAGGCGATCTGCCAGTACCTAGATGTCAAACCAAACGTGCGGAGGTACCGTGCAGCCCCTAACCGATCAATGAGCTCATCAGCTCTGGGGATGGGCTGTGCGTCAGTCCTGGTGACTGAATTGAGCCCTCTGTAGTCCACACAGAATCTGAGTTCAGGTGGGGCACCCGGCGAGGCAGCCTTTGTGTAAGTAAGTAATTTTTATTTGCATAGTTAATTAAAACCATTGCAATACAACCTTTAAAATTCCGTCTATAACCAAACATGTATCACTGCAAACATTTAAAATTTCATCTCTATGCATACAATTATATATATTCTATTGAATGTATCCCTTGTAAAATCAGTAAAATAGCACATTTTTTAATGATCATTATTAAAATAAGGTATAACTTTGTTATTAAGGGGACAATTGAGAGTCAGATTTTGACATTTTCTTTTCCACCACCTACAGAAACTTCACAAAGCTACAGTTCAACTGCGGGTCATAGAGTGAACTGCAGGCAAGGACTGCTTGTCTTCGTGAGCATATTCCTCGCTGGTTAAATTGAAATTTTAACAAGCATTTCCGTTCCTCCTGCAATTTGTCGCAGGAACACAACAGATGCGACATATCCTCAGGCGCTGTGCCACATAAGCGACAGAGGGATCCCGCCTTATCCTTTAGCCAGTGTGGAAAATGGCAGATGCAGGGTAGCAGGCCCAATCTGTTTTTTTTTTTAAATCTCAACTTAGTTTTTTTTGAGTAGCCCAAGTCCAAATAACTCTGGTGGCTTGTGCGGAATATGAGTTTAAGTTCATCCATCCAAGAGACCTTTTCGCAAGAGTTGCTTTGTCTTCAATCCATGAGTGATGTTTAATTGTTTTCTTTACTAATTTTTTTTATCGTTATATGGTTAGTATGGGTATTCCACAGCTGTTGCAAGCCGAGATTCACCAGGCGGTCTTTCAGATACTCAGAGGATGGTGAAGCTGGTTTCGCTCTAATTCCGACCATAGATAATCGTTTAAGGTACCCTTTTTGGCTTTTAGGACTTTGTCCCAAACAGTTATGAACACCCCCTGTCTTGCCAGAAGCTGTTTCTGGACACCAAACTCCAGCCTGATTTGAGCCGGGGAGGTGTATTTCGGCAGGCTGAAAATAATCCTGCATGCAGCTGTAACAGTATTGTCCAAAGTTATTGCATCTCTGCCTCTCTGTACTTCACTCCCACAAGTAATTGTTGGCAGGAGCTTGGCTCGTATTACTTGTGACAGGGGCAAGAGGGAAGGGCTAGTAAGTTTCCGATTAGGTGCTTTTAAAGAAATTGCTACAGCTATGCCTTTTCCTCTGATGCAAGCTTTCTGAATTGTGAAATGGCCGCCATTGTCAATTTTGACTCCGAGGTATTTGTACAATGATGTATCCTCAATACGGGTATGGTTCCAAAACCATGTATGGGAGTTTTTCCTTTTCTTGTTAATTGACATTGTCTGAGTTTTCTCCAGATTTATTGTCAGTTGGTTTGTAGCTGAATATCTGTGTGTAGCATCTACAAGGTGTTGCAGCCCTACTCTTGTATGGCTGACTAGGACTATGTTGTCTGCATAAAGAAGACTTGGCAATGTTAGCCCTCCTAATTTGGGTGCATGAGAGTTGCAACTATTGAGGATCGTAATAAGGCCGCCTAAAAACAAGTTAAAAAGTGTGGCAGCCAAAACACAGCCCTGTTTGAGACCTTTATATTTGGAATGCGTCTTGACAAGTGGGAACCATCACCCAGCTTTACCTGGATCCATGTCTCAGTATGTAAGTTGATCAGCAGATTTAACAGTGGCATCGGTATCCCCACCTCTTCAGTTTTGACCGCAAAAGGTTCCAGTTAAAGCAGCCTTATAATCTATAAAGCAAAGGTGGATAGGCATTTTAGATGTTTTGGCCTTATCAATTAGAAGGCCCATGGCTAAAATGTTGGTAGTTGTCCCAACCGATTTAGCAAAGCCAGTCTGGTTAACCGGAATTAGGGACTTCCCTGAGGCCCAAGACTGCAATTCCTCCAAAAGTATCCCAGCAAAGTACTTTGCCTCATTGTCCATGAGGGCGACCAATCTATAATTTTGTGATAGAGACTTGTCCCAGATTTAAAAATAGGAGAAATAATAGAGCCCTTCCAGGAGCTGGGCAATATATTGAAGAGCTTAATTTCCCAAACAAGTGGCTCTAATGCTGCAGCCCATTCATTTTCCTCCTGTTTATAAAGAATAGGCGGAATTCCGTTTGGGCCTGGCGCCCTCTCTTTTCTTCCTTTTTTAATTTGGCGCTTGATTATTTTTTGTACGTTTGTTACTCCTTCAATCGTTGGTAGAATGTGGCCTTCTTGTCTGCAGGGGCTCCTGTACAGTAACTTTAAATTGTTGTTGCCGGTTCCTGTCTCCCAGTAGAGATCACCGTCTTGATTAAAGTGATTTTTAAGATGATTTGCCCATACGTCTTCTGTGATATTTGAGGAGACTCCATCATGCCCAGGTGTTATGAAGGTATTTATGGTTTTCCAGAATTTTGCCCCATCATTCTGTTTTATATCTGCATGTAGTTTTGCCCACATGTTATCCTCCACAGATCTGTTCGCTTCCCATTTTGTTTTTTTAGTGACACTTTTAATTCCCGTAAAAGATCTTATTTCACTGTATCCATTGGATTATGCCTAAGTTGTCGCATTGTCTGATTGATAATCTTTTTTTATCCCTGATCTTCTCTTTATGTTCCCTTGTAAATTGTTTGATGTTTGAAGACAGAAAAACCTTTTTGGTGATAAAAGACAATACATCTAGAGTTTGGATTCAACTCTCTTGTTGGAATTTCACTTATTGCTGCGCAACTTAGTATAAAGTACAATAATTCAGAACTAAAAACCGCACAGCTATTGTTTCCAAGAAGATATAAATATATACATATTTGTTCTTGCCACCAGGATATTAGCAGCAATATCTAAGAAAAGAGACAACAAAAATTGAAAGAACTAAGTAAATATATATATATAGTGAAATCACTTAGCATTAATTTCTACAAAAATAAAGGAGAGAAGCTCGACCTCATCTGGTAATAGAATTGACCATAGAGAGAGAGGTGTTAGAGGGGTTTGTGAGAAGTGAATTGGAGGGGCAAGAAAAGAAGTAGTAATTTTGTGTTTGTGCTTACAGGTGCTAAGGAAGACCCTAGCTGGGTATCCAGTTTGGAAGAGGCAGAGCAGTTGCAGTCTCTCTGGTTTTTCCCAATTCCCCTTTACCCCTCTTTACTGTAAGCGGATATCATTATCAATTCGCAGTGGAGTTTGGGAACTGCACAAAAGGCGTTCTGCTCTTGTGGAAGCCGAGTTCAGGTGCGTGGTACTGACAGAATATAACCTGGAAGACACACAGCATCACATGTACTCTCTACAAACTGCATACACACACAACTCAGCATATCACAACATATGTACTTGTCTTGATTACTGGTGTTTATCGCCCAGTTTCCTCAACTGGACCGCACTCTGTTGGACCACTCGCCTGTTTTAGTAAAGATACGTATTGCTCGGGCAGGTGGATTCGAACAATAATGGAGATTTTTCGACATGGCGAAGTATTCAAATCAGAGCTGCGCCAAGCAGAAGAAGACTATTTCAAATAAAAATAAAAGAATAAAAATATATTCCGCTTATATAAAATACAAAAATGTACCTGGTCTTTGCATTTCTAAATGCCCATTCTAAGGTTTGAACTTTTGCAACGTTGGTGTACACCTGGCTGTAGGATGCACTTTTATCTGAAGCACTACTCCTTACTTTGAACATTAAAATCAAATGACTTCAGAGGATAAAATCAATTTGGACTGAAAAGATGTTTCGTCTTTCCTTACGTAAGAAATTAATTAACTTTCTTGGCTAAAGTATTTATGTTTGCTCTCTTTAAAGGAACCAGTCCACTGGATAAACAAGGGAAAGATTCCATTACATTTCTATTCCCTTTAACGAGGAGCTCTCAAATAGCTGTTTGAAGCAAATGTGGTGGGAAAAAACAGCAATGATGCTGTCAATGAAGAATGTTCTGGTGCTGTAAAGGTGAACAATTCATGCACTATTAATCAGAATTGTAATTTATTCAGAAGATTGCAGGAAGCTTCATGTAGGAAATAAACAACATTTCACTTGGTTTGCTCAAATTTTACCCGGTCTGTTTTACTGCATTAGACCTCAGTGTCCCTTACCCTTGCTAAACAGGAGTAAAGTGCCTCTGCTCCACTTTTAAACATTGTAAAATTGGGTATAACTCATTTTGCGTGTATAACTTTCTCATGAGGTCATGGTATATCTGCAGAAATACACCACCGGTATGGAAAGTTCAATGCCACTTGTGGATTACAGCTCCTACCTAATAAGCCGTCCATTACAGAGGCTCTGAAAATATAACTTTTGGCCTACCCTGTGTAGCCTGACAGCAGCATCCTGAACCCTGCTGCACAGACTTTTCAAAATCAACCATTTAAAGGTAGCTAAGCATAATGTGGCACATGTTGCTACTCACAAGGTAGGGTGCATAATATTCATGAGCAGAACATTTCTGACATTTAAAATGGCATTTTGTCCCAGTGTCTAGGCAAGAAACAACAAACAACAAGGTATTTGGTAAACCTGTAACTAGTACATAAGAAAAGGCAAAGCATAGATTATACACTTTATATATTTCGACTTCTACCAACTATAGATTCCAATTTCAGGCTTATTTTTATATTTGATTAAAATACATTTTAATGGTGGAGTCAGATGTTATTGAATATATATGAAGTGTAGTTTTAGGAGTTAGAGTTACCCTGTCTTATGCTGCTTGTGCCAACTTTGCATTAAGTCTCCAGCTACTGCAAAAAGGAAAAAAGTAATTACTTAATAATAACAGAATGTCTATTTGTAGAAGTCATCCGGAAATAATATTAATTTGTACTCAGTTCAGATTAGGATATTCTTGAAGAGAGCTCACTATCTGGCCAATAAGTGATATTTTATTAAAGCAAAACGATGCAGGGTATGTGGCAGAATATGGGTTCTAAGCAATTGAATTTGCCCTGTAAAAGACAACATGTCTCCTGTGGATGGAAGAGTCTCCCGAATTAGTGGATTGCAGAGCATCCTGAATTGATAACCACTTGGATTGTGGAGCATTTTGGATAAATATTGATGAAAATAACTCTCTGATAAATACAAAAATAAAACTATTCTGTTATACACATATAAATAGATTGTAGCTCAAACACCATCGAATTTCATAGAGCCTTTCTTTTCATGGCATAAAACAGACCCTGATGTTCTTTCATTGAACTGTGTTATTTATTTATCAATGTGTTGTGAGTATCAAGTTCTGCTTTTTTTATTTTGTGTCGCTGAAGCAGAGCTCCTGGTGTGTATAATTCTGTTTAGACTCAACTTCTTTAGGTTTTTGGGTTTTCTCATTGCAATAGCTTATTTCTTCAGCATGTTCCTGACAGTGGTTTATTTGAACCTTATCTCAAATGTATGAGTTAGTTACCATTTAATAGTCTTCATTGGGTGGCTAACGTTGTATATTATGGATGCCCTAATTCCCACCCCTCTTATTGGCAGAGAAAGATCCATCAGAAGACCATTCACCTCAGTGGTAAAAGTAATGCGTAGATTTATCTAACTGTAAAGGGCCCAGTTCAGTTAGAGTGATAGATGAGTGAGTAGTGATAAAACGAAAAATAAACAGTACAAAAGGGGGTGGTGATGGACGGAGCATCTGAACCAATCAAACACTCACACCCAGTCAAAAGATCTGGGTTTAATCCATCACCGTTCTTTAGCCCACTCTGCCACCCCAGTTCAGACATGGCTATATGCAAATCAGTCTGACCATGTGCCTCATGGGAACAGTCCAGCCCGAACTGCCAAGCCATGCCTTCCCTGGACGGAAACGAGCTTCCGAGGACCGGTTTCTGGCATTGCAGCCGTCTTCAGCCCGGCTTGCTTGAATCCAGTGGCATGGCATGGCAGTTCGGGCTGGACTGTTCCCATGAGGCACAGGGTCAGACTGATTTGCATATTGCCATGTCTGAACTGGGGTGGCTGAGTGAGCTAAAGAATGGTGATGGATTAAACCCAGATCAGTTGACTGGGGGTGAGTGTTTGATTTGCTCAAACGCTCCGTCCATCATCCCCTTTTGTATCGCTTTGTTCGCCCTAAGTGTGGCAGGGTATGTCAGACGTGAGTCCCTTGCTCACTTGGCCACTGGATTCAAGATAGCCTGGCTGGTGAGGATGATGAATCCGAAACCGGTCCCAGGATGCTTGTTTCCGGTCCAGGGAAGACATGGCATGGCAGTTCGGGCTGGACAGTTCCCATGAGGCACAGGGTCAGACTGATTTGCATATTGCCATGTCTGAACTGGGGTGGCTGAGTGAGCTAAAGAATGGTGATGGATTAAACCCAGATCAGTTGACTGGGGGTGAGTGTTTGATTTGCTCAATCGCTCCGTCCATCATCCCCTTTTAAAACGAAAAATAAATAAATTTATAATATTTTCGCTGAATCAAACCTTACACCCACTGTCTTCTCTTCCAGACTTTGGACATCATCAGTATAGGAGGAGCCCTATGTTCTTTCTCACTGCTTCTTTTGGGCTGACCCATTCACTCCAACTAGAACAAATTTGGTTCACTGGCAGTACCCTGGGTCCTCTTAGTACAGAGAAGAAAATACGAGTATTAAATCCCTTTGCAAAAAAGCCCAAAGTGTCATGGAAGCTGTCCTTCTGTGACTGTAGAAAGACTTTGTTGGTTCTAACAACAATTTTAAATCTGTAACAAGACATGTTCCTATTACTGTCAAAAAGGAACTAAAAGCTTTTTCAGTTCTATCAAATAAATTGTTTAATCATAGTGCCAGTGCATCCTTCATCCTTGATTCTGAGAAAGTTTGATAAAAGCACTCCATATTATGCTAAAAAAGTGAGAAAACACATGCCTTGTCCTCTTGTCTTCCACCTCATTTCTAAAGCAGAATTCTCGAATCCTTGTATTTTTATTACATTCATTTAATCCAGTTCTCCAGAGGAACACTGCCCTTTAAATAATCATGCTTGTTTCTGGCAAAGTTACTCTTGTCATCACCAAGGTTTTTCCTAGAACAAGCTTTGATTCCCTATACTTGGAAAGAGGCTATTAATTTGCCATTGAAGACACCTGTCTGACCCATCAATTCCCAATTACAAAGCAAATTATATGAATATCACACACCCCAACTCATTACCACTGTTGCGATCTTCTAGGTGACTGGCTGCTCTAGTACGGATGGATCAGTCCATAGCCTGTGACACGGTCTCAGACTCCAATCTGTCTTCTAGACTGGCTGATATTGGAGTGTAGGGATCTGCTCTAGATTGACTCATCTCCTTTTTGGCAGGTCTTCCTTTCCATTCTAACTTTTGCTTTTAGCATTGCAAGGTCCTGAGGACCCACTCCTTTCACATTTAAAATATTTGGAATCCCCATCCTTAATATTGATCATTAGATCTTTCGGCTCCAGTTTTATTGTTATGCTGATGATACGCATTTGATTGTAATAAAAGTGGGCAAATCGCTATTACTATTCAATGATTGTTTTCCTGACTGCGCCAGTGATTGATGAATGGATGTCATTTGAAGCTTAATCTTGCAGACATTTCAATTCTGGGTGGCTCATCTTTCTCAGGTATGTTATGTTATGTTAGCGATTTGTAAAGCGCTTGGTTACTCCAATCCGGAGTGTCCTCATGCTAGATTTCAATCACCATAGCCGGAAGTAGAAAGTCCCTTAGTTGTTTAGGGGTCATGGCCCTTTCTGAATAGCAGAGTTTTTAGATGCTTCCGAAAAAGAACCTCGGAGGGCTCTAATCTCAGATGGGAGGGCAGACTATTCCATTGTTTTGCTGCTAAGAATCTAAAGGAGCTACTTCCAAAGCGAGTTCTATGAAATTTCGGGACACTGAATAGGCCTATTCCTCCTGATTGCAAACAGAGGTTGGGGAGATAGGGTTGAATCAGAGGACGGAGAAATTTAGGACCTTTCTTATGAAGAAACCCTAAGGACGAAACACACTGCTTTGAAAGAAATCCCTTCCTCAATGAGAAGCCAGTTTAGTTTGCTTAGGGCTATCACTGTTGTAGCTTATCTGGGTATGTTCAGTATCAGACGAGCTGACGCCTTTTGTATACTCTTTAGCATTAAAAGGCACCTCTTAGAGGCCCCTAAGTAAAGAACGTTGCAGTAAACTAGCCATGCTATCACGAGTGCCTGAACGACAGTACTTTTTGAAGAAAAAGGGATAAGCCCCATAATCCTTTGGAGCATTTTCAGGGTGCCAAAACACATACCTACAAGAGTTAAAATTTGATCTCTAAAGGATTGACCGGAGTCAACCAGACTCCTATATTTTTCCCTTTAGGTTTTCCTACCACCAAGATCTCTGTTTTGGCAGCTGTTCTTCATTCAGTTGGCCAGTTCTACGAAGCAGAGTTGAAAATGCAGCCCACAAAGAAATAGCAAAAACGAGGAAAATTAAATGATTTCTCCTCATTTTGCCATATTGAAACATGGTTTTCCCTGGTCTTAATTTTGGCGTTACCTCCTATTTATGTCAACCCTGTAAATATGGGGCATCGTTGTTGTGGAGGAACGGCAAGTGCAATACCAATTGCCGACCCCTTTTGCGTACGGTGTAGGGTGAAAAGGAGCCTTATATACAAGACAGGTTAAGCCATGTTAATAAGGCAAACGGTTTATCGCCACAGAAACATCATAAAAAAGTGACATTCCTACAGCAATAGGGGCTTGTGATGATATGAAGCGTATGATTCACAAGCAGCAGCAGCTTGTCAGACCAGTGCTACCTGATTAGTCCTTGGAATCTCCCATTGAGAAATATTTATGTTTGTACTGGCTTCTGCATCACAAAAGGAAGTATGCTAAATGAAAATTTACAACACAGATACCAAACTCATTCATACTCCACTAATCGGATATGTTCCTTCATAACCGTGGTGCTGGAACAATGTTTAGAGTGAGGTTGCTGGCCAATACTGTCATCTCACTAAAGTGGCTATGCGGCCATGCATTTTCCCATGTTGCTGCCAAGCTGTGGGACTGTGCGCCTCTTCAGACTTTGTCCACTAATCTCATTGTCAGTGAGGCATTACAACTGGGATCTTGTTTCTCCGGACCTGTAATGTTTTGCAACATTGTCTCTGACTATGCTTTGAACTTTTAGGATAACTCATGAGGACCCTGAATGCTCTGTCTGTCAGTTTATGTGTTAATTTGGTTGACATTATTGAGCTTTGAGGTAAACTAAACCTGTTGTACCACCTCCACATCTGATACTACACGGTACCTGATAGATGAATTGGTGAAAGACTGTAAAGGAACTAAGTGTAGTAAGCTAATAGTCTTCAAATGTCCCAAAGAAAGTGTTATGTGGCCTTTAGGGTCATTCTCAACATTGCTAAGTTAGCATGAGCACTGCTGCCATGATGTTGCTTCTAGACACGTTACTACATAACTTTATTTTGCAAGACTGTTTGTGTCTTTCACATGAGAATGGTCTTCTTTCTGCATTCACTGCAGTTCCTGGAGTTTAGTCTGAACACGATGTGCAAGGTCGAAAAACATGCCCCTTGTTATTCTGTTCTGGTCAGTCCCTGTTCCCTAGACAACATACGCTACATACAGCTGCACTGCTAAAGAGCTTGTGCTTTGATATTATGGAGTTGCATGTTGTTCACAGACACTTGGAATCCCCGCAACAAAATATGAAGAAATGGAAGGAAGACTTCAACAGGTTTGTTCCATAAGGAAAGAAAGAGATCACAGCCATAACCAGGTTTCTTCCTAGTAACCGCCTCTCATAATTGTCACAAGCGGGGGGAGAACATACCGTATAGACATATAGCAAAGACCTTAGTGCCTTTACCGTTACTAACATACACAAATCATACACAACAGTAGAAGAACAGAGCACCTAAAAAAGGCCAGAAACACCAAGTATAACGCTTACGCAGAATACATTTTTTTAGACAGGAACATGTTCTTCTTCTAGCTACACCTGACATTACCCTCACTAAACACTTTCCGGTTCTAATCTAAGCATCCCCAAGCTACTGCAGCAAGTTGCTTATTTTTCAATAACATCGTCTCTATACAGCTTAGAGGGAAAACTGTGTAGAAATGATACATGTGTATGACTGGCTACTTGTCAGGTGGTTTGAATGTCTGTGGATTTGTTCTAATATTGCTATTTCTGCTGGGTTGTGTGCTGGGGTGGTTATGCTCTTTGGTTTCTGGATGCACATCTCAAAGCAGTACACATGACAGGAGATGAAAAATGATGAAGGAGCATTCTAAATGGAATAACCTTTCACAAAGTTGAGTGATAGTTGGAATCTGATCTTTGGTGTCTCATCCAAATGGAAGAAGAAGAAAAAGTAAGAGGCAATAGACTTCAGGAGACAAAAAGCAGGGAAGGGTAGGAGGTGCCTTTATACCTTTCTTCTTGCATATGCTCCTTTTAGATCTAGCTGGGCAGTACAGCTGTCTCCAGACTTTAAGTAATTAACCTAAAAATGGGCTTTAAGAAATACTACCAGGAGCGAGGCATTGGTCCCACCCACATATTGGCAGTCAATAGTACATGTTTTGATTGGGCAGACATTGTGTTCTTCCACAAAAAAGTGCTTGCAATTCACGTAGCTGTGATCCTTTTGTTCATTTATCTAGCTGCCTGAACATGCACCTTTAGGGGCACTCACGTGACATTGTAATGCTATTAAAGTGTCTTAGTTAGGTATTTTGCTATGATAGCTTATATCTGACAGCAAAATAGATTGGGGGAGGACTGCCATTATCTTTGGAGACTGCAGTTTGGTGCTTGAATGCCCAGGGCTACATTAATCAACATGGATTTTTAAGTCTGCCTTGACAGTGCAACTGTTGCCTGACCTTATGGGGATTACAACACAGTGCTTTCAAAGTTCTACTGAGAGAAGGGCTCTGACAAATATTGTTCCTTCTGAGTACAGGATTAGATTACATTGCGCTTTTTGGCATTTGGCAAAGCTTATTCCCACTATAGCAGGAGTGCATCACTTATGGTGGCAAGCAGATGATCATCGCTACTAGCCTGATCTGTTTTCTATGAACTGTTATATTAAAGGCACTAGTCCTGCCATGTATATTGTCAACGGAATATTTTAAAGATGATAGGTATTTAAGTGTGGATTGTTGTTACTCTATACTAAAGCCAAAGCATACATTTTTTATTATATGGCATCTCACAGACTGCCATTGCAGAAAAGGGTTTTGTTGTTGGCCATCCACTCTAAGAAACCATTGAGGTTTTCATTTTGATGCTTTTAGTTAGGCTCTTTTAAGAGGGGTTGTATATTCTTTTGCAAGCTGTATTTTTCCACATATTTGTAATTTTATAACAGATAGTTGCTGGTTTACATGCACCTGCAATGGCCGCAACAATAACAGGAGTGGCAGAGCAAAAGCAGCATTGACTCCTGTAAATTACGGCACTCCTGAGGCTTCCGGAAGTGCTGTTAACTCCAACTGCTTGGGCGCGCGGCCGAAGCGGCATACGTGCCCAGGAGGACATGTCATCCCCTTCATCGAAGAGACTTTGTGCCCAGGAGAACAAAGACTCCTGCAACCTGTTTTAACATGTGTTGCGGCTGCTCCATCGGGCCGCAACATGTACAGGGACTCAAAATCAGTCTGGGTCGGCCTCGGAGGGCAGCTGCAGCATTCCACTACCCGCCGCGAGTTAGACCTTTTAATTTGATAATTTTAGCCTCCTCGTGACCCTCGTGGCATACAATGGCAGACACGCTGCGACGGGCCCGGTGCTCGCAACCCTTCGGCTACTGAGTACCCCCTGGGACAGCACCTACCCTGATGCACGCTAACATGGCCAGCGCCTGGAGATGCAGTGGGGTAGTGCAACCTCTCTGACATCGACCCACGCAGCCTCCTCATGTACCTGTAACTTGAGGGTTGGATCCCAAACTGAGGCGGGTTGCCTCTGCTGCGGCCTCTTCAATGCAGCTAAGCATGGGTAGCCAATGCTGCGGTCATTTTGCATATGCATGCATGTGTGGCCTATGCAACTCAATGAGACTGAAAGCTTCTCAAAGTGTTCAGTGTGCTGGGGCCACTGCCAGTCCTTCTGAAACGGCCACCTAGAATTGCCAATACTCACCAGCTTCTATTTTGCTGGAACTCCCTCTCAGGAGACACCCTCACTGGGATATATTTTTGTGGAAAGTGGGCCCCTAGCACGATACCAATTCGGCGCTTGTCTGTCTAGTGGGAGGAGACAACCAACAAGAGCGTCGTCAAGGCTTGAGCTCCTGACCTCTTTGTGGTGCACCAAGGACCGGGTCCCCTCTTTTCCAGCACGGTTGTACATTTGGGGGGGCTCCTTGCTGGCGCAGCATGCATTAGGGTCATGGTTCATAGCGACCCAGAGCAATGCAAACTAACATTTGAGAAGGCTGGTTGTGCAGGCGATGCTACCGGACCAGAACAGGCAGAAAGGGTGATAACCCGAACACTGAGATGGTTGTACAGCTGGGGCCTTGTAGGAGAGTAGGATCTGCTACTTATCGCTACCTCCACTTTTTACTGATGTTTCACTGTTTTCGACTTTCTACTGGCTGGGGCCCTGCTATCCAGGACTCCAGCCTAGCTGCTTTCTCTCTAATATGATTCCATGTACTTTAGGTACACTCCAGATTGGATACTGGGGTACCCTTATGAGTCCCTAGTATATGGTACACTAGGTACCAAGGGCATAGGTACCCCGGAGGCCTACCAGGGGCTGCAGCATGTACTATGCCACCCCTGGGCAGTGGTCCAAAATGACACAACAGGTCTGCTACTGCAGCTTATGTAAGGTGGTGATTGCACCCCTTACTTACATATAAGTCCCCTATACCTACCTTATATCACTACACATATAAACCTATCAGTCACCCTATGGCAGGCCTTATCAATCCTGAAGGCAGGGTGCTGGGTTTTGTGTGAGAAGGTGACCATGCATGAGCAGTACCCGCTGCTGCCTTCGAGATCTATTCTCTGGGGTTGTTTTGTGATGCAGCCAGACGATATACTCTTAAGTGCATTATAACCTCGCGGTAAATGATAACTTTAGAATGGCTGCACGGAAACATGTTGTGTTTGTTGTCAAACACCTTGGAATCATACCTCAAAGCTAGTACTGGCTGTGGAGGAATTATTCCACCCTCCTAGAGGGAGAAACATGGACACACCGGTACACCTAGTACCAGCTTAACAGAAACCTGGCATCACAAAATGGATGCATCAGCCACAGACACGAATCTGGCCTCCTGCTGCTGGATGAAACTCCTGCCGGGGATGCCTACACAATAGGTTTCCTGTCACAGGGAGGTTTCACAAACTCCCAGACAGGCTTTAGTGTATTGGGGCTGGGTGGTTCTCCAAGAGTGCTTTGAAGTCTGCACTGGGGGCACATTTGGTGTCCCTGTGTATAACCCAGTTCAAACCGATTGCAGGGGCTACCAGCCCCTGCTCTGGCGCAAAACTGGACAAAGGGAATGGGTGTAACCACCCCTCTTTGCAAACCCTCCCATAGGTTGGTCCACCAGAGTTTGTCCCACCCCTTCCTTGGGTATAAAGTAGGAACCCCTGACTACAGGACTTTAGATTTATGTTGGACTTGGCCCTTCTGGCAGGTTCACCCCTAAACTTTTTGCTTTGATATGTGACTTGGTGTTGGTTATTTTTGGCTTCTGCACACTTGAACACTGTGTCCCAGTGTAAAGTGTGTGCGCTTTCTGAGTGTATGTTGTGAGATTGGCCTGCCCTCCCATAGGAAGTCATGGGGAATGTGAGTGTCCATTGTAGTTCCTGATGCGTGGGGAGTTTGGTATGTGCGGACTCGTGTGATTAAATGCTGCGTGATGATGTGTGTGGCATTAATGTGCCTAGTGTGGAAGTGCCACTTCTAGAAGTTGGCATGTCTCTGTAATAAAGATGAATTGACTGTCTGGCTTGTGATTGGCTGGAGCTGGCTGGTGTGCCTGGCTCAAGGAGTCGGTATGTAAATGTAATGTAAATGTAAATGTAAATGTAAATGTATTGGACTTGTAAAGCGCACGGCTGCCCGTAAGCGTCCCGGCGCTTGCTTAGGGAACCCGTCCTGGTATTCCCCTGTGAGAAACCCCGGCAGGGTGTCCACAAGGTGAAAGCCAGGCATCCCACCGCGAGGGGCCGTAGTGGAGATTAAGCAAGCTATTGCCCAGAGTCGCAGAGTATGACCCCGTGAGTTGAGTAGGCACCAGAGCGAGAATTGTCGAGTCCGTGGAATTTTTTGAGCCCGAGACCTGCCGAGGCGGGGAATCAAACCCTGGTCCACGGTCGATCTCAGCTTCCGGGTCTGCCGCCTCTAACCACTGAGCCACGCTTCTCCAGGTATGGGTCTGCCCCGGTGGTGAATAGAGAGATTGACAGCCAGATGGGTGGGAGGAGTGCACCTGGGACCTGAATAGGGCTGGGCTTTCCCTACACAATGCTGGCTCCGCCCCCTGTGGTGCGACTGATGTCCCTAGCCTGGCCAGTGAATGGGGAGAGGGGCTGAGCACAACAGAGTGCTACAAAACCAGCTATGTCTGGTTTTCCCTTAACCCTGCACCCTAAGACAAAGCATTCATGTGTATAAAAAGGGGCTGTGACCCCATGTAAACGGTTCCCTTTTTCCTGACCTGAGAGGGGTCCTGCTGCTGCTGGGCGCCAGGAGGATACCGCCATTGGGGACTGCCTCCCTGCCTGGAGGGCCCTATGAGCTGGACCCTGGGCTCAGCCTTTGCCCCCCTGCCTTTCTTCATTCCTTTTTGGACTTTATCCCTAGACCTGTGGGACTTTGGTGGCCTGCCAGTGCCTGGGAAGTGCTGGCCTTCCCCTCAAAAATAGCGCGTTGCGCTGCTGGTGCGGCGATCCCTTCCTAAAGGGATTCCCCGGCATGGGGGTTCCCCCCTTTTTCCTTAGTTTCAGAGCAGGTGCCCACCCTGCGTCTGCGTTAATTTCACCTTCACGGGAGACCACCCCGCTCATTGCCGTGTTTCTCTTTATTTATTGTTGCCCTAGCGGGGGCCCACCCCACCAGGGACATTATGCTTTAATCGGGAGCCTACCCCGAACCATCGCCGCCGTCAAGGAACTCCTGGGGGCCGCCACGCTGCCCGCGGTGACCCGGAAGCGGAAGGAGTAAACAGGAAGAAGACCCCACCCCAGGCTCCTGTGTGGCCAGTGGCAGAGTGAAGACCCAGGCAGAAGCCTACCCCACGCTGGGACGTACCGGAAGGAAGTCCCGCCCCCACAGCCGCCGGGTCGGGAGCAGAAAGCAGACGGGAGCCAACCCCGCGCTCCTGCGTGTGCCCGGGCGGACGTGCGGGAAGAACTACAGCTGAGCCCCGGGGCTCCCGTCTTAAGAGGAGAGCCCCGGGTGGCGCATGGTGACCGGTGCCGGAAAAGAGTCAGCCCACTACCCAGGAGCGAGACGCCGCCCAGGAGTCCTGGTGAGTGGGGCTATGTGTGAGGCGGTTGGGGTGTGCCGGGGCATGCTTTTGGTGCTCGCATTGTTACCTGGGCGAAACTCTGATATTGAATCCTGGAACTTCGACGATCTACAAGGAGCTAGATGACTGAAGAATATCCCTTGGAGTAAAGGAGTTACTCCCCTGCATGGCAGGCACCAAAGACATATCTGACTAGTTTGCATCTCCGAATCTCCCTCCGGACTCTGAAACATTTGCAACACAGGAGGTGGGTTCCCAGATTTCGCAGAGACTGACCCGATTCCCCAGCAAAACTGAGATCCATAGCCCTCGTGGGTACCATGGAACCGGAACCCCGAGACACCGTGCACATTTGCAAGTGCATATGCTTCTCGACAACGCTTGAGGCTGTGCATTGGGTTACTTGTAGCCCACACCCCGAGTAGCTATCCCACCGAACATTGCTGGCCTACACGTCACGAGTGTTCCGTGAGCCGGCCCTTTGTGTTTTCTCTCAAGGTACCTTCGTGATCCCTGGTCCGTCCACCTGTGGGTCCCTGAGAAGGCAACTTTAACTGTCCTTGGGCTTCCCTGGTTGCTCCCGACATGCCCTTACTTTCCATCGCTTAAGGAGTCCCCTGGTCCTTGCTGGTCCACACCGAAGCATCTTTTCTCTTCCTGCGTGGGTGTTGTTGCCAAGGCTTGTTGTGTTCAATACGAGCACCAACACCACAGCCCTCGACATCCTTCGTGGGACAGCTCGAATCCAGCTCCTGGTCATCGTCGATGCCTCCTGGTCCTTGTGGCTGCAGAGTCAAGCTTCACCTCTTTATACCTGAAGCACCCGACAAACTTGGGCATTCATCTACCGTGCCCCTGGGCACTGGCAAGTGATCCAGACTCTGTCCCCTCCACTTTTAGGTTCTTCACATCTTCAATCCAGGCTCTGTTCACACCAGACACTTTTCTTCTTCACGGCAGTAGCACTTTGCAGCAGGTCCCCATTGAAAACGACGACGATTCCCGACACCATTTGGCACCTATGCGCCCGGCTTCTCTGGGTGAGGAAACTCTAATACTCCGGTGCTCCCATGGGTGTTGGCCCTAGAACCCCTTAAGTCTAAAGGGGTTTGCTCAAAGTTCTCTCCTAAGTGTCCTCTAACCGCAACTTTCTCCTTAGAAGCTAATGGCACTCCCGGCTGTGTTCTCTTACTGCACGCATCCCCCGTTGGTCCCCTGTGTCACTCCCTTGGGGGGTTCCTTGGGGTCCAGCGATTCTTAGTGCTCTAGGCACTGTGACTAGTCAAATCATGGTTCTTATACCACTTTATTAATATATGGTTTGGTCCCGCCATGGGGCCCAGTGTATATTGTGCTTTTTACTGAAGTTCTATTGTGTTTAAATTGTGTACCTTGATCTGTTATCTCTTAAATATATTACTAGATAGTGTTACATACCCGTCTCTTGAGGGACATGATCTTAGTCCTGAGGAAGGAACGGTCACAGATGAGCTTGAACCTGATCAGGTTGAGTTCTTGGGTACAGGGGGCCCTTCCAGGGCAGATCTGAGCCACGAGCAGCTGAGCTGCCCCTCTCTTGAACCCCTTAGGCAGCAATCTGCTGCTGAGGCTGCTTGAAATGCTAGTTGAACCCATAGGATCTATTGGGATGATGGACTACTATACTCGGAGAGTAGAGACTCCAAGCCTGGAACCACCAGGAGGTTGATCATAACTCCGGAGTGTAGGGCCTTCCTATTAACACTAGCCCATGATATTCCCATAGCAGGTCACCTGGGCCAAAACAAGGGGTGCAAACGTCATGTCTAGTTACTTGACTGCTATGTGGAAGGAGTGTGGAGTAAATTACAAATTCAAAAACAATAGTTGATGGACAGAATGCAGAACAATGTCATACATTCACCCCAGTACAGAGATCTGGGCCTAAATGCATCGTATTTTTGCACTACACACCTCCCCAGTTCAGACATGGCCATATGCAAATCAGCCTTGACCCTGTGCCCCATGGGAACAGTCCAGCCCGAACTGCCAAGCCATGTCTTTCCTGGACAGGAATCAAGCATCCTACGACAAGTTTCTGGCTATCAGCCGTCATCAGCCAGAATAGCTTGACTCCAGTGGTGTGGAGAGCACGGTACTCACGTCTGAGCATACCCTTCCCACTTGGGGTGACAAATGCAAAAACAATAGTTGATGGACAGAATGCAGAACAATGTCATACATTCACCCCAGTACAGAGATAAGGGCATAAATCCATCGTTTTTTTGCACTCCACACCACCCCAGTTCAGACATGGGCATATGCAAATCAGCCTTGACACTGTGCCTCATGGGAACAGTCCAGTCCGAAACTGCCAAAGCCATGTCTTCCCTGGACCGGAATCAAGCATCCTAGGACCGGTTTCTGGCTATCAGCCGCCATCAGCCAGGATAGCTTGACTCCAGTGGTGTGGAGAGCACGGGACTCACGTCTGAGCATACCCTTCCCACTAGGGGTGACAAATGCAAAAACAATAGTTGATGGACAGAATGCAGAACAATGTCATACATTCACCCCATTACAGAGATCTGGGCCTAAATACATCGTTTTTTGCACTCTATACCACCCCAGTTCAGACATGGCCATATGCAAATCAGCCTTGACCCTGTGCCTCATGGGAACAGTCCAGCCCGAACTGCCATGCCATGTCTTCCCTGGACCGGAATCAAGGATCCTAGGACCTGTTTCTGGCTATCAGCCGTCATCATCCAGGATAGCTTGACTCCAGTGGTGTTGAGAGCACGGGACTCACGTCTCCAGTTCAGACATGGCCATATACAAATCAGCCTTGACCCTGTGCCTCATGGGAACAGTCCAGCCCGAACTGCCAAGCCATGTCTTCCCTGGACCGGAATCAAGCATCCTTGGACCGGTTTCTGGCTATCAGCCGTCATCAGCCAGGATAGCTTGACTCCAGTGGTGTAGAGAGCACGGGACTCACGTCGGACCATACCCTTCCCACTCGGGGTGACAAATGCAAAAACAATAGTTGATGGACAGAATGCAGAACAATGTCATACATTCACCCCATTACAGAGATCCGGGCCTTAATCCATCGTTTTTTTGCACTCCACACCACCCCAGTTCAGACATGCAAATCTGCCTTGACCCTGTGCCTCATGGGAACAGTCCAGCCCGAACTGCCAAGCCATGTCTTCCCTGGACCGGAATCAAGCATCCTAAGTTTCTGGCTATTAGCCATCATCAGCCAGGATAGCTTAACTCCAGTGGTGTGGAGAGCACGGGACTCACGTCTGAGCATACCCTTCCCACTTGGGGTGACAAATGCAAAAACAATAGTTGATGGACAGAATGCAGAACAATGTCATACATTCACCCCAGTATAGAGATCTGGGCCTAAATCCATCGTTTTTTTGCACTCCACACCACCCCAGTTCAGACATGGCCATATGCAAATCAGCCTTGACTCAGTGCCTCATGGGAACAGTCCAGCCCAAACTGCCAAGCCATGTCTTCCCTGGACCGGAATCAGGCATTCCAGGACTGGTTTCTGGCTATCAGCCATCATCAGCCAGAATAGCTTGACTCCACTGGTGTGGAGAGCACGGGACTCACGTCTGAGCATACCTTTCCCACTCGGGGTGACAAATGCAAAAACAATAGTTGATGGACAGAATGCAGAACAATGTCATACATTCACCCCAGTATAGAGATCTGGGCCTAAATCCATCGTTTTTTTGCACTCCACACCACCCCAGTTCAGACATGGCCATATGCAAATCAGCCTTGACCCTGTGCCTCATGGGAACAGTCCAGCCTGAACTGCCAAGCCATGTCTTCCCTGGACCGGAATCAAGGATCCTAGGACCCGTTTCTGGCTATCAGCCATCATCAGCCAAGATAGCTTGACTCCAGTGGTGTTGCGAGCACGGGACTCACGTCTCCAGTTCAGACATGGCCATATGCAAATCAGCCTTGACCCTGTGCCTCATGGGAACAGTCTAGCCCGAACTGCCAAGCCATGTCTTCCCTGGACCGGAATCAAGCATCCTTGGTCCGGTTTCTGGCTATCAGCCGTCATCAGCCAGGATAGCTTGACTCCAGTGGTGTAGAGAGCACGGGACTCACGTCTGACCATACCCTTCCCACTCGGGGCGACACATGCAAAAACAATAGTTGATGGACAGAATGCAGAACAATGTCATACATTCACCCAATTACAGAGATCTGGGCCTTAATCCATCGTTTTTTTGCACTCCACACCACCCCAGTTCAGACATGCAAATCTGCCTTGACCCTGTGCCTCATGGGAACAGTCCAGCCCGAACTGCCAAGCCATGTCTTCCCTGGACCGGAATCAAGCATTCTAGGTTTCTGGCTATTAGCCATCATCAGCCAGCATAGCTTAACTCCAGTGGTGTGGAGAGCACGGGACTCACGTCTGAGCATACCCTTCCCACTTGGGGTGACAAATGCAAAAACAATAGTTGATGGACAGAATGCAGAACAATGTCATACATTCACCCCAGTATAGAGATCTGGGCCTAAATCCATTGTTTTTTTGCACTCCACACCACCCCAGTTCAGACATGGCCATATGCAAATCAGCCTTGACCCAGTGCCTCATGGGAACAGTCCAGCCCAAACTGCCGAGCCATGTCTTCCCTGGACCGGAATCAAGCATCCCAGGACTGGTTTCTGGCTATCAGCCATCATCAGCCAGGATAGCTTGACTCCAGTGGTGTGGAGAGCATGGGACTCACGTCTAAGCATACCCTTCCCACTCGGGGTGACAAATGCAAAAACAATAGTTGATGGACAGAATGCAGAACAATGTCATACATTCACCCCAGTACAGAGATCTGGGCCTAAATCCATCGTTTTCTTGCACTCCGCACCACCCAGTTCAGACATGGCCAAATGCAAATCAGCCTTGACCCTGTGCCTCATGGGAACAGTCCAGCCCATATTGCCAAGCCATGTCTTCCCTGGACCGGAATCAAGCATCCTAGGACCGGTTTCTGGCTATCAGCCATCATCAGCCAGGATAGCTTGACTCCAGTGGTGTGGAGAGCATGGGACTCACGTCTGAGCATACCTTTCCAACTCGGGGTGACAAATGCAAAAACAATAGTTGATGGACAGAATGCAGAACAATGTCATACATTCACCCCAGTACAGAGATCTGGGCCTAAATCCATCGTTTTCTTGCACTCCCCACCACCCCAGTTCAGACATGGCCATATGCAAATCAGTCTTGAACCTGTGCCTCATGGGAACTGGCCAGCCCGAACTACCAAGCCATGTCTACCCTCGACCGGAATCAAGCATCCTAGGACCGGTTTCTGGCTATCAGCCGTCATCAGCCAGGATAGCTTGACTCCAGTGGTGTGGAGAGCACAGGACTCACATCTGAGCATACCCTTCCCACTCGGGGTGACAAATGGGAAGGGTATGCCCAGACGTGGGTCCCTTGCTCACTACGCCACTGGAATCAAACTATCCTGGCTGAAGACGGCTGATAGCCAGAAACCAGTCCTAGGATGCTTGATTCCGGTCCAGGGAAGACATGGCTTGAGCAGTTCGGGCTGGACTATTCCCATGAGGCACAGGGTCAAGACTGATTTGTATATGGCCATGTCTGAACTGGGGTGGCTTGGTGATCAAAATACCGATGGCTTAAACCCAGATCTGTGACTGGGGGTGAATGTTTTGCCATTGTGCAACATTCCCTCCATCATCTTGTTTGTTTTGCTGTTCACCATATGTGGGAAGGGTATGCCCAAATGTGGGTCTCTTGCTCACTACGCCACTGGAGTCAAGCTATCCTGGCTGAAGACGGCTGATAGCCAGAAACCGGTCCTAGGATGCTTGATTCTGGTCCAGGGAAGACATGGCTTGGCAGTTCGGGCTGGACTGTTCCCATAAGGCACAGGGTCAAGACTGATTTGCATATGGCCATGTCTGAACTGGGGTGGCTTGGTGAGCAAAATAACGATGGATTAAACCCAGATCCGTGACTCGGGGTGAATGTTTTGCCTTTGTGCAACATTCCGTCCATCATCTTGTCTGTTTTGCTGTTCACCCTATGTCGGAAGGGTATGCCCAGACGTGGGTCCCTTGCTCACTACGCCACTGGAGTCAAGCTTTCCTGGCTGAAGACGGCTGATAGCCAGAAACCGGTCCGAGGATGGTTGATTCCGGTCCAGGGAAGACATGGCTTGGCAGTTCGGACTGGACTGTTCCCATGAGGCACTGGGTCAAGACTGATTTGCATATGGCCAAGCACTGGGGTGGCTTGTTGAGCAAAATAATGGTGGATTAAACCCAGATCTATGACTGGGGGTGAATGTTTTGCCTTTGTGCAACATTCCGTCCATCATCTTGTTTGTTTTGCTGTTCACCCTATGTGGGAAGGGTTTGCCCCGACGTGGGTCCCTTGCTCACTGCGCCACTGGAGTCAAGCTATCCTGGCTGAAGACGGCTGATAGCCAGAAACCGGTCCTAGGATGTTTGATTCCGGTCCAGGGAAGACATGGCTTGGCAGTTCGGGCTGGAGTGTTCCCATGAGGCACAGGGTCAAGACTGATTTGCATATGGCCATGTCTGAACTGGGGTGGCTAGGTAAGGAAAATAACGATGGATTAAACCCAGATCTGTGACTGGGGGTGAAGGTTTTGCAATTGTGCAACATTCCGTCCATCATCATGTTTGTTTTGCTGTAAACTACAAATTCACCACACCCTATCACCCACAATGCAATGGTTTAGTTGAGAGATTCAACAATACCTTAAAGGGCATGATTAAAGGTCTCCCAGAAACGCTTAGGCGCAGATGGGACATCCTTTTGCCCTGCCTTCTATTTTCCTACAGGGAGGTTCCTCAGAAGGGAGTTGGTTACAGCCCTTTTGAACTTCTGTTTGGACATCCTGTGAGGGGTCCATTGTGTCTAGTGAAGGAGGGATGGGAGTTACCTCTCAAACCACCCAAACAGGTTATTGTGGACTATGTACTTGGTCTCCGCTCCTGGAAGGCAGAGTATATGATGAAGGCCACCAAAAACCTTGAGGCTAGCCAGGAATTGCAAAACACCTGGCATGACCAAAAGGCTGTGCTGACTGTTTACCAGCCAGGGCAGAAAGTGAGGGTGTTGGAGCCTGTGGCCCCCGCAGCCCTCCAGGATAAGTGGAGTGGCCCCCATACAATTGTTGAACAAACGGGAGAGGTTACCTAATGGGTAGAAATAGGTACTCCCAGGAGCCCCCATAGGGTACTCCATGTCAACAGACTGAAACATATATTGACAGTGCAGACATGGTCTTGCTCATGGCTACTGATGATGGACAGTAGGAAGAGAGTGATCCGCTTCGTGACATGCTCTCACAGAACCCTGATGATGAGTCAGTAAGCGGTGGAGCCTTGGCAGGCAGCCTCACTGCCCAGCAGCAAGCTGATTGCAGATAGGTGCTCAATCAGTATAGGCATATGTTCTCTCTGACTCCAAGTCAGACTACCTGGTGTACTCATGAAGTGAACACTGAGGACAGTCTGCCTGTTAAGAATAAGATTTACAGGCAACATGACCATGTCAAAGACTGTATCATGACTGAGGTCCAGAAGATGTTGGGAGTTATTGAACCCTCAGATAGCCCTTGGGCTAGTCCAGTAGGGGGAACATCCTTTACGACGCGGATGTTACCCCACGCTACCATTACGACGCATCTCTTACAACGCAGGTTGCAACCACGACTTGCGCTGGAGGGCGCTCAAGGACAAGGAATAGTTAATTTACTATTCCAACACTTTCCCTACTATCCACGGGGACTGGTGTTGGAATAGTAAATGAAACTATTCCTAAGCCCGCACCCTACAGCGCAAGTCGTGGTAACGACTTGCGTTGTAAAACACGCGTTGTAACGGTACGCGTGGTAATAGCCTGCGTCGTACCGTCATACATCCGCCCAGTAGTCTTAGTGCCCAAACCTCACACCTAGGGTGGTACAAAAAGAGATGAGGTTTTGTGTAGACTACAGGGGTCTCAATGCAGTCACTAGAATTGATGCCCATCCAATACCCAGGGCAGATGAATTCATAGATACTTTGGCCTCAGCCAAATTTCTGAGCACATTTGACTTGTCAGCTGGCCACTGGCAGATCAGACTAACTGATGATGCAAATCCCAAGACAGCATTTTCTACCCCTAGTGGGCATTATCAATTTGTGGTGATGACCTTTGGTTTGAAGAATGCACCTGCCACTTTTCAAAGGTTGGGGAATAAAGTCCATACAGGCCTGGAAGACTATAGTGTAGCATATCCAGATGATATTGCTGTCTTTAGCTCCACCTGTGAGGATCACCTTGTCCACCTGAGAAATGTTTTGGAGGCCCTGCAGAAAGCAGGCTAAACTATCAAGGCTACAAAGGGCCAGATAGGGTTGAGTCAGGTTGTGTACCTGTGCCACCTTGTAGGTGGAGGCCAGGTTCAACCATTGCAGATGTACTGGGTTGCTCAAGCCACCCAGACTCAGGTCAGAACTTTCTTGGGCCTGACTGGGTACTACAGAAGATTTGGAAAGGGGTATGGATCCATAGTGACCCCCCTGAATGACTTAACTTCTTAGAAGATGCCAAGGAACGTTCAGTGGAAAGTTAGCTGTCAAAACGCATTTGATGACTTGAAGCAAACCATGTGCACTGCTCCCATTCTGCAGAGTCCTAACTACTCAAAATAATTAATTGTCCAAACAGATGCATATGAGTTGGGGGTAGGGGCTGTGTTATCACAATTGAATGATGAAGGTCGGGATCAGCCAGTAGCTTTTATTAATAGAAGTCTGACACCCAGAGAGAAACGTTAGTCAAACCATTGAGAGGGAGGCCTTTGCTGTGGTTTGGGCTGTGAAGAAGCTGAGGCTATACTTTATTGGCACTCACTTCATTGTTTAGACAGATCATAAGCCAATCTTATTGCTAAAACAGATGAAGGGTCAATACCCCAAACTTTTCAGGTGGTCCATTTTACTACAGGGGATGGACTATAAAGTGGAACATACACCTGGGAGTAACCATGCCAATGCAGACGGACTCTCCAGATTTTTCCACTTAGAACATGAAGACTCAAATGGTAAAGGTTAGTTTAATGTCCCTGCATTTGGGAAGGGGGGTTATGTAGGAGAGTAGGATCTGGTTCTTATAGTTACCCCCATGTTTTGCTGATGTTTTAATGTTTTTCAACTTTAGTATCGCTGGGGCACTGCTATCCAGGACCCGAGCCTAGCTGCTTCCTCTGTAACATGATTCCATGTACTTTAGGTACACTCCAGTTTGGTTACTGGGGTACCCTTATGAGTCCCTAGTATATGGTACCTTAGGTACCAAGGGCATAGTTACCGCAGAGGCCTACGAGGGGTTACAGCATATAATATGCCACCCCTGGGAAGCCTTCCAAAATGACACCACATGACTGCTACTGCAGCCTGCTACTGCTACTGCAGCCTGCACCCCTTACTGAGACATAGGTTACCTATACCTACCTTAAATCACTACACACATACACCTATCAGTCACCCCTATGGCAGGCCCCTCTGCAGCCTTCGGAACCTATTCTCTGGGGCTGTTCTGTTATGTGGGAATCTAGGATCCTAGTGTAAATTTCACGATTTATGCCCATATATAGGTATAATTCACCCAATCCTTATATAGGCATAGGAATCATTGCCTTATTTAGTCTTAGTCTGTGCAGCCCAAATACGGCATGGGTACTTCCACTAAACTCCGAGAATCCACAACAATTTCTTGGAAAAAACAGCCTTCAGCAGTCAGGGACTTCCCCCTGCTTGAATACTAATTTATCCAAGAACTCCTGGAGTTTTCAAGGAACTGAGGCACTAGTGACGATATTAAGTCCAATCTTACGTCAAACTCGGCACCTTCAAAGTATAAATATGCCAACATTTGCCCAGTCAAACACACAGTGGTTTAGGAGCAGATCAACTAACTACTTGCCCGACGCCCTGCTGCTGCAAGTGCCGAAGGAAGCTGACCCTCCAACTGACGCACTGAGAAGACGCTGTCTTTTCTCTCGCCGAGAAATCCAGCTTCGGTGTTTCCAGGCTACCCTTGCGAGTTGCTGGGAGATCGAGTCCTGAGAGAAAGAAACAAGACCTCTATCATTCTGAAACGAAGGTACGGAGCTGATTAGACCCTTGGAGAATTCTTGGAACAGATTCTTGGCAGAAAATTACTAGACTTAAGCTACACCACCCTTACTCCTCCCTCGTACTAGACTTAGGTTAGGTACACCGGGGTAGGCGTATTTTAGAAGCACCAGTTGAGTACTTTTAGCCACTATTTTATCACTGTCTGTATTTTATGCATTTTATGTATTCTATGTTTATGGCTTAGAAACCATATCATGCTCTTACAGTACTATTTTATAATACTATTCGTATTATATGCCTTGTACTTCTTAACTAGCATTTCAATTGTAGCAGTGCATTTCTTATTCTTAAGAAATAAGACTGTTCAATAAATACTTTTATTGAAAACGCCCGTCTCTCTATTTCTAAGCAACTCTGGTGAAACGAAGCATGCACATCTGACTGAGTGAAAGAGCCGTCTATTGTTTCCGCGACTCTAGAGATATGTTTCATTCTGGGGAAACAAAGTTGTCATGTTATATGGTTGTCAAAGACTAATCCCTTCTTGTATTTTCGAGAAAGTTTCTAGTGACCGCTGAGCTACCTGGCACTCACAATTAAGGCTAATATATTCGGCAGAGACCTAGTCGACTTAAGTCCTACCTGTAAGTTGCAGGATATATTATTCCAATGCGCAGAGCCTATTGAGAATATAGGAACTACACTACAGTTCTGTGATGCAGCCAGACCATATACTCTTAAGTGCATTATAACCTTGTGGTAAATGCTAACTTTGGAATGGCTGCACTGAAACATGTCGGGTTTGGTGTCAAACACTTTGGAATCATACCCCCAGCCAGTCCTGGCGGCGTGGGTATGATTCCACCCTTCTAGAGGGAGAGACATGCACCCGCCGGTAACAGTTTTAAAGAGCCCTTGCATCACAAAATTGATGCTTTAGCCACAGACATGAGTCTGGCCTCCTGTTGCTGGACGAAACTCTGGCAGGGTAGGCCCGGACAATTGGTTTCCTGTCACAGGGAGGTGTCACCACCTCCCATACAGGCTTTAGTGTATTGGGGCTCGGTGGGTGCACTCTGAGAGTGCTTTGAAGTCTGCACTGGGGGCACATTTGGTGTTCCTTTGCATAGCCCAGTTCAAACAAGTTGTTATGGTTACCAACCCCTGCTCTGGTGCGAAACTGGACAAAGGAAAGAGGTGTAGCCATCCCTCTTTCCAAACCCTCCCATAGGTGGGTCCCCAGAGTAAGTCCAACCCCTTCCTTGGGTATAAGAAAGGAACCCCTGACTACAGGACTTTAGATTACACTTGGATGAAACTCTGCTACAGATATCCTGGAACTTCGATGATCTATACAACTAGATGATTGAAGAATCTCCCTTGGAGTAAAGGAGTTACTCCCCTGCTTGGCAGGCACCAAAGATGCATCTGACCAGTCTGCATCTCCAAAGCTCGCCCCGGTCTCTGATGTAATTGAAGCCCAGGAGGTGGATTTCCACACTTCTCCGAGGCCGACCTTTGTCCCCAGCAAAGCTGAGACCCACAGCCCTCGTGAGTATCGTGGAACCTGAACCCTTGGACACCATGCACATTTGCAAGTGCATCAGCTTCTCGACATCCATTGAGGCTGTGCATTGGGTTACTTGTAGCCCAGACGCCGAGCAATTTTTCCACTTAAGATTGCTGGCCTACACTCCACGAGTGTTCCGTGAGCCGTCCCTTTGTGTTTTTGTTCAAGGTCCCGTTGCGATCCCTGGTCTGTTGACTGGTGGGTCCCTAAGAAGGCAACTTTGACTTTCATTGGGTTTCCCTGATTTCTCCAGATGTGTCCTGCCTCTCCACCACTTGTTGAGTCCCACCGACCTAGCTGGTCTGTACCAAAGCATTTCTTCTCTTACTGCGTGGGTTGATGTTGCCAAGGCTTGTTTGGTCCAATTTTGTCCCCGACTTCACACCACTTGACATCCTTTGTGGTAAGGCTCAAATCCAGCTCCTGGTTCTCATCCACATCTCCTGTTACTCGTGGCTACAGAGTCAAGCTTTACCTCTTCAACCTGAAATCACCCGACATCGCTGGGCATTCGTCTATCGTCCCCCTGGTAACTGGCAAGTAACCCAGACACTGTCCCCTCTGCTTTCGGATTCCTCTCATCTTCGATCCAGGCTTGGATCACACCGGACACTTTCCTCTACGACGGCAGCAGCACTATGCAGCAGATCGCCATTAAAATCAATGACGATTCCCGACACCAAAAGACACATATGCATCCGGCTTCCCGGGGTGAGGTAACTCAAGTACTCCAGTGCTCCCGTGGGTGTTGGCCCCAGTACACCTTAAGACTAAAGGGGTTTGCTCAAAGTCCTCTCCTAAGTGTCCTTAATCTTTAAATTTCCAACCGCGACTTTCCCCATAGAAGCAAACAGCGTCTCGCAGCTGTTTTCCCACACTGCAAGCATCCCCCGTAGGTCCCCTGTGTCACTACCTTGGGTGGTTCCCTGAGGCCCCAGCAATCCTACAGGCTCTAGGCCTTGTGTCTAGTCAAGTCATGGTTCTTATACCACTTTCTTAATATATGGTTTGGTACGCCCCTAGGGCTCACCGTATATTGTGCTAATTTACTGTGTGATATTAAGTGTAACATATGTGCTTTGACCTCTAGCCTCCGTAAAGAGACTAATAGGGTGTGTTTAGAATAAATACATATATTTTATTTATATATACCTGGTGTGGTTCTCCTTTCATTTGGTCATTCAAGAGATTATAGACTAGTAAAACAAGCTGCTTTACATTCCTTCAAGACTTAGCCTGAAGGCTGCTCTCTATAGCTACCACTAAGGTAGTTTTCAAATAAGGTTGTCTTTAACCTATCACCTCTAACAGGTTGTTTGGACTGCTGCAAGGTGCCCACTATAACTAGTGGACAGCATATGCCAGACCAACTTCTCACAGCAAGGCTCAACCATCTCTCTCTACCCAGATTATAATGTCATGGTCCAGGAGGCCCGCTGAAAGTTCACGAGAGTCAAGGTCACCCTCAGGAACTTGGGACTGCAATATGGCATACAATACCCAGCATGCCTTGGGGTGGACATTGATCCCAGACCTCAAAATTTCAAAACACCGGCGGAGGTGCAGGAGTTCTGTCACACAATGTCCATGAAAAAAATCCACACAAGTACCTACCTCCCCTACCAGGTCACCCCTTGGCTCTTGTTCTGTGACCAGTGTAGATTTATTTTCCTCTACTTAATGTTGTTGGAACTTACGTAATGCAAAGGGTATTCTAGTAGATGTGGGACATTGTAGATTAAATCAAAACTCGTTTGATTTTTTGCGTGCCATCATCATTCAATAGTTTTTATACATATTGGTGGATCCGGCGTGGAGTTGCCACTTCCTCGTGTTGACACCCTGGTGTTACATTTACATAGTTTTTGCTATGTTGTGAGCATGACATTTGGGTTTGGGATCTTCCCATAGTGTTTGGAATGGGGATGGTTGGGGGGTGGTACAGGAGGAAAATGTTCCAGTTTTAATACAGTTTCTTACACTTATGATATGCTTCCATACTGTGCAACTATATAACCTGATTTACATTATGATCTAAATTTTTGCCTATGAGCGTTAACAGCAGACTTCAACCAGTTGCTAATCTTACATTAGTATCATGGAATGTGCAGGGACTTAATAACCCTCGCAAAGACTAACAGGTGGTACAAAACATGGAGAGACAACAAATAGACTATGTATTCTTGCACAGTCTTGGCCAAGACATGGGATCCACACAGAGGTGTCATATTAATACATAAACTAGCCCCATTCAGCCAGTTGGAAGTGAAAAGTAACAGGGAGAGTTGTTATCTAATGGTAAAGGGTCACATGCTGGGACACACCATCATTTTAGTGAATGTATACGCACCCAACATAGATGACCATGATTTTTTCTTAGAGCAAACGGCCCAAGTAGACCATCTGGAGATGACACAGATAAGTCTGGGAGACAATCTGAACATTTATTAGACCCTATTTGAAACAGCTCCTCACCCTCCGGGGAGTAGGGTTTTCTCCCGCATATCTCAGCCTGTCCTTTTTGCTGGACGTTTAGTCTGAAATCCGGGAGAGATCATTTTGGAGTCTCTCTATTGCAGGTATTTCTTGAAGCACTTGGAATCTCTTCCTTAAGAGATATCCCTTTGTGCTCTTTTTGCATAGTTCAGTGTTCAAAGGAAGAAGTATGAAGAGAACCAAGTAAGTCAAATTCTTCCTTTTAATAATGACATTCACCCTTCTCAATTCTTGGTTATTAATATTTATTGCGAGAATATTTTTGAAGTAAGAAAATCATTTTTGGTTATAAAAGACAATACATCTAGAGTTTGGATTCAACTCTCTTCTTGGACTTTCACTTACTTCTGCGCAAGTTAATATACAGGTCAAATATTAGAAATTTAAAAAAGCACAGCTATTGTTTCTAAGTAGATATAAATAATATATATATATATATATATATATATATATATATATATATATATATATATATATATATATATATATATATATATATATTTGTACTTACCACCAGGATATTAGCAGCAATATCTAAGAAAAGAGACAAGAAAAGACTAAAATAACTAAGTAAATATATATATATATATATATATATATTACCTACTGGCGGTCGCCAGTAGGTATATATAGTTAGGATTTTTTCTCTATGGGATTTTTGAAAATTCTATGTCTAATAACTTTGGCGTTTGTGGACGGAATTGGCTGAAATTTTCAGGAAAATGGAACATTTTGTTTCTGAGCAGCCCCTGAAAATTGGGGGGGGTTCGTCCAGGGGGGGGTCGAGAAAAAAGGGGGGTCCCAAAACGTGTTTTTAACATTGAGTTTTCCATAGGGCGGTTGGCCTCACTTTTAGCCCGAACGGCTGAATGGATTTGCACGAAACTTGGCAAAATTGTAGGGACTGTTAGCCCGATGTGCCTTTTGTAGGTCTCAATATATGTGCTCCAGTGGATTTTGAGTAATTTAGGTTCAAAAAAAGATATATATCTGGGCGGAGCCTAACCACACATCTGATCTGATTGGCTGTCAGCACTTCATCCAAGAAGTGTTGGCAGCCATCTTGGGACCAATATACATGATAGCACCTCATTAAAAAGCATTGTAGTTAATAGAGGGTTTTAGGACTTTAGTTACATTATAAATCATTTGTTGATGGTACCATACTCGTTTTAGGAATTGTGGTGGGTTCTAAGGTGATTTTACCATGTGAAAAAACCTTCTGCTGTGATATCATGAATATTGTTTGAAAGAAAACTAATATCTCATGATTTTCCCACAGTGGTTTGGAAGGGGATCTATAAGCTAAACTGAAAGCATATTTTCTGTAAATTCACATTATCTTTCTCAGTCATGTGAAAATGAAGTCTGACATTCTCAGTAAAACATGTACATCCAACAAGGACAGAGACTGTCAGTTGATTCCTTTGTGTTCTACTGCAGCCTCCTAGAGTGTTCTAAAGAACAACTAGAGCGCTAACAGTCCTACTTATTACAAAGGTATGGCACACCTGGAGCCATCGTGATGGGAATAAAGTGGTAACTCTTAAAACATTTAATTTAAAAAGGAACAAAATGAGGGGGTATATTATGCAATAGAAGGTATTATTAGTGCTGCAGAAAGAAAAATTAGGGCACATTTTGAGTGACTTTTCAAATCCTCTTCTATTTCATTAAAAAATTCTGACATGCAGTCTCCCAAAATGGCCACCAGAGACAAAAGAGCCCAAATGTAGCCCAAATATCACCCAGATGTAGCCCAAGTATAGCCCAATGACAGAATGTCCCAGAGAGTTCTAAAGAACAACTAGAGCGCTAACAGTCCTACTTATTACAAAGGTATGGCACACCTGAAGCCATCTTGATTGGAATAAAGTGGTAACTCTTAAAACATTTAATTTAAAAAGGAACAAAATGAGGGGGTATATTTTGCCATATGAATTATGATTAGTGCTGCAGAAAGAAAAATTAGGGCACATTTTGAGTGACTTCTCAAACCCTCTTCAATTTCATTAAAAAAATTCTGACATGCAGACTGAAACCTATGGTTTTTTCAGTGAATTTTCAAGGTTTTGTAAATGCTAATTCCTAACTATATATGGTCTATAACCTATGGTTTTTTCAGTGAATATATATATATATATATATATATATGTATATATATATATACATATATATATATATATATATATATATATATATATATATATATATATATATATATATATATTACCTACTGGCGGTCGCCAGTAGGTATATATAGTTAGGATTTTTTCCCTATGGGATTTTTGAAAATTCTATGTCTAATAACTTTGGCGTTTGTGGACGGAATTGGCTGAAACTTTCTGGAAAATGGAACATTTTGTTTCTGAGCAGCCTTTGGAAATTTGGGGGGGGGTCGTCAAGGGGGGGCCGAGAAAAAAGGGGGGTCCCAAAACGTGTTTTTAACATTGAGTTTTCCATAGGGCGGTTGGCCTCACTTTTAGCCCGAACGGCTGAATGGATTTGCACGAAACTTGGCAAAATTGTAGGGACTGGTAGCCCGATGTGCCTTTGCTAGGTCTCAATATATGTGCTTCAGTGGATTTTGAGAAATTAATGTTCAAAAAAAGATATATATCTGTAACAGCAGACCGGGCAGCGCTCCGGTTCGCGGACTTTACGCGTACCGGAACTTCGCGTAGCGAAGCTGATTGGCTCTCCGGTGTCTGTCAACATTCTAAACAGTCCGGAGCGGCCGCCATCTTGTCTCTCGGTAGGATTGAGAGACAAGAGGAGGCCAAAACAAAGGGGGAAATGACCATAAGGGGGCATAGTATATCCTCCCTGACCCCCTAGGTTTAATGTGGTGGCTTTAAAAGGGCCCCGCGGGGCAAACAAAAAAATTTTTTTTTTTTGTTTTTTTGCGTGGGTAGCGCCCGGTTCGCGAACCAGGAAGCGTTCTGGGCAGCGTACTATAATGAAAAATGAATGATAGACTTTTCAAATACTGTATGTTAATTGATTGTTGGTTTTGTTGATTATTTTTTAATTTTTTTATTTTTTAAGCAATTATTTATTATTGTGATTGTGTTTCAAAATTTAATAACATTCTAACATTTAACTAGTTTATGAATTACATATAAAAATGATTAAAGACTCGAACAATTTTTTTATTTTACATACAATTTTATTTTTCAGATTGTTTTTCAAAATTTATTAGAACGTCTAGCATTTGACTTTCTGTTATTTTTTGCTTTCTGTTTTCTATTTTTTCTCTCTGTTATTCCCCATGTTTTAATCTTATTTTGAACATTCACTCACATTCTCCAAGAAACTCTTCTTTGTTAATGTTATACTCTCTTTTTTTTTCTTTCACTTCCTTATCTATTTTGTTTTTCACAATTATACTCTCTTCCGTCTTTTCTTCGGTAAATAGATCTATTAAACAGTATCTCTTCTTTACTCCCTATAGCTGTCTTTCTTTTAACATCACTCTCTGTTTACTTTCCTTATACTTACTCTTTTTTTTTTGGTTAGCTCCCGGTCCGCGTACCGGGAAGCTAACCGGGAAGCGAACCAAAAGAAATAGAGCTTGCCAGAGTGCTAAACATTCTAGCAATTTTTTTTGAAAGCGGAGGTAGTTCTGAAAAGAACTTTTTTAAAAAATATTTTTGTTGTTTTATATATTTATTTATTTTTTTTGTATTTTTTGAACGATTTTATATTTTTTTTGGGTTTTTTTGGGGGGGAAACAACAAAAAACAGGCATTGAAAAGGGCTCAACAGGAGCAAAAAAAAAATTACTGGGGGCGGTTAGGGAAATTATGATGTTCATAAGCCAGGTTGATAGCATTTATACTCATATTACCACATGCTATCAACGCACCACAGTGCATACAAGTATGTTTCATGTGGCCAAAATTCTCTTGTATGTTTGGCACAGTTTCCCGTGCCTCTGCTGGTGTCAATGATATTGACGATCTTGATCTGGCCAGAGGAGTTGATGTTGGATTTTCTTCCAAATCCCGTATTTCCGCCCGGCTGTAATTAAGTGGATGCTTCCTGGTCATGTGCCTATGCATGGTATAGTTCCCATAACTATACTTCTTATCAGTCCCTCTTGATAATTTATCTTTGCAGATGAGGCAGGTGACATACCTCGCATTCACTTTTTTTTGGCCTGGAGGGATTGAATAAAACTGCCAGATGAAACTGGCTTTCCTATGGGAAACCCGGGGCACCTCTTCCAAGAACTGTGGTTCTTCTCTCTCCTCTTCCTCCATTTCTTCCTCTTCCTCCTCTGTGTTGGTCATGACCTGGGGAGGTGGTCCTCTCTTCCCATGAGGAGGTGGAGGTGGTGGTGGGGGTGCACCAGCTGAAGCAACTACTGAAGCCATTTCTGAAGTATTAATAAAGGTCTTCCTCTCACAATGATGAAAGTCAGAGTGAGGAAAGAAGGAGGGGTTTTCATCATTTGGGAAAAACAATAGTTCTCAACCAATGAAAAGTGTTATTTTTAGGTCACCTGACCTAGCCTTACATGATTATGAAACCAAAAGTGAAATGAACCAATGAAAAGTTTTATTAACAAGTCACATGACCTCTCACGCTCATGTTACGCGCTGCGGAACGCGCCCCGGATAGCTTCCGGGTCGCTGCGCTTTGCGCCTCGGTCCGCGCCCCGGAGCACTTCCGTGTGCGCTAACGCGGTACGTCACAAGACGCATTACGCGGCAACGCGATACGTCGCGCTTTCGCGACGCGCCGCGGATCGCTTCCGGGAAGCTGCGTTTCGCGCCTCGGTCCGCGCCCCGGGGCACTTCCGGGTGCGCTAACGCGGTACTTCATAAGACGCATTACGCGGCAACGCGATACTTCGCGCTTTCGCGACGCGTCACGATGTTGATTTCTAAAGCGGCAGTTGCGCAAACGGAATGTTTACCGGTTCGCGGACCGGGTCGCGGCATCAATTTGAGCTAACGGAAAGCTTTCCAGTTCGCGGACCGGGAGCGAAACAAAAAAAATATTTAAAAAAAAATTATTAATAAACATATAAAATATATTTTTGGATTTAAAGAAGAATACATTTTACAGCTATAGATATTAGCTTTTAAAAAACCAATGAAATTCACTGTAAAAACCATAGGTTATAGACCATATATAGTTAGGAATTAGCATTTACAAAACCTTGAAAATTCACTGAAAAAAACATAGGTTATACACCATATATAGTTAGGAATTAGCATTTAAAAAACCTTATTTTACTCACACAAAACCATTGAAATTCCATATATAGTTAGTTGTACTAACTATATATCGCGCACCCGCAATCCACTGCTGATGATGTCACATATTACATCATTCATGACATGGTCAGTGACATCACTGATGACATCACTGATGACATCTCAAATGACATCACTGATGACATCACTGATGACATCTCAAATGACATCACTGATTACATCACTGATGACATCTCAAATGACATCACTGATAACATCTCAAATGACATCACTGATGACATCTCAAATGACATCACTGATGACATCACTGATGACATCTCATTTGACATCATTGGTCACATCACTGATGATATCATTCATGTGACAATACAATGCATCTCCTCACACTTTCATATAACCTCTGTTACACCCAGTGTTAAATACAGAGTATAATTTTTTAAACCATTGACTCACCAATACTACTTACTACATACGCACTCACTGATTCCTATGTTTACACAAACACTCACTCATTCACCCATACAATCATTCATACATACAATCACTCATCTTTACAACACTATCATATGCACTCATACACCTATACAGACACTCACACTCTGCCACTCATCCATGGAGTTACTCACACACCTAGTCAGTCCTGTAAAGAATCAATCACACTTCCATTTTCTAATCTATACAGTTAAACATAGAGCACCTTACATTTTCAAACATATACTAACACATACTTACTCTCTTATACAATCATTGATACAAGTACACATTGATCTGCACAGAGTCACACACCTCCCAGCCAGCCACACACACACTCAGTCTCCCATACAAATACTTGGGCAATCAATCAATAACCCATATAGTTACTCATATAGCTACTGATCAACACATGCAGCAGTTTACAGAACAAAAGACATAATGATGCACAAATTAAGACAGTTTAGTCACTAACCCATGCACTCAGTGAGACACATTTAATCACTCACTCATACATTCAGTCATGCACCTACTAAATCCTTCGTCCAGACACTTATACATCTACTCATTCTTCAATATGTAAGACATATTTTAACTTTACAGAAACATACAGTCACTGGATGTTGTCATCAGTGATGTCATCAGTGATGTCATTTGAGATGTCATCAGTGATGTCATCAGTGATGTCACTGACCATGTCATGAATGATGTAATATGTGACATCATCAGCAGTGAATTGCGGGTGCGCGATATATAGTTAGTGCAACTAACTATATATGGAATTTCAATGGTTTTGTGTGAGTAAAATAAGGTTTTTTAAATGCTAATTCCTAACTATACATGGTCTATAACCTATGGTTTTTTCAGTGAATATATATATATATATATATATATATTACCTACTGGCGATAGCCAGTAGGTATATATAGTTAGGACCTAGCTACCATATGAAATCCGCAACATTCTTTTAGGAATAACTTTGGCGCCGGTTGAGGAATTTGCGTGTAATTTTCCAAAATTTTGGCCAGCTCCGCTGCGCTCCTTCCCTGAAAGTTTCGGGGGGATTCGTGAAGTGGGGGCTGAGAAAAAAGGGGGGTCCCAAAACGTGTTTTCCCCATGTTAATTTCTATAGGACGTTCTGACAAGGCTACAGCCCGAAACCGCTGAACGGAATTACACCAAACTTGGCAAAATTGTAGGGACTGGTACGCAGAAGTGCCTTTGCTATATTTGGTGAAAATTGCTCCAGTGGTTTCAATGAAAATTACCTTCAAAAACACATATATATCTGGGCGGAGCCTACCACACATCTCATCGTGAGATCTGATTGGCTGTCAGCACTTCATCCAAGAAGTGTTGGCAGCCATCTTGGGTCCAATATACACGATAGCACCTCATTAAAAAGCATTGTAGTTAATAGAGGGTTTTAGGACTTTAGTTACATTATAAATCATTTGTTGATGGTACCATACTCATTTTAGGAATTGTGGTGTGTTCTCAGGGGATTTTACCATGTGAAAAAGCCTTCTGCTGGGATATCATGAATCATGTTTGAAAGAAAACTATTATCTCATGCTTTTCCCACAGTGGTTTGGAAGGGGATCTATAAGCTAAACTGAAAGCATATTTTCTGTAAATTCACATTATCTTTCTCAGTCATGTGAGAATGAAGTCTGACATTCTCAGTAAAACATGTACATCCAACAAGGATAGAGACTGTCAGTTGATTCCTTTGTGTTCTACTGCAGCCTCCTAGAGTGTTCTAAAGAGCAACTAGAGCGCTAACAGTCCTACTTATTACAAAGGTATGGCACACCTGAAGCCATCTTGATTGGAATAGAGTGGTAACTCTTAAAACATTTAATTTAAAAAGGAACACAATGAGGGGGTATATTTTGCCATAGAAAGTATGATTAGTGCTGCTGAAAGAAAAAATAGGGCACATTTTGAGTGACTTCCCAAATCCTCTTCTATTTCATTAAAAAATTCTGACATGCAGTCTCCCAAGATGGCCACCAGAGACAAAAGAGCCCAAATGTAGCCCAAATATCACCCAGATGTAGCCCAAGTATAGCCCAATGACAGAATGTCCCAGAGTGTTCTAAAGAACAACTAGAGCGCTAACAGTCTTACTTATGCCAAAAGTATGGCACACCAGAAGCCATCTTGATTGGAAGGAAGTGGTAAGTCTGAAAACATTTAATTTAAAAAGGAACAAAAGGAGGGGGTTCATTTTGCCATAGAAAGTATGATTAGCAGCAGACTTCCCTGGTGAGCAGTAGCTTTACTACAGTGATCTAATGAGCAACTAGAGTGCTAACATTCAGAATTTATGGCAAATGTGTGACACATCTGAATGCCTTCTTGATGGAACCAAAGTAAACAAGCATTGAAAATGCAATAGATCTCGCCCTCGTTTAAGTTAAAGCCAATCTGTTTGTAATGCGGTGGCTTTTTAGCTTTGCTTTTATTAGTGTTTTTAAAACTTTCATGTAAATAACATGCATATGTATGCATATATGTATATGCATGAATGCTTTTATCTTTGTATTTATATAGATATGCAGATTATATATGTTCATATATGTATGTGTATATATATATATATATACACATACATAAATGCATATGCATATATATGCATATACATATATATATGTGCATATGTGTGCGTGTAGAGAGAGGTAGGGAGGTAGAGGTAGAGAGGTAGAGAGGTAGAGACTAGTAGAGAGAGAAGTAGAGAGAGGTAGAGAGATAGAGAGAAGAGAGTGAGTGATAGAGTAGAGAGTGAGTAGTAGAGAGTAGTAGAGAGCAGTAGAGAGAGTAGCAGAGAGTGAGTATATAATTAGCATTAAAAAAGACTTTCAAATTCACTGAAAAAAATATAGGTTTCAGGCCTTTTATAGTTAGGAATTAGCATTTAAAAAACCTTGCAAATTCACTGAAAAAAAACATAGGTTTCAGGCCTTATATAGTTAGGAATTAGCATTTAAAAAACCTTTAAAATTCACTCAAAAAACTATAAGTTTTAGGGGTGTTATAGTTAGCTGGACATTTCACTCATACAAAACCACTGAAATTGCTCCTATATAGTTAGTTGTACTAACTTTATTTCGCGCACCCGCAATCCACTGCTGATGATGTCACATATTACATCATTCACGACATGGTCAGTGACATCACTGATGAGATCTCAAATGACATCACTGATGACATAAGGCCTGAAACCTATGTTTTTTTCAGTGAATATATATATACTTGAAGATGAAGGATCACAAGAAAACAACAGCCAGCCAGGGCAAAAATCTGGATCCCAAAGGATACAATGAGTCACAAAGAAATAAAATATCCAAGAAAGAAGTGACTCAAACAGATAGATTTACCAAAGAACAAAAATATATTTCCACTACAACGTTTCAGCTTCCGCCTTCCTCTAGTTTCTAATATATATATACAGTGAGATCAACTAACATTAATTTCGACCAAAATAAAGGAGAGAAGTTCAATCATTATGTACATCAGGTAATAAAATTGACCATAGGGAGAGACGTTTTAGAGGGGTTTGTGGGAAGTGAATGGGAGGGGCAAGAAAAGTAGTAGTAATTTTGTGTTTTGTGCCTACAGGTGCTAAGGAAGACACTAGCTGGGTATCCAGTTTGGAAGAGGCACAGCAGTGGCAGTCTTTCTTGTTTTTCCCAATTCCCCTTTCCCCTTCTGTGACTGTGAGCGGATATCATTATCAACTCGCAGTGGAGTTTGGGAGCGGAGGAAAAGTTCTTCTGTGGAAGCCGAGTTCAGGTGCGTGGTACTGACAGACTATAGCCTGGAACACGCATAGCATACATATTGCTCGGACAGGTGGATTCAAACACAAATGGAGATTTCTCGACATGGCCCTGAGGGACGAAGTATTCAAATCAGAGCTGCGCCAAGCAATAGTAGACTATTTCAAACAAAAAAAAAGAATACAAATATATACAGTTTATATAAGATACAATAACGTATACGGTCTTTGCATTTCTAAATGCCCAATCTGTGGTTTGAACTTTTGCAACATTGTTGTACACCTGGCTATAGTATGCCCTTTTTTCTGAAGCTCTGCTCCTTAATTCGAACATTAAAAACAAAGAACTTCAGAGGATAAAATCAATTTGGACTGAAAAGATGTTTCGTCTTTGCTTACGTTAGAAATTAATTAACTTACTTGGCTAAAATATTTATGTTTGCTCTCTTTAATGGCACCAGTCCACTGGATAAACAAGGGAAATATTCCATTACATTTCTATTCCCTTTAACGAGTAGCTCTCAAATAGCTTTTTGAAGCAAATGTGGTGGGAAAAAAGGCAATGATGCTGTCAATGAAGAATGTTCTGGTGGCGTAAAGGTCAACAATTCATGCACTATTAATCAGAATTGTAATTTATTCAGAAGATTGCAGGGAGCTTCATGTAGGAAATAAACAACATTTCACTTGGTTTGCTCAAATTATACCCGGTCTATTTTACTGCATTAGACCTCATTGTCTCTTACCCTTGCTAAACAGGAGTAAAGTGCCTCTGATCCACTTTTAAACATGGTAAAATTGGGTAAAACTAGTTTTGCGCAATAAACTTTCTTATAAGGTCATGGTATATCCGCAGAAATACATCATCCGTATGGAAAGTTCAATGCCATTTGTGGACTACAGCTCCTACCTAATAAGCCATCCATTACAGAGGCTTTAAAAATATGACTTTGGGCCTACCCTGTGTAGCCTGACAGCAGCATCTTGAACCCTGCTGCACAGACCTTCCCAAATCAATTGTTTGAAGGTAGCTAAGGATAATTTGAAATTTAAAATAAATCACTTCTTGGCACATCTTGCTACACACATGGTCGTTGGTAAACCTGTAACTGGTACATAAGAAAAGGCAAAGCATAGATTATACACTTTATATATTTCGACTTGTATCAACTATAGATTCCATTTTCAGATTTATTTTTATATTTGATTAAAATAAATTTTAATGGTGGAGTCAGATGTTATTGAATATATATGAAATATAATTTTAGGAGATAGAGTTACCCTGTCTTTTGCTGCTTGTGCCAACTTTCCATTAACTGTCCTGCTACTGCAAAAAGGAAAAAAGTAATTACTTAATAACAACAGAATGTCTTTTTGTGCAAGTCCTTCGAAAATAATAATAATTTGTACTCAGTTCAGATTAGGGTATTCTTGAAGAGAGCTCACTATCTGTCCAAATCAGTGATGCTTTATTAAAGCAAAACGATAATGGGTAAGTGGCAGAATATGGGTTCTAAGCAATTGGATTTGCCCTGTAAAAGTCAACAGGTCTCCTGTGTATGGAAGAGTCTCCAAAATTAGTGGATTGCAGAGCATCTTGAATTGATAACCACTTGGATTGTGGAGCATTTTGGATAAATATTGTTGTAAATAACTATCTAATAAATACAAAAATAAAGCTATTATGTTAAACACATATAAACAGATTGCAGCTCAAACACCATCGAATTTCATAGAGCCTTTCTTTTCATGGCATAAAACAGAACCTGATGTTCTATCATTGAACTATGCTATTTATCAATTTGTTGGCAGAGTATCAAGTTCTGCTTTTTTTATTCTGTGTCGCTGGAACAGAGCTCCTAGTGTGTATAATTCTGTTTAGACTTAACTTCTTTAGGATGTTGGATTTTCCCAATGCAATAGTTTATTTCTTTAGCATGGTCCTGAGAGTGGTGTATTTGAACCTTATCTCAAATGTATGAGTTAGTCACCTTTTAATAGTCTTCATTGGGTGGCTAACGTTGTATATTATGGACGCCCTAATTCCCACCCCTCCTATTGGCAGAGAAAGATCCATCAGAGGACCATCTACCTCAGTGGTAAAAGTAATGCAGAGACTGATCATCTAACTATAAAGGGCCCAGTTCAGTTAGAGTGATAGTAGAGTAAATGGTGATAAAACGAAAAATAAATGCATTTATAATACTTTCGCTGGATCAAACCTCACACCCAATGTCTTTTATTCCAGACTTTGGACATCATCTATATAAGAGGAGCCCTATTTTGTTTCTCACTGCTTCTTCTGGGCTGACCCATTCACTCCAACTAGAAGAAATATGGGGCCATATTATCAAGAAAGGGCGATACATTATCACCACTTTTATCATCAGGAAACTGCTTCTATAGCGGCGATAATGGGCTTGATAATATGCCCTTGTGAATTCCCATAGCAGCCCAGGTTAACACCAGAACTGCTATAGCGGCGATAATGGGCTTGATAATATGCCCTTGTGAATTCCCATAGCAGCCCAGGTTAACACCAGTACCTGGGCTGCTATGGGAATTCACAAGGATATATTATCAAGCCCATTATTGCCTCTTTAGCGGCAGTTTCCTGCTGATAAAAGTAGCGATAATGTATCGCCCTTTCTTGATAATATGGCCCGTGGGTCACTGGCAGTACCCTGGGTCCTCTTGGTACAGGGAAGAAAATAATAGTATTAAATCTCTTTGCAAAAAAGGCCCAAAGTGTCATGGAACCTGTACTTCTGTGACTGTAGAAAGACTTTGTTTGTCCTAACAACAATTTTAAATCTGTAACAAGACATGTTCCTTTTACTATCAAAAGGGATCTAAAAGCTCTTTCAGCTCAATAAAATAAGTTGTTTAATCATAGTGCCAGTGCAACCTTCACTCTGGCATCTGGAAAAGAACAGTACTACACCATATGCTGAAATAAAGTGAGGAAACACATGCTTGTGTTTCTTCTTTAGGATGCCTTGTCCTCTTGTCTTCCACCTCATTTCTAAAGCTGAACTCCCTGTGTTTTTTTGTGAAATTCATTTAATCCAGTTCTCCAGAGAAACACTGCCCTATAAAAAAATCATGCTTGTTTCTGGCAAAGTTACTCTTGTCATCACCAAAGTTTTTCCTAGAACAAGCTTTGATTCCCTCTACTTGGAAAGAGGCAATTATTTCACCATTGAAGACTAGTGTCTGACCAATTTGTTACTAACATTGCTCTGAAATGGAAAGAAAGAGGCTGACGCAGGTGATAGTTACCAACAAGCGATTTATTAGCAGCTCGTGAATGTCTGAGAAGAAAGACCCCAGCCACAACTGACAGGCTAATCCTCCGCCTGCCGTCGTCCCTCTGCCAGAGGCGCTCACCTTAGAACGTTGCCTGCCGTGATATTACAGCTGATGTCACAGCAGCTCGTTCCACACCGGTGACGGGGGAGGCGTGAAATAGTAGAATGGTTGGCAGTTCCCCCTGTGTAGGAAGATACCACACATACCCCTTCCCTGCACAAAACAAGAAAAACAGTACATAGGGAAAAAACATTTGAACAGGAGTTGATGACTATTCCTTAACATATTGCTCCAGGTACCTAGGCCGACTAACCACCCTTTGGTTAGTCCTGCGGGTAGGGTTCCCCAGTACGGCCCTCCATGGATGGATTCCCCTTTCTCTGGGGATTGACTACACTCTTGTCCTCTATGCCTTTGTCCTCTTTAGGGAGATGACACCTTACTACTCTTCCTAGGTTCCAAATCTACCCCTCTTGAGTTTTACAGCATTTTTAAACAGTTTGACAATCCTTGTGGGTTTGGTAAACTCGGACCAGGTCGCCCTGCCAGTAGGTGCCCTGATTTTCACTGAATCTCACACTTGGAATCCTACATCTCTTACCAAGTGCAGTTTGTCATACCTGTCTTTCCTGTCTGGCATTGCTTTATGCTCCCTGTCAACCCTCTGCGAATCTCTTGAGTGTCCAGTCCACCCTTTTGCCATCCCATCCACCCCGGTGAAAGTTTAGTGTTGGGTTTTCTTGCCCGGAGTAGTTCGAATGGAGCAACGCCGGTTGTCTGGTGAGGGGTCAGTCGGTAAGCTTCTAGGCGCTTCCCTACTTCTTCCTTCCAATTCAGTCCATTGATTCTTGCCAGTTGGATGCTCTCTTTAAGGGTCTTGTTGAACCGCTCGACCATCCCATTTGTCTCAGGATGGTATAGAACGCAATGCTTGTGTTTGATCCCATTGAGCTCAAGGAAGTTTTTCATTTCATTAGAGCAGAGTTGCACCCCATTGTCTGTCAACAGGCTCCTCGGTAGTCCTTCCCTGATGAATAATTCCTGTAGGAACTCAATAACCACTTTGGTGGTGATCTCGGACACTATCTTCACCTCTGGCCATCTAGACTATAGGTCCACTACCACCAAAATGTAGGGTGTGCGAATTTCACAAGACAGCGGGCCCACAATGTCCAGTGCCACATCTTCCCAGGGCCACAACGGGGGTGGTCTACATTGCATGGGAGGCGTGTGTTGTTTCAACACCTTGTCGCTGATGGTGCATGATACGCAGTCTCTTACTTTCCTCTCAATCACATTCTCCATGCTGGGCCACCAATAGTCTCCTCGCATCCTCTGTTTCGTTTTCATGATGCCCAGGTGTCCTTCATGGGCCAGACCTACAAGGTACTCCCTCAGGTTTTGGGGGGTATCAGTCTTGTGCCATGGAACAGGCATTCGCCAACGACTGACAATTCATTCCTGACCATCCAGAACGGGCGTAAGGTAACATCCTGTTTGTCTTTGTGCTTCCAATTTTCTTTTACCCTCGCGCACACTTCCATCAACTGGTCATCCGCCTTTAGGGCCTCTTTCCAACTTTCTTCTCCAACGGCTCCTTGGGTAATCACACAAACTTTTTCCGGTTGTGACTCTTCCTCCTCGTGTTCATTCCCTTCGACCGCTGCCTCTTCCTTCGTTTCACCCACGAGGCACGAGAGGCAGTCTGCTGCGACATTTCTTGTCCCAGGTACATATTCAATGTTGAACGTAAACTCCTGTAGATTTACAACCCAACATCTGATTTTACTGGAGATCACATTGAGCCCTTTCTTGTTAAACACTATGACTAGGGGCTTGTGGTCAGTTCTCAGTTTGAACTTAGTTCCCCAGACGAAGTCCCGGAACTTGTTCATGGCCCAGTGCACCGCCAAAGCCTCCTTCTCAATTACGGAGTAATTGACTTTGGACTTCTTAAGGGATGTCGATGCGAAGGTTATGGTTTCCTCACCCCTCTCTCCTTCTTGTATGAGGACTGCCCCAAGTCCTTTTGAACTCGCATCTGTTGTCACGACCGTCTTCCTGTTCTGTACAAGTGCTTTTGGGGCTTGGGGCTTCTGCAAGTGCCTTCCTCACGTCTTGGAATTCTTTTTGACACTGCTCAACCCAGCTGAACACTACGTCTTTCTTGAGCAACTGGCGTATAGCATAGGTCCTACCTGCGAAGGTGGGTTCCCCTTTCTCTGGGGATTGACTACACTCTTGTCCTCTATGCCTTTGTCCTCTTTAGGAAGATGACACTTTACTACTCTTCCTAGGTTCCAAATCTTCCCCTCTTGAGATTTTACAGCATTTTTAAACAGTTTGACAATCCTTGTGGGTTTGGTAAACTCGGACCAGGTCGCCCTGCCAGTAGGTGCCCTGATTTTCACTGAATCTCCCACTTGGAATCCTACATCTCTTACCAAGTGCAGTTTGTCATACCTGTCTTTCCTGTCTCGCATGGCTTTATGCTCCCTGTCAACCCTCTGCGATTCTCTTGAGTGTCCAGTCCACCCTTTTGCCATCCCATCCACCACGGTGAAAGTTTAGTGTTGGGTTTTCTTTCCCGGAGTAGTTTGAATGGAGCAACGCCGGTTGTCTGGTGAGGGGTCAGTCGGTAAGCTTCTAGGCGCTTCCCTACTTCTTGTTAAACACTACGACTAGGGGCTTGTGGTCAGTTCTCAGGCTGAACTTGGTTCCCCAGACGAAGTCCCGGAACTTGTTCATGGCCCAGTGTACCGCCAAAGCCTCCTTCTCAATTACGGAGTAATTGACTTCGGACTTCTTAAGGGATCTCGATGCGAAGGCTATGGCTTCCTCACTCCCCTCTCCTACTTGTGTGAGGACTGCCCCAAGTCCTTTTGAACTCGCATCTGTTGTCACAACCGTCTTCCTGTTCTGTACAAGCGCTTTGAGGCTTGGGGCTTCTGCAAGTTCCTTCCTCACGTCTTGGAATTCTTTTTGACACTGCTCATCCCAGCTGAACACTACGTCTTTCTTGAGCAACTGGCATATAGCATAGGTCCTACCTGCGAAGTTCTGCACGAACTTGCTGTAGAACTCCAGCATACCCATAAACTTTTTTATTTCCTCCTTGGTCTTCGGCGGAACCAAACTGATTATAGTGTTCTGGAGCTCTGCTTTGGGCTGATAGCCGCTTGGCATTACTTTGTGTCCTAAGAAGTCCAATTCTTTGCATCGAATCTTGCATCTTGAATCTTGCATTTTTCTCTTTTCACAGTAAGGCCCTGTTCTCTGAATCTCGCCAGCACCTGTCTCAATCTTGCATCGTGTTGTCCATTGTTTGCGCCGAAGACCAGCACATAGCACAGTACCCCAGGAATGCCTCGAAGGATGCTTCCCATGAGTCTTTGGAATACCGCGGCGGCCGAGACTAAACCAAACGGCATTCTTTTAAATTTGAAAGCTCCCATTGGTGTGAGTTCCTGTGAGTCCTCTTGAAGCCTGATTTGGAAGTAGGCCTGATTTGGAAGTAGGCCGATGTTAAGTCTAGCGTCAAGAATACTCTCGCTCCTTCAAGCAGGCTCATCATCTGCGTGATGTTGGGCAGCAGGAATTTGTCGACCACCACCTCTTTGTTCAGTGCCCTGAGGTCGATGCATAGACGGACAGACCCATCCTTTTTCTTAGCTGCGACGATCGTCGCCAGCCACTCCGTCGTCTCCACCGGTTCAATTACTCCTTGGTTGCATAGTTTCTCCAGTTCTGCCCTGACTGCCTCTTGGATAGCTATTGGGAGATTTCTCACTTTAGCTACTACTGGCACCGCATGCTCCTTCAGTTTTATTTTGTGAGAATAGTTTTTTAGGCACCCTAGTTCCCTGCTGAACACTTCTTTAAACTCTTCCTCGATTCCTCCTAATTCCTCACCTACCTCTTGCACCCAAATCTGAGGGGTTTTGTTGGGGTTGAGGTATACTCCTAGTTCTTTTTGCGCTTGCCATCCCAGTCTGTTGTCCCCCTCTAGGGATACATAAACTTTAGAGACTGTTAATCTGTCTTTGTAGCCTACGGTGCCCCAAAAATACCCTTTCATGTTGATAGGTTGACCACCATAGCCCCCTGGCCTGACGTCCATTTTGCTCAACTTGAGCTTTCCTTTGGCCACCCTTTCAAATGATTTGGCATTACTGATTGTTATCTTTGAACATGAGTCAAACATAGCCTCCAAACCTGTCTCTTCAACCTTTATCATGTCTTTCGGATTGCTAACTTGTCCACTCTGTACCTACAGGACAATCTCATCCAACACCCGTGCAGTGTTATCCGGTTCCATGTTAAAATATCGATTACAAAAACATAGTTGACAAAAATATAGATGTAAAAATATCGATTATACAAATATCGACTCCCTATACTTAAACAGGTAAGTACAATAATATCGACTAAAAAACTATAGATGTAAAAAATTTAGATGTAGAAAATATCGACTTTAAAAAATATTAAAAATTAAATTAAATAATTAAATATTATTAATATTATAAACAAAATAAATTACATTATATTTATATTTTAACTATTTATAACAAATAAACTTAATTTAATCAATATAAACTTAATAAATGTGTACATATACCTATATTTCCTAATTAAAACATTAGTAGTTAAAACATTTGATAGCGAAGGGGTAAAAATTACTATTCCCACTCCAAAGGGTGCAACAGTAGGAAAAGCGCTGGGTAGCGTAGGGGTAAAAATTACTATTCCCACTCCAGAGGGTGCAACAGTAGGGAAAGCATTGGATAGCGTAGGGGTAAAAATTACTATTCCAACTCCAGTGAGTGCAACAGTAGGGAAAGTGTTGGATAGCGTAGGGGTAAAAATTACTATTCCCACTCCAAAGGGTGCAACAGTAGGGAAAGCGCTGGATAGCGTAGGGGTAAAAATTACTATTCCCACTCCAGAGGGTGCAACAGTAGGTAAAACGTTGGATAGCGTAGGGGTAAAAATTACTATTCCCACTCCAAAGGGAGCAACAGTAGGGAAAATGTTGGATAGCGTAGGGATAAAAATTACTATTCCCACTCCAGAGTGTGCAACAGTAGGGAAAGCGTTGGATAGCGTAGGGGTAAAAATTACTATTCCAACTCCAGCGAGTGCAACAGTAGGGAAAGCGTTGGATAGCGTAGAGGTAAAAATTACTATTCCCACTCCAAAGGGTGCAACAGTAGGGAAAGCGCTGGATAGCGTAGGGGAAAAAATTACTATTCCCACACCAGAGGGTGAAACAGTAGGGAAAGCGTTGGATAGCGTAGGGGTAAAAATTACTATTCCCACTCCAGAGTGGCCAACAGTAGGGAAAGCGTTGGATAGCGTAGGGGTAAAAATTACTATTCCAACTCCAGTGAGTGCAATAGTAGGGAAAGCGTTGGATAGCGTAGGGGTAAAAATTATTATTCCCACTCCAAAGGGTGCAACAGTAGGGAAAATGTTGGATAGCGTAGGGGTAAAAATTACTATTCCCACTCCAGAGGGTGCAACAGTAGGGAAAGCATTGGATAGCGTAGGGGTAAAAATTACTATTCCCACACCAGAGGGTGAAACAGTAGGGAAAGCGTTGGATAGCGTAGGGGTAAAAATTACTATTCCCACTCCAGAGTGTGCAACAGTAGGGAAAGCGTTGGATTGCGTAGGGGTAAAAATTACTATTCCAACTCCAGTGAGTGCAACAGTAGGGAAAGCGTTGGATAGCCTAGGGGTAAAAATTATTATTCCCACTCCAAAGGGTGCAAAATTAGGGAAAACGTTGGATAGCGTAGGGGTAAAAATTACTATTCCCACTCCAGAGGGTGCAACAGTAGGGAAAGCATTGAATAGCGTAGTGGGCGTAAACTCCGTTCCGCTCGCGGATTTTGCAGATTTTCGGCAAATTCGCAATCCGCGAACTCTCGCGAACTTGCCGAAAATTTGTAAAATCCGTGCGAAGCGGATTTTTTGCTTGGTCGCACTTGCCAACTAGAATACTATACAATTTCGCGGGAGTAAACACTTGCGAACACGTAGATGCCGCGGGCAGCGACAATCTTGCAATTGCGAGATTGCAAAATTTGCAATTTTGCACAAGAAATCCACCAGCAGGCAGCATAAACCTTGAAAATTATGATTTTTATCAGATTAACTCCTCAGGTTGACATTTGCCTGCACTTTTTCTTTGCAAGGAGTCCATTTTGGGGGGGGGGGTGGGAGGAAGGCGGTGTCCCACAGTCTCCAACTTCCTGTTCCTGTCCAGCAGGCTCCTCCCAGTGCTTTCCTCATGTGCTGGTCACTTTGATTTGGATCTTGACCTGGAAGGATGACTTTTTGTGGATGCTGCTGGATATTTGGATTTTTGCAACACTGAAAGCACTCAGCAGGTGCAAAAGTTCAATCTTATCATTAGTAACCATTCCCTGTAGTGCTTTCTGAGGGGCCCCTTCAGAGTTCATTTGCCTACTTGCAACTATTCTATGACCCTGCTCTGACCCTCACAGCAGGCTCAGAGAATAGCTACAAGTATACAACAAAGGTCCTGTTAAAAAAATTACACTGCAACAGAAAGCAATTACAGACAAAACTGAAAGCACTCAGCAGGTGCAAAAGTTCAATCTTATCATTAGTAACCATTCCGTGTAGTGCTTCCTGAGGGGCCCTCTCAGAGTTCAGTTGCCTACTTGCAACTACTCTATGACCCTGCTCCGACCCTCACAGCAGGCTCAGAGAATAGCTACAAGTAGGCCACAAAGGTCCTGTGAAAAAAAATTTCACTACAACAGAAAGCAAATTACAGATAAGGAAGCAGGTGCCAGCCAGACTGGAAGTTTAAATTCAGTGACACATTAATCAACCCCAAACCAGAGAGTGGCAGTGATGTGCCAGAGGGTGGCATGGGTGTACCAGAGGGTGGCAGTGGTGAAACAGAGGGTGCTGTGAACCTGTGATGATGAACCAGACGTAGAAACAACATAGTCGCGGCCGTTGCGAGCCAACAAGTAAGTTCGCAATTGCGAACTGGTACACAACCCTCGCGAACTGGCAGAAATCCTTGCGAACACAAAAAAAACCAAAAAATCCGCAAATTCGCGAGAGTTCGCGGATTTTGCGGATTGCGAATCCGTAAATACGCAAGTTCGCGGATTGCCAATTCGCAAAATCCCCCCATGCTTAGCGTAGGGGTAAAAATTACTATTCCGACTCCAAAGGTTGCAACAGTAGGGAAAGCGTTGGATAGCGTAGAGGTAAAAATTACTATTCCCACTCCAAAGGGTGCAACAGTAGGGAAAGCGCTGGAACCCAAAAGAATAAAAAAAAAACTATCACATTTTTTATTCAATTTATTTTCCAATATAAACATAATTAATATATACATTTAAATATATTATTATTAACAAAGATAATAGAAAAAAAATTAATTACACATTATTTAACACTATATTATCCACCACACACCTAAAATTAATTACACAATTACATTTAATATTTACTAATTAATTAATGAAAAATAAAGTATTTTTTAAATTAATTAATTATTCAATCGACAGCTTTCACACCATATACACTTATAAACACCATAACACAAACCTAAAATTAATTACACATTTACAATTAATAATTACTAATTAATTAATGGCAATTAATTTATAAAGTATTTAATAATTAATCAATAACATTTTATTTACTTCACACCATTTACACATATAAAATACACTACACACACCTAAAATTTATTAAACAATTAACATATTTAATTAACATAATTAATTAACATAATTAATTAATAATTGCCTAATTGAAATTAATTAACAAATAATTAATAAACAATTATTAATACATTAACACATTAATTAATCAATTAATTTTATATATTTCAATTACTTCCCACCCTATTCCCCTATAAACCCACAACCCGCTACGGAACTAATAACACAAAATTCAACATAATATACATTAATAACTAATAAAATTCTACAACATATAATAAAATGACAAACAATTCTCATTAAAAACACTAAAATACATGACATTATTAAAAAATCGATATTTTTGTAAACTATATTTTTGTAAACGATATTTATTACAACTATATTATTGTTATCGATATTACTTACCTGTCTGTCGATATTCTGGTCAAACTATATTTTTGTTATCCATATTTCTTCTATTCAATATTTCTGCAGCGATATTTATGTCAGACGATATTTCTCTGACGATATTCCTGCTCTGCACCGTGTTATCCTTTCCTTGCTCCTTGTACCCCTGACCTCTCCTGCAGTATTGCCTGAAATGACCCTTCCTGCCACACTTACTGCATGTATATTTCAATGCAGGGCAATCTTTGTCCTTCGCATATGTCCTTGCTTGCCACACCTATAGCAATTGCCCTTGAAGCTCCATCCTCCTTTGCTCTCCTTCTGTTCTTTCTGTACATTCTTCTGCTCTTTCATAGATAACACAACTTCACTTTCTGCCACCACTTTGCTTACATTGACCTTGCTTTCGCTGACTTTGCTCTCTTTGTCTTGTTTGATTTAACTAACACACTGCATCATGTATTCTACTTGCTTGGCTACTATGAATACCTCCCTTAATGGTGGGTCGTCTTTTAACCACAACTCCTCACGCACACGCTCAGTCCTGCATGTTAACACAAATTGGTCTCTGATTCTTTCCTCACACGCACCTCCAAACTTGCATGTGGCAGCCAGTTTGCATAAATCTGATACGAAATCCTCAATCGATTCCCCTTCATTTTGCCCTCTTTTACCAAAATGGTACCGTTCCATAATAGTGCTAGTTTTAGGAAGGTAATGTAGATCTAATTTTTTAAGGCTGATTTCAAATTCATTCAATCCTCTTGCTTCATATGCACTCAACTCTGGGAGGTGTTCTAACACCTCTTACCCTTCTGCCCCCATGTAGTATGACAACAATGCTACTTTCCTTTCTAACTCCAAATTTGGCCCACACACAACTGCATAGTTCAGGAAGACCTTCTTTCATTTCTTCCACTCTATGGCGGGTTCCCCTGGGCTAGTTAAAAAGAAAGGTGGGGGTGTTACGTTTTGCATGTTTTCCCCACTTGCTTTGAGTTATTAACAGACCTATATTTACACGTTTGACCAGCTATAATAAAACTTTTTTTCTTGAGAAACCAATAGTACATTCAGAATATACTGTGAGATAATAATCCTATGGTGCCTGCTTCCTTATGCCTCACGGAAACTGATCTTCATACACATTTGTATACAGGAGGGGAAACAGATGTTAGCTTTGTTTCAAACGCTATTAGTGTACAATTTCGCTGACATACTATGAATGGTACAATATTTTAAGTTTGGAAATGGAAAGGAGGAGGTCACACACACAAAAATAGTCCTTGGTCTTTATACCCAAAATACCAGTGCAATCAAGAAACAATTCAATATCCAGATTGTCCGAGGGTATTTCACAATGCAGCAAAGACACAACACTGGCCTATTTCCCTCTTGCCCACTAGGTGTTGCTGTTACGCTAGAATGCCCATTAGTTATTCCTCTTACTAATTCCTCAGGAGGTTGCGATCGTGAGTTTGTGCTCTTCTTCACGTTCACCTTCGCGCAGTGCTACACACTTATTACGGTTTCTGTCTTGCGCTTTTCATACAAGTTGCCTTCGCGCTTTCCTGGTTTTGCCCAACTGTATCTCTATCGCCGGCTAGTACTTCCAATTTCCCAACAGTCTTTCTTGACTCTCGCAGACCCTCACAGACAGCGTGTCTTAAATTCCCATGCTGCTGTCATCGCACGTTTACACCTATCTCTGCTTCGCGTGCCATTATGAGTAAGGCGAGGTTTATACTTTTTGGCACACACGTAACTGAACTTAGGATTCCTCACTCTAAGTTTCCACGCACCCAAAGTCACGCTCAGACACTTGCCTGGTTAAAGTTCGATCTTCCTTACTACCTCCGTTTCTCCAGCCGCAGTGCTTCTCTTGAGGCTGTCCTCCCCTCGACAACCCAAAACAGCCTGGAGTGTACCAATTAATTTCAATGCTTCAGCAATCCTTCCGTGTCCTGGCTCGATGTATATTCTTTGCGTGTTGGGGTCAACTCCTCATAAATTCTCTGTGTGTCCTCGTCACCAGTGTGAAATGGAAAGAAAGAGGCTGACGCAGGTGATGGTTACTAACGAGCGATTTATTAGCAGCTTGCGAATGTCTGAGAAGGCCAATCGTCCGCCTGCCGTCGTCCCTCTGCCACAGGCGCTCACCTTAGAACGTTGACATTCCAGCTGATGTCACAGCGGCGCGTTCCACAGCAGTGACTGGGGAGGCGTGAAATAGTAGAATGGTTGGCAGTTCCCCCTGTGTAGGAAGATACCACAATTGCCTTATATATAATTTCCTTTGCCTCCACTGTACTAAATCAAAATGCACCTTCCTTCCTTCAGCAACAAACTTAGGGGCATATTATGAAGGACCGGTGTTAACATTATTGCTGTTTTATCGGCAGGAAACTGGCGATAAAAGGGCGATAATGGGCTTGATAATACACCCTTGTTAATTCCCATAGAAGCCCATGTTCTTGTGTTAACATGGGCTTCTATGGGAATTAACAAGGACATATTATCAAGCCCATTATCGCCGTTTTATCAGCAGTTTCCTGCCGATAAAACGGCGATCATTTTAACACCGGTCCTTGATAATGTGCCCCTTAGGTAGATCCAACTGTGGCAAGCTCCCAACAAGGTCACATAATATTAATAATTTTCTATACTAAGTCTGGGTGAAATGTAAATTACTCTGTACATTACATTGCACTTATTATATGAAATTATTGAATTTACGCTACTTCAACACTTAGCAACATCTTACTGCAAGCTCATGGGAATAATATGAGCGACTATAACAAGAGTAGATGTTGCACACACTACTTTTGTTTTAGCCTAGTTTCTTTTAATACAAAATGCACCCTCATGGTAAAAATTGCTGAAAGTACTAATTTTCCACTGAAATATAGTGCTAAATGATAGATTGGGACTTCACATACTGACACATAATTTCGCCTAATTTTCCCAAACTTTCTAGCAACTACATGAAAGCAAATTATATGAATTTCACACACCCCAACTCATTACTGACCTAGTCATTAGTGACCTGACCTCGGGTCACTCCCCACCCGCATGGCTCCTCCTGGTGCCCGTGCCTCACTCCCGCTGACCCCGAGGGTTCGCCCTCCCTGGTTAACTGCTGCTTGGACTGCTAACTCTTCATTTTTTTTCTCCCATTGCCTTCTGTAATCTGCTGCTGTATTTTTGTGCATTGTGCTTTGTCTCCCCTTTTCCTGCTAGGCGCTCCTTTTCGTGCCACTGCCCTCTGTGCCCCCCCTTCCCGCCGCTTCCCGCGGCTGCTCCCCCGCAGCCTGCCCCCTTTTTGCCTTCTGTCGCCTGTGCCTTCGCCCATTGGCCCCCCCGCACCCGCCTCCCAGCTGCTCCTCGCTCCCACTTCGCCTCTTATGGAGGTCGCCGCGCGGAAGCACAGAGGACGCGCGCAGCGGGCATGCCGAAGGCGCACCAAAGGCAAGCCCGTCTGCGCCCGTCCGCGCCTGGACTGCGCCCAGCACCAGAACCCCTGTCCCCAGCCGTCGCCAGGGCACCCAGCTGAGGTACGACACCGCCACCCTCATCGCACTCAACACAGGACAACGTGCCGCCTGCCACCAAGCCACCCCGAGGCGCACACACGGACTCTTCACCTGCCAAGCATGCAAATTCACCTGCCTCCGAACATGCAGCCCGCCCACAGAACACAGCAACAATAACAACAGCCACCTCAAGTGCATCCTCCTCAACACCCGCTCCGTCCACAAACACGCCGTAGAACTCTGGGATCTCCTTGATACAGCAGCACCAGACATCGCCTTCCTCACGGAAACCTGGATGAACGCCTCCTCTGCCCCCGATATCACCATAGCAATCCCAGACGGCTAAAAATCACCTGGAAGGACCGCGTCAACAAAACCGGAGGAGGAATTGCCATCATCTACAGGAACACCATTGGCGTCACGACCAACGCCGATGACACACTCACCGCCACCAAACACCTACACTTCCAGGTCCACACCGACCCCCAGACCACCCTCAGTGGAACGCTCATCTACAGGCCCCCGGGCCCACGGACACAATTCAGCGAAACCATCGCACGCCCTAGCCTCACCAGAGTACATCCTCCTAGGGGACCTGAACTTCCACCTGGAGAAAAACGACAACAACACCACCACCCTGCTCGACAACCTCCCCAACCTCGGACTCAAGCAACTGGTAGACACGCCCACCCACCTCACTGGCCAAACGCTCGACCCCATCGTCTCCGCCAATAACCACGTCTTCTTCAGCCACTCCACCAGACTACACTGCACCGACCACAGCTGCATCCACTTCAGCTTCAAGAAGACCACATCCCACCACCATACGCTACAGATCCCCCGCAGATGCTGGAGCAAAGTCACCACAGACCAGCTGAGCACATCGCTGAGCCAGAACCAACCGGTCGACACCCCTGACACCAACGACGCAGCAGACAACCTTGCACAGTGGATCACCAACTGCGCCGACGACCTCGCTCCACAGAAGAAACCCCCAGGCAAGAGTAGCAACAGAAAAACCTCATGGTTCACAGACGCCCTTAAAATCGCAAAGAAATCATGTCGAACCCTCGACAAAACTTGGTGCCACAAACAGACATCAGAAAACATGACAGCCCTCAAGAACGCCACCCGCAAATACCACCAGATGATCCGCACCACCAAAAGGACATCGTTCAAAGAGCGGCTGGACAACAACTCCCACAACAGCAAGGAACTCTTCAGCATCGTCAAAGAGCTCTCCAACCCCAGCGCCAGCAACAACAACATCACAACGTCGCAAGACCTCTGCAACTCCCTCGCCACATTCTTCCACCACAAGATCGCAGATATACACGACAGCTTCGGACCCCGGACTCCGCCTTGAGCCATCAAACCAACGACCCCAACCACCAGCCTCAGAGCATGTACACCCATCAGCACTGAAGACACCACCCACGTCATGAACACCATCCACTCCGGCTCCCCCTCTGACCCATGCCCTCATCATATCTTCAACAAAGCCGACACTATCATCACACCGCACCTCCAGAACATCACATCATTAACAGCTCCTTCACGTCAGCCACCTTCCTTGGAAGCTGAAAACACATAGAAATCACCGCCCTTCTGAAGAAACCAACAGCGGACCCCAAAGACCTCAAGAACTTCCGCCCCATATCTCTTCCCCCCTTCCCGGCTAAAGTCATCAAGAAGACCAATAAATAAACAGCTGACTGCATTCCTCGAAGCAAACATCTCGCTCGACCCATCCCAGTCCAGATTACCAGCCAACCACAGCACCGAGACCCCCTCATCGCAGCCACCGATGACATCAGGACCCTGATGGACAATGGAGAGACAGCCGCTCTCATCCTCCTGGACCTCTCGGCAGCCTTTGATACCGTCTGCCACGGCACCCTAATAAACCGCCCCCAACACTGGGATCCAAGGAAAGGCCATGGACTGGATCACATCGTTCCTCTCCAACAGAACCCAGAGTGTCCGCCTCCCTCCCTTCCGCTCCGAGGCCACCAAGATCATCTGTGGCGTACCCTAGGGCTCCTCACTCAGCCCAACCCTCTTCAATAACTACATGAGCCCCCTCGCCATCATCGCACGCAAACACAACATCAACATCAGCTTCTACGCCGACGACACCCAACTGATACTCTCCCTCACCAAAGACCCTCTCACCGCCAAAAGGAACTTCCAGGACGGAATGAAAGATGTCGCAGAATGGATGAAGCACAGCCGTCTGAAGCTCAACTCGGACAAGACGGAGGTCCTCATCCTCGGACAGTCCCCATCCGCCTGGGACAACTCCTGGTGACCCACGACGCTGGGCACCACACCGACACCCACGGACTGGAGTTCTGGACTTTTTGGTTCCGTCCAGAGGTGTCAGGGATAACACCCGAAGACCCCGGAGTTCCACCTGTCTCGGTGCACAAAACAAACAGAAACACGGGCTTCTCGATGGTGGCGTCAAAGACCAAAGGTTTATTACTGCAGGGACACAGAAGTCACAGAAACTACACATGGGCAGTATCTAGGAGCCTGTTCAATTTGTACAAAGAGGGTTGCTCCTTATATACTAAATATTGGGCTTCAGGCAAATTCTTTACATGTTACCACAGTTCTAAACATTCGTGTCTTAAACAATAAATATTTGGCGTTGCACAGGAATCGTCAACAGTATCTGATGTCAAAACATTACGAATGAGGGGTTCCCACTAGTCCATCATAATCCCATGTCAATTCTTCATTCAAGACCCGGACCGCCTCATCGTAAATTTCGTTACCTCCCCCTAATAAAGGCCCAGAAGGAAAGGAGCAGAGCCAGGTGCAGAAGATAGACAGACAGGATAAGAAATGTTTGTGGGTCGTAAATGGGCACGGCTACCAGCTTCGGCCGCCTAATCATGATCAGGCCAACGAACACAAGAACCAGTATAGCAGGACTGGCCTCAGGCTGGGGAGGCAGTTCTTGCCGAGTCATGCTGCCACAGCGTTGCTGGCCTAAGGTGCACGTGTCACTAGCAAGGTGAATCGCCGGTTAAGGCCTACGTGTCCTCAAATAAGAAGAAGTCATTGCGTGTCCATTGACTATGTGAGGGCAAGGAATACAAAATGGCTTCCGTGTTCTAAGATGGATGCCATGGGTAAATCACAAATGTGTTGGTAACAGGAGTGCTCTTGCTCGTAGCATAGCGAAAACACCAGGATATACTAAATGGATCATTTGCGGTTCACTGATACCAAAATTATGTATTTACGACAATGTTACAAACACGAATAAAATCGTCACGGAACCTCAGACCCTCCTTTTGCCCTTACATAGGCAATTACTCAGTCTATATCAGAGTCAGAGTCTAATTCTATGCTCATTAGGTCAGTGACATGTTGTTGTATCATCATCCTGTCTCGTGCCTTTTCTCCTAATGCAGGTGGTTTTCTGAAACAGGTTGCAGCACAGAGGCTACACAGAGCGGGACCGCATTGGATAATAAGACAGCACGAGAACAGAAATACTAGGATGACACCAATAACCATCAGAACCTTCCATCCCCACGCTGATACCAGAGTCCAAAACCACTCCATGAAGGACCAGTTTCCCTTATCTACGTGTATAGAGTCGGAAATCTTATGTAGCTTAGAGATTGCTTCATAGACTGTTGGAGCATTATTTGGAATAAAGACACAGCAGCTCGATTGGATCATTCTGCATACCCCACCTCGATCTGCAAGTATTACGTCTAGAACCATACGGTTCTGCAACGTCATGAGACGATCCGCCTGAAGCTCAGCTGTTAAGTTACTAAGGGCACCTGCAGTTTCTGTAATAGTAGATTCAACTACCCGTGTTAGTTGACGAAGATTTCTACTATTGGCCATAGGCCCCCAAAACGGAAGGAAACCTTTGAAAAAGTCTCCAGCTTCTTGACCAGCGGTATCTTCCTTGCTGAAGACACCTCTTGCTACTCTGGTTTTGTGATAATCTGAAGAAGCAGTGTATGTCGGGGGTAACAATCGAGCAATATAACATGAACCTGAAAAGTCAGCAGGCAGCCATGTATATGCTCTGTCCTGACAAATGAAGTAGGTACCCCTAGCAGTCAGAAAGGCAGGGGAGGAGTTAGACGGAAATACGTAAGTCTCAACGCACTCACTCCTCCCTAGCTGAGCTCTCGGATTTCTCCCATTTCCTTGCAAACAGACCTGCCCTTGGTGAGGCACGACCCAAACTGAAGTGGAGCTTTTACGCTTGCTTTCTCCCAAACTAAGGCGATACTCTGTAGAGTTCCAACTCAAATACACCAGTAATTCATCTCTAGGATAAGATGGAGTATTATTGACGTCTTTAATCATGTCAATAATTCCCTGGACTAAAGCTTTGTTGGCTGAGTTGTATTTAGTGGACCGTGGTGGACGCGGAGGATAGGTTTCAATGGCATATGAAAAAATGGTCTGAAAGGCCTGAAATGATCCATTATAGCTGAAAGGCAAGACTAGATAGGGAATGCCTTTATCCATAGTGTGGGGTATCAAGCCACACACCCAGCAGTCTGTAGTATTAACTATCAGTTGGTGTTGATGCAAGAGCTGTACAAATGTATTGTTAATAAATTCTGAGCGTCGAGCTTGTTCGTGTTCAGGAAATGAGTGAAAAGAATGCATAGAAGAAACCGTAGAAGTAGTAGGATCAAGGGGAGGTACTGTAGTTACTGGCATAAAAATCAAATGTACACCAAAGATGATTCCACCCACCAACGTTATCAAAACAATTAAAAATGTAACTGCACATTGCATTAGAAAGCATTTGCTGTGAAGTATTCTGTACAGTCTATTTCTGCGAACATAAATTACATTTTCTCGTTGTAGCTCAGGAAGCTCCATCTTCTACGACCGTTCGCGACCACTGATGATGTGTACGTAGATGAAAATGCCTCTATCAGCCCTGGGAGTTCCCAGAACTAACAGAAAGATCGACCTTGTGTCTGACCCCCGCAGATTCAACTAGGCACACAGCCACGACCCTACGGCTACCCAGACGGCAAGGCAATTTTAAAACAAAAAGAAACAATACAAAGTATTAGCAAACTTCCTGGCTGGAGGCAATGTATAGCAAATTCAAATCTGAAAATAGGCAGTTTCCTGCTTTATTTGTCCATATTGCGAGAACGTAAGTTGTATCTCAGTTTTGCAGGAGCTGTCTGATCTGGAAACAATGTATTTTCAGCTGACGTTGCAATGTTCACGTTCGCCGATGGCAAATGTTCTTTTGGTGCAGATGGCAAATGTTCATTGGGTGTGGATGACAAATGTTCAGGGTTCAAAAGAGCAGTTTCAGGAGGAGAGTCAGAATTTGGTGAATCCGTGATTAGTTCTGTATCGCTGAAAGGTATGAACCTGGGGACTTGTTCCGTTTCAGAGGCACCGATTCCTTTCTTTACCCAGTTGTCGTAAGGAAGTGGCAGAGGCACACGTTTAGCATGTTCGTATGGATCCAATTTTTCCTTCCGGCCACACGAATAGCAGTTCTCGTTGCTAGCAGGACTTGGAAAGGGCCAATGAATCTGGGCTGAAGATTTTTTGTTCTTGCAAAATTTCTGATGACCACCTGATCACCCGGTTTCAGCTGATGGCCTGGACTCTCCGGTGGCTTTGGCAATGCATCGAAAACCTGTTGGTGAATAAGACTCAATTTAGCAGTCAAGTCGAAAAGGTAATCAATTAACATTGGGTATTCCAGCTGCTTAAATTCTTTCGGTCTAGGTACCCCCCAAACATTTGCAGGACGGCCAAAAACTATTTCATAAGGACTAAGCCCTACTCTAGAATGTACAGTTGCTCTTGTTGATAGCAAAGCCAAAGGCAATGCGTCTGGCCAGGACAAACCCGTGGATGCTTGTATCTTAGCAAGTTTCAGTTTAAGGGTACCATTGTAACCCTCGACTAAACCCGCGGACTGGGGATGATTCGCACTATGAAACTTCTGTCTAATCCCTAGGCCGGCACACACACTCTGCATAACTTTCCCTACGAACTCACTTCCGTTGTCTGACCATACAATCCGTGGCATTCCGTATCTGGGGAAGTATTCTTTAAGAAGAATTTTGGCAGTGGATAAGGCAGTATTGTCCTTCAGTGGGTATGCTTCGATCCATCTGGAGAAAGCACAAACTACCACTAGGACGTATTTCAGATTATTGCAACGATCCATGTGAATGAAGTCTAGCTGGATCACCTCAAAGGGGCAGGAAGGAGGAGCGAAGTGACCTGCAGGTGTGGGGATTCCCTTGCCAGGATTATGCATCAAGCATACCATACAATTTCTCACCACTCTCTCTGCACACTTACTAATCCCGTCATTCTTCCAGACCGGAGCCAACATCTTACAAATCCCTTTTGAACTGATGTGCGCTGTTCCATGTGCCATCGTTACTACTGCAAGCACATACGCATCAGGCAACATCCAACGCTGTTGTTCCGACAAATCAATCCAACACCCACTCGAGTCCAATTTACCCGTGCTCTCTCTCCATGCAAGTTTTTCCTCCTCAGTCGCCTCTTTCTGAATTTCCTTCACGCTTTCCACTGTGTTCTCACACATTCCAGACTCAGAAATCCATCTTGCAGACGTTGCAACATACATTCTACTCATCATATTTCTAGCTGTCTGTTTTGCAATCTCATCAGCAAAAGCATTCCCACGACCAACATCATCCGTGATTGCTTTATGAGCACTGCATTTCACAATCGCAACTTCAGTCGGCCAGGTTAGAGATTCCAACAAGTCATTAACTAGCTGACCATGTTGAATCTTAGTCCCATGGGACGTAATGAAACCTCTTTCTTTCCACAAACGGCCAAAACTATGGGCCACGCCGAACGCGTACTGACTATCTGTGAACACATTCACTCTCTTTCCCTTAGCTAAAACGCACGCTCTTGTTAGCGCGATCAATTCTGCAGCCTGGGCAGAATTCTGACTCACTCTTGCAGTCTCCACAATCGTACTCAAAGTTGTTACTGCATAAGCAGCAGTCACATCACCATTCTCCAATTTGAAGCAAGACCCATCAACATACAACGTGCCATCTGGATCTGATAACGGAGTGTCTTTTAGATCGATTCGTCCTTTTGTTTCTTCCTCAGTTTTGAAACAACAGTCGTGTGGTTCGGAATCACTCGACTCTTGGCTAGTCGGCAACAATGTTGCTGGATTCAATACATTGCATCTTTTGATCTGAATATGACTAGCTAACAGTGTCAGTTCATAACCTGATAATCTAGCACTGGTAAGGTGTTGCGTCTTGGTTCGGTTCATGAGTGTATCCACAGCATGAGGAACCATAACTACTAGCATGTTGTTCATTACTAAACCAGCAGATTGTCGAATGGAAGCTGCAGCTGCGGCTGTAGCTCTCAAGCAACTAGGCAACGCTCTAGCTACTGGATCTAATGTTGATGAAAAATACGCACAAGGGCGCTGTTTATCACCAAATTTCTGCGTCAAAACACTCAATGCACAACCTTCTCTCTCGTGGACATAGAGCGTGAATGGCTTACTGTAGTCGGGTGTACCCAATACAGGTGCTGAACACAGTGCATTTCGTAACTCAGAAAAACTCTGCTGACATTCAGCAGACCATGGTACCGGACTCGGAACACCTTTCCCAGTCAAGGCTACCAATGGTTTTGCTAGAAGAGAAAAATTTGGGATCCATTGCCTACAATATGAGGTAATACCTAAAAAGGCACGTACTTCTCTCTGCGTGCTAGGAACATTCATCTGTGTAATTGCTTTTATTCTCTCTGGGGTCAACTTCCTTCCCTCCTTTGACAAGAGATGACCTAGGTAGGTCACTTCTTGGCAGCAGTATTGCATTTTTGAAGGTGACACCTTGTGATTCAAATCTGACAAGTGATGCAATAAAGAAATCGTAGCTGTTTTGCAAGTTTCCTTGTCATCGGCAGCCACTAGAAGATCATCGACATACTGTACTAAAGCAGAACCACGAGGAAGTACGAAGGAATCTAACTGGCTTTTTAATGCTTGACTGTAAATGGATGGGCTTTCACAATAACCTTGTGGAGCGCGTTTAAATCTGAAACTTCGTCCTCCTAGAGAGAAACCGAAGATATCTCTGCTTTCCTCGGCTATCGGAATGCTGAAAAAGGCATTTTTCAAGTCGACAACTGAAAACCATGCTGCTGTAGCAGGAATCAACGTTAACAATGCAGTAATGTCTGGTACCACAGGAAACTGTGGGATCACAATTTTATTAACCTCTCTAAGATCAATTACGAACCTATATACTGGAGGCTTTGTTGGGTCAGTTCGTTTCAAAATAGGCAGTACAGGACTATTACAGACATTACCTCTAGTTTCTTCTATAACGTCTTTCTTGATCAGGTCTTGTACTATCAGTAGGAGCGCACGCTCACCTTCACTAGAGATTCTGTATTGTGGAATTCGTGGAAGTTTGACATTTGCTTTCAAAGTTACTACATAGGGTGGAATTTCCAATAGACCTACATCATTAGGACCAGTCGCCCAAAGAGTATCAGGGAGTGAACGCAGCTCTGGTGGGAGCGCATCCATCGACAAGTACATCGGGGAGATTATTCTTTTACCCAACGTAAGCTGTACTCCTGCTGGAGAGCAGTACAATGTCGCGTACAGGCGTTTTAACAAGTCTAAACCAAGCAGATTTTCGTTACAACCTGTCGTCAAAATCAGGGGTGCTTTCAATTGACGGGGTCCAACAGAAATAGACAAAGGACCAGAAACAGGGTTGTGAACAGGGGCGCCCGAAAAACCTACTGAAACGTTTGTTGAGCCAGACAAAGGTGCGCCAGGGAGTTTCGCATGTATGATAGAACTTTTTGCTGCACCAGTATCCAACAGAAACGGTTCGACTATACCTGATGTTGCTACTGCGACATAAGGCCCACTCTGATCTACTGGTACTGATACTACTCCCTCTCTTTGTCCATGGCTGTCCTAGTATTCACTTTGCTGAACTTCCTCACTAGTTTCATAATAGTCTTCGACATGATACTGTGGAGACCTATTCTGTTGGGCAGATTGTCCATTTCGCTGGTCGAAATAATTAGAGGGGCGATCACTTGTCTGTGGAGGCATAGCACCTCGTCCTCGACCTCTAGAGTTTTGCATAGAACTACCACGACCTCTCTGAGCTGCCGCAGCATTATTTTGCGTTCGAACTGGACACTCACTTTTGTAATGACCTTCCTTTTTGCAATAAGCACATTGATTCCATTGGTATTGTGGCCTTTGAAAATTATAATCCGTTCTTTGATATGACCCTTGCTGCATATTAGTTTGATTCATGCGAGGCGGATAAGCTTGCTGTAAAAGTACTTTAGTTTTTAAATCTTTCGTCTTTTTATCTGATTTTTCCTTCTCTTCTTTATCCCTATTTTCATAGTACTGAGCAGTCGCAAGTATTTGCGCAGTCGTAGAGACAGCCCACGCACTTTCAGAATTCTTTAATTTACTACTAAGTTCTGGCAACAGATTGTGCACAAATTTATCAACAAATAATCTCTGGCCTCCTTCTGTGCTCATATCCTGACCACTATGATCCACGAAAGTCTCCTCGAATCTTGTGAAAAAGTCGGAGACGCTTTCGTCTTTCTTTTGTTTGCACGCGGACAATTTGTCCCAGTTAACGCGCAATGCTGGCATCAAGGTTTTCATTAAATCGATTATTCTACCAGGCAAGTTAGCAATTAAAGGTTCAGGTTTGGAACCACCTATTTGTTGACCATCCGCTGCAATTATAGCTGCCCAGTCACCACCTAGGGCAACTGGATGATTCTCTTTACGAATTTTAGCCCAAATTGGTTGCGGTACTACATTACCAAATAGCAGATCTATGTCAGCCAAATTCAATACACAAGCGTCAACTGTCTGAGCCAACTCTTTGTAGTACCCTGCAGGATTTTTACGCGGATCTGGCAAGGCCTGTTTTACTGCTAACACTTCAGCTCGCTTCCATGGAATATGTATCCATACTCTCTGGAATTGGGCCGGAGCGGCTGCAATACCAAGGTTTACATTAGCTTGCACAGCTTCACGCCAAATTGGTGGAACCTCTCTCATTGGATATTGACGATTTTGTTTCGTACTACGTTTCTCTAATTCTCTTGGTGAACGAAGGGATGGGTCATTCCTATAACTTAAAATCAGTTCCATCGCTTCTTTTATATTTTGTCCAACTATCATACCTGCAGCAAACTCTTTCTGAACATTAATTAATTCTCCTAGATTTGATTCAGGGTCATCCTCTTCCAATTCCTCACGTAGAAGGAAACACATTTCATCGAACACATATCGTTGTGTCGGTTCGTTCCATTGCATAAATGTATCTAATACATCTTGTACATTATATCTTCCAACTTTCGAAACCCATCTAAGAGCAGTGGAATCTAATATTCCTCTTTCTTCAGTACTGGGAAGCTGACTACGTCTCTGCACAGAGTCAGAGGTAGGAGTCTTAATCAGAGTTTTATAGAAGGGAGATAGAATATTAGAGACAGAATCAGTGATTCTTCGACGAACAGAAAGCGGAGTCATAATATTAGCAGAGGCAGTGAATAGAGTAGCAGTTGGAACAGACAGATCAGGAACAGTAGGAGTAGCAGGCAAAATAGCTTGTGAAGTAGCAGGTGTGAGCGACACAGGCATAGGTAAAGAAGCCGGCAACCCTAGAAGAGGGGTTGTCGAAGGAACATTAATATTGACTACAGGAGGTACAGGAACTTGATTCAGGGGAGCGGGAACAGGGACACCAGGTTGTCCAGCAACCGGTAATTGAACATTCGGTATAGGTGGAGCCGTAGCACCCTGTGCATACGGTGGGGGTGATCGTAACAAGTAAGACAACAGGGGATCCTTTTCAGGGTCCTCTACTATCTTAGCCGTACTCGATGGCAAAGCAGGATAGCACTTGTCTATCGCTAAATTACGCTCTCTATCGGCCACCTCCATCGCTTTCTCAGACTCGTTGAGTTGCAGCTGCCTAGCAGACTGTTCTAAAGTCAACTCTTGCTCTTTCTGTTCTTTCTTCAACTTTTTAATTTCTCTCTGTTTAGATTCTTTTCGCCAATAACGGAAAGAATCAAACATTGCCGGCCGGGCTTTCTTCTTAAACAACCTTCTTTCTAGATTATCGAGAACTTCAGGTTCAAAACTACCATGTAGTGGCCAACTAAGGACACCATCTTTCTCTGTGTAGTGGATCCATATCTCGTTATAAGAGATAGGGCCCACACCAAACTTGCAATAAAGATCATAAAGGGGAGTTCCAATCGGAGGAACCAAACACGAGTCCTCCAACTGGGAATCACTGTTGCAACTAAAACAAGACAACATACAATTTTTCCGACTTACCATTTTATAATCCGGAACACAAAACAAACAAGACACAAACAGAAAAGATGCGCACTCGAACCAAGAACTTAGGCCTACCAGAACTGACAAATGTATCGATACCTGAACTGAACAGAATGATTATCGTAACCAGAATAACCAGTGATAACCTTACAGAACTGAACTGAACTGAGAACTAAAAGGATTATCCAAATAGGAGCAACCCTTACAAAATAACCAACTAGCAACCACTGAATACTTAACTGAGGCACTGAAGACGTCACCAAGGAGAAACCCGTCACGTTTCGCCGTACTGAGGACTGCACCTCGGGTCCAAGACAGGGCGACGGTCAAGGCAACGGACCACTGCAGCCGTCTGAACGGGAACCCTCGTGGAAGAGAACGTCGGGGCCACTTTTGCGATATGCCGGGATCGATGAAGTGGGGCGCCTCCCTCTGAAATCTTCACACGAAGCTCCTCGAACTCTTCAGGCTTTTGGACCGGTACCGAATGACGTCGCCCCACGTTGGGCGCCAATTGGAGTTCTGGACTTTTTGGTTCCGTCCAGATGTGTCAGGGATAACACCCGAAGACCCCGGAGTTCCACCTGTCTCGGTGCACAAAACAAACAGAAACACGGGCTTCTCGATAGTGGCGTCAAAGACCAAAGGTTTATTACTGCAGGGACACAGAAGTCACAGAAACTACACATGGGCAGTATCTAGGAGCCTGTTCAATTTGTACAAAGAGGGTTGCTCCTTATATACTAAATATTGGGCTTCAGGCAAATTCTTTACATGTTACCACAGTTCTAAACATTCGTGTCTTAAACAATAAATATTTGGCGTTGCACAGGAATCGTCAACAGTATCTGATGTCAAAACATTACGAATGAGGGGTTCCCACTAGTCCATCATAATCCCATGTCAATTCTTCATTCAAGACCCGGACCGCCTCATCGTAAATTTCGTTACCTCCCCCTAATAAAGGCCCAGAAGGAAAGGAGCAGAGCCAGGTGCAGAAGATAGAAAGACAGGATAAGAAATGTTTGTGGGTCGTAAATGGGCACGGCTACCAGCTTCGGCCGCCTAATCATGATCAGGCCAACGAACACAAGAACCAGTATAGCAGGACTGGCCTCAGGCTGGGGAGGCAGTTCTTGCCGAGTCATGCTGCCACAGCGTTGCTGGCCTAAGGTGCACGTGTCACTAGCAAGGTGAATCGCCGGTTAAGGCCTACGTGTCCTCAAATAAGAAGAAGTCATTGCGTGTCCATTGACTATGTGAGGGCAAGGAATACAAAATGGCTTCCGTGTTCTAAGATGGATGCCATGGGTAAATCACAAATGTGTTGGTAACAGGAGTGCTCTTGCTCGTAGCATAGCGAAAACACCAGGATATACTAAATGGATCATTTGCGGTTCACTGATACCAAAATTATGTATTTACGACAATGTTACAAACACGAATAAAATCATCACGGAACCTCAGGACCACGCACGCAACCTGGGATTCATCCAGGACTCCTCCCTCATGATGACCAAGCAAGTCAACGCAGTCTCGTCCTCATGCTTCAACACCCTGCGCATGCTCCGAAAGATCTTCCGGTGGATCCCCACCGAAACCAGAAAGACGGTCACTCAGGCCCTCATCACCAGCCGACTGGACTACGGGAATGCCCTATACACAGGAACCACAGCCAAACTTCAGAAACGCCTACAGCGCATCCAGAACGCCTCCGCACGATTCATCCTCGACATCCCTCGCCACAACCACATATCCGCCCACCTGAGAAACCTGCACTGGCTCCCCGTCAGCAAGAGGATCACGTTCAGGCTGCTCACCCACACAGACAAAGCACTCCACAACATGGGCCCCGAATACCTCAACAACCGCCTCTCCTTCTACACCCCCACCCGCTAGCTCCGCTCCACCAGCCTCGCCCTTGCCACCGTCCCACGGATTTGCAGAGCCACCACCGGAGGAAGATCGTTCTCCTACCTGGCAGCCAAGACATGGAACTCCCTCCCCGCACATCTACGACTGACCCAGGACCATCTCACCGTCAAGACCTGGTTATTCGAGTAGTAGCAGCATCCCCCCGCCCTTCAGCCCCTTGATACCCTCACGGGTGAGTAGCGCGCTCTACAAATGTATTGATTGATCGATTGATTGATTGATTGATTACTACTGTCGGGGATCTTCTCGGTGACTGGCTGCTCTAGTACTGGTGGATCAGTCCATAGCCTGTGACACGGTCTCCCACTCCAATCTGTCTTCTAAACTGGCAGATATTGGAGTGTAGAGATCTGCTCTAGAGTCCTTTTTGTCTGGTCCTCCATTTCATTCTAACTTTTGCTAATAGCATTGCAAGGTCCTGAGGACTCACTCCTTTCACATTTAATATCTATGGAATCCCCTTCATTAATATTGATCTTAGATGTTTCGGCTCCAGTTTTATTGTTATGCTGGTGATACACATTTGATTTTAATAAAAGTGGGAAAATCACTATTACTATTCAATGATTGTTTTCCTAACTGCGCCAGTGATTGCTGAATGGATGTCATTTGAAGCTTAATGTTGTAGACATTCTAATTATGTTAGCAATTTGTAAAGCGCTTAGTTACTCAAATCCGGAGTGTCCACGTACTAGATTTCAATCACCATAGCTGGAAGTAAAAAGTCCCTTAGTTGTTTAGGGGTCATGGCCCTTTCTGAACAGCAGAGTTTTCAGATGCTTCCGAAAAAGAGCCTCCAAGGGCTCTAATATCAGATGGGAGGGAAGACTATTCCATTGTTTTGCTGCTAAGAATCTAAAGGAGCTTCTTCCAAAGCAACTTCTATGAAATGTCGGGACACTGAATAGACTTATTCCCCCTGATTGCAAACAGAGGTTGGGGAGATAGTGCTGGATCAGAGGAAGGAGAAATTCAAGGCCTTTCTCATGAAGAAACCCTATGCCCGAAACATACGGCGTTGAAAGAAATCCCTTCCTCAAAATGAAGCCAGTGTAGTTTGCTTAGGGCTAACCCCATTGTAGCTTAACTGGGTATGTTCAGTAGCAGACAAGCTTCTTCCTTTTGTATACTCTGGAGTATTAAAAGACACCTCTTAGAGGCCCCTAAGTAAAGAACGTTGGAATAATCTGGCCATGCTATCACGAGTGCCTGAACTACAGTTCTTTTTGCAGAAACCGGGAGAAGCACCAGAATCCTTTGTACTATTTTCAGGGTACCAAAGCACATACCTTCAAGAGTTGAAATTTGATCTGCAAACGATAGAGTGGAGTCAACCAGACTCATGGATTTTTCCCTTTAAGTTTCGGAATCGGGAGCGGGCACAATTCATCTGGCCACCAAGATGAAGACCTGAAGGACAGTTGTTTTCCTAGCACCAAGATCTCCGTTTTGGCAGAGTAAAGTCGCATGACAGCTGTTCTTCATTCGGTTGGCCAGTTCTACCACACAGAGTTGAAAATCAAACGCTGCCTGGTTGCTCTCCTGAGCTAGCCCACATGTTCTGCCTCTTGCCTGCCTAGGTCCATCCAGGCTTGCCCATTCATCCAGCTGTTCTAATCTCAAATTGCATTCAGTGCACTTACATCCTCTGCTTCTCTTCACTTTGAGGAAGACAGTCACTCAGGCCATAATTTTGTTTCGGTTACAATATGGATACACCATGGGCCATATTTACAACAGAGTCGCAGAGTGTGGCGTTAAGCAAAAATTGCTAACACCACACTTTGCCATTCTAAAAATGCATGGATATGCTGAATTCACAAGATTGCGATGCACCCCTGCATTTTCCCTAGTGCCGGCATTAAATCTAGCTGCCTTGGGCAAACGCAGGCACCCTTACACCATAGTCAAAGGGTGTCTGGTGTGGGGGGAAGGAAGGGACACCTTCCTGCACATACACAATCATTCATGGCGATTTGCTGTTTCTTTATGTGCTGCTCAATGCAACCCACACAGAAATAGCAAAAAAGAGGAAAAATTGACAAGTTCTCCTCATTTTGCTATGTTAAGACCTGGTTTTCCCTGGTCCTAATTTTAGCGCTGCCTCCGTTTTAGGTCACCTTTGTAAATATGGGGCATCATCAAAACCATTGTTGTTCTGGCAGAACGCCCAGTGCAACACACATTGCCGACCCCTTTCATGCTAAGTGTAGCATGAAAAGGAGCCTTATTTACAAGGTGGGTTAAGCCATTTAAAAAAGGCAAATGGTTTATCGCCACAGGAACATCATAAAAAGTGACGTTCCTGTGGCAATAGGGGGAAACATCTTTTACAACGCAACTTTTACAACGCACTACCATTACGATTCAACTTTTACAACGCAAGTTATTACAACGCATTGCGCTGGGGGGCGCTCTAGGATAGGGAATAGTTTAATTACTATCCAACACTATCCCTACTATCCACGGGGACTGGAGTTGGAATAGTAAATTAAACTATTCACTATCAAGCGCCCCCAACGTAAGTCGTTGTAAAACCTGCGTCGTAATGGCATGCGTTGTAAAAGCATGCCTTGAAACGTCATACATCCCAATAGGGGCATGTAATGATATGAAGCGTATGATTCCCAATAAGCAAGCAGCTTGTTCAGACCATTCTACCTGATTAGACCTTGGAATCACCCACAGAGAAATATTTGCACTGGCTTCTGCATCACAAAAGGAAGCCTTTTACATTCAATGATTGTTTTCCTGACTGCGCCAGTCATTGCTGAATGGATGTCATTTGAAGCTTAATGTTGCAGACATTCTAATTCTGGTTGGCTCATCTCTCGCAGGTATGATAAGTTATTTTAGCAATTTTTAAAGCGCTTGGTTACTCCAATGTGGAGTGTCCTCGTGCTAGATTTCAATCACCATAGCTGGAAGTAGAAAGTCCCTTAGTTGTTTAGGGGTCATGGCCCTTTCTGAATAGCAGAGTTTTCAGATGCTTCCGAAAAAGAGCCTCCGAGGGCTCTAATCTCAGATGGGAGGGAAGACTATTCCATTGTTTTGCTGCTAAGAATCTAAAGGAGCTACTTCCAAAGTGAGTTCTATGAAATTTCGGGACACTGAATAGGCAAATTCCCCCTGATCGCAAACAGAGTTTGGGCCTTTCTTATGAAAAACCCTGTGGACGGAACACACAGCTTTGAAAGAAATCCCTTCCTCAATGGGTAGCCAGTGTAGTTTGCTTAGGGCTATCCCTGTTGTTGCTTATCTTGGTATGTTCAGTAGCAGACAAGCTGCCGCCTTTTATATACTCTGGAGCATTAAAAGGCACCTGTTAGAGGCCCGTAAGTAAAGAACTTTGCAGTAATCTAGCCATGCTATCAGGAGTGCCTGAACTACAGTTCTTTTTGCAGAAAAAGGGATAAGCCCCAGAATCCTATGGAGCATTTTCAGAGTGCCAAAGCACATACCTACAAGAGTGGAAATTTGATCTCCTAATGATAGAGCGGAGTCAACCAGACTTCTAGATTCTTCTCCCTAAGGTCCTTAGGGAGAGGACCTAATTCGTCTGCCACCAAGATGAAGACCAGATGGACGATTGTTTTCCTACATGTATTCTGTATTTTAAATCCCGCGGCGCTCTGACATTGCGCTTACCTTGTCGGCGCTCACCCTCTTGGCCGGAATTTCCCTTCTACCACTCCTGTCGGCGTCCGTAGGCCGGGGAAACTGGTGAGGCATACCTGCACCATAATAGCTCACTTCCTCGCACTCGGCGGGGATCAGAAAGATTTAGTCGGGTCCGACATCTTGGGTTGGGTAGTGAGGCGAGGTACTCCGCGGCCATCTTGCGTAAGGCAAGAGGCTAGTAGGCGGTCCTCCGCACTCTGGGGTGCTACTAAAGAAACTTCGAGGCAAGGTCAGTCAGAACCTGCTTCCAGCGCATTCAGCCGCCGCGCTTTTATCTTGCTGCATTTTAAAGCGTCAATTTGTATTCTGTATTTTAAATCCCGCGGCGCTCTGACATTGCGCTTACCTTGTCGGCGCTCACCCTCTTGGCCGGAATTTCCCTTCTACCACTCCTGTCGGCGTCCGTAGGCCGGGGAAACTTGTGAGGCATACCTGCACCATAATAGCTCACTTCCTCGCACTCGGCGGGGATCAGAAAGATTTAGTCGGGTCCGACATCTTGGGTTGGGTAGTGAGGCGAGGTACTCCGCGGCCATCTTGCGTAAGGCAAGAGGCTAGTAGGCGGTCCTCTGCTCAGCGTAATAGTATTTAGGATGGACAGACAGACGCGCAGCGCTCACGCGCAGCGGGCGCGTCGTAGGCGTGCCGGAGGTGCGCCAGAGGTAAGCCCGTTTGCGCCCGTTCGTGCAACGGACGCGCTTAGGGCCGCTACCTCTGGCCCCTCTGGCTCACTTCGTATAGCCTACTCTCGGGCTGAGCTATTTAGACTCAGACCCAGCCAGAACCCGGTAAGGCAACCAGCCAGTGCCTACGTCTCAACTACTAGGCAAATCTCCTGTGGGTTGCTGAACGTCAGATCCCTTTGCAAGCACCACACGGAAATTGCCTTCCTCATTGACTCAGAAAATCTCGATGTCCTCTTCCTCACAGAAACTTGGACTCGGGAAGATTGCGAGGTTGAACTGGGCCTAGCCTGCCCCTCAGGCTATAAAATTAGTCATACTCCGCGCTCACTCAACCGAGGAGGGGGTATCGGGTTCATTTATAAAGACTCGCTGACCCTTTCCCAGCTGAAGATTCCAGAGGTGCCAGGTTTTGAACTGATGGGATTCTCGGTCAAAAAGCAGGAGCTGACACTTTGCTCGGGCGTTCTGTGTTATCGACCTCCAGGACCGGCCTCTTCAATATCGCTCCTTATTGACCTGATCTATGAGCTCTCCAGCTCCCACTCCAAGTTATTGATTCTTGGAGATTTTAACTTGTGGGCTGGCGGCTCATTGGACAAGGCATTCTCCTCCCTTAGCCAAGCCTGTAAAGATATCAGCCTGGAACAGCTGGTGAATGCCACCACGCATCGGAAGGGTCATATCCTGGACCTAATATTTGCCGATCCACAATGGGTATCTATGGATGAGATTAAGCGCCAGTTTTGGACAGACCACTTCCTGATTATGTTCTCTCTTTGTTTAGAGGACCACACCTTGCGGGAAGTTGGACTATCCCAAGCCAAGTTAGGGAGACCTTGGTCCCGAATACTTAACATCTCGCCATTACCGAATATTTTAGGGAAGGACTTTAAGCTTGGCAGTTCAGCTGAAGAGAGCTATACTCTCTTTACCCAGTCCATCACGAGCTCCTTGGATATGTTGGCACCCATCCGGAAGTCTCGAGGGAGGGTGAATCGAGCTCGCCCTTGGTATACGAGCGAACTACGCCAGCTTAAACTTGGCTGTAAACGCGCTGAAAGAGCGTGGAGGAAACAGTATTTAGACTCAGAGAAAGCTGTGTTCCCGTCCGCCATACAAAAATATAAGGCACAGATCAAGATAGCTAAAGCGGCTTATCTTGAATCCTTCTTGAACCAGGCCCCAAATAAGGCACAGGCCCTCTTTAAGATCGTCAGGGACCTCGCCCACCCTATGTGTGCGGCCAACACCGTACCCACATCGCAAGCTTTATGTGATTCGCTTGCTGATGCCTTCGAGGAGAAAATCTGCAAAATTCTGGAGGGTTTGCAGGATCCAGTCAATCCTACCACTGGTTTGGGAGCAGCTCCGGAGGCGATGGCTAGTCGACCCCTGCAGAGGGGTTTTGACCTCTGTTTGGAAGCTCCGGCCACGCCTTCCAGTCGACCCCGACCAGAGGCCCACGCACTCAGTTTGGGAGTTCCGGCGACAGAGTCCAGTCGACCCCAGCTGAACAGCTTTCCCCTTCCCTCCTTGGAGGAGTTTGGTAGCCTGGCCCTCACGATCTCATCTGGCTCGCCTCTTGATCCTCTCCCTCCAAAATATTGGAGGGTGTTTCAGGAGTAACTCTTCCAGCCTTTGCACTCCATCTGCTGCCAGTCGTTTGGAACAGGGACTGTTCCGGACTGCTGGAAGAAGGCAGTGGTTTCTCCGCTCCTAAAAAAATCCACGCTCGACCCTGCCTGTCTCTCCAATTATCGGCCAATTTCCCTGCTTCCATTTCCAGTCAAAATCATGGAAAAATTGGTCACCCGCACTCTGTCCGGCTTCTTAGAAGGGAACACCTGGCTGGATGAAACGCAATTCGGTTTCCGCCCAGCTCATGGGACGGAATCCGCGTTAGTGACCGTGCTAGACAATCTGCGGACGCGAGTCGACAGTGGTCGAGCAGCCTTTCTGGTGCTGCTCGACATGTCGGCCGCGTTCGACACAGTCAGCCATCCTACCTTGATCATGAGGCTGGAAGAGTGCGGGGTTAAAGATAAGGCCAGGGATTGGCTGATCTCCTATCTGGACAACCGTCAGCAACGGGTATCGCTCCCTCCCTTCAGCTCAGCGGAGCGGAGAGTAGGACAAGGAGTACCTCAGGGCTCAGCCATCAGCCCTATACTCTTTAATATTTACCTCCGCCCTCTGGTCCAGCTTATTAAATCATTTGGGATCTCCGCATTTAATTATGCGGACGACACCCAGCTGTTCTTTTCACTGGAGGGACAGGATGCAGTCCCATTGGAAACGTTCCACCGATGCATGCAGGCTACAGCGGAATGGCTCCGGTTGAACTCGTTGCAGTTCAATGGGACTAAGACAGAGGTCCTGTATTGTTCCAACGACCAAGTTCCGCGGAATCTCCCAGATGACTTCTGGCCTTCGTCATTCTCAGAGACAGTGTCAGCCGCACAATCGGCGCGCAACTTGGGTGTTAGTTTCGGGCCCAACTTGCAGTTAGATCTGCACGTAAACAAGGTCACCTCGACGTGCATGATGCTGATTCGCATGCTGCGCAAAGTTCTGCCCCTCCTCCCTGAGCAAGCCAGACCCGAAGTAGTGCGGAGTACCATCTTAAGTCGACTTGACTATTGTAACGCACTACTTCTGGAGGCCCCGATAACACTACTGGGTAAGCTACAAAGGGTGCAAAACATGGCTGCCAATTTCGCCCTTTCTCGCCCCTACCACAGCTCATCTACGGCAGCGCTACAGGAACTTCACTGGCTGCCGGTCCATCTACGCGTTTATTACAAAGCAGCTTGCATCGTGTTCAGGGCTATCCATGGCCTAGGCCCGGTCTCTTTGCGGAAGATGTTCGCCTGGTACCTTCCACCTCGAACCTTACGCTCCTCCTCATCCAGGTCACTCGTAGTACCGCGCTTCCAGAGAGTGAGGATGGGCGGCCGATCCTTCAGAGTAGCGGCGGCCAAACTCTGGAACTCTCTGCCGATATCTCTAAGGAGTCTTGAGGATCTCTTAGCCTTTAGGAAGGCGTTAAAGAATGATCTCTTCCCCAGGACAGGCTAAGTTGCTGCAAATTTGTTGGTTCATGGTTCGAAGCGCCAGGATGCCCTTGGGGTGACAGGTCTGCGCTCTACAAATATACCACAAATACAAATACAAAAAAAAATACATCCAAGATCTCTGTTTTAGCAAAGTTACGTTGCAGACAGCTGTTCTTCATTCAGTTGACCAGTTCCACCAAGCAGAGTTGAAAATCATCCGCTGCCTGGTTGCTCTCCTGAGCTAGTGCACTAGTTCTACCTCTTACCTGCCTAGGTCCATCCAGGCCCACCCAGTCATCCAGCTGTTCTAATCGCAAATTGCATTCAGTGCACTTACTTCCTCCGCTTCTCTTCACATTGAAGAAGACAGTGACTCAGGTAATAATTTTGTTTCGGTTACAATATAGATACACCAGGGGCCATATTTACAACAGAATCGCAAAGTGTGGCTTTAAGAAAAAATTGCTAACACCACACTTTGCCATTCTGAAAATGCAGGGATATGCTGAATTCACAAGAATGCGATGCACCCCTGCGTTTCCCCTAATGCCGGCGCTAAATCTAGCGGCTTAGCGCCAATACAGGCACCCTTACACCATAGTGCTAGGGTGTCTGTGTGGGGTAATGATTGTGTATGCGTAAAAAGGAGTCCCTTCCTGCACATAAACAATCCAGAATGCCGATTTGAAAGTCCGATGTGTGCTACTATGTGAAGCACACATAGAAGTTGCAAATCGCTATTTGTTTAGTGATCGTTTGTGTGCAGTAAAGGACTCCATCCTGCAATTACACAATCATTCATGGCGATTTGCTGTTTCTTTGTGTGCTGCTCAATGCAGCCCATATAGAAATAGCAAAAACGAGGAAAAGTAAATAATTTCTCCTCATTTTGCCATATTAAGACCTGGTTTTCCCTGGTCTTAATTTTGGTGCTACCTCCTATTTATGTCACCCTTGTAAATATGGGGCATCGTCAAAACCATTGGTCGTTATGGAGGAACGGCCAGTGCAACACCCATTGCCGACCCCTTTTGCGTTAGGTGTAGCGTGAAAAGGAACCTTATTTATAAGACGGGTTAAGCCATGTTAATAAGGCAAAGGGTTTATCGCAAAAGGAACATCATAACAAGTGATGTCCCTGTGGCAATAGGGGCTTGTAATGATATGAAGCTTATGATTCAGAAGCAGCAGCAGCTTGTTCAGACCAGTGCTACCTGATTAGACCTTGGAATCTCCCACTGAGAAATATTTGTACTGGCTTCTGCATCACAAAAGGAAGTCTTTTAAATGGAAATTTACAACACAGATACCAAACTCTTTCATACTCCACTAATCAGATATGTTCCCTCATAACCGTGGTGCTAGAACAATGCTTAGAATGAGGTAAATGCAAAAACCCTTACTTGTAAAGCACAAACTACTCACCCTTACGGGTCTCAAGGAGCTGGGGGCTGTTGTGGAAATTAAGTGAGCTATTGCCCGGAGTCACATGGTGCTGAGCTGAGCTGCCGCAGCGGAGGATCGAACCGTGAGCCCTGTGCTCCGAAGTCACTGCTGCCCTGGCCGCTGCACCAAACCTCTCCACTGGTAGCTGGCCAATACTGTCACCTCACTAAAGTGGCTATACGGCCATGCATTTTCCCATGTCGCTGCCAAGCTGTGGGACTGTGTGCCTTTTCAGACTTTGTCCACTAATCTCATTGTCAGTGAGGCATTACTACAGGGATCTTGTTTCTCCATACCTGTAATGTTTTGCCTCATTGTCTCTGACTATGCTTTGAACTTTTAGGATAACTCATGAGGATCCTGAATGCTCTATCCTTTATTTATGTGTTAATTTGATTGACATTATTGAGATTTGAGATAAACTAAACCTGTTGGACCACCTCCACATCTGATACTACACGGTACCTGATAGATGAATTGGTGAGAGACTGTAAAGGCACTAAGTGAAGATCAGTCATAGTCTTCAAATGTCCCAAAGAAATATGAAAAAAAAAGAAGGAAGACTTCAACAGGTTTGTTCCAGAAGGGAAGAAACTCCAGCCATAACCAGGTTCCTTCCAAGTAACTGCCACTCATAGTTTTTACAATCAAGTATAAACATTATATATATGGGACAAAATATTAAGGGGAACACAAGGGGGGAGTACGTACCGTATAGACATATAGCAAAGACCTCAGTGCCTTCACCGTTACTAACATACACAAATCATACACAACAGTAGAAGAACAGAGCACCTAAAAAGGCCAGAAACACCTTACAAAGTATAACGCTTACGCAGAATGACTTATTAGACAGGAATATATTCTTCGTCTACCTGCACCTGAAATTACCCTCACTAAAAGCTATGCATTTCTCATCTAAGCATCCTCCCAGGTACTGCAGCAAGTTGCTTATTTTTCAATAACATTGTCTCTATACAGCTTCGAGGGAAAACTGTGAAGAATGATACGTGTGTATGGCTGGCTACGTTTCACGTGGTTTGGATGCCTGTGGTTTTGTTCTAATAGTGCTTTTTCCACTGGATTGCGTGCCGGGGTAGTTATGCTCTTTGGTTTCTGGATGCACATCTCAAAGCAGTACACCTCACAGGAAATTAAAAATGGTGAATGAGAATTCTAAATGGAATAACCTTTCACAAAGTTGAGTGGCAGTTGGAATCTGACCTTTGGTGTCTCATTCAAATGGAGGAAGAAGCAATAAGTAAGAGAGGCATTAGACTTCGGTAGACAAAATGAAGGAGCAGGGACAGGTAGGAGGTGCCTTTATACCTTTCTTCTTGCATATGCTCTTTTTAGATCTAGCTGGGCAGTACAGCTGTCTCCAGACTTTAAGTAATTAACCTAAAAAAGGGCTTTAAGAAATATTACCAAGAGAGAGGCATTGGTTCCACCCACATATTGGCAGTCAATAGTACATGTTTTGATTGGGCAGACATTGTGAGCTTCCACAAAAAAGCGCTTGCAATTCACGTAGCTGTGATCATTTTGTTAATTTATCTAGCTGCTTGAGCGTGCACTTTTAGGGGCACTCATGTGAAATTGTAATGCTATTAAAGTGTCTTAGTTAGGTATTTTGCTATGATAGCTACTATCTCGTGGTTTTGGACCTTGGTTGATTACCAGATCGCCGTTTCCGCCATACCCGGTGAGGAATGTAGAATATAGAACAAACGGACGTTTGGGTGCACAGCACTTGGAATACTTGGAGATCAAGATGGTTTTATCTAACCCCTCCTTTTAACATTGGACAACTCACCAATAAAGCACAATGACAAGAATCACAGAATAAACACTGAATCTTGGAGGATTGTCTATCTACATACAGGAACGTGGGAATTAATATTCCACTTCAGCCATGAGGGAGCCCTTGCCGGTGAAACGCGTTGGCTTTGTTGTGCAAGAATAAAGAAGATTTTCCACGAATACAAGTCTCCACAAAATATCTGTGTGATTTGTATGCATATTGTATGCTGTTTAATATGTGCCTCGCTGAGCCAGTATAGTAGATAGCTTATATCTGGCAGCAAAATAGATTGGAGGAGGACTGTCTTTAACTTTGTCCATCAGACTGCAGTTTGGTGCTCGAGAGCCCAGGGCTACAATAATCTACATGGATTTTTAGGTTTGCCTTGACAGTGCAACTGTTGCCTGACCTAATGTGGCTTACAACACAGTGCTTTCAACGTCCTACTGAGAGAAGGGCTCTGCCACATATTGGTCCCTCAGGATTTGATTACATTGCTCTTTTTGGCATTTGGCAAAGCTTATTCCCACTAAAGCAGGATTGAATTGCTTTTGGTGGCAAGCCGATGATCATGGCTACTGGCCTAATCTATTTACTATGAAATGTTATAATTAAGGCACAAGACCTGCCGTGTATATTGTGAACGGAATATTTTAAAGATGATAGGTATTTAAGTGTGGATTTCTTTTACTTATATGAAAGCCAAAGCATGGAAATGTTGTTATATGGCATCTCACAGACTACCATAGCAGCAAAGGGTTATGTTGTTGGCCATCCACTCTAACAAATCATTGAGGGTTTCAATTTGATGTTTTTAGTTAGGCTCTGTTGAGAGGGGTTGTATATTCTTTTGCAAGCTGTATTTTTCCACATATTTGTAATTTTATAACAGATAGTAGCTAGTTTACATGGCCTCCACTCCACTAAAAACCCCACCTGCAATGGCTGTAACAATAACAGGAGTGGCGGAGTGTAAATTACGGCACTCCTGAGACTTTCAGAAGTGCCGCGAGTAAGACCTTTTAATTTTGATAATTTTGGACTCCACGTGACCCTCGTGGCGTACAATGGCCGCCACGCTGCGACGGGCCCAACGCCAGCAACACTTCGGCTACTGAGTACCCCCTGGGACAGCACCTACCCTGATGCATGCTAACAAGGCCAGCGCCTGCAGATGCAGTGGGGTCGTGCAACCTCTCTGACATCGACCCAGGCAGCCTCCTCACATACTGCCTGTAACTTGAGAGTTGGATCCCAAACAGAGGCGGGGTGCATTTGCTGCGGCCTCACTCTTCAATGCAGCTAAGCACAGCTAGCCAGTGCTGTGGTCATTTTGCGTATGCAGGCATGTGTGGTTCATGCAATCTCAATTTGACTGAAAGCTTCTCAGAGTGTTCAGTTTGATGGGGCCACTGCCAGTCCTTCTGAAACGGCCACCTAATATTGTCAATACTCACCAGCATCTATTTTTGTGGAACTCCCCCTCAGGAGACATCCACACTGGGGTATATTTTGTGGAAAGGGGGCCCCTAGCATGATACTTATTTGGCACTTGTCTGTCTAGTGGGAGGAGACAACCAACAGGAGAGTCATCAAGGCTTGAGCGCCTGACCTCTTTGTGGTGCACCAAGGACCGCGTCCCTTCTTCTCCGGCGCGGTTGTACATTTGGGGGACACTTTGTTTGTCGCAGTATGCATTAGGGTCATGGTTCATAGCGGTCCTGAAGCAATCCAAACTAACATTTGAGAAGGCTGGGTGTGCCGGCGACGCTACCGGACCAGGACAGGCAGAAAGGGGGATAACCCGAACACTGAAATGGCTGTACAGCTGGGGCCTTGTAGGAGAGTAGAATCTGCTTCTTATAGTTACCGCAACTTTTTGCTGATGTTTTACTGTTTTTTTACTTTAGTCTGGCTGGGGCCCTGCTATCCAGGACCCCAGGCTATCTGCTTTCTCTCTAACATGATTCCATGTACTTTAGGTACACTCCAGATTGGATACTGGGGTACCCTTATGAGTCCCTAGTATATGGTACACTAGGTACCAAGGGCATAGGCACCCCAGAGGCCTACCAGGGGCTGCAGCATGTATTATGCCACCCCTGGGCAACCTACCAAAATGACACAACCCTTTCTTAGATATAGGTTTCCTATATCTACCTTATATCACTACACATATAAACCTATCAGTCACCCCTATGGCAGGCCTTATCAATCCTAAAGGCTGTGTCCTGGGTTTTGTGTGAGATCGTGACCATGCATGAGCAGTACCCTCTGCAGCCTTCGGAATCTATTCTCTGGGGTTGTTCTGTGATGCAGCCTGACGATATACTCTTGTGCATTATAACCTCGCGATAAATGCAAACTTTGGAATGGCTGCAAGGAAACATGTTGTGTTTGGACAAACACCTTGGAATCATACCTCCCCGCTAGTATTGGCTGCGGAGGTATGAGGGAGAAACATGGCCACACCGGTACACCCGGTACCAGCTTAACAGAAACCTGGCATCACAAAATGGATGCTGCAGCCACAGACACAATTCTGGCCTCCTGCTCCTGGACAAAAGTCTGGCAGGGGAGGCCTGGACAATAGGTTACCTGTCACAGAGAGGTGTCACCACCTCCCAGACAGGCTTTAGTGTATTGGGGCTGAGTGGTTGCACTCCAACAGTGCTTTAAAGTCTGCACTGGGAGCACATTTGGTGTTCCTGTGCATAACCTAGTTCAAACCAGTTGTAGGGACTACCAGCCCCTGCTCTGGCGCAAAACTGGATAAAGGAAATATGTGTAGCCACCCCTCTTTCCAAACTCTCCCATAGGTGGGTCCCCCAGAGTTTGTCCCACCCCTTCCTTGGGTATAAAGTAGGAACCCGGTGACTACAGGACTTTAGATTTACCTGGATGAAACTCTGATATTGAATCCGGAAACTTCAACAATCTACAAGGCGCTAGATGACTGAAGAATCTCCTTTGGAGTAAAGCAGTCACTCCCCTGCGTGGCAGGCACGAAAGACGCAACCGACCGGTGTGCATCTCCGAAGCTCCCGCCGGACTCCCAAGAATTTGCAACACAGGAGGTGAGGTAAGTTCCCAGACTTCCCAGAGGCCGACCCGATTCCCCAGCAAAAAAAAGAACCGTAGCCCTCGTGGGTACCGTGGAACCCGAACCCCTGGACACCGTTCACATTTGCAAGTGCATATGCTTCTCGACAATTCTTGAGGCTGTGCATTGGGTTACTTGTAGCCCAGACCCCGAGCAGCAAAGCCCACCGAAGATTGCCGGCCTACACTCCACAAGTGTTCCATGAGCCGGCCCTTTGTGTTTTCTCTCGGGGTACCTTTGTGATCCCTGGTCCGTCGACCTGTGGGTCCCTGAGAAGGCAACTTTAACTTTCCTTTGGCTTTGCTGGTTGCTCCAGATGTGCGCTGACTCTCCATCACTTAGGGAGTCCCCTGGACCTTGCTGGTCCACACCAAGGCATCTTTTCTCTTCCTGCGTGGGTGCTGTTGCCAAGGCTTGTTGTGTTCTATCCGAGCACCGACACCACATCCCTCGACATCCTTCGTGGGACAGCCCGAATCCAGCTCCTGGTCATCGTCAATCTCTTCTGGTCCTTGTGGCTGCAGAGTCAAGCTTCACCTCTTTGCACCTGAAGCAACCAACAAATGTGGGCATTCATCTACTGTGCACCTGGTCACTGGCAAGTGACCCAGACTCTGTCCCCTCTGCTTTCAGGATCTTCACATCTTCAATCCAGGCTTGGATCATACCGGACACTTTTCTTTTTCACGGCAGCAGCACTTTGCAGCAGTTCGTCATTGAAAACGACAACGATTCCCAACACTATTTGACACCTATGCACCCGGGTTGCCTGGGTGAGGTAATTTGAGTACTCCTGTGCTCCTGTGGCTGTTGGCCCTACAACCCCTTAAGTCTAAAGGGGTTTGCTCAAAGTTCTCCCCTAAGTGTCCTTTAACTTTAAAATTCCAACCGCAACTTTACCCATAGAAGCTAACGGCGCTCGCGGCTGTGTTCTCACACTGCACGCGTCCCCCGTGAGTTCCCTGTGTCACTCCCTTGGGTGGTACCTTGGGGCCCCATCATTTCTACAGACTCTAGGCCTTGTGTCTAGTCAAGTCGTGGCTCTTATACCACTTTCTTAATATATGGTTTGATCCCCCTGGGGCCCAGTGTATATTGTGCGATTTACTGAAGTTCTAATGTGTTTAAATTGTGTACCTTGCTCTGTAATCTCATAAAGAGATTACTAGCTAGTGTTTAGTAATAAATACATATATTTTTAATATGCCTTGGTTAGTTCTCCTTTCATTTAGACATTCAAGATGTTAAAATCTGGTAAACCAAGCAGCTTTAAACTCCTTCAAGACTTAGCCTGAATCCTGCTCTCCATACCTACTACTAGGATAGCTTTCAATAAAGGTTGTCTTTAAACCTATTATCAATAAAAGTTGTTTGGACTTGTGCAAGGTGCCCACTATAACTAGTGGACAGCATATGCCAGGCCAAATTCTCACATTGGTGTGCAATGGTTGGATTCAAGCTTACCATTGCTTTAACAGATCATCTCATTGAGTGACTAACTGAAAATCACTATATGTACATAGGTTCATATAAATCAAGTATAGAATAAAGTAAGTAGTACTGAACTTAGAGTTGTGTGCCAAGGGTTTAGCACACCCTTTCCACAACTCAACAGAGAGTTTAGTAGGCCCACTAGAGTAGGTAGGTGCAGATACCACACCACACTAGTATGTCATCAAAGGCTGAAGCCATTGGCTCCAGATTAACTAAGTATGAGCATGTCCCATTTCCAGAATTGAGGAACATGTGAGCATCTAGAAAATTGAAGACAGGGAAAAACCCTATGGCCCAATGCCTCATAGACGTATTGCTTTTAGAGGATATCAGAAATACCCCAGGGTCTCATGAGGCAGGCAGGTTGGGTGGGGGAGCAGAAGAGGAAAGGCCAGGAGGTGAAAACTAGCCCTGGGCAGTAAATTCCATTCCGCTCACGGAATTTGGAGAACACAGAATTGCTAAAAATTCCGCGATCCTCCGCTTTGCAGAATTTTTGATTGTTCGCGCTTTCAAAATGCGTGTTCGCAAGATATCGCTCCCTAAGCACGCAAAGAGCGTTCACAAACAGGAACATCACGAATGGGCGGAACATGCAATTCCGCATGTTCGCTGAACCTTTTGTGTGCTCGCTGAGATTTGTTACCGTTCCACGGAGCTTTGCGTAGAGCAACTATGCAAATTCCGCCCATCCCCCGGTGAAAACCTCCAGGAGCTAGACCTTGATGCTAACCAGGAAGAACATAATGCTTCTAACGTGGACAACCCAATTCTCCCCGGGTCTGAAGAAGAGAGTCCCAGTGGCCTTCTCTTCACCCCTCCAGGAAGAGTTAGCAGTGTACCTAGAAGGTTAAGATCTCCTTCTCAGGAATCTAACCATTCTGGTTCATCTGCAGGGACCTATGTCCCTCATAGGACCTCAGCCTCCTACAGGAGAGAGTCCTCCCATGATAGAAATTGCATACTGCTTGCATTGAGGAAGAACAACTCAGAATTAGGAAAGAGCAGTTGGCATTAGACAGGGAATCCCTGGAGCTCCAGAGAGCTTCTAAAAAGTTGGGACTAGAGTCCCATGGTGGCAGCATCAGTGTCCCAAGAGGTAGAGAACATACTAATGACCATAGGAACCTGAACAAGATTGTCCCTCCCTACCAGAGTGGGGATGACATCCAGAAATGGATAACTCCACTTGCGAGGGCCTGTAAAATACAGAGGGTCCCCCAGGAGCATTGGGCACCAATCTTGTGGCTCTCCTTTGCAGACAAAGGCAGAGACAAGCTCCTCACTGTAAGAGAAGAGAATGCTGATAATTACACTGTCTTGAAGAGTGCTCTGATGAAGGATTTGGCCTAACCACTGAACAATACAGCATAAAGTTCAGAGATACCCAAAAAGGCTCAGACTCAGGACTGGGTTGACTTTGTTGATTGTGCTACTAAGGCCCTGGAGAGTAAGGAGTGTGATTTCAAATGATTGTACAACTTAATTATGAGGGAGCAGATACTTAATAATTGTCAAAATCAGCTGTTACATCAGTACCTGGTGGACTCTGCTCTGACCTCTACCCCCAAGAAGTAGGTCAGAAGGCAGACAAGTGGGTCAGAACCAGGGTGAGGCAGAAGGTTCAGGACAAAAGTGACTCCAAGAAGCAAGATTCTAAGAACTCTGATAAAGGTGGTGATAAAGGTAAATACCAGAAGTCTTCTCAAGGTTCCCAAAAATCTGCACCTGGTAAGGAGTCCCAATCTACCAAATGAAAAGGCCAAAATAAACCATTGTGTAAAATCTGTAAGCAGAAAACACATTGGACTAGTGATTGTACCAAGTCCAACGACTCAACTCCAGCCACCATTGCCCCTAAGGCAACTGTTCCCCCTAGTTCAGCTCCAAGTGGTGGTACTCGGAATAAGGGTTTAGTAGGGTTAACCCAGGGTTCTGAGCTGGGCTCTGGCCTAGTCGGAGTTCCAACTCAGGCTGTACTGATCTGTGATGGAGGCATGGATATGTCCTCCTTTGTGAGTCCCAGTAACTTGGGCAAATATAGACAGCAGCCTTTAATTATTGGAAAAGAGGCTTCGACATTCAGGGACACAGGGGCAAGTATCACAATGGTGACACAAGACCTTGTGGCTCCTGAGCAGATCATACTTGGTGAAATGTACCAGGTGACCAATGCTAGCAATGTCAAGACTGACCATGCCCTGGATTTTGTTAATTTCTCCTGGGGAGGGGTAGCTGGCCTCAAGAAGGTTGTGGTAAGTGCAGACCTCCCTGTTGAATGGTTTGCTTGGCAATGATTTAGAGACTTCAGCTTGGGCTGTAGTCGAGCTCATGACCCATGCAGAAATGTTAGGAATCCCTCCACGTGTGTTTGCTGTGACTAGGTCACTGGCCAAAATGTCAAAAACTGAATAGGCCCTGGACTCTGGAAGAATGGACCAGATGCCTTCCAAGAATAGGAGCAGTAGGGTTAAGGCAGTGCCTCCCCCCCTGACTCAGAATACAGACCATTCTCTTGAGGGAGATGATCTTAGGCCTGAAGAAGGAACTGTTCCAGATGAGCTTGAGCTTGATCAGGTTGTGTTCTAGGGGACAGGGGGCCCTTCCAGGGCAGATCTGAGCCAGGAGCAGATTAGATGTTCCTCTCTTAAACCCCTTAGACAGCAAGCTGCTGCTGAGACTGCTGGGAATGCTAGTGGAATCTATTGGGATGATGGACTCCTATACTCAGAGAGTTGAGACTCCAAGCACGGAACCACCAGGAGGTTGGTCACACCTCTGAAGTTTAGGGGCACCCTATTGAATATTCCCTTAGAAAGTCACCTGGGCCAAAACAAGATTTGGGAGAGGATTGTCCCTCACTTTCATTGGCCACATATGTCTGAAGACACCAAGGAGTTTTGTGGCTCCTGTGTCACCTGTCAAGCCAGTGACAAGGCAGGTGGTAGCACAAAAGGCCCCCCTGATACCATTACCTGTGGTGATGGTTCCCTATGAGAGGGTGGATATTGATATAGTTGGTCCCATGGATCTTCAGACAGCCTCTGGGCACAGATGTATGCTGGTGGTGGTGGACCATGCCACCAGGTACCCAGAAGTCATTCCACTTAGCACCACTACAGCTCCTGTGGTGGCAAGAGCCCTTCCAGGAGTATTTTCCAAAGTGGGTTTCCCTAAGGAGGTAGTATCAGACATGGGGTCCAAACTTCATGTCTAGTTACTTGACTTCTATGTGGAAGGAGTGTGGAGTGAATTACAAATTCACCACAACCTATCACCCACAATGCAATGGTTTAGTTGAGAGATTCAACAAAATCTTAGAGGGCATGATTAATGGTCTCCCATAAAAGCTTAGGCGCAGATGAGACATCCTTTTGCCCTGCCTTCTATTTGCCTACAGGGAGGTTCCTCAGAAGGGGGTTGGTTACAGCCCTTTTAAACCTTTGTTTGGACATCCTGTGAGGGGTCCATTGTGTCTAGTGAAGTAAGGATGGGAGTTACCTTTCAATCCTCCCCAACAGGATATTGTGGACTATGTACCTGGTCTCCACCCCAAGTTGGCAGAGTATATGAAGAAGGCCACCAAAAACATTGAGGCTAGCCAAGAATTGCAAAAGGCCTGGCACGACCAAAAGGCTGTGCTGACTGTTTAACAGCCAAGGCAGAACTTGTGGGTGTTGGAGCCTGTGGCCCCAGCAGCCCTCCAGGAAAAGTGGAGTGCCCCCCATACAATTGTTGAACAAATGGGAGAGGTTACCTTCTTGGTAGAACTTGGTACTCCCAGGAGCTATCATATTATACTCCATGTCAACAGACTGGAACCATATGTTGACAGGGCAGGGCAGACATGGGCTTTCTCATGGCTACTGATGAGGGACAGGAGGAAGAGAGTGATACACTCCCTTACCTGCTCTCACAGAACCCTGATGACGGGTCAGTAAGTGGTGGAACCTTGGCAGGCATCCTCACTGCCTAGAATCAAGCTGAATGCAGAGAGGCGCTCAATCAGTATACGCTGACTCTAAGTCAGACTACTAGGTGCACTCATGAAGTGGACACTGGGGACAGTCTGCCTGTTAAGAAAAAGATGTACAGGCAACCTGACCATGTCAGGGACTGTATCATGACTGAAGTCCAGATGATGTTGGATTTGGGAGTTATTAAACCCTCAGATAGTCCTTGGGCTTGTCCAGTAGTCTTAGTGCCCAACCATCACACCCAGCGTGTTAAGAAAGAGATGAGGTTTTGTAAAGACTACAGGGGTCTCAATGCAGTCACTAGGACTGATGCCCATCCAATACCCTGGGCAGATGAGTTCATAGATACTTTGGCCTCAGCCAAGTTTCTGAGCACATTTGACTTGACAGCTGGCCACTGGCAGATCAGACTACTGATGATGCAAAGCTCAAGACAGCATTTTCTACCCCTAGTTGGCATTACCAATTTGTGGTGATGCCCATTGGTTTGAAGAATGCACCTGCCACTTTTCAAAGGTTGGCAAATAAAGTCCTTACAGGCCTGAAGACTATAGTGTAGCATATCTAGATGATATTGCTATCTTTAGCTGCACCTGGGAGGATCACCTGGCAACCTGAGAATTGTTCTGGAGACCCTGCTGAAATCAAGCATAACTATCAAGGCTACTAAGTGCCAGACAGGGCAGAGTCAGGTTGTGTAGCTGTGCCACCTTGTAGGTGGAGGCCAGGTTCAATTATTGCAGAGCAAAATCCAGACCAACGTGGACTGGTTTGCTCCAACCACCCAGACTCAGGTCAGAGCTTTCGTGGGCCTGACTGGGCACTACAGAAGATTTGTCAAGGGGTATGGATCCATAGTGCCCCGCCCTCCCCCGAATTACTTAACTTATAAGAAGATGCCAAAGAAAGTTCAGTAGACAGTTAGCTGTCAAAAGGTATTTGATGACCTGTAGCAATCCATGTGCAATGCGCCCATTCTAACTACTCCAAAGTAATAATTGTCCAAACAGATGCATTTGAATTGGGGGGTAGGGGCTGTGTTATCACAGTTGAATGATGACGGTCAGGATCAGCCAGTAGCTTTTATTAGCAGAAGGCTGACCTTCAGAGAGAAACATTGGTCAGCCATTGAGAGGGAGGCCTTTGCTGTGGTTTGGGCTCCGAAGAAGCTGAGGCAATACTTGTTTGGCACTCACTTCATTCTTTAGACAGACCATAAACCCATCTTCATCTTATGGCTAAAATAGATGAAGGGTGGTCCATTTTCCTACAGGGGATGGACTTTACAGTGGAACATAGACCTGGGAGTAACCATGCCAATGCAGATGGACTCTCCAGATATTTCCACTTACAACATGAGACTCAACTGGTCAAGGTTAGTTTAATGCCCCTACATTAAGGGGGAGGGGTTATGTAGGAGAGTAGGATCTGCTTCTTATAGTTACCCCTACTTTTTGCTGATATTTCTCAGTTTTTCGACTTTAGTCTGGCTGGGGCCCTGCTATACAGGACCCCAGCCTAGCAGCTTCCCCTCTAACATGAGTCCATGTACTTTAGGTACACTCCAGTTTGGTTACTGGGGTACCCTTATTAGTCCCTAGTATATGGTAACTTAGGTGCCAAGGGCATAGGTACCACAGAGGTCTACCAGGGGCTGCAGCATATATTATGCCACCCCTGTGAAGCCTTCCAAAATGACACGATAGGACTGCTACTGCAGCCTGGGTAAGGTGGTGCATGCTTCCCTTACTTAGCAAAGGTTACCTATATCTATATCTTAAATCACTACACACATAACCTATCAGTCACCCCTATGGTAGGTCTTATCAATCCTGAAGGCAGGGTGCTGGGTTCTGTGTGAGAGGGTGCCCATGCATGAACAGGGCCCCTCTGCAGCCTTTAGAACCTATTCTCTGGAGCTGTTCTGTGATACAGCCGGACCATTTACGCTCAAGTGCATTATAACTTCGCGGTAAATGCTAACTTTGGAATAGGTGCACGGAAACATGTTGTTTTTGGTGTCAAACACTTTGGAATCGTGCCCCCACCAGACCTGGCGGCGGGGGTATGATTACACCCTTCTGTGTCCCCAATACCAGTTTAAAAGAGCCCTGGCATCACAAAATGGATGCTGCAGCCACAGACATGAGTCTGGCCTCCTGCTGCTCTAGCTGGGCAGGCCTAGACAATAGGTTTCCTGTCACAGGGAGGTGTCACCACCTCCCTGCCAGGCTTTAGTGTATTGGGGCTGGGTGGGTGCACTCTGAGAGTGCTTTGAAGTCTGCACTGGGGGCACATTTGGTGTCCCTGTGGCATGGCCCAGTTCAAACCGGTTGTAGGAGCTACCAGCCCCTGCTCTGGTGCGGAACTGGACAAAGGAAATGGGTGTAGCCATCCCTCCTTCCAAACCCTCCCATAGGTGGGTCCCCAGAGAAAGTCCAACCCCTTCCTTGGGTATAAGAAAGGAACCCCTGACTACAGAACTTTAGATTACACCTGGATGAAACTCTGCTAGAGATATCCTGGAACTTCGCTGATCTACGCGACTAGATGACTGAAGAATCTCCCTTGGAGTAAAGGAGTTACTCCCCTGCTTGGCAGGCACCAAAGACTCATCTGACTGGTCTCCATCTCCGAAGCTCCCGCATGACTCTGAAGTAATAGCAGCCCAGGAGGTGGATTTCCAGACTTCTCTGAGTCCAACCTGAGTCCCCAGTACAGCTGAGACCCGCAGCCCTCGTGAGTACTATGGAACCGAATCCCCTGGACACCATGCACATTTGCAAGTACATCAACTTCTCGACATCCCTTGAGGCTGTGCATTGGGTTACTTGTAGACAAGACCCGAGAACCTTTTCCACTGAAGATTGCTGGCCTACACTCCACGAGTATTCCGTGAGCCAGCCCTTTGTATTTTCTCTTCAGGTACCTTTGCGATCCCTGGTCCGTTGACTGGTGGGTCCCTGAGAAGGCAACTTTGAATTTCATTGGTTTTCCCTGGTTTCTCTAGACATGCCCTGACTCTCCACCACATGTTGAGTCCCTCGGACCTAGCTGGTCCGTACTGAAGCATTTCTTCTCTTTCTGAGGGAGTTGCTGTGGCCAAGGCTTGTTGGGTCCAATTTGGTCACCGTCTCCACAGCACTCGACATCCTTCATGGCACAGCTCGAATCAAGCTCCTGGTTGTCGTTGACACCTCCTGGTCCTCGTGGCTACAAAGTCAAGCTTCACATCTTCAACCTGAAATCACCCGACATCGGTGGGCATTCGTCTATCGTGCCCCTGGTCACTGGCAAGTGACCCAAACACTGTACTCTCTGCTTTCAGGTTCCTCTCATCTTTGAGCCAGGCTTGGATTACATCGGACGCTTTCCTCTTCGACGGCAGCAGCACTTTGCAGCAGATCGCCATTGAAATCAACAACGATTCCTGACAACAAAAGACACCTATGAACCCGGCTTCGCTGGCAGAGGTAAGTTGAGTACTCCGGTGCTCCCATGGGTGTTGGCCCTAGAACCCCTTAAGTCTAAAGGGGTTTGCTCAAAACCCTCTCCTAAGTGTCCTTAATCTTTAAATTTCCAACTGCAACTTTCCCCATAGAAGCTATCGGCGTCTCGTGGCTGTGTTCCCACACTGCACGCGTCCCCCATGTGTCCCCTGTGTCACTACCTTGGGTGGTTCCCGGTGGCCCTAGCGATCCTACGGTCTCTAGGCCTTGTGTCTAGTAAAGTTGTGGTTCTTATACCACTGTCTTAATATATGGTTTGGTACGCCCCTAGGGCTCACAGTATATTGTGCTAATTTACTGTGTGATATTAAGTGTAACATATGTGCTTTGACCTCTAGCCTCATAAAGAGACTAGAAGGGTGTGTTTAGAATAAATACATATCTTTTATATATATACCTGGTGTGGTTCTCCTTTCATTTGGTCATTTAAGAGATTATAGACAAGTAAAACAAGCTGCTTTACATTCCTTCAAGACTTAGCCTGAAGGCTGCTCTCCATAGCTACCACTAGGATAGCTTTCAAATAAGGTTTTCTTTAACCTATCACCTCTAAGGGGTTGTTTGGACTCATGCAAGGTGCCCACTATAACAACTGGGCAGCAAATGCCAGGCCAACTTCTCACAGCAAGGCTCAAACATCTCTCTCTACCCAGAATATAATGTCATGGTCCAGGAGGCCTGCTGAAAGTTCACGAGAGTCAAGGCCACCCTCAGGAACTTGGGACTGCGATATGGCATACAATACCTGGCATGCCTTGGGGTGGACATTGATGGCAAACCTCGAATTTTCAAAACACCAGCAGAGGTACAGGAGGTCTGTCACACACTGTCCAAGAAAAACTCCACACAAGTACATGCCTCCCCTACCAGGTTACCCCTGAGCTCTGGTTCTGTGACCAGTGAAGATTTATTTTCCTCAACTTAATATTGTTTTGAACTTACGCAATGCACAAGTTATTCTAGTTGATGTGGGACATTGTAGATTAAATCAAAACTCGTATGATTTTTTGCATGCCATCATCATTCAATAGTTTTTATATATATTGTTGGATCCGGCATGGCAATGCCTCTCCACTCGTTTTGACACACTGGTATTACATTTAGATTGTCTTTGCTATGTTGTAAGTATGACATTTGGGTTTGAGATCTTCCCATAGTATGTGAAATGGGGATGGTTCGGGGTGGTACTGGAGGAAAATGTTTCCGTTTGAAAACAGTTTCTTACACTTATGATATGCTTCCATACTGTGCAACCATATAACCTGATTTACATTATGATCCAACATTTTGCCTGTGAGCGTTAACAGCAGACTTCAACCAGTTGCTAATCTCACATTATTATCATGGAATGTGCAGGGACTTAATAACCCTCGCAAAGGCAAACAGGTGGTACAACACTTGCAGAGACACAAAATAGACATTGTATTCCTGCAAGAAATCCACTTATCTCCCGATACCCCTACAGTCTTGGACAAGACATGGGATCGACACAGAGGTGTCATATTAATACGGTTGTTGTTGTTGTTGTATAAGCTTTATTCGAAACAATTTCCATAAAAGCACATGACATTTAAAACAATTACACAATAATACATGTTAACATTAAAAAGACATTAAACTTACATTACAGCTCATACAATATTGCATATAAAAACCATTGATAAAATATATTACATTAACCGTTATTAAAAGGGATCCCTAATTACATGATTTTCCCCAGAGCCCGTCTTCTGATTGCCCAGGCCCAGCCTAGATATTTGGCCAACCCTATGACTATCGAATCCTGGGTAGTTGTACATAAGATTCTTAAGGCCACAGTACTATCGCGTGTCCCCAGGTTTTTGCATACCGGCGTAAGCCATTTAGCCCTTGGTTTAATATAGGCTTGACATACGAATAAGAAGTGGCCTATGCTCTCTTCGGCATTTTCACATGCAGGGCATAAGTTATTGGTCGATTTATTCCAGCCAGCTGTCATTTTCTTCAGGGGGATAGATCCTGACCTTAACTGGAAAACCAATTTCCTATCCATTGGTACCGTGATGTTATCCCAGTAGGTTTCTAGGGCAGGTAAAATTTTTGACTCCAGAAAGCGGCCAGACATAGAGTCGGTCCTTGTGTCTTTCAGCAGTTTAACACCCACCCAATCCCAGTACTGTTTTTTTAGGTTTTCCTTGCTAGGGAAGATCTCTCCCACAGGATTGTTCCAAAGATTTGAGAACCCTAGGTTAACTAGCATAGACTTCAGATGTTTTAACCATTTTATTTTGTGGAAGGTATCTTCCTGGATTATCCACAGAAAGCCCTCCGCATATTGTCTGATTTCTGGAGTCGTCCAGAGGCGCCTCCAGTAAAGGACTGGGCGCAAACGGGCTCTATCTATGATAGAGCGCCTACCCAGTTCCAAAAACAGTGGAGTTAGCGGGGTGCTCTGTGGAAGTCCTGTGATCCCTCGCAGAAACTTATTCTCTGAAGTCTGTAATGCCGCAATACTTTCCCAGGCCCATAACTCTGCGCCATATAATGTAGCACCCAAGACCTTTGCATCATACACCGTGAGTGCGGGTTTTATGGGCTTTGTCTTAGATTTACGGTGCTCGCCCCTAAGGGCACCTGAGAGCTGCTGGTGTCTAAGGACCACTTTGTCCACGTGGTGTGCCCAACCAGTGCCCTCTGCAATCTGAACCCCCAGATACGTGAATTCTGCAACAGTATCTAACCTGCTGTTATTCAAGGTTACTTTGGGGTGATTCCTACGGACAGATGAAAAGGCCATTAATTTTGTTTTTCCCACGTTCACCTCTAGGCCATGTTCAACGCAAAAAGCATCGAAAATGTTCAATGCACGCTGCAGCCCCATAGGGGTCTTAGATAAAATAAGAGTGTCGTCAGCGAACATCAGGATAGGAACCCTGGTGTCCGCTAACGATGGGGCATCAACGCTCGCCTCCAACATTCTCTCAACAATCCCGTTGATAAATAACGAGAACAATAGGGGGGCCATGGAGCAGCCCTGCCGGACGCCCCTTTCCACTGGGAAGTCCATAGTTGTTTCCCCACTTCCACCCCACTGGACTCTTGCAAAGTTGGACTCGTGCAGTCGCATGATTAATGTAAGCAGATCTGCAGGAATCCCCATCTTTTGCAGAACCGACCATAGCTTGCACCGGGGGACTAGGTCGAATGCCGCCCGTAGGTCGACAAACGCGACGTACAGGCAGCCCCTTCCCAGTACGACAGTCTTCCACCGCAGTATGGTGAACCGAAAGACCTGGTCAATGGTACTGGTTGCTCGCCTAAATCCAGCTTGATATGGGGAAAGGGCATTGTTGTTATCAACCCAGTCCATAAGCTGGTTTGTTATCATCCTCCCAACTACTTTCTGCATAGTAGCTATTAAGCTTATAGGCCTATAATTAGCAGGCAGCGAACGGTCGCCCTTCTTGTGAATAGGGATAATAGTTGCACCTTTCCAGAGGTCTGGGACCACTTCCCCCTTTGCCAGGGCATTTGCTACGAGGAAGGTGTACCTCGCCCATCTTGTCACATCATATTTAAAAATGTCAGAGGGAATCCCATCTGGGCCTGGGGCCCTCCCACACTTCACAGTCTTGATGGCAATTTCCGCCTCTCTAAGAGAAAACAGATTATCAGTTGCGTAAACAGGTATTATACTGCTCGCCACCATAGGATGATTAACATTGGCATACTGTGGTCTAAAGTAATCGACCCAAGCATCTTCTGCCACGTTATTATCAGGCTTTCCGGGACCAGCTCCTCTACCCCACTTAATGATTTCCCAGAACCTTTTAGAGTCTTTATTGCCCGAGGCCTCTTTCAGTTCTGCCCAATGGTCTTCATCCCATTTCTTTTTCGCTAAATAGATGGCCCTCTTGTACAGTTTCCTTTGCTCTATTACTGCTTCACGGTCCCTACTCCTTATGGCTTGTCCCAATTCAAGTCGTGCCAATCTACACTGACTATCAAACCACCTTCCCACCTCTTTTACTTTCTTCACTTTCCTGCTTTTGGTGAAGAAGCACGGTCTAAGGAGGGAGAACAACTCGTTATGAATTTCCGTGATACCGCTATCTCCTGGTACCACTGGGGCCGTTGCTTCCATTGCAGAAATTGCACTGTCGACCACATTGTTAATAAAGATCATAGTAACCTCATTTGCCACTACTTTTGGCCATTTTAACCTACGTTCGTCATTACTCATGGCCGGGATATCATCATTGGTTTCGGAAGAGTTTCCCGCCCCTGCATTCCACCACCTGTGAATCACACAGAGGGGGTTGTGATCACTTTCGACCCTGGGCCTAATAGTCATATCAACAACTCCCTCCCACAGCTGGAGACTACACAATATGTAGTCAATTCTGCTCCTGTAAATACCATTATCATAGGTATACCCACCCTCCTTGTCCCCTTGTGTCCTCCCATTGAGTGCTCTTAAACCATGTTCCATACAAATACCATTTAGGATTAAAATCTCTTTAGTCCATCTCTTAACAGGTTTTAAACATAGAGAGGGTACTCCCCATAGGTTATCCTCTTCGCTCCCTAAAGGATCGTTTGTACAATCCAACGGCTCAAAAGTCCTGTTGAGGTCTCCTGCTATTATCAACTTACTTTCTTGTGACGTAGCCTCTATGGCAGCAGATAACAGCTCTATGGTGGGTGTATTAATTTCATTATTACCTCTCGCATAGACATTATACAAATCTATTGGGGGACCCTTACCTGTGGAGATTCTTAGTAATTGTAAATCACAGCTACCCAGATCCAACATTTTGATATTAATATGCAAATCTTGTTTAACCCATACAGTAAGGCCTCCCTTTGGCCGCCCTCTTCCACCTTTTTGGGCTGGTATGCAATAGTTTAAATAACCAAAACAGAAAAGAGAATCGCAAGCCCAGGTTTCTTGGAAACAGCAGATATCATACCCATTTATAAAATTCACCCAAGATTGGGAATCCATCTTACTGCCCAACCCTGCAATATTCCAGGATAAAAGGGTACCAATACTAGCCACAGAACCATCAAAGTTGTTGGTATTAATGGATACTCGAAGTGGCGTTAAACTTCCAATAGGATTGATCGGCCTTTCCCCTACATCCATGCGATCTACAATCATGTTGTCACTCTTTGGCGGTGGTACATTTTCATTAGAGTTTGGAATTTCTAAACTAAAACCACTTTCTTCAACCAAATTCCCTATCAGCATATTATCAGACATTTCGTTTACACTTATAGTATCAACATTACCGTCCCCAGCCATTGTTGGCACATTATGACTCTCCCACTTCCCAACTGTACTGGTTTGTCAATATCCCCATCCGAGGTCCTGCCATCCTACACAAGAGTTGTGATTTGTGTATTTGTTATGGTTGTAACCAACTAAAGGAGGTAATGGGCAATTGGCTGACCGTGGTACAGTTGGGGGTATTAGGGGTTCGCTAAGCAGGCTAGTTGTTACGCTACTGGATCGGGGGTAAAAAAAGGTAAGGTCTACAATTCCAATACCTCCCTTATTTATTCCCCATCCCTGCCTAGTTATCCATCCCGCCACCCTAGGGTCTTGGAAATTGACCACTATACAGTCTCCACCCAAGGTTTTCGCTGTGTATCCCATCCAGTCTATTCTCCTTACCCCTATGATTAGCCCATCGATATCACCAGGGAGAGGACGATTGTCCTTTAACCAGTGCATGGTCTTATTTTTAAGCGTCTGGAAAGTTTCTCTCTGCCCTGGCGCTAATGATGGTACATTTATTAGGACTGCTACATAGGGGAAGGAATCAGGAGTGAGATTAATCGGGGGTTTTCTGTAAGTTGGCTTTACTAAGGGAGGCGGGATAGATGTAGGAAGTTGAGGGACTGGTTGGGAGGAGAGCCTCAACGCCTGTTGGTTATTATTTTGTTGAATTGGTACTAAATTCTTATCTACCACAGGGCGGGCATGAGCCCTATTCCCTCCCACCTGAGTGTTTGGGGCAACTTGCATGCTAGTGGTTACTTCTGCAGTTGGCAGTACTTTGTCCACACTCATAACAATTGGGGGATTTACCTGCTGTGGTGGGGACTGTATATGATGTATTATAGTCGGCTGAATTAAAACAGAGCCCATTTTCGATTTGTCCGATTTTTCTGAGGGTTTTGTGGCTACTGCAACTAAGGATTTACCTTGCTTTGGGGGTAAAGGAGAATTATTCTGAGGCCTTCTTCCCTTTTCCTGGTTAGCAGGGTTATTAGAAACCTGGCGATTTATACTTGCATCCACCCCAACATTCGCTTTAATCAGCAATTTTGTAGAATAGAAATTGTCTAATGTAGACTGTTCAAAATGGTTAAGCCTTTCTGAGAGCTTATTAATTCTATCCTCTATAGGGTTAAGCAAGGATCTTAATAATTTTTCCAACTCAGGGAGCACATTTACAAATGAGAACACATTATCATTGTTTTGTACGGTGGAATCAGTACCAGAGTTGACTTCAATGTCCTGTCTGTCCAAAAGGGCAGGATTGGTGTGTAGAACATTTTCTACACTCTCTGTTTCTTTTATAACTACCTCTCCAGTGTTCACGATTTTATGTAACTTCCTATGCTTTTGCGGTGGTTTCGCCGCCGTTTTGCATCTCCTTGCTGGGGCTGATCTTTTCCTTTTAGACCCCAGCTTAGATTGGGCCAATATTGCTTGAGCACCAGAGTCAGGGAGCATAGTAGATTGAATGTTACTCCCGCAAGAGTTATTTGATTCTGTTGCAACATCCTTATTTCTTATTTGTGCTTGACCCTCAAAATATTCGGTTGCTATAGGACGGTTCAATGATGACAAGGGGGTCACCAGGGTGGGGTACACCAGATTTGGGAGTTTGTCAACAGAATTCTTAAGTAACTCTATGGACAATCTGCGCTCTGCGCGCTTCTCAGCCAGAGACAGCTCCTTGTCAATTGATAATGAACGGCTAAAAAAGAATCTGTCTAGAGGGCCAATTGCTGGTGGGGCATCCTCGACCGAGTTAGTTATCAAGTAGCTAGATACAGGACTTATCGATGTAGACGTTGCCATAGTCAGCATCAGGCTCAACCACAATGTCACTTACTGTGGAAAGTACGGTCCAGCAGGAATTAGGGGGGTAGCCCGGCCCGGCCTCCTGCGGCCCCGGACGGCCACAGACGGTCCCGCCCTTGTCCCGGGCTTCTCCCGGCGCCCTCCCGCGCGCTCCCGCGCAGCGGAAGTAGCCCCTGTTCTTAAAAGGGTGTGATGAGCGCAGGGGGCGTGGCTAGCAGGGAGAGCGGGGCCAGGTGTTCCAAATTGGCCAAGCAGGGACTCCTGGTCAATGGAGTCCCTGCACTCGCGCTCGAAGCCCTGCCCTGCCCCTACGCTCACCGGTAACAGTACCACCAAACAGGGACACACCTCCTCACGAAGCGGGACCCGCGAAGCGGGTTCCGCGAGCAGTAGGCAGTCAAATGGCACAAAGGCACACACAGCGGGCAGCCCAGCAGGGACGTCGGTTATCCAGCAAGCAGGTTGTAGGAGTCCCGCCGGTCAGCAGATGAAAGCGAGTTTTAAAGGCCTCCTCACAGCAGCGCAGGGGGCGTGGCTAGCAGGGAGAGCGGGGCCAGGTGTTCCAAATTGGCCAAGCAGGGACTCCTGGTCAATGGAGTCCCTGCACTCGCGCTCGCAGCCCTGCCCTGCCCCTACGCTCACCGGTAACAGTACCACCAAACAGGGACACACCTCCTCACGAAGCGGGACCCGCGAAGCGGGTTCCGCGAGCAGTAGGCAGTCAAATGGCACAAAGGCACACACAGCGGGCAGCCCAGCAGGGACGTCGGTTATCCAGCAAGCAGGTTGTAGGAGTCCCGCCGGTCAGCAGATGAAAGCGAGTTTTAAAGGCCTCCTCACAGCAGCGCAGGGGGCGTGGCTAGCAGGGAGAGCGGGGCCAGGTGTTCCAAATTGGCCAAGCAGGGACTCCTGGTCAATGGAGTCCCTGCACTCGCGCTCGCAGCCCTGCCCTGCCCCTACGCTCACCGGTAACAGTACCACCAAACAGGGACACACCTCCTCACGAAGCGGGACCCGCGAAGCGGGTTCCGCGAGCAGTAGGCAGTCAAATGGCACAAAGGCACACACAGCGGGCAGCCCAGCAGGGACGTCGGTTATCCAGCAAGCAGGTTGTAGGAGTCCCGCCGGTCAGCAGATGAAAGCGAGTTTTAAAGGCCTCCTCACAGCAGCGCAGGGGGCGTGGCTAGCAGGGAGAGCGGGGCCAGGTGTTCCAAATTGGCCAAGCAGGGACTCCTGGTCAATGGAGTCCCTGCACTCGCGCTCGAGCCCTGCCCTGCCCCTACGCTCACCGGTAACAGTACCACCAAACAGGGACACACCTCCTCACGAAGCGGGACCCGCGAAGCGGGTTCCGCGAGCAGTAGGCAGTCAAATGGCACAAAGGCACACACAGCGGGCAGCCCAGCAGGGACGTCGGTTATCCAGCAAGCAGGTTGTAGGAGATTATTATCATGGAATGTGCAGGGACTTAATAACCCTCGCAAAGGTGGTACAACACTTGCAGAGACACAAAATAGACATTGTATTCCTGCAAGAAATCCACTTATCTCCCGATACCCCTACAGTCTTGGACAAGACATGGGATCGACACAGAGGTGTCATATTAATACATAAACGAGTCCCATTCAGCCCGTTGGAAGTGAAAAGTGACAGGGAGGGTTGTTATCTAATGGTAAAGGGTCACATGTTGGGAAACACCATCCTTTTAGTGAATGTATACGCACCCAACATAGATGACCCTGATTTTTTCTTAGAGCTCACGGGCCAAGTAGACCGTATGGAGATGACACAGATATGTCTGGGAGACAATCTGAACATTTATTAGACCCTATTTGAAACAGCACCTCACCCTCACCAGACACAAAACCCAGTGCTTGACGTACACTTTCGGACCTTCCACAGGAATATGTCAGGACTGGGCGACGAAGTGGAGAAAGAAATGTGGTTATCGCGCTCGTGCTCTATGCGCACTGCGTACTTCAACCGTCTATTCGTGAAGAGAAGCAGTGTTTTGGCTTCTGCGCATCCTTGTTACAGGAAAGCGTTCCGGGGAGTAGCGCTTTCTCCCACATATCTCAGCCTGTCATTTTTGCTGGACGTTTAGACTGGAATCCGGTAGAGAGAATTCTGGAGTCTCTCTATTGCAGGTATTTCTTGGAGCACTTGGACTCTCTTTCTTAAGAGATAGCCCTTTGTCCTCTTTTAGCCTAGTTCAGAGTTCAAAGGAAGAAGCATGAAGAGAACCAAGTAAGTCAAATTCTTCCTTTTAATAATGACATTCACACTTCTCAATTCTTAGTGATTATTATTGATTGCGAGAAGATTTTTGAAGACAGAAAAACCTTTTTGGTGATAAAAGACAATATATCTAGAGTTTGGATTCAGCTCTCTTGTTGGACTTTCACTTATTGCTGCGCAACTTAGTATGAAGTACAACTATTCAGAACTAAAAACCGCACAGCTATTGTTTCCAAGTAGATATAAATATATATATATATTTGTACTTAATACTAGGGTATTAGCAGCAATATCTAAGAAAAGAGACAAGAAAAGACTGAAAGAACTAAGTAAATATATATGAACGAACATTAATTTCCACCACAATAAAGGAGAGAAGCTCAATCACTGTGAACATCAGGTAATGGAATTGAGCATAGGAAAAGAGGTGTTAGAGGGGTTTGTGGGAAGTGAATGGGAGGGGCAAGAAAATAAGTAGTAATTTTGTGTTTTGTGCTTACAGGTGCTAAGGAAGACACTAGCTGGGTATCCAGTTTGGAAGAGGCAGAGCAGTGGCAGTCTCTCTTGCTTTTTTCAATTCCCCTTTCCCCCTCTTTTCTGTGAGCGGATATCATTATCAACTTGCAGTGGAGTTTGGGAGTTTGAGAAAAATTATTCTGCTCCTGTGGAAGCCGAGTACAGGTGCTTGGTACTGACAGAATATAGCCGGGAAGACGCATAGCATATATATTGCTCGGGCAGGTGGATTCTAACACAAATGGAGATTTCTTGACATGGCCCTTAGAGACAAAGTATTCAAATCAGTGCTGCGCCAAGCAATAGTAGACTATTTCGGAAAAAAAAGAAAATAAATATATACAGCTTATATAAGAAACAATAACGTACACAGTTTTTGAACTTTTCTAAATGCCCAATCTACGGTTTGAACTTTTGCAACGTTGTTATACACCTGGCTTTAGGATGCCCTTTTTTCTGAAGTTCTGCTCCTTAATTTGAACATTAAAAACAAAGAACTTTAGAGGATAAAATCAATTTGGACTGAAAAGATGTTTCGTCTTTGCTTACGTTAGAAATTAATTAACTTACTTGGCTAAAATATTTATGTTTGCTCTCTTTAATGGAACCAGTCCACTGGATAAACAAGGGAAAGATTCCATTACATTTCTATTCCCTTTAAGGAGGAGCTCTCAAATAGCTTTTTGAAGCAAATGTGATGGGAAAAAAGGCAATGTTGATGACAATGAAGAATGTACTGGTGGCATAAAGGTGAACAATTCATGCACTATTAATCAGAATTGTAATTTATTCAGAAGATTGCAGGGAGCTTCATGTAGGAAATAAACAACATTTCACTTGGTTTGCTCACATTGTACCCAGTCTATTTTACTGCATTAGACCCCAGTGTCTCTTTCCCTTGCTAAACAGGAGTAAAGTGCCTCTGCTCCACTTTTAAACATGGTAAAATTGGGTAAACCTCATTTTGCGCAATACATTTTCTTAGAAGGTCATGGTATATCTGCAGAAATACATCACCAGTATGGAAAGTTCAATGCCATTTGTGGACTACAGCTCCTACCTAATAAGCCATCCATTACAGAGGCTCTGAAAATATGACTTTGGGCCTACCCTGTGTATCCTGACAGCAGCATCTTGAACCCTGCTGCACAGACCTTTCAAAATCAGTTGTTTGAAGGTAGCTAAGGAAAATTTGAAATTTAAAATAAATCACTTCTTGGCACATCCTGCTACACTCATGGTCGTTGGTAAACCTGTAACTGGTACATAAGAAAAGGCAAAGCATAGATTATACACTTTATATATTTCGACTTGTACCAACTATAGGTTCCATTTTCAGATTTATTTTTATATTTGATTAAAATACATTTTAATGGTGGAGTCAGATGTTATTGAATATATATGAAATATAATTTTAGGAGATTGAGTTACCCTGTCTTCTGCTGCTGGTGCCAACTTTGCATTAACTCTCCAGCTACTGCAAAAAGGAAAAAAGTAATTACTTAATAACAACAGAATGTCTTTTTGTGCAAGTCCTCTGAAATTAATAATAATTTGTACTCAGTTCAGATTAGGGTATTCTTGAAGAGAGCTCACTATCTGGCCAAATCAGTGATGCTTCATTAAAGCAAAACGATAATGGGTAAGTGGCAGAATATGGGTTCTAAGCAATTGGATTTGCCCTGTAAAAGTCAACATGTCTGCTGTGTATGGAAGACTCTCCAAAATGAGTGGATTGCAGAGCATCCTGAATTGATAACCACTTGGATTGTGGAGCATTTTGGATAAATATTGTTGTAAATAACTATCTAATAAATACAAAAATAAAACTATTATGTTAAACACATATAAATAGATTGCAGCTCAAACACCATCGAATTTCATAGAGCCTTTCTTTTCATGGCATAAAACAGAACCTGATGTTCTTTCATTGAACTATGCTATTTATTTATCAATTTGTTGTCAGAGTATCAAGTTCTGTTTTTTTCATTCTGTGTCGCTGGAAGAGAGCTCCTAGTGTGTATAATTCTGTTTAGACTCAACTTCTTTAGGATGTTGGATTTTCCCAATGCAATAGTTTATTTCTTTAGCATGGTCCTGAGAGTGGTGTATTTGAACCTTATCTCAAATGTATGAGTTAGTCACCATTTAATAGTCTTCATTGGGTGGCTAACTTTGTATATTATGGATGCCCTAATTCCCACCCCTCCTATTGGCAGAGAAAGATCCATCAGAGGACCATCTACCTCAGTGGTAAAAGTAATGCGGAGATTGATCATCTAACTGTAAAGGGCCCAGTTCAGTTAGAGTGATAGATGAGTGAGTGGTGATAAAACGAAAAATAAATACATTTATAATACTTTCGCTGGATCAAACCTCACACCCACTGTCTTTTATTCCAGACTTTGGACATCATCTATATAAGAGGAGCCCTATGTTCTTTCTCACTGCTTCTTTTGGGCTGACCCATTTACTCCAACTAGAAGAAATATGGAGCCATATTATCAAGAAAGGGCGATACATTATCGCCACTTTTATTGGCAGGAAACTGCTGCTATAGCGGCGATAATGGGCTTGATAATATGTCCTTGTGAATTCCCATAGCAGCCCAGGTGTTAACCTGGGCTGCTATGGGAATTCACAAGGACATATTATCAAGCCCATTATTGCTGCTTTAGCGGCAGTTTCCTGCTGATAAAAGCGGCGATAATGTATTGCGCTTTCTTGATAATATGGCCCCTGGGTCACTGGCAGTACCCTGGGTCCTCTTGGTACAGGGAAGAAAATAGTAGTATTACATCCCTTTGCAAAAAAGGCCCAAAGTGTCATGGAAGCTGTACTTCAGTGACTGTAGAAAGACTTTGTTTGTACTAACAACAATTTTAAATCTGTAACAAGAAATGTCCCTTTTACTCTCAAAAGGGATCTAATAGCTCTTTCAGCTCAATAAAATAAGTTGTTTAATCATAGTGCCAGTGCAACCTTCACTCTGGCATCTGGAAAAGAACAGCACTCCACCATATGCTAAAATAAAGTGAGGAAACACATGCTTGTGTTTTTTCTTTAGGATGCCTTGTCCTCTTGTCTTCCACCTCATTTCTAAAGCAGAACTCCTTGTGTGTTTATCCAGTTCATTTAATCCAGTTCTCCAGAGAAACACTGCCCTATAAAAAAAATCTGGCTTGTTTCTCGCAAAGTTACTCTTGTCTTCACCAAAGTTTTTCCTAGAGCAAGCTTTGATTCCCTCTACTTGGAAAGAGGCAATTATTTCACCATTGAAGACAAGTGTCTTACCAATTTGTTACTAACATTACTGTGAAAGGAAAGAAAGAGGCTGACGCAGGTGATAGTTGCCAACGAGCGATTTATTAGCAGCTCGTGAATGTCTGAGAAGCTGACAGGCTTATCGTCCACCTGCCGTCGTCCCCCTGCCACAGGCGCTCACCTTAGAACGTTGCCTGCCGTGACATTCCAGCTGATGTCACAGCAGCGCGTTCCACAGAGGTGACGGGGGAGGTGTGAAATAGTAGAATGGTTGGCAGTTCCCCTTTGTAGGAAGATACCACACATCCCCCTTCCCTGCACAAAACAAGAAAAACAGTACATAGGCAAAAAACATTTGAACAGGAGTTGATGACTATTCAGTAACATATTGCTCCAGGTACCTAGGCCGACTAACCACCCTTCGGTTGGTCCTGCGGGTAGGGTAGAGTTCCCCAGTACGCCCCTCCATGGATGAGTTCCCCTTTCTCTGGGGATTGACTACACTTTTGTCCTCTATGCCTTTGTCCTCTTTAGGGAGATGACACCTTACTACTCTTCCTAGGTTCCAAATCTTCCCCTCTTGAGTTTTTACAGCATTTTTCAACAGTTTGACAATCCTTGTGGGTTTGTTAAACTCGGACCAGGTCGCCCTGCCAGTAGGTGCCCTGATTTTCACTGAATTTCCCACTTGGAATCCTACAACTCTTACCGAGTGCAGTTTGTCATACCTGTCTTTCCTGTCTAATAAGGCTTTATGTTCCCTGTCAACCCTCTGCGATTCTCTTGAGTGTCCAGTCCACCCTTTTTGCTATCCCATCCACCCCGGTACCTAGGCCGACTAACCACCCTTTGGTTGGTCCTGCTGGTAGGGTAGGGTTCCAAGTACGCTCCTCCATGGATGGGTTCCCCTTTCTCTGGGGATTGACTACACTTTTGTCCCAGATGCCTTTGTCCTCTTTAGGGAGATGACACCTTACTACTCTTCCTAGGTTTCAAATCTTCCCCTCTTAAGTTTTTACAGCATTTTAAACAGTTTGACAATCCTTGTGGGTTTGGTAAACTCGGACGAGGTCGCCCTGCCAGTAGGTGCCCTGATTTTCACTGAATCTCCCACTTGGAATCCTACATCTCTTACCGAGTGCAGTTTGTCATACCTGTCTTTCCTGTCTAACATGGCTTTATGTTCCCTGTCAACCCTCTGCGATTCTCTTGAGTGTCCAGTCCACCCTTTTATCCCATCCACCCCGGTGAAAGTTTAGTGTTGGGTTTTCTTGACCGGAGTAGTTCGAATGGAGCAACGCCGGTTGTCTAGTGAGGGGTCAGTCGGTAAGCTTCTAGGCGCTTCCCTACTTCTTCCTTCCAATTCAGTCCATTGATTCTTGCCAGTTGGATGCTCTCCTTAAGGGTCTTGTTGAACCGCTCGACCATCCCGTTGGTCTCAGGATGGTATAGAGCGCAGTCCCTATGTTCGATCCCATTGAGCTCAAGGAAGTTCTTCATTTCTTTAGAGCAGAGTTGCACCCCATTGTCTGTCAACAGGCTCTTGGGTAATCCTTCCCTGATGAATAATTCCTGTAGGAACTCAATAACCACTTTGGTGGTGATCTTGGACACTATCTTCACCTCTGGCCATCTAGACTATAGGTCCACTAGCACCAAAATGTAGGGGGTGCGAATTTCACCCGACAGCGGGCCCACAATGTCCAGTGCCACATCTTCCCAGTGCCTCAACCGGGGTGGTCTACATTGCATGGGAGGCGTGTGTTGTTTCAACACCTTGTCGCTGATGGTGCATGATATGCAGTCTCTTACTTTCCTCTCAATCACATTGTCCATGCTGGGCCACCAATAGTCTCCTCGCATCCTCTGTTTCGTTTTTGTGATGCCCAGGTGTCCTTCATGGGCCAGATCTACTAGGTACTCCCTCAGGTTTTTGGGGGGTATCAGTCTTGTGCCACGGAACAGGCATTCATCAACGACTGACAATTCATTCCTGACCATCTAGAACGGGCGTAGGGTAACATCCTGTTTGTCTTTGTGCTTCCAATATTCTTTTACCCTCGCGCACAGTTCCCTCAACTGGTCATCCGCATTTAGGGCCTCTTTCCAACTTTCTTCTCCAACGGCTCCTTGGGTAATCACACAAACTTTTTCCACTTGTGACTCTTCCTCCTCATGTCCATTCCCTTCGACCGCTTCCTCTTCCTTCGTTTCGCCCACGAGACGTGAGAGGCAGTCTGCTGCGAGATTTCTTGTCCCAGGTACATATTCAACGTTGAACGTATACTCCTGTAGATTTACAACCCAACATCTGATTTTACTGGAGATCGCGTTGAGGCCTTTCTTGTTAAACACTTCGACTAGGGGCTTGTGGTCAGTTCTCAGGTTAAACTTGGTTCCCCAGACGAAGTCCCGGAACTTGTTCATGGCCCAGTGCACGGCCAAAGCCTCCTTCTCCATTACGGAATATTTGACATCAGACTTCTTAAGGGGTCTAGATGCAAAGGCTATGGTTTCCTCACCCCTCTCTCCTACTTGTGAGGACTGTCCCAAGTCCTTTGGAACTCGCATCTGTTGACACGACCGTCTTCCTGTTCTGTACAAACGCTTTGAGGCTTGGGGCATCAGCAAGTGCCTTCCTCACGTCTTCGAATTCATTTTGGCACTGCTCATCCCAGCTGAACACTATGTCTTTCTTGAGCAACTGGCGTATAGCATAGGTCCTACCTGCGAATTTTTGCACAAACTTGCTGTAGAACTCCAGCATACCCATAAACGATTTTATTTCCTCCGTGGTCTTCAGCGGAACCAAACTGATTATAGTGTTCTGGAGCTCTGCTTTGGGCCGATTGATGCCTGGCGTTACCTTGTGTCCTAAGAAGTCCAATTCTTTGCATCAAATCTTGCATTTTTCTCTTTTCACAGTAAGGCCCTGTTCTCTGAATCTCGCCAGCACCTGTCTCAATCTTGCATCTTGTTGTCCATTGTTTGCGCCGAACACCAGCACATCGTCCTGATAGCACAGTACCCCAGGAATGGCCCGAAGGGTGCTCCCCATGAGTCTTTGGAATAACGCTGCGGCCGAGACTAAACCGAATGGCATCCTTTTACATTTGAAAGCTCCCATTGGTGTGACGAACGCTGTGAGGTCCTGTGAGTCCTCATGAAGCCTGATTTGGAAGTAGGCCGATGTTAAGTCTAGCGTCGAGAATACTCTCTCTCCTTCAAGCAGGCTCATCATCTGCGTGATGTTGGGCAGCAGGAACTTGTCGACCACCACCTCTCTGTTCAGTGCCCTTAGGTCGATGCATAGACGGACAGACCCATCCTTTTTCTTAGCTGCGACGATCGGCACCAGCCACTCTGTCGCCTCCACCGGTCAATTAGTCCTTGGTTGCATAGTTTCTCCAGTACTGCCCTCACTGCCTCTTGAATAGCTATGGGGAGGTTTCTTACTTTAGCTACTACTGGCACCGCATGCTCCTTCAGTTTTATTTTGTGACAATAGTTTTTTAGTCACCCTAGTTCCCCGCTGAATACTTCTTTAAACTCTTCCTCGATTCCTCCTAATGCCTCACCTACCTCTTGCACCCGAGGGGTTTTGTTGGGGTTAAGGTATACTCCTAGTTCGTTTTGCGCTTGCCATCCCAGTCTGTTGTCCCCCTCTAGGGATACATAAACTTTAGAGACTGTTAATCTGTCTTTGTAGCCTACGGTGCCCCAAAAATGCCCTTTCATGTTGATAGATTGACCACCAAAGCCCCCTGGCCTGACGTCCATTTTGCTCAACTTGAGCTTTCCTTTGGCCACCCTTTCAAATTATTTGGCATTAATGATTGTTATCTTTGAACATGAGTCAAACATAGACTCCAGCCCTGTCTCTTAAACCTTTATCATGTCTTTGCTAACTTGTCCACTCTGTACCTGCAGGACAATCTCATCACACACCCGTGCAGTATTATCCTTTCCTTGCTCCTTGTACCCCTGACCACTCCTGCAGTATTGCCTGAAATGACCCTTCCTGCCACACTTACTGCATGTATATTTCAATGCAGGGCAATCTTTGTCATTCGCATATGTCCTTGCTTGCCACACCTATAGCAATGGATGTATGACATTACAACGCATGCTTTTACCATGCATGCCTTTACAACGCAGTTTTTACAACGCATGCTGTTACAACGCATAGCGCTTAGGGGTGCTGGATAGTGAATAGTTTAATTTACTATTCCAACTCAAGTCCCCGTGGATAGTAGGGAAGGTGTTGGATAGTAAATTAAATCTATTCCCTATCCTAGAGCGCCCCCCAGTGCTATGCGTTTTAATGACATGCGTTGTAATAGTTGCGTCGTAAAGGCACTGTGTGGTAAAAGTTGCGTTGTAAAGGATGTTTCCCATAGCAATTGCCCTTGAAGCTCCATCCTCCTTTGCTCTCATTCTGTTCTTTCTGTACATTCCTCTGCTCTTTCATAGCTAACACAACTTCACTTTCTGCCACCACTTTGCTTACATTGACCTTGCTTTCGCTGACTTTGCTCTCTTTGTCTTGTTTGATTTCATTAACACACTGCATCATGTGTTCTACTTCTTGGCTACTATGAGTACCTCCCTTAATGGTGGGTCATCTTTCAACCACAACTCCTCATGCACACGCTCAGTCCTGCATCTTAACACAAACTGGTCTCTGATTCTTTCCTTACACGCACCTCCAAACGTGCATGTGGCAGCCAGTTTGGTAAATCTGTTAAGAAATCCTCAATCGATTCCCCTTCCTTTTGCCCTCTTTTACCAAAATGGTACCGTTCCATAATAGTGCTAGTTTTAGGAAGGTAATGTAGATCTAATTTTTTAAGGCTGATTTCAAATTCATTCAATCCTCTTGCTTCATGTGCACTCAACTCTGGGAGGTGTTCTAACACCTCCTCCCCTTATGCCCCCATGTAGTATGACAACAACGCTACTTTCCTTTCTAACCCTAAATTTGGCCCACACACAACTGCATAGTTCAGGAAGACCTTCTTCCATTTCTTCTACTGTATGGCGGGTTCCCCAGGGCTAGTTAAAAAGAAATGTGGGGGTGTTACATTTTGCATGTTTTCCCCACTTGCTTTGAGTTATTAACACACCTATATGTACACGTTTGACCAGCTATAATAAAACTTTTTTTCTTGAGAAACCAATAGTACATTCAGAATATACTGTGAGATAATAATCCTATGGTGCCTGCTTCTTTATGCCTCACGGAAATTGATCTTCATACACATTTGTATACAGCAGGGGAAACATTATCTTCAGAATGATGTACAGATGTAAGCTTTGTTTCAAACGCTATTAGTGTACAATTTCTATGAATGGTACAATATTTTGAGTTTGGAAATGGAAAGGAGGAGAAAAAAATAATAGTTCAAGGGTCACACACACAAAAATAGTCCTTGGTCTTTATACCCAAAATACCAGTACAATCAAGAAACAATTCAATATCCAGATTGTCCGAGGGTAATTCACAATGCAGCAAAGAAACAACACGGGCCTATTTCCCTCGTGCCCACTAGGTGTCGCTGTTATGCTAGGAATTCACTTTCCTCATATCCTTTCACTGGAGAATACCCATCAGTTATTCCTCTTACTAATTCCTCAAGAGGTTGCGATCGTGAGTTCGTGCTCTTCTTCGCGTTCGCGCAGTGCTACACACTTATTACGGTCTCTGTCTTGCGCTTTTCATACAAGTTGCCTTCGCGCTTTCCATGTTTCGCCCAACTGTATCTATCTCGCCAGCTAGTACTTCCAATTTCCCAACAGTCTTCCTTGACTCTCGCAGACCCTCACAGACAGCGTGTCTGAAATTCCTATGCTGCTGTCATCGCACGTTTTCACCTATCTCTGCTTCGCGTGCCATTATGAGTGAGGCGAGGTTTATACTTCTTTGTCACACACGTAACTGAGCTTAGGATTCCTCACTGTAAGTCTCCACGCACCCAAAGTCACGCTCAGGCACTTGCCTAGTTAAAGTTCGATCTTCCTTACTACCTCCGTTTCTCCAGCCGCAGTGCTTCTCTTGAGGCTGTCCTCCCCTCGACAACGCAAAATAGCCTGGAGTGTACCAATTAATTTCGATGCTTCAGCAATCCTTCCGTGTCCTGGCTCGCTGTTTATTCTTTGCATGTTGGGGTCAACTCCTCATAAATCCACCGTTTGTCCTCGTTGCCAGTGTGAAATGGAAAGAAAGAGGCTGACGCAGGTGATGGTTACCAACGTGCGATTTATAAGCAGAATGTCTGAGAAGGCTAATCATCCACCTGCCGTCGTCCCTCTGCCACAGGCGTTCACCTTAGAACGTTGCCTGCCGTGATATTCCAGCTGATGTCACAGCGGCGCGTTCCACAGCAGTGACGGGGGAGGCGTGAAATAGCAGAATGGTTGGGAGTTCCCCCTGTGTAGGAAGATACCACAATTGCCTTATATATAATTTCCTTTACCTCCACTGTACTAAATCAAAATGCACCTTCCTTCCTTCAGCAAAAAACTTAGGGGCATATTATCAAGGACCGGTGTTAAAATTATCGCTGTTTTATCGGCAGGAAACTGGCGATAAAACGGCGATAATGGGCTTGATAATACACCCTTGTTAATTCCCATAGAAGTGAAAAAACACACTCTATTGCAGGGCTAGAGGGAAGTTTAAAGACCAAGCCTAAGTATTATCCAGTCACCCAATGCTGGAAGCAATCGAGGTAGAGGTGGTAGATATCAAAACTATAGGGGTCAGTACAACATGCCCAGTCAATCGTGGTGGCCACCAGGACCCTGGGGTTATCCAGGTAATTTTCCGCCACCTATGGGTCCTTTCCCCGGTTTTCAAAACTTTAATAGCCAGCCTTTTTTAGCGCGTGGCCCCAGACGGTCACGGGGCAAAAGAAGACCGACACAAGGACAACCTCAGGTCCAATGGGAGGATACAACAGGCCCCCATGCAGGAACACGGAGTCACACGAGAAGGAATGCCCAAGAACTATAAACATACCTGAGAAGAGTTTGGTAGTTAACTTAAGTCAGAGAACCTTATCAGACATTGAAGAAGTTGTGCTGAACAAGGGCCTAGTTTTCGTTATTACAGATGAGGGTGATCCATTTGTACTTCAAACTGAACTGGCTCAGTTTTTTCGGAAACTAAGGCTTCACTACTTCTTTAAGAACAAGAACACTGAGGAATCAGATAACGATAGGGAGACCAACACAGGTTTGAGGATTAAATCCACTTTCTTACCTCCTTCACATGTCATACCACCGCAAGTACTAACTTTTGAACTGGCTGTCAAGAACGATATAGATCATATACAATATGGTTCAAGATCTCGTTACAATAATCTTACCACAGCAGAGAGACAGGCTCTCAACACTTTGACCCAAGACGGGACTATAATTGTGAAGCCCGCGGATAAAGGGGGCTCCATTGTAGTCCAGAACGTAGAAACATACAGGTCTGAGTGTCTCCGCCAGTTGAGTAATAGCAATGCATACCGACCTTTGACTATTGATCCAACTCCGAGATTGACGAGTGAAATTCAAGTCCTGGTAGAAGAGGCCTTAGGAGAGGGTTGGATTACTCCCTTAGAGGCACAATTTCTGCAGGTTAAGCATCCTACCATGCCCTATTTTTACACCTTACCTAAGGTGCATAAACCACAGAGACCGCCACCAGGGAGGCCCATAATCTCTGGCCAGGGTTCACTTCTTGAACCTCTCTCAGCTTTTGCGGATTATTTCCTCAAACCGTTGGTACACAAGATGCCGACGTTTCTCAAGGACACTACCGATGTCCTGAGAGTGATTCCCGATATAGTCTTTGATCGAGAGACTGACTATCTAGTCTTGCTAGATGTTGAGTCCCTGTATACCTCCATTCCCCAGGATGCGACCTTAGATACCATCCGATCCATCCTGGAGGAATCAGAATTTGACTCCATCACCCCGGTGCCGTTCATTATGGCCTTGGCTACTATAGCCATGAAAGAAATTTTTTTCATGTATGAGGACCAGATATACCATCAAGTCTCTGGGACCAGCATGGGCAGTATTTTTGCCCCTTCCCTGGCGAACCTATATGTTCACGCGTTCGAACAAACCTCAGTACTGCATCCCACCAACCCCTTTTTTCCATCTATAATTTGGTGGAAAAGATATATCGATGATATTCTGATGGTTTGGAGAGGGACTAGTGAATCAGCCCTTTTGTTTCATCAATGGCTCAATGGTCAGAACAACTACCTTCGGTTTACCATTGAAATGAGTAAAGAGAGACTTCCTTTCCTGGATCTTTCTATTTACAGCACCACGAACGGTTTGGAGAGTGAACTTTACCGTAAGCCAATGGCAAGGAATTCCCTTCTCCTGTACGAGAGCCAACACCCTAAGTCACTGAGGGATAATCTGCCCTTCGGACAGTTTCTTCGAGTTCATCGGAACTGTTCTACCCCAGAAACTTTCAAACGCCATGCAGGTGATTTATCCAAACAGTTATCTGAGAGACATTACCCTAAGAAACTGGTCCAGCGCTCTTATAAACGAGCAGCTAATAATCATCGCGCTGCACTACTTGAACCTCGTCCAGAGAAACCACCATTGGATCGTTTAACATTAGTGAGTACCTTTAACAATAAATCGAACTATGTTCAGAAAGTGATCAAAAAACATTGGAAAATTCTGAATAGTGGTAAAGAAAAAATTGCATTTCCGCTCTTTGCCTTTAAACGCTCTACAAATTTAAGGGATCGTTTAGTACACACTCACCCTCAAGCCACACCCAGGAGAGAAATAGGAACTCTATGGGACCTACCTCCTGTGGTGGGGCACCATCCATGTGGAGGTTGTTCTGTTTGCCCTCTTACTACCAAAATCACAAGTGTGGACATTGGCACTGACCGGCCTTGGGAACTGCGGCAGTTTTCCAACTGCAATAGTACCAACTTGATCTACCTCATCACTTGCACGTGCAACGAACGGTATGTGGGCATGACCACGAGGAAGGTGCGCGTGAGGATGCAGGAGCATAAAAGTACTTTTCGCTGCAAGAAAGACATTTCGAAACTCACCAAGCATTTCATCACACACAAGCATGCCGAAACAGACTTTAAGTGGCATGTCTTGGAGAAACCATTTATTCCACCACATGTGAGTGATGTGTCGAGATACCTATTTATCCGTGAACAAAAGTGGGTTTACAAATTGGGGACAGATAAACAGGGATTGAACGATGACATTCCTTGGTTCAACTTGTCTTGAATACACATGAAGGCATGCGAGAAGGTGGTGACCGTCATGTGATGTACATTTGATAAGGGTTAATTAATGGTGATGACTAGACCTCTTACTTAGAGGACTGGAAGAAACAACACGACCTCTAAACATTTGTTTTTTCCAATGCTTGTTAGTAATCAATCTGAGCCTGTCTATTCTGTGGGAGTTGACACTATAGACAGCATGGCAGATGAACGAGAAATATATGTTCTCTTTCTCTTTCTCTTGATCACAAGTATAAACCATAATTGAATCTATTCCCTCTATTATATGAACTTTGCCCAGATACTGCACCTATTGTGGGAAACGGGTTTGACACTTCAAGTGCTTAGGCGGGCAGAAGCATGTTATCACAGCACCCCCTTAAAAACTACCGATTGACGCAGGCTTGCATCATCTGGTAGTTTTATGTCTCCTTCCAGCGCACTCGCGCTATGAATTGGTAGGCGGAAGTGGTTTCTAAAAAACTACATCTCTTCGAGATGTGACGTCATTTTGTAGTCCGGCATTGGCGAAGCCTCGCGAGATCACGCGCGCGAGTCCCACGTCCATGCATTCGGATATGAGACACAAACCTGCTTTCTCCAGGTATGAATCTATTCCGGACATAAGCGGTTGTGATAATTTGAGGTGCCAATCAATGTAGGACACCCCAATCGATCAGTGCAGACCCCTACTCACAAGCGGCGATCGGCTTAGCCCCTCCCTTACAGGCACTGATTGGGTGGCCCTTACACACCAGAACAGTGAAGTAATCAGATTGTAGGAGGGTCTGTGCCTCCCCCTGCCTCAGTCACGGCCTGAGACAACGACGGACAGGTAGGAACCCATTTCTACCGTTTTTACTAGTTAGATTCCAGGCGCTTCACCTTACTGCTATTTGTGTGCTGGCTCACGCCATATAGCGCTAGTACTTATTCAGCCTATAGTTGACAGTGGAATGGATAGAAGGTTGTTCTTGGGAATCTCCTGATGGGTGTTAATAAGCTCCAAACATAGAAAACCTTATAACTTCGTATTATGTACAGTGCCAGAGCAGAATAATGGCTGACCCCTTGGTATTTTGTATTTACGGAGTTGGTTTCTGTTATTGTAGAGCGGGGTCTCACATATCCTGAGCCAGGTCCAGGAAGAGGTGAGGTCCACTCCCCGGACATTCTGGGTGAGTAAAGAAGTTGCAAAGTTTGATAATACAATGTATTGTTATAACGAACCAGTGTAGCTGATTGTGTTTTACTTGTACGTTTGTCCCCCTCATACAGTATTAAGTCAACCAGGTGCCGAAGAGAGGAGTTGATACAGTTGAAGGAACACTATATCCTTTAATGGTTTTCACTTGTGTGTTTTTTTGTATAATTTTTTGACACCTTATTCACTTATAAGCAGTAGCATAGTCTTAGAACAGAGACCCTGACGAAAGCCAGGGAATTACCCCATAGTGGCTGAAACATGTTGGTCTCCTCGCAGCTATTTGTGTTGACTGCGATGATGATGTTACACTGTTCTTGTTTTTAATGAGGAAGGGGCTAACGTTTATTAAAATTAGTTTTTGGTTAAGCTCCCTATCCTATTTTAATCACCACTGATCTTGTTTTGCACTGCACTTCCTATCATATCAACATCATGTGGTAATACCGAGTGATTGTGGGTCGCTACCCCGAACTGGCTATCTGGGTATGCCGGTCTCAATGGTCAAGAGACACAATACCCGATAACGATTACCATATGATAATATTGATCCATACAAGACCTTTGATGGGAATCCTCAACCAGGGGTGACTTACGTTTACTGGTGCTTCACATCTTGTGATCTGGTTTGTTATGTTCTCTATTATTGTACCCTTGTACTATTGACTTGGTGACAATAAGTATAGGTTCACTATTGGACTTCTGAGTAGACCCCTAAGTTTGTTGTTGTTTAATTCCCATAGAAGCCCATGTTCTTGGGTCCTTGATAATATCCCCCTTAGGTAGATCCAACTGTGGCAAGGTCCCAGCAAGGTCACATAATATTAATAATTTTCTATACTAAGTCTGGGTGAAATGTAAATTACTCTGTACATTACATTGCACTTATTATATGAAATTCTTGAATTTACGCTACTTCAACACTTAGCAAAATCTTACTGCAAGCTCATGGGAATAATATGAGCGACTATAACAAGAGTAGCTGTTGCACACACTACTTTTGTTTTAGCCTAATTTCTTTTAATACAAAATGCACCCTCATGGTAAAAATTGCTGAAAGTACTAATTTTCCATTGAAATATAGTGCTAAATGATAGATTGGGACTTCACATACTTACGCATAATTTCGCCTAATTTCCCCAAACTTTCTAGCAACTGCATGAAAGCAAATTATATGAAATTCACACACCCCAACTCATATTGACCTAGTCATTAGTGACCTGACCTCGGGTTACTCCCCACGCCGCACGGCTCCTCCTGGTGCCCGTGCCCCACTCCCGCTGACGCCGAGGGTTCCCCGCCCCTGGTTAACTGCTGCTTGAACTGCTAACTCTTCATTTTTTTTTACTCCCATTGCCTTCTGTAACCTGCTGCTGTATTTTTGAGCATTGTGCTTTGTCTCCCCTTGTCCTGCTAGGCGCTCCTTTTTGCGCCACTGCCCTCCGTGCCTCCCCTGCCCCCCGCTTCCCGCCACTGCTCCCCCGCGGCCGCCCCCTTTTTGCCTTCTGTCGCCCGTGCCTTCGCCCATTGGCCCCCCCACACCCGCCTCCCAGCTGCTCCTCCCTCCCACTTCGCCTCTTATGGAGGTCACTGCGCGGAAGCGCAGGAGACGCAGCCCGTCTGTGCCTGTCCGCACCTGGATCGCGCCCAGCACCAGAACCCCTGGCCCCAGCCATCACTAGGGCACCCAACTGAGGTACGACACCGCCACCCTCATCGCACTCAACACAGGACGACCTGCGGCCTGCCACCAAGCCCCCCCGAGGCGTACCCACGGACTCTTCACCTGCCAAGCATGCAAATTCACCTGCCTCCGAACCTGCACCCCGCCCACAGAACACAGCAAGAATAACAACAGCCACCTCAAGTGCATCCTCCTCAACACCCGCTCCGTCCACAAACACGCCGTCGAACTCTGGGATCTCCTTGATACAGCAGCACCAGACGTCGCCTTCCTCACGGAAACCTGGATGAACGCCTCTTCGGCCCCCGATATTGCCATAGCCATCCTGTACGGCTACAAAATCACCTGGAAGGGCCGCGTCAACAAAACCGGAGGAGGAATCGCCATCATCTACAGGAACACCATTAGCGTCACGACCATCGCCGATGACACACTCACCGTCACCGAACACCTACACTTCCAGGTCCACACCGACCTCCAGACCACCCTCCTTCAGCCACTCCACCAGACTACACTGGACCGACCACAGCTGTATCCACTTCACCTTCAAAAAGACCACATCCCACCACCACACGCTACAGATCCCCAGCAGATGCTGGAGCAAAGTCACCACAGACCAGCTGACCACATCGCTGAGCCAGAACCAACCGGTCAACACCCCTGACACCAACGACGCAGCAGACAACCTCGCACAGTGGATCACCAACTGAGCCGACGACCTCGCTCCACTAAAGAAACCCCTAGGCAAGACTAGCAACAGAAAAACCTCATCGTTCACAGACGCCCTCAAAATCGCAAAGAAATCATGCCGAACCCTCGAATAAACTTGGCGCCACAAACAGACATCAGAAAACATGACACCCCTCAAGAACGCCACCCGCAAATACCACCAGATGATCCGCACCACCAAAAGGACATCGTTCAAAGAGCGGCTGGACAACAACTCCCACATCAGCAAGGAACTCTTCAGCATCGTCAAAGGGCTCTCCAACACCAGCGCCAGCAACAACATCACACCGTCGCAAGACCTCTGCAGCTCCCTCGCCACATTCTTCCACCGCAAGATCGCAGATATACACGACAGACTCGGACCCCAGACTCCGCCTCCAGCCATCAAACCAACGACCCCCACCACCAGCCTCAGCGCATGGACACCCATCAGCACTGAATACACCACCCGCGTCATGAACACCATCCACTCCGGCTCCCCCTCCGACCCATGCCCTCATCATATATTCAACAAAGCGGACACCATCATCGCACCCCTCCTCCGGAACATCACTAACAACTCTTTCACGTCAGCCACCTTCCCTGGAAGCTGGAAACACGCAGAAACCAATGCCCTTCTGAAGAAACCAACAGCGGACCCCAAAGACCTCAAGAACTTCCGCCCCATATCTCTTCTCCCCTTCCCGGCAAAAGTCATTGAGAAGACCATCAATAAACAGCTGACTGCATTCCTCGAAGCAAACAACTCGCTCAACCCATCCCAGTCCAGATTTCGAGCCAACCACAGCACCGAGACCGCCCTCATCGCAGCCACCGATGACATCAGGACCCTGATAGACAATGGAGAGACAGCCGCTCTCATCCTCCTGGACCTCTCAGCAGCCTTTGATATTTATTTATTTATTTATTTAAACATTTATAAAGCGCTACGAAGGCCCATGGGCATCTCGGCGCTAGTATCTGCTAAATTCAGCCCTACAGGAGGATGTAATTATTGGTCAAATAACCACGTTTTGAGTTGATTTCGAAAGGACCATAGGGAGGGGCTGCTCTTTATGAGTAGTGGCAAAGTGTTCCAGAGCTTGGATGCTGAAACGAGGAATCTTCTGTCACCCCATGAGACCAGTTTGGTACGGGGTACTTCCAGCTGGGGGCGATCAGAGGACCGCAGGGACCTGGTGAGCCGGTAGGGAACAAGTTGTTGAGTGAGAAAGGCTGGTCCCTGGTTGTGCAACGCCTTATAGACAATGCACAGAGCCTTAAACTTAGTTCTGTTCCTGATGGAAAGCCAGTACAATTCTCTGATGGTGCCTGAGACTGATTGAAATTTGGGGATATCACCCAGCAGTCTGGCAGCAGCATTTTGAATGGTTTGCAGCTTATTGAGGACTCTCTCTTGGGAGTTCAAGAATAGAGCATTGCAGTAGTCCAAGGTGGATAAGACCAAGGACGTGATCAGGGTTTTACCAGCTGAAGCAGGAAGGAAAGGGAGGATTTTTTTAACGATTCGTAGTTTATAGAACGCGGAGGAGGCAATCTGATTTGCGTGGGGGAGAAAAGTGAGACGGTCATCAAACATGACACCTAGGTTCCTCACTTTGCTGACGGGAGTGGGAGGTGGACCCATGGACTGTGGCCACCAGCGGGAGGACCAATCTGGGGTTAAGTTGCCAAAGATGACCACCTCGGACTTATCCGAGTTCAATTTAAGGCAATTGGAGGCCATCCAATTCCCTATGGCCTGCATGCCCAGATTGAAATTATCGGCAATTTTTTGGCCGTCATTTCTGATGGCTAAGACCAACTGGGTGTCGTCAGCGTAGGATGTGAGGCTCATCCCATGAGCTCGAATGGTGTTGGCAAGGTCCGACACGTATATATTAAAGAGTGTCGGACTCAGGGATGAGCCTTGGGGTACTCCGCACGGCAGGGACAGGGTGGTGGACTGAAAAGGCCCTATGGTGACCACCTGAGTCCTTTCGGCAAGAAAGGACGCCAGGAGAGTCTTAGCCTTGTGCCTAATCCCCAGGTCTTCGACACGGTCGATCAAAATAGCATGATGGACCGTGTCGAACGCCGCTGACAGGTCCAGCAGTATCAAGACTGCTGTGCCACCCGCATCACGAATGATTCTGATGTCTTCTGTGGCCTTAATCAGGGCCGTCTCCGTCCCATGATGTTGGCGAAAACCAAACTGGGAATCATCCAGTAGATGATGGGATTCTATAAAGGCTGACAGTTGGACATTTAGAGCCTTCTCGACAACTGTGGCCAAAATAGGCAGATTGGCAATAGGTCGGTAATTTTTGAGCTCGTTCCTATCTAGGTTTGGTTTTTTCAGCAGCGGCTTTAGTAGTGTCTTTTTTAGATCGGAGGGGTAAACTCCTGTGTTAATCAAAGTGTTACAGATGGTAGTGATGGCTGGGAGCAGCACTTCCGAGACTGGAAGCAATACTTTAAAAGGGCAAGGATCAAGGGCAGAGCCTGATTTAATGGATGACAAAAAATCCCTGACCTGAGTGATAGAGACCTCCTTAAACTGAGAAAGAGAAGGGCCAGCTATGGAGGAACTCGCCATCTCAGGGGCAGTGTTTAGTGGCATTTTTACGCAGTTGGCAAAGACAGCATAAATGTCATTGACTTTGTTGTAAAAGTAGTTAGCCAATGCATCACAAAATAATTGGGAGGAGGGGGGTTGTAGATTAGGCAAGCAGCCGGCCAGCTGTTTAGTGGTCTCAAACAAGGCTTTGTTTGAATTTTTGGAGAGTTCAATTTTCTTAGAGAAGAACTTCTTCTTAGCATCTAGGATCATGTTTTTGTATATGGTGACCGAGTGCTTGTATATTATTTTGGCCTCTTCGGAATAGTGTCTGCACCAGTTCCTTTCATTCCTCCGACACAACTGCTTCTGTGTCCTTAGAGTTTCCGAGAACCATGGGGCAGACGGGGATGATCTGTTTCGGAAGCTTTGTTTTAACTGGACCAAGAGAGTGGTCGCAGATGCAACCCATTCATTGTATTGGGTAATAGCGAAATTGGGATCATGTGATAGAGGTGGACTAGTTTTAATCAAAAGTGATTGTAAGCTGTTACTGTCAATATTTTTCCAATCCAGGAAAGTCTGACGATGATTACCATTTTCCATAGCTGTTCCTAGGGCATGGTTGGTTTGAGTGGCCGTTATAACAAAGTGATCTGACCAAATGGTGGGGAAAATGGCAGAGACCTGAAGGTCATTTAGATTAGAAAAAATGCCATCCAGAGTATGGCCTCCTTCATGGGTAGGGGCTTTCACTAGCTGGGAAAGTCCGAAAGTAGTTAGGCATGCCTGAAGGGCGACTGTGTCATTATCTTCAATTTTGTCGAAATGAAAATTGAAGTCGCCTAATATGGTAAATGAACCATCCAGAGCAGATACTTCCAGAATATGACTGATGTCGGAAATAAATGCCGACCTTTGCCCTGGAGGACGGTAAAGAAGGATACCTTTGAAGTTTACCGAAGGAGTAAGTTTAATGGAAAATTGGAGAGCCTCACAAGAGAGGAGCGGTATCTCGTTAATTCTAACCGCATAGGTATCCCGAGCAATTATGGCTATCCCTCCCCCTCTCTTGCGTTGTCTATCCAGTCGGTGCATTGAAAACCCATGGGGGACAGCGATAACCAAATCCGGATCGGAAGCATTGTCCAACAAGGTCTCTGTTAAAAACAATAAGTCTAATTGTTTATCTTCCATGAGCTCTGCTATCTCATGTCGATGTTTACCCAATGAGCGAACATTGATAAGGGCCATAGAGTAGTCACAGGGAGTTTTATTGGGCTTCCGGCGAGGGAGGTCGTGGCAGTTTGATATTATGGCGGCACAATTCGGACATTGGTGAGCATTTCCCACAAGGTAATGCGGGTCAAATATGGAACATAGAGGATCTCGTGGAGGACGACAGCTCCTGAGCTGGCTGGAAGTGTACGTCCCTAGTGGAGGTAGCGGGAAAAGGCCAGGGGTCATGGCCCTAGGCCCGGATCCGGCGCGGACGGGCGCAGACGGGCTTGCCTTTGGCGCGCCTTCGGCGCGCCTTCGGCGCGCCCGCCCGCTGCGCGGACGGGACGAACCTTGGCTTAAGTACATCCTAGTGGGTGGGAGGAGGGTGGGAGGGGCTGCGAGCTCCAGCACGAGCCTTCCCCGGCCCAAGATGGCGGCTCCAGTTACTAGGGGAAGTGACTGCCACCGCACCCTAATATACCGCCTCCACAACACTGGGATCCAAGGAAAGGCCCTGGACTGGATCACATCGTTCCTCTCCGACAGAACCCAGAGTGTCCGCCTCCCTCCCTTCCGCTCCGAGGCCACCAAGATCATCTGCCGCGTACCCCAGGGCTCCTCACTCAGCCCAACCCTCTTCAATATCTACGTGAGCTCCCTCGCCATCATCGCACGCAAACACAACATCAACATCATCTCCTACGCCGACGACACCCAACTGATACTCTCCCTCACCAAAGACCCTCTCACCGCCAAAACGAACTTCCAGGACAGAATGAAAGATGTCGCAAAATGGATGAAGCACAGCCGTCTGAAGCTCAGCTCGGACAAGACGGAGGTCCTCATCCTCGGTCAATCCACCATCCACCTGGGACGACTCCTGGTGGCCCACGACGCTGGGCACCGCACCGACACCCACAGACCACGCACGCAACCTGGGATTCATCCTGGACTCCTCCCTCACGATGACCAAGCAAGTCAACGCAGTCTCGTTCTCATGCTTCAACACCCTGCGCATGCTCCGAAAGATCTTCCGGTGGATCCCCACCGAAAACAGAAAGACGGTCACCCAGGCCCTCGTCACCAGCCGACTGGACTGCGGGAACGCCCTATACGCAGGAACCACAGCCAAACTTCAGAAACGCCTTCAGCGCATACAGAACGCCTCCGCGCGATTGATCCTCGACATTAGTGTGCTGACTTCCCCTGAGGCGGAAACCCGGGGGTTTTAGGCTCGTCATTACGCCTTTTTAAAATTGTGTTACTTTACTGTTGTTATTTTATTTTTGTAAACTGACTTAGTCATTATTGCTTTACCTTTTAAATAATCGCATTTCAGCCACCTTAACCACCTTTTGTGCCGCATCTTGAGCCCTGCTCCCCGCACAGCCGACTAGGCGCTGATGCGGAGGGAGAGAGGGGTGGACGCCATCTTGGGTGTGTGGATGGCATGGGCAGCGGACTAGCTGTTGGCTGCCTCCCACCCTCCTCTTTTTCCCCCCTCTTTGTATAAAATGGTCATCAGTTCCCGTCCGCGCAGCGGGCGTGCCGAAGACGCGCCGAAGGCGCGCCTAAGGCAAGCCCATCTGTGCCAGTCCGCGACTGGCCGGGACCAGGGGCCACAACCCCTATATCTCACTACGGTCACTTCTGGCACTATAGCCCCAGTTTATTGCACAGCTTAACTCAGGTTAAAGCGACATGCTACCATTCTTATCCCCCCTAAATCTGCCCTCCCTTTGGCCCCATTGTAATGCTAGGTTTAACACTACGCTCCATGCAGAAGAACAGTCGGCATTTAAGATGTATCTTCTTAATTGCAGATCTTTACCTAAGCATTGCACAGAGATTTCGATACTATTGGAGGAACTTAAGCCAGATGCAATTTTTCTTACCGAAACCTGGTTAAACCCGTTTTCGGAACCAGATTTAGTGCAAGCTCTCTCGCAGGGTTACCAAATTGTAAGGAAAGACCGCCCTCATGGGAAAGGAGGCGGTCTGGCAGTTATCTTTAGAGATAGCTACACATGCCGCTATATCCCTGACCCTATCCCAGATTGCAAAAGTTTCTCTTTCTCTCTAGAGTTTTCTCCAAACGCTAGCTTCTCGGGGGTGCTTATTTACCACCCCCAGGACCTTTAAAACAGTTCCACACGTCTCTATCCTCTGTCTTTGCGGCTCTGGCAACTACCCCCTCTAATTTTACGGTGTTGGGTGATTTTATTGTCCATTTTGATAATATTTCCGACCACACAGCCCTAGAGCTAACAGCTGGACTCTCAGCATTACAAATAGACCAGCTTGTTCTTCTTCCTACGCACATCAAGGTCCATCTGTTGGACCCAGTGTTTAGCAACTGTCCCAACCTGAGGGTGAATTCTCCTATCTCTCTTCCATGGACAGATCATTTATTAATTCCTTTTATTTGGGAGATTCATAAACCTCCCCCTCTAATACCTGGACTACGGAAAGCACAAAACTGCGCAAAACTCTCGCCAGAACAATGGACCAAAGATCTAGAGATGTCCAGACCGCCAATTAGCCAGGAGCCCATGGCAGCGAATAACAACTTTAATAACTGGATACTGAACTCCCTTAATTCCACACTGCCCATCCGGAAAACGGTCCTAAAAAGATCTAGGAAGTCCGCCCCCTGGTACTCGGCGGAGCTCAGGGAAAGAAAATGCCAGTGCAAAAGACTGGAAAGAAAATGGCGACTGGAGTACGCTGCGGCAGATAAAGTTACTTATAGAGAGGCAATAAGAGTTTATAAACGGGAGATAAAAATGGCCCAATCCATATACTACACCAGAAAAATCTCCGCGGCTAACTCCAAACCTAAGGAAATATATCAAATTGTGAAAAGCCTTACTAAGTTCCCTCAAACTTCTTTAGTTAATCACAATGCACAATCTCGTTGTGAGGATCTGGCAGAGTTTTTCTTTAAAAAAAATCCATCTAATATATTCATCATTCCCCGATGTGGGTGGGTTAGAATAACCATGTGGAATTACCTCTTCTGCTCTCCCCGGAAGCTATCTGAAACCCTTTACCCATTTTGGATCAGTTTCCTCTGTTAAACTCGGAAATACTTGCTCCTTTAATATTACAAGTAAAATCAGGCTCCCACTTTGATCCCGCCCCCCCGTATATTGGCTGCTGTATTCCACACTGTTCTTCCAACTATACTGGATGTACTCAATGCATCCATCTCCTCATGCACTGTTCCACCGATGTGGAAACAGGCCATGGTTCGGGCATTGCTGAAAAAATCTAACTTGGATGCTGACAATTTGAGTAACTATCGTCCTATCTCCCTGCTCCTCTGGACCAGTAAAATCCTAGAGAAATATATTAACGGCCTCCTGACACTATTCCTGGAGAGTAACCATCTGCTTCATGCTACTCAGACCGGTTTTCGCCCTAAGCATGGGACAGAAACTGCCCTGCTCGCGGTGATGGAAGAAAGCAGAGAGATCTTAGACCGAGGGGGACTGGTGGCAGTTATCCTCCTCAATCTAAGTGCTGCATTTGATACGGTTAATCACAGTATCCTATTGCAGCGTCTTTGTAATGTAGGAATATCTGGCAGAGCGTTAATTTGGCTAAAATCCTTTCTGAGTGATAGAACTTTTCAAGTTTTTATGGAAGACTCCATCTCCTCCAGTAAACCCCTGACATGTGGGGTTCCACAAGGCTCATCTTTGAGCCCGACGTTATTTAACGTCTATAGTAGACCGCTGACTGAGATCATCCGTCCATATGGTAATAAGATCATTACCTATGCGGACGATACTCAGCTGGTGGTTTCTCTTGCGCAGGGAGATAGCTCATCAGGAAAAATTGATCTGGCAGGATGTCTAGAGGAAGTGAAAAACTGGATGACAACGTCATGTCTTAAGTTGAACGGAGACAAAACAGAGCTTATGCTTCTAGGCCATTCTGCTCCGTCTACAATCAACTCTTTATGGCCCATCTGTCTTGGCCCGCCACCAGCCCCTAAGGACACCATAAAGAGTCTTGGTATCTGGCTGGACAAGTCCATGACATTTGACAGCCAGGCAACCAGGCTATCTGCCACCTGTTTTGGTCTGCTCAGACTCCTCGGGAAAAACCTCCTTTGTTACCCTTTGAAGCCAAACAAATTGTGATCCAAGGCTCCTTTCCTTGACTTTGGTAATGCTCTGTATTTAAGAGCTCCTGAATACACCCTACGGAAACTCCAAATTATCCAAAACTGTGCCGCGCGCACACTTCTCCAGCTCCCCCGCAGGAGTTCAGCCAAACCCGGGCTGAGAAGCCTGCTTTGGCTCCCCGTTAGGGAGAGAATCAATTTCAAATCTCTATGTATCACACACCAGGCCTTCTGGGAAACAGGACCAGCGATCAACCACTCTTTAATCACCCCCTATCATCCAAGCAAACAGTTGCGTTTATCAAATGCGTTTCTGGTCACAGTCCCCAAGATCAGGAGATCTAGAGCCGAGGTCACTCTTTCTCATTTAATGCAGCTAAGATGTGGAATACCCTTCCCTTTCACTTGAGGTCCAACTCTAATCTCATTTCTCTTTGTAAACAGCTGAAAACTTTTCTGTTTAATAAATTAAGCCTTTCCCCCCCTGCTCTTCTTGGATTTAGCACCTTTTGTTTCTTTTTAGCGCTTGGATGCCTCAGGGTAACTATTGCGCTTTACAAAACCCATTTTCATTTCATTTCATTTCAACCACATATCCACCCACCTGAGAAACCTGCACTGGCTCTCCGTCAGCAAGAGGATCACGTTCTGGCTGCTCACCCACGCACACAAAGCGCACCACAACATGGGCCACGGATACCTCAACAACCGCCTCTCGTTTTACACCCCCACCCGCCAGCTCCGCTCCACCAGCCTCGCCCTTGCCACCGTCCCACGGATTTGCAGAGCCACCACCGGAGGAAGATCGTTCTCCTACCTGGCAGCCAAGACATGGAACTCCCTCCCCGCACACCTACGACTGACCCAGGACCATCTCTCCTTCAGGAAACACCTCAAGACCTGGTTATTCGAGTAGTAGCAGCACCCCCCCTCCCTTTAGCGCCTTGATACTCTCACGGGTGAGAAGCGCGCTCAACGAACGTATTGATTGATTACTACTGTTGGGAATCTTCTAGGTGACTGGCTGCTCTAGTACTGGTGGATCGGTCCATAGCCTGTGACACGGTCTCCCACTCTAATCTGTCTTCTAGACTGGCAGATATTGGAGTGTAGAGATCTGCTCTAGAGTCCTTTTCGTCAGGTCCTCCATTTCATTCTAACTTTTACTAATAGCATTGCAAGGTCCTGAGGACTCACTCCTTTCACATTTAATATCTATGGAATCCCTTTCATTAATATTGATCTTAGATGTTTCGGCTCCAGTTTTATTGTTATGCTTATGATACACATTTGATTTTAATAAAAGTGGGAAAATCACTATTACTATTCAATGATTGTTTTCCTAACTGCGCCAGTGATTGCTGAATGGATGTCATTTGAAGCTTAATGTTGTAGACATTCTAATTCTGGGTGGTTCATCTCTCTCAGGTATGTTATGTTATGTTAGAAATTTGTAAAGTGCTTAGTTACTCAAATCCGGAGTGTCCTCGTGCTAGATCCAATCACCATAGCTGGAAGTAAAAAGTCCCTTAGTTGTTCAGGGGTCATGGCCCTTTCTGAGTAGCAGAGTTTTCAGATGGTTCCGAAAAAGAGCCTCCAAGGGCTCTAATATCAGATGGGAGGGCAGACTATTCCATTGTTTTGCTGCTAAGAATCTAAAGGAGCTACTTCCAAAGCAACTTCTATGAAATTTCAGGACACTGAATAGGCTTATTCCCCCTGATGAACAGAGGTTGGGGAGATAGGGCTGGATCAGAGGAAGGAGAAATTCCAGCCCTTCCTAATGAAGAAACCCTATGCCCGAAACATACGGCTTTGAAAGAAATCCCTTCCTCAATATGAAGCCAGTGTAGTTTGCTTAGGGCTAACCTCGCTGTAGCTTATCTGGGTATGTTCAGTAGCAGACGAGCTTCTGCCTTTTGTATACTCTGGAGCATTAAAAGGCACCTGTTAGAGGCCCCTAAGTAAAGAACGTCGGAATAATCTGGCCATGCTATCACGAGTGCCTGAACTACAGTTCTTTTTGCAGAAACCGGGAGAAGCACCAAAATCCTTTGGACTATTTTCAGGGTACCATAGCACATACCTACAAGAGTTGAAATTTGATCTGCAAATGATAGAGTGGAGTCAACCATCGGAATCGGGTGTGGGCACAATTCATTTGGCCACCAAGATGAAGCTCAGATGGGCAGTTGTTTTCCTAGCACCAAGATCTCTGTTATGGCAGAGTAAAGTCGCAGACAGCTGTTCTTCATTCGGTTGGCCAGTTCTACCACACGGAGTTGAAAATCATTCGCTGCCTGGTTGCTCTCCTGAGCTAGCCCACATGTTCTGCCTCTTGCCTGCCTAGGTCCTTCCAGGCTTGCACATTCATCCAGCTGTTCTAATCTCAAATTGCATTCAGTGCACTTACATCCTCTGCTTCTCTTCACATTGAAGAAGACAGTGACTCACGTAATAATTTTGTTTCGGTTACAATATGGATACACCTGGGGCCATTGTTACAACAGAATCGCAAAGTGTGGCTTTAAGAAAAAATTGCTAACACCACACTTTGCCATTCTGAAAATGCAGGAATATGCTGAATTCACAAGAATGCGATGCACCCCTGCGTTTCCCCTAATGCCGGCGCTAAATCTAGCGGCTTAGCGCCAATACAGGCACCCTTACACCATAGTGCTAGGGTGTCTGCCGTGGGGAAATGATTGTGTATGCGTAAAAAGGAGTCCCTTCCTGCACATAAACAATCCTGAATGCCGATTTGAAAGTCCGATTTCAGACTTTGTCCTCTGATCTCATTGTCAGTGAGGCATTACAACTGGGATCTTGTTTCTCCAGACCTGTAATGTTTTGCCTCATTGTCTCTGACTCTGCTTTGAACTTTTAGGATAACTCATGAGGATCCTGAATGCTCTATCCTTTATTTATGTGTTAATTTGATTGACATTATTGAGATTTGAGATAAACTAAACCTGTTGGACCACCTCCACATCTGATACTACACGGAACCTGATAGATGAATTGGTGAGAGAGTGTAAAGGCACTAAGTGAAGTTCGCTCATAGTCTTCAAATGTCCCAAAGAAATTTGAAAAAAAAGAAGGAAGACTTCAACAGGTTTGTTCCAGAAGGAAAGAAACTCCAGCCATAACCAGGTTCCTTCCTAGTAACTACCACTCATAGTTTTCACAATCAAGTATAAACATTATATATATGGGACAAAATTTTAAGGGGAACACAAGGGGGGAAGAGAAGAACATACCGTATAGACATATAGCAAAGACCTCAGTGCCTTCACCGTTACTAACATACACAAATCATACACAACAGTAGAAGAACAGAGCACCTAAAAAAGGCCAGAAACACCTTACAAAGTATAACGCTTACGCAGAATGACAGGAATATATTCTTCTTCTACCTGCACCTGAAATTACCCTCACTAAAAGCTATGCATTTCTAACCTAAGCATTATCCCAGATACTGCAGCAAGTTGCTTATTTTGCAATAACATGGTCTCTATACAGCTTCGAGGGAAAACTGTGTAGAATGATACGTGTGTATGGCTGGCTACTTTTCACGTGGTTTGGATGCCTGTGGTTTTGTTCTAATAGTGCTTTTTCCACTGGATTGCGTGCCGGGGTAGTTATGCTCTTTGGTTTCTGGATGCACATCTCAAAGCAGTACACCTCACAGGAAATTAAAAATGGTGAATGAGAATTCTAAATGGAACAACCTTTCACAAAGTTGAGTGGCAGTTGGAATCTGACCTTTGGTGTCTCATTCAAATGGAGGAAGAAGCAACAAGTAAGAGAGGCATAAGACTTTGGTAGACAAAATAAAGGATGCAGGGAAGGGTTTGAGGTGCCTTTATACCTTTCTTCTTGCATATGCTCTTTTTAGATCTAGCTGGATAGTACAGCTGTCTCCAGACTTTAAGTAATTAACCTAAAAAAGGGCTTTAAGAAATATTACCAAGAGAGAGGCATTGGTTCCACCCATATATTGCCAGTCAATAGTACATGTTTTGATTGGGCAGACATTGTGAGCTTCCACAAAAAAGTGATTGCAATTCACGTAGCTGTGATCATTTGGTTCATTTATCTAGCTGCTTGAGCGTGCACCTTAAGGGGCACTCACGTGACATTGTAATGATATTAAAGTGTCTTAGTTAGGTATTTTGCTATGATAGCTTATATCTCGTGGTTTTGGACCTTGGTTGATTACCAGATCGCCGTTTCCGCCATACCCGGTGAGGAATATAGAATATAGAATAAACGGACGTTTGGGTGCACAGCACTTGGAATACTTGGAGACCAGGATGGTTTTATCTAACCCCTCCTTTTAACATTGGACAACTCACCAATAAAGCACAATGACAAGAATCACAGAACAAACACTGAATCTAGGAGGATTGCCTATCTCCATACAGGAACGTGGGAATTAATATTCCACTTCAGCCATGAGGGAGCCCTTGCGGGTGAAACGCGTTGGCTTTGTGGTGCAAGAATAAAGAAGATTTTCCACGAATACAAGTCTCCACAAAATATCTGTGTGATCTGTGTGCATATTGTATGCTGTTTAATATGTGCCTCGCTGAGCCAGTATAGTAGATAGCTTATATTTGGCAGCAAAATAGATTGGAGGAGGACTGTCATTAACTTTGTCCATCAGACTGCAGTTTGATGCTTGAGAGCCCAGGGCTACAATAATCTACATGGCAGTGCAACTGTTGCCTGACCTTATGTGGCTTACAACACAGTGTTTTCAACGTCCCACTGAGAGAAGGGCTCTGCCACATATTGGTCCCTCTGAGTACAGGATTTGATTACATTGCTCTTTTTGGCATTTGGGAAAGCTTATTCCAACTATAGCAGGATTGAATTGCTTTTGGTGGCAAGCCGATGATCATGGCCACTGGCCTAATCTGTTTACTATGAAATGTTATAATAAAGGCACTAGACCTGCCATGTATATTGTGAATGGAATATTTTAAAGATGATAGGTATTTTAGTGTGGATTTGTTTTACTTATATTAAAGCCAAAGCATAGAAATGTTGTTATATGGCATCTCACAGACTACCATAACAGCAAAGGGTTTTGTTGTTGGCCATTCACTCTAACAAATTATTGAGGGTTTCAATTTTATGTTTTTAGTTAGGCTCTGTTGAGAGGGGTTGTATATTCTTTTGCACGCTGTATTTTTCCACATATGTGTAATTTTATAACAGATAGTTGCTAGTTTACATGCACTCCACTCCACTAATAACTCCACCTGCAATGGCCGTAACAATAACCGGAGTGGCGAGTGTAAATTACGGCACTCCTGAGGCTTTCGGAAGTGCCGTGAGTTAGACCTTTTAATTTTATAATTTTGGACCCCACCTGACTCTCGTGGCGTACAGTGGCAACCATGCTACAATGGGCACAGCGCCCGCAACCCTTCGGCTACTGAGTACCCCCTGGGACAGCACCTACTCTGATGCACGCTAATGTGGCCAGCGCCTGCAGACGCAGTGGGGTAGCGCAACCCCTCTGACATCGACCCACACAGCCTCCTCACATACTGCCTGTAACTTGAGGGTTGGATCCCAAACTGAGGCAGGGTGCAGGGTGCCTCTGCTGCGGCCTCACTCTTCAATGCAGCTAAGTACAGGTAGCCAATGCTGCGGTCATTTTGCTTATGCACACATGTGTGGCCTATGCAACCTCAATGTGACTGAAAGCTTCTCAAAGTGTTCAGTGTGCTGGGGCCACTGCCAGTCCTTCTGAAACGGCCACCTAGAAATACCAATACTCACCAGCATCTATTTTTGTGGAACTCCCCCTCAGGAGACACCCACACTGGGGTATACTTTGTGGAAAGGAGGCCCCTAGCAGGATACCAATTCAGTGCTTGTCTGTCTAGTTGGAGGAGACAACCAACAGGAGAGTCGTCAAGGCTTGAGCGCCTGACCTCTTTGTGGTGCACCAAGGACCGGGTCCCATCTTCTCTGGCACGGATGTACATTTGGGGGACACCTTGCTTGTCGCAGCATGCATTAGGGTCATGGTTCATAGCGGTTCCGAAGCAATCCAAACTAACATTTGAGAAGGCTGTGTGTGCAGGCGACGCTACCGGACCAGGACAGGCAGAAAGGGGGATAACCCGAATAACTGAAATGGCTGTACAGCAGGGGACTTGTAGGAGAGTAGGATCTGCTTCTTATAGTTACCTCGACTTTTTACTGATGTTTTATTGTTTTTCGACTTTAGTCTGGCTGGGGCCCTGCTATCCATGACCCCAGCCTAGCTGCTTCCTCTCTAACATGATTCCATGTACTTTAGGTACACTCCAGATTTGATACTGGGGTACCCTTATGAGTCCCTAGTATATTGTACAATAGTTACCAAGCGCCTTAGCACCCCAGAGGCCTACCAGAGGCTGCAGCATGTATTATGCCATCCCTGGGCAATCTTCCAAAATGACACAACCCTTTCTTAGATATAGGTTCTCTATATCAACCTTATATCACTACACATATAAACCTATCAGTCACCTCTATGGCAGGCCTTAACAATCCTGAAGGCTGTGTGCTGGGTTTTGTGTGAGCATGAGCAGTACCCTATGCAGCCTTCCGAATCTATTCTCTCGGGTTGTTCTGTGATGCAGCCAGACGATATACTCTTGTGCATTATAACCTTGCGGTAAATGCTAACTTTGGAATGGCTGCAAGGAAACATGTCGTGTTTGGTGTCAAACATCTTGGAATCACACCTCCCCGCTAGTATTGGCTGCAGAGGTATGATTCCACCCTCCTAGAGGGAGAAACATGGCCACACCGGTACACCCGGTACCAGCTTAACAGAAACCTGGCATCACAAAATGGATGCTGCAGCCACAGACACAATTCTGGCCTCCTGCTGCTGGACAAAACTCCGTCAGGGAAGGCCTGGACAATAGGTTTCCTGTCACAGAGAGGTGTCACCACCTCCCAGACAGGCTTTAGTGCATCGGGGCAGGGTGGTTGCACTCCAAGAGTGCTTTGAAGTGTGCATTGAGGGCACATTTGGTGTCCCTGTGCGTAACCTAGTTCAAACCAGTTGCAGGGGCTAAGAGCCCATGCTCTGGCGCGAAACAGGATAAAGGAAATGTGTGTAGCCACCCCTCTTTCCAAACCATCCCATGGGTGGGTCCCCCATAGTTTGTCCCACCCCTTCCTTGGGTATAAAGTAGGAACCCGCTGACTACAGGACTTTAGATTTACCTGGACAAAACTCTGATATTGAATCCTGGAACTTCGACAATCTAGATGACTGAAGAAGCTCCTTTGGAGTAAAGCAGTCACTCCCCTGCGTGGCAGGCACCAAAGACGCAACCGACCGGTTTGCATCTCCAAAGCTCCCGCCGGACTCCCAAGAATTTGAAACACAGGAGGTGAGGTAGGTTCCCAGACTACCCAGAGGCCGACCCGGTTCCCCAGGAAAACTGAGATCTGTAGCCCTTGTGGGTACCGTGGAACCGGAAACCCTGGACAGCATTCATATTTGCAAGTGCATATGCTTCTCGACAATTCTTGGGCTTTGCATTGGGTTAATTGTAGCCCAGACCCCGAGCAGCAAAGCCCACCGAAGAGTGCTGGCCTACACTCCACGAGTGTTCCGTGAGCCGGCCCTTTGTGTTTTCTCTCGAGGTACCGTCACGATCCCTGGTCCGTCGACCTGTGGGTTCCTGAGAAGGCAACTTTAACTTTCCTTTGGCTTCCCTTGTAGCTCCAGACGTGCCCTGACTCTCCATCGCTTAGGTAATCCCTTGGACCTTGCTGGTCCACACCGAGGCATCTATTCTCTTCCTGCTTGGGTGCTGTTGCCAAGGCTTGCTGAATTCTATCCGAGCACCGACACCACATCCCTCGACATCCTTTGTGGGACAGCCCGAATCCAGCTCCTTGTCAGTGTCGATCTCTTCTGATCCTCGTGGCTGCAGAGTCAATCTTCACCTCTTTGCACCTGAAGCACCCGACAAATGTGGGCATTCATCTACCGTGCACCTGGTCACTGGCAAGTGACCCAGACTCTGTCCCCTCTGCTTTCAGGTTCTTCACATCTTCAATCCAGGCTTGGATCACACAGGACACTTTTCTTCTTCACGGCAGCAGCACGTTGCAGCAGGTCACCATTGAAAACAACAACGATTCCCAACACTATTTGACACCTATGCACACGGCTTGCCAGGGTGAGGTAACTCGAATACTCCTGTGCTCCCGTGGGTGTTGGCCCTAGAACCCCTTAAGTCTAAAGGGGTTTTCTCAAAGTTCTCCACTAAGTGTCCTTTTACTTTAAAATTCCAACCGCAACTTTCCCCATAGAAGCTAACGGTGCTCGCTACTGTGTTCTCACACTGGACGCGTCCCCGTGGGTCCCCTCTGTCACTCCATTGGGTGGTACCTTGGGGTCCCATCGTTTCTACAGACTCTAGGCCTTGTGTCTAGTCAAGTTGTGGTTCTTATACAGCTTTCTTAATATATGGTCTGGTCCCCCTGGGGCCCAATGTATATTGTGCTATTTACTGAAGTTCTAATGTGTTTAAAGTGTGTACCTTGCTCTGTAAATTCATACAGAGATTACTAGATAGTGTTTAGTAATAAATACATATATTCTACATATACCTTGTGTGGTTCTCCTTTCATTTAGACATTCAAGATGTTATAATCTGGTAAACCAAGCTGCTTTACACTCCTTCAAGACTTAGCCTCAATACTGCTCTCCATAGCTATCACTAGGATGGCTTTCAATAAAGGTTGGCTTTAAACCTATCATCAATAAGGGTTGTTTGGACTGGTGCAAGGTGCCCACTAAAACAAGTGGACAGCATATGTCAGGCCAAATCCTCACATTGGTGTGCAACGGTTGGATTCAAGCCTGCTATTGCTTTACCAGATCATCTCATTGAGTGACTAACTGAAAACCACTACAGGTACATAGGTACATATAAATCAAGTATAGAATAAAGTAAATTCTACTGAACTTAGATTTGTGTGTCAAGGGTTTAGCACACCCTTTCCACAACTCAAGAGAGAGTTTAGTAGTCCCACTAGAGTAGGTAGGTGCAGACACCACACCACACTAGTATGTCATCAAAGGCTGAAGCCAGTGGCTCCAGATTAACTAAGTATGACCATGTCCCATTTCCAGAATTGAGGAACATGTGTGCATCTAGGAAATTGAAGACAGGGAAAAACCATAGGGCCCAATGCTTCATAGAGTTATTGCTTTTAGATATCAGAAAGACCCCAGGGTCTGATGAGGCAGGCAGGTTGGGTGGGGGAGCAGAAGAGGATAGGCCAGGAGGTGAAAACTAGGCCTGGGCAGTAAATTCCATTCCGCTCATGGAATTTGGGTAATTTTGCGTTCCGCAGAGAACGCAGAATTGCCAAAAATTCCGCGATCCGCTGCTTTGCAGAATTTTTTGCTTGTTCGCGCTTTCAAAATGCGTGTTCGCGAGATATCACTCCCCAAGTACACAAACAGCTTTCGCGAACAGGAAAAAAGCATCACGAATGGGAGGAACATGCAATTCCGAATGTTTGCTGAACCTTTGCGTGCTCCCTGAGAGGTTTTTACAGTTCCACGGAGCTTTGCGTAGCACGACTATGCAAATTCCACCCCCCCCCCCAGTGAAAACCTCCAGGAGCTAGACCTTGATGCTAACCAGGAACATGATGCTTCTAACGTGGAAAACCCAATTCTCCCTGGGACTGAAGAAGAGAGCCCCAGCTGCCTTCTCTTCACCGCTCCAGGAAGAGTTAGCAGTGTACCTAGAAGGTTAAGATCTCCTTCTCAGGAATCTAACCATTCTGGTTCATCTACAGGGACCTACGTCCCTCATAGGACCTCACCCTCCCACAGTAGAGAGTCCTCACATGATAGAAACTGCAGAATGCTTGCATTTGAGGAAGAACAACTCAGAATTAGGAAAGAGCAGTTGGCTTTAGACAGGGAATCCCTGGAGCTCCAGAGAGCTTCTAAAAAGTTGGGACTAGAGTCCCATGGTGGCAGCATCAGTGTCCCAAGAGGTAGAGAACATACTCATGACCATTGGAACCTGAACAAGATTGTCCCTCCCTACCAGAGTGGGGATGACATCCACAAATGGATAACTGCACTTGAGAGGGCCTGTAAAATACAGAGGGTCCCCCAGGAGCAATGGGCACCAATCTTGTGGCTCTCCTGCGTAGAAAAAGGCAGAGACAAGCTCCTCACTGTAAGAGAAGAGAATACTGATAATTACACTGTCTTGAAGAGGGCTCTGGTTGAAGGATTTGGCCTAACCACTGAACAGTAAAGCATAAAGTTCAGAGATACCCAAAAGGCTCAGGACTGGGTTGACTTTGTTGATTGTGCTACTAAGGCTTTGGAGGGCTGGTTACTTGTCAGAAAGGTGTGTGATTTCAAAGGATTGTACAACTTAATTATGAGGGAGCAGATACTTAATAATTGTCAAAATCAGCTGCTGCATCAGTCCCTGGTGGATTCTGCTCTTACCTCTCCCCCCAAGAATTGGGTCAGAAGGCAGACAAATGGGTCAGAACCAGGGTGAGGCATAAGGTTCAGGACAAAGGTGACTCCAAGAAGCAAGATTCTAAGAACTCTGATAAGGGTGGGGATAAGGGTAAAGACCAGAAGTCTTCTCATGGCCCCCAAAAATCTGCACCTGCTGGGGAGTCCCAATCTACCAAAGGAAAAGGCCAAAAGAAACCATGGTGTAAAATCTGTAAGCAGAAAACACATTGGACTAGTGATTGTACCAATTCCACAGACTCAACTCCAGCCACCATTGCCCCTAAGGCAACTGTTTCCCCTAGTTCAGCTCCAAGTGGTGGTACTCGGAATAAGGGTTTAGTAGGGTTAACCCAGGGTTCTGAGCTGGGCTCTGGCCTAGTCAGAGTTCCAACTCAGGCTCTACTGATCTGTGATGGAGGCATGGATATGTCTTCCTTTGTGAGTCCCAGTAACTTGGGTAAATATAGACAACAGCCTTTAATAAATGGAAAATATGCTTTGGCATTCAGGGACACAGGGGCAAGTATCACAATGGTGACACAAGACCTTGTGGCTCCTGAGCAGATCATACTTAGTGAAATGTACCAGGTGACCAATGCTAGCAATGTCAAGACTGACCATGCCCTGGCAGTTTTAATTTCTCCTGGGGAGGGGTAGCTGGCCTCAAGAAGGTTGTGGTAAGTGCAGACCTCCCTGTTGAATGCTTGCTTGGCAATGATTTAGAGACTTCAGCTTGGGCTGTAGTGGAGCTCATGACCCATGCAGAAATGTTAGGAATCCCTGCACATGTGTTTGCTGTGACTAGGTCACTGGACAAAATGTCAAAAACTGAACAGGTCCTGGATTCTGGAGGAATGGACCAGATGCCTTCCAAGAATATGAGCAGTAGGGTTAAGGCAGTGCCTTCCCCCCTGACTCAAAATACAGACCAGTCTCTTGAGGAAGATGATCTTAGACCTGAAGAATGAACTGTCCCAGATGAGCTTGAGCCTGATCAGGTGGCGTTCTAGAGGACAGGGGGCCTTTCCAGGGCAGATCTGAGCCAGGAGCATATGAGCTGTTCCTCTCCTAAACCGCTCAGACGGCAAGCTGCTGCTGAGACTGCTGGGAATGCTAGTGGAATCTATTGGGATGATGGACTCCTATACTCAGAGAGTTGAGACTCCAAGCACGGAACCACCAGGAGGTTGGTCACACCTCTGAAGTTGTGGGGCACCCTATTGAATATTCCCTTAGAAAGTCACCTGGGCCAAAACAAGATTTGGGAGAGGATTGTCCCTCACTTTCATTGGTCACATATGTCTGAAGACACCAAGGAGTTTTGTCGCTCCTGTGTCACCTGTCAAGCCAGTGGCAAGGCAGGTGGTACCACAAAGGTCCCCTGATACCACTACCTGTGGTGGTGGGGCCCTTTGAGAGGGTGGATATTGATATAGTTGGTCCCATGGATCTTCAGACAGCCTCTCGGCACAGATGAATGCTGGTAGTGGTGGACCATGCCACCAGGTACCCAGACGCCATTCCCCTTAGCACCACCACAGCTCCTGTGGAGGCAAGAGCCCTTCCGGGAGTATTTTCCAGAGTGGGTTTCCCTAAGGAGGTAGTATCAGACAGGGGTGCAAACGTCATGTCTAGTTACTTGACTGCTATGTGGAAGGAGTGTGGAGTGAATTACAAATTCACCACACCCTATCACCCACAATGCAATGGTTTAGTTGAGAGATTCAACAAAATCGTAAAGGGCATGATTAAAGGTCTCTCAGAAAAGCTTATGCACAGATGGGACATCCTTTTGCCCTGCCTTCCATTTGCCTACAGGGAGGTTCCTCAGAAGGGGGTTGGGTACAGCCCTTTTGAACTTCTGTTTGGACATCCTGTGAGCGTTCCATTGTGTCTAGTGAAGTAGGGATGGGAGTTACCTCTCAAACCTCCCAAAAAGGATATTGTGGACTATGTACCTGGTCTCCACTCCAGGATGGCAGAGTATTATGAAGAAGGCCACCAAAAACCTTGAGACTAGCCAAGAATTGCAAATGGCCTGGCATGACCAAAAGGCTGTGCTGACTGTTTACCAGCCAGGGCAGAACTAGTGGGTATTGGAGCCTGTGGCCTCAGCAGCCCTCCAGGACAAGTGGAGTGCACCCCATAAAATTGTTGACCAAATGGGAGAGGTTACCTCCTTGGTAGAACTTTGTACTCCCAGGAGCTCTCATATGGTACTCCATGTGAACAGACTGAAACCATATGTTGACAGGGCAGACATAGGCTTGCTCATGGCTACTGAGGAGGGACAGGAGGAAGAGAGTGATCCACTCCCTGACCTGCTCCCACAGAACCCTGATGATGGGTCAGTAAGTGGTGGAACCTTGGCAGGCAGCCTCACTGCCCAGCAGCAAGCTGAATGCAGACCGGCGCTCAATCGGTATAGGCATATGTTTTCTCTGACTACAAGTCAGACTACCAGGTGCGCTCATGAAGTGGACACTGGGGACAGTCTGCCTGTTCTGTTAAGAATATGATTTACAGGCAACCCGACCATGCCAGGGACTGTATCATGACTGAAGTCCGGAAGATGTTGGATTTGGGAGTTATTGAACCCTCAGATAGCCTTTGGGCTAGTCCAGTAGTCTTAGTACCCAACCATCACACCCAGGGTGAAGAAAGAGATGAGGTTTTGTATAGACTACAGGGGTCTCAATGCAGTCACTAGGACTGATGCCCATCCAATATCCAGGGCAGATGAGCTCATAGATACTTTGGCCTGAGCAAAGTTTCTGAGCACATTTGACTTGACAGCTGGCCACTGGCAGATCAGACTAACTGATGATGCAAAGACAGCATTTTCTACCCCAAGTGGCATTACCAATTTGTGGTGATGCCCTTTGGTTTGAAGAATGCACCTGGCACTTTTCAAAGGTTGGCAAATAAAGTCCTTACAAGCCTGGAATACTGTAGTGTAGCATATCTAGATGGTATTGCTTTCTTTAGCTCCACCTGGGAGGATCACCTGGCCACCTGAGCAATAATTTGGAGGACCTGCAGAAAGCAGGCCTAACTATCAAGACTACTAAGTGCCAGATAGGGCAGAGTCAGGTTGTGTAGCTGTGCCACCTTGTAGGTGGAGGCCAGGTTCAATTCTTGCAGAGTCAACATCCAGACCAACATGGACTGGGTTTCTCCAACCACCCAGACTCAGGTCAGAGCTTTCTTGGGCCTGACTGGGCACTACAGAAGATTTGTCAAGGGGTATGGATCCATAGTGACCCCCCCTGAACTAATTAACTTCTAAGAAGATGCCAAAGAAAGTTCAGTGGACAGTTAGCTGTCAAAAGGCATTTGATGACCTGTAGCAGGCCATGTGCACTGCTCCCATTCTGCAGAGTCTTAACTACTCCAAAGTAATAATTGTCCAAACAGATGCATCTGAATTGGGGGTAGGGGATGTGTTATCACAATTGAATGATGAAGGTTACGATCAGCCAGTAGCTTTTATTAGGATTAGGCAGACCCCCAGAGAGAAACGTTGGTCAGCCATTGAGAGGGAGGCATTTTCTGTGGTTTGGGCTCTGAAGAAGCTGAGGCTATACTTGTTTGGCACTCACTTCATTGTTGAGACAGACCATAAGCCCATCTTATGGCCAAACAGATGAAGGGTGAAAATCCCAAACTTTTGAGGTGGTCCATTTTCCTACAGGGGATGGACTTTACAGTTGAACATAGACCTGGGAGTAACCATGCTAATGCAGATGGACTTTCCAGATATTTCCACTTACAACATGAGACTCAACTGGTCAAGGTTAGTTTAATGCCCCTGCATTAAGGGGGAGGGATTATGTAGGAGAGTAGGATCTGCTTCTTATAGTTACCCCTACTTTTTGCTGATGTTTCACAGTTTTTTGACTTAAGTCTGGCTGGGGCCCTGCTATGCCGGACCCCAGCCTAGCAGCTTCCTCTCTAACAGGAGTCCATGTACTTTAGAAACACTCCAGTTTGGTTACTGGGCTACCCTTATGAGTCCCTAGTATATGGTAACTTAGGTACCAATGGCATAGGTACCACAGAGGCCTACCAGGGGCTGCAGCATATATTATGCCACCCCTGTGAAGCCTTCCAAAATGACACCATAGGACTACTACTGCAGTCTGGGTAAGGTGGTGCATGCATCCCTTACTTAGACATAGGTTACCTATATCTACCTTAAACACTACACACATACACCTATCAGTCACCCCTATGGCAGGCCTTATCAATCCTGAAGGCAGGGTGCTGGGTTCAGTGTGAGGGGGTGACCATGCATGAGCAGGGCCCCTCTGCAGCCTTCATAACCGATTCTCTGGGGCTTTTCTGTGATACAGCCAGACCATTTACTCTCAAGTGCATTATAACTTCGCGATAAATGCTAACTTTGGAATGGCTGCACGGAAACATGTCATGTTTGGTGTCAAGCACTTTGGAATCATACACCCGCCAGTCCTGGCAGCGGGGGTATGATTCTACCCTTCTAGAGGGAGAGACATGTACCCACCTGTGTCCCCGATACCAGTTTAAAAGAGCCCTGGCGTCACAAAATGGATGCTGCAGCCACAGACACGAGTGTGGCCTCCTGCTGCTCCAGCAGGGGAGGCCTAGACAATAGGTTTCCCGTCACAGGGAGGTGTCACCACCTCCCAGACAGGCTTTAGTGTATTGGGGTTGCGTGGATGCACTCTGAGAGTGCTTTGAAGTCTGCACTGGTGGCACATTTGGTGTCCCTGTGCATATCCCAGTTCAAACCGGTTGTAGGGGCTACCAGCCCCTGCACTGGCGCGAAACTGGACAAAGGAAATGGGTGTAGCCATCCCTCCTTCCAAACCCTCCCATAGGTGGGTCCCCAGAGTAAGTCCAACCCCTTCCTTGGGTATAAGAAAGGAACCCCTGACTACAGAACTTTAGATTCTGGATGAAACTCTGCTACAGATATCCTGGAACTTCGCTGATCTACGCGACTAGATGACTGAAGAATCTCCCTTGGAGTAAAGGATTTACTACCCTGCTTGGAAGGCAACAAAGACGCATCAAACCGGTCTGCATCTCCGAAGCTCCTGCCGGAATCTGTAATAATAGCAGCCCAGGATGTGGATTTCCAGACTTCTCTGAGTCTTACCTGAGTCCTCACAAAGCTGAGACCCGCAGCCCTCATGAGTACCGTGGAACCGGAACCCCTGGACACCATGCACATTTGCAAGTGCATCAACTTCTAGACATCTCTTGAGGCTGTGCATTGGGTTACTTGTAGCCCAGACCCCGAGAACTTTTTCCACTGAAGATTGCTGGCCTACACTCCACAAGTGCTCCATGAGCCGGCCCTTTGTGTTTAGCCTGAGGTACCTTTGAGATCCCTGGTCCGTTAACTGGTGGGTCTCTGAGAAGGCAACTTTGACTTTCATTGATTTTCCCTGGTTTCTACAGATGTGCCCTGACTCTCCACCAGTTGTTGTGTCCCTCGGACCTAGCTGGTCCGCACTGAAGCATTTCTTCTCTTTCTGAGGGAGTTGCTGCTGCCAAGGCTTATTGGGTCCAATTTGGCCACCGTCTCCACAGCACTTGACATCCTTCTTGGCCCAGCTCGAATCAAGCTCCTGGTTGACGTTTACACCTCCTGGTCTTCGTGGCTGCAAAGTCAAGCTTCACATCTTCAATCTGAAATCACCCGACATCGGTGGGCATTGGTCTATCTTGCCCCTGGTCACTGTCAAGTGACCCAGACGCTGTCCCCTCTGCTTTCAGGTTCCTCTCTTCTTTGATCAAGGCTTGGATCGCATTGGACGTTTTCCTCTTCGACGGCAGCAGCACTTTGCAGCAGATCATCATTGAAATCAACGACGATTCCTGACACCAAAAGACACCTATGAACCCGGCTTCGCTGGGTGCGGTAAGTCGAGTACTCCAGTGCTCGGGTGGGTGTTGGCCCTAGAACCCCTTCAGTCTTTAGGGGTTTGCTCAAAGTCCTCTCCTAAGTGTCTTTAAATTTCCAACCGCGACTTTCCCCATAGAAGCTATCGGCGTCTCACAGCTGTGTTCCCACACTGCACGCGTCCCCCATGAGTGCCCTGTGTCACTACCTTGGTTGGTTCCCGGTGGCCCTAGCGATCCTACAGGCTCTAGGCCTTGTGTCTAGTCAAGTCGTGGTTCTTATACCACTTTCCTAATATATGGTTTGGTACGCCCATAGGGCTCACTGTATATTGTGCTAATTTACTGTGTGATATTAAGTGTAACATATGTGCTTTGACCTCTAGCCTCATAAAGAGACTAGTAGGGTGTGTTTAGAACAAATACATATATTTTATATATACACCTGGTGAGGTTCCGTGAGAATCGTCATGATGTTCTTGGCATGATCGAATATGGGCAAGTTTGGTATCTATGAACCGTAAATGACGAGTTTAGTAAGTGTACGCGTTTTCGCTACACTACTTGGCAGGGTTCGCCTTATTTACGTGTTTCTTCATCTGAACCCTCGGGTTCCATTTTAGATACAGCATCCATTTTGTTTCTTGCCCTCACGTAGTTAGCTAGCAGGCAACTGTCCGCGTCATGACCCTTAGTTCCCAAGCCTTACGGAAGACGCATATTCCTTTCATGCGTCTTTTATGACCAGAGGAATGACACTGCAAAGGCAGATGGCTCCGCTCGAGGGTAATCTTGCCGTGCCGGTCTATTGTTTCAGCTGTGCATGTGCTAGGATCGAATCCTTTGATCCTGTGATCATGCTTCCGATATTACCCTCACACTCTTTTCTCTACTGTTGTCTGTCTTCCTTGCAGCTGTTCTTGTCTCCTTTTTCTTTGCTCGTTTACAACTAGAATGGAATGTGCCTAACGGTGAGAAGATGTGCTTTTACAGTTGGGAACCGGCAATGTTACTGTAATTATGTTCCGGGTTTCAGAAAGCCCTTTTGAAGTTTATCGTGGGAACTAAGTTGTAACCTTTTGTTCGTATGCTGTACAATGACGAAAATGTGTATAAAAGGAGCGATCCACATTTACAATTTGAAGCAGACTCTCAGAACCTACACTCTGTTGTACTTCTTGTGACTTTTGCCTCCCTGCAGTAATAAACGCTGATCTTTGACGCCGAAGGAAGTGTCCCGTGTCTCTGTCATTTGTGCGCCAGAACAGGTAACCCACGAAGGTTTCAGGTGTTGTCCCCTGGCACCGCTGGGCCTTAAATAGTCCAGTCCTTCAGTTGGCGCCCAACGTGGGGCGACATCAGCGGTACCGGTCCAAAGCCTGACGATTGTGAGGAACTTCGTGTGAAATCTCCGAGGGAAGGTGCACCCCGCTTCATCGATCCTGTTGTCGAAATAAGTGGTCCGAAGATTTTTCCCGCGAAGATTCCCGCCTCCTGACGGCTGCGACGGACTGATGCCCTGACTGTCGACCTGTTTTCGGCGCCTGGCGTAGTCCTTTCGTACGGCGAGACGATAGACGGGCCTTCCTGGTGACGCCATTGTACTCTCAGTTAAGTATTTGTGGGTCGCTCCCAGTATCCTTGGTTGTTGTTGAAGCTTAGTTGTTTGCATGGTTCCATTGCATTTGTGGTTCTTAGTTGTTGGTTCTTAGTTGTTATTTGACAGTTGCAATTGCCAAAAACCGAGGGTTTTTGTCTTTCACGAAGATTTAGCGCTTCGATAACCCTTGAAGTTTGATACTTGGTTAGTAAGCAAGATGCCTAGCCGTAGTGGTTTCTTTGGTTTCTTTAAATGTTATAACACTGATTCCCGGTTGGAGGACTCGTGTCCGATACCTCCAGTTGGAACTCCAATTTATGAGCTCTATAGTCGACATGGTGTAGGCCCAATTATATATAATGAATATTGGGTTCGTTATACGAAAAGCGATGGTGACCTTAGTTGGCCACCACATGGAAGTTTTGAAATTACGATTTTAGATAATCTTGAAGCTAAATTGTTTAAAAAGGAAGCTAGGCCCGCTATGTTTGATTCCTTCCGGTTATGGCGTAAAGAGGCCAAGCAGAAAGAAATCAAACAGCTTAAGAAAAATAAAAAAGAAGGTATCATTACGATGATGCATGGTGCAGAACAGTACCAGCGAGATAAAGCAGAAAAAGAAATAGAAGTTTCTACTAGACTGCATCACATGAGGATAGACAAATGTTACCCGGTTTTATCAACCAGTCTTGATAAGAAAGAAGAGGACTCGAAGGAGGATCCTCTGTTAGCGTATTTGATGAAATCGCCACCTCCTTATGCACAGGGTGCTACAGCCCCTGTAGTTCCTCCTGTAGTTCCTCCTGTCGTTCCAGCGGCTGCTGGTCAGCCTGTTGTTGGTCCTGCGTTTGTCCCACCACCTGGTCCTATTCCTACTGCTCCTTTGCCTGTACCTCCTCAGTCCATTGTTCCTGTTACCTCAGCTGTCCCGGCTACCTCTGCTGTCCCTACGTTCACTTCTAATGTTGTTGCTCCTGTTCTTCTTTCTCCTTCTGTTCGTAATCGTATCCCTAATACTGTCGCTACTCTTTACTCCCCACTTTCTGGATCGTTATTTCGATCCGATGTCTCTGAAACTCCTCAGAGGCGAAGTCAAATCCCTGGTGGAAGGGAGAGTGCCACGTTGGTAACTATGGCGCGTAGATGGATAAGATACCCTGCTAACTACCCTCCGCGCATGGTCTTTGATACATTCTCTCAGTTTAATGAGCCCACTCAGAGATTCGTGTTTGAAGAAATGTGTAACTTTTTGAGAGAAGAATGGTATAATGATGATTTAGATAATGTACCGCCCGATATGACTGAACTTCAGAGTCAATTTTCGAACGGTATGATTGTAGGTGGAGATGTACGACGTGCGCTAGAGCGATTGTTAGCCTTTAGATCCACAGTGCCTTCTCGTGTGTCATTTGATGATGACACCGATAATACGAAAACGAACTCTGGTCAGTATCCTATGAGAGAGGTTCCGCCAGTATGGATGCCTGGTGATGCTAATGCTAATCCTGTGATTCTTCCATACTTCCAAAGAGTTTGGATACACCTCCCATGGAAGCGATCAGAAGTTCTGCAGGTGAAACAATCCTTGCCTGATCCACGCAAGAATCCGGCAGGTTATTATAAGGAGTTATCCCAACTGGTGGATGCTTCTATTATGAACCTTGCTGACATCGACATGCTGTTTGGAAATGTCGTACCGCAACCGCTTTGGGCAAAAATTCGCCAAGAGAATCATTTAGTTGAGTTAGGTGGTGACTGGGCTACACTAGTAGCGGCTGATGGACGACAAATTGGTGAAGCTAAGCCCGAGCAGTTAATTTTGGATCTACCCCAGAAAATCATTACACTTATGAAAACACTCATGCCAGCGATGAAGGTGAATTGGGATAAATTATCGGCTTGCAAGCAAAAGAAAGACGAGAGTGTCTCCGATTTCTTTACTAGATTCGAGGAGGCATTTGTCGATCATAGTGGTCAGGACATGAGCACCGAAGGAGGCCAACGGTTATTTGTTGACAAGTTTGTGTTAAATTTGTTGCCTGAGCTATGCAACAAATTAAAGAATTCGGAAAGTGCATGGGCTGTTTCAACTACTGCACAGATATTAGCTACGGCTCAATATTATGAGAATAGGGAAAAGGAAGAAAGGTATCGTTCAGACAAGAAAACGAAGGAGCTCAAAACAAAGGTTTTGTTGCAGCAGGCATATCCTCCACGTTCAAAACAAAATGATTTACAACAGCAGTATCGACCACGAGCCCAGTCCACTAGGATGCAGTCGCGCTCTGACTCCTCTGACTTTAGATCTACGCTTGGGTATAATCAGTGTGCGTATTGTAGGAGAGAGGGCCAAATAAAATTCGATTGTCCCGCTTTACGTGATCGTTATAATAATGTTTCGGCTCGGGGAGGTCGTGGTGGTCCTCAACAGGCCTCTCGAGGTAGAGGTCGAGGTTTCGTTCAAAATCATGAGCGCTCTACTGTTTCATCGGACGCAAATAATTGTTTCGACCAGCGAAATGCGGGGTCCGATAAATCTGCACAGTACCATGTGGACGATTATTACGTTGAGCATGAGATTGTTGCAGACGACCGTTACTAGGACAGCCATCGACAAAGAGAGGGAGTAGTGTCAGTTCCGGTTGATCAGAGAGGGCCTTACGTCGCGGTTGCCACATCTGGGGTAGTTGAGCCTTTTCTGTTGAACACTGGTGCAGCAAAAAGTTCCATCATGCATTCCAAACTCCCTGGCACACCTTTGTCTGGCTTAACGAATGTTTCCATTGGATTCTCTGGCGCCCCTGTTAGCAATCCTGTCTCTAGCCCTTTGTCCCTTGCGATTGGTCCTCGTGAGCTGGAGGCTCCATTGATTCTATCCACTGGGTGTGGTGAGAATCTTTTGGGTCTGGATTTGTTAAAACGGTTATATGCTACTTTGTATTGCTCTCCTGAAGGAGTGGAGCTTACGTTAGGTCAGAGGGTTATCTCTCCTATGTACCTATCAATGGATAGGTTCCCACCGGAATTGAGTTCTCTTCCTGCGTCTTTATGGGCAACAGGTCCCAATGATGTGGGCCTGTTAAACATTCCACCCTATGTGGTCCAGTTGAAAACGAATGTTCGATTACCGCGTGTACCTCAGTATCGTATCTCTCTTGATGGTGAGCGAGCGCTATTAGCGATCGTTTATGACCTAATTAAGAAGGATGTCATTGAAGAAACTCGGGGAAATGTGTGTAATAGTCCTGTGTTACCCATTTTGAAACGAACAGATCCATCGAAGCCTCCTGTGTACCGTTTTATAATCGATTTGAGAGAAGTGAATAAAATCGTGATCCCACAGTTTCCTGTGGTGCCTGATATCGCGGCCTTGCTGACCCTGATTCCAGCTTCTGCCTCCTGGTTCACGGTGATCGACCTAAAGAATGCTTTCTTTAGTATTCCGATCGCTGAGGAAAGCAGAGACCTATTCGGATTCTCATTAGGAGATCGCAGTTTTAGCTTTAAACGCGCACCACAGGGCTATTGTGAGAGTCCATCGATCTACAGTCAAGCCCTTAAAAGTCAACTTGACGCATTCTTGTGTCCGACGGGTGCGGCTTTGATTCAGTATGTTGACGACCTGTTGGTAGCTGCTGATACAGAAATTATTTGCAGAACTGCTACAGTATCGTTGTTGCAACATTTATGTGACTTACATCACAAAGTGTCACCTTCTAAGCTGCAATATTGTTGTCAAGAAGTAACCTACTTAGGTCACTTATTGTCAAAAGAAGGGAGAAGGTTGACCCCAGAAAGAATAGCAGCGATTGCTCGAATGACTGTGCCAAAAACTCAGAGAGATGTACGTGCCTTTTTAGGTATTACATCATACTGCAGACAATGGATTCCGAATTTTTCATTATTGGCGAAACCATTGTTAGCTCTTACGTGCAAGGATGTTCCGACTCCTTTGCCTTGGACTGAAGAGTGTCAGAAAGGTTTTTCTGAATTAGGAGATGCGTTGTGTTCGGCTCCTGTGTTAGGTACCCCTGACTACAGTAAGCCGTTTACACTATACGTTCACGAGAGGGATGGTTGTGCGTTGAGTGTCTTGACGCAACAATTTGGCGACAAACAACGTCCATGTGCATATTTCTCTTCGACCTTAGACCCAGTGGCTAGAGCATTGCCAAGTTGTTTAAGAGCAACAGCGGCAGCTGCGGTGTCTATTCGACAGTCCGCAGGTCTAGTCATGGATAATATGCTTACGGTGATGGTCCCACATGCAGTTGACACTCTTTTGAACAGGACAAAAACTCAGCACCTGACGAGTGCAAGGTTATCTGGCTATGAGTTGACACTTTTGGCAAGTCATATTAGGATAAAACGTTGCAATGTGTTGAACCCAGCAACATTGTTGCCGATCACCATGGAATCAGGTGATGTAGCACCACATGATTGCTACTTAAGAACTGAAGAAGAGACGAAAGGTCGTATTGACCTGAAAAACACTCCATTGGTAGATCCCGATGGTACTTTGTATGTTGATGGTTCATGCTTTAAGTTGCCGAGTGGTGATGTAACGACTGCGTATGCTGTAGTGACATTGAGTACGATTGTGGAAACTGCGAGATTGAGTCAGAATTCGGCCCAGGCAGCTGAATTGATTGCGTTGACAAGAGCGTGTGTGTTATCTAGAGGAAAGCGGGTGAATGTGTTTACCGATAGTCAGTATGCATTTGGCGTAGCGCATAGTTTTGGTCGATTGTGGAGAGAAAGAGGATTCTTTACGTCGCATGGCACGAAGATTCAGCATGGACAGCTTGTGAATGACCTTTTAGATGCACTTACATTGCCTAAGCAGGTGGCCATAATTAAATGTAGTGCGCATCGGAAAGTGACAGATGATGTGGGCCGTGGTAATGCGTTTGCGGATGAGACTGCTAAGGAGACAGCCAGAGATCTGACAAATCGAATGTATGTTACGAGCTCAGTGAGATGGCCAGCGGAGACTAGCATGTGTGAAGACACAGTTGAAAGTGTGAAGGAAATACAGAACGAGGCCACTGAGATGGAAAAGACTCAGTGGAAAGAAAGCACGGGGAAGTTAGACGGGAATGGATGTTGGGTTGACTTGTCAGAAAAACAGAGATGGATGTTACCGGATGCATATGTGCTTGCTGTTGTTACAATGGCTCACGGCACAGCACATATTAGCGCGAAAGGCATATGCAAGTTGTTGTCTCCTGTATGGAAGAATGATGGGATTACTAAGTGTGCGGAGAGAGTGGTTAAGAACTGCATGGTATGTTTGATGTATAATCCTGGTAAGGGCACCCCCACTCCACCTGGCCACTTTACTCCCCCTACATGTCCCTTTGAAGTTATCCAATTGGATTTCATCCATATGGAGAGATGCAATAATCTGAAATATGTTCTAGTTGTGGTTTGTGCGTTCTCCAGATGGATTGAAGCCTACCCTCTTAAGGATAATACTGCCCTGTCAACAGCAAAAATCCTGCTCAAGGAATATTTCCCTAGGTATGGAATGCCACGGATTGTATGGTCAGATAACGGAAGTGAGTTTGTGGGAAGTGTGATGAAGAGTGTGTGTCGTGGCTTAGGCATAGTCCAAAAATTTCATAGCGCTAATCATCCTCAGTCGGCAGGTTTGGTGGAAGGATATAATGGCACCCTGAAACTGAAACTTGCCAAAATCCAGGCAACGACTGGTTTATCGTGGCCGGATGCTTTGCCTTTAGCTCTCTTATCGACCAGGGCAACCGTGCACTCTCAAGTAGGGCTTAGCCCATATGAGATTGTGTTCGGCCGTCCTGCGAATATTTGGGGAGTTCCGAGGCCTAAGGAGTTTAACAGAATTGAATATCCAATGTTGATTGACTATCTTTATGATCTGACTGCTAAATTGAGTTTGATTCATCAACAGGTCTCTGAAGCTTTACCGGCACAAACTGAGGGACCTGGTCATCGGCTCCAACCAGGTGACTGGGTGCTTACCCGAAATTTTGGACAAAAACCAAATCTTGAGCCGAGGTTCGTGGGTCCCCACCAGGTGTTACTGGCAACAAGGACGGCGGTTCGACTGGAAGGCAGAAAGCATTGGGTGCATGCCACCCACACCAAGAAAGTTCCATTTCCTTTGCCAGCAGATGCATGGATCAAGAAAGGAGTCGCCTCGACAGAGACCAGTACGGTCCCGGGTTTTATACCATTCAGTGATGCTCAGCTTGTAGAGACCAATTTAGTGCAATCAGACATCCCTGTTGAATCGACCGAAACTTTACCTACGTCATCACTAGTGGAGAGTTCAAGTCCTGGATTATTACCTGAGCAATCGAACACTGCTTTGCCATCTGAACCGTTGTTTGAAGAACAGACTCGGCCCGGGAGATGTCGATATTTTCTTCGATCACGCAATAAAGACAAATAAATTCCTTTTTATTATTTTTGATTTTACATTACCCCCTCACATTTGCCTTGAATATTGTGGACATTTTATATTGTGTGTAACCTTTTCTTTTCGTGCAGCTAAGAGACTTATATTAAATTGAATGCTCAATTCATTTAAAACCTATCATCTGGGTTGGCCGTAGGGCCGTGCGGGTACTTCCTTCTGTTTAGCAGGTTATTGACACCAGGTCGATTTCTTTTGTCGATTTCTGGGAACTCCTGGGAATTGATAATCGCTACTCAGAACGAAGTGCATCAAGAACGTCACGGACGGTTTTTAGAGGATGGAATCTACTATTCTGTCGAAAAGAGAGGAAATGTCGGCGCAAAGATCTAAATTGCATAAGGTGTTTCGTACAAAATGTTTTTTGTTTCAGATTTTTATGTTGTTCCTAACTGTTTCTATGCTACTGGTGGGTGGAGTATATTTTGGGATTCAATTATTATTGCCTTCCATTTCGCCTAACCTTCCTTCACATGATTTGAATTTTGCCTCCACTATTTCTCCACATTCTTTTCATCTTCTGCCTCAACATGAACAAGTCAGACGTGCGGAATTTATGAATAATTCCTTTGTTCAACTCCTGCATCAGCATCAGTTGGTGATGAATACTACCAACTGTTGGGTGTGTGGGTTAATGCCACATACCATGGATAAGGGTATTCCGTATTTGGTTCTTCCTTATAGCTCCCAAGGGTCGGCTCGGGCATTCCAAACTATGTTCCGTAGTGCACTAGATTCCTACCCCCATCGAGAACCACGCTCAGTAAACCTTGGTCCTGGCCCATACCACAAGTCTTTGGCGATAGCTATTGCTGATTTAGATAGAGACATCGCTTATCCCAGAGGAGGAGGTGCGAGCATATAAGGATCTGAGTGAGATTGAGTATAGTATCTCAGTGGGTGATAGACAGCTTAAGAGCTCGTCTCCGATTTGGATCGTACCTCACCTTGGTCACTTCTGTCTGCAAGGTCTTGGTCAAAATCCGAGAACTCAGTTTGGGAAGAGTGCTTGTACTGAGACGTATGTCTTACCGATGCTCTCTTCCCCTGTCTTTTTGACTGCCAAGGGTACTTATTTTGTGTGTTACGATCGTGCTTATACATGGTTGCCTCGTGATTTCTCAGGTACCTGTTATATCGCGAATCTTCTACCACCGACTTTCACTGTCACCTCAGACTATCACAAGACTAGAGTTGTGAGAGGCGTTATTAGTAGAGAGGATACTGCTGGTCAAGAGGCAGGAGACTTCTTTAAGGGTTTCCTACCGTTTTGGGGTCCTATGGTTAATAGTAGGAACTTGAGACAGCTGACTCGTGTGGTTGAATCGACTGCTAATATCACTGCAAGCGCCCTTGGTAACCTGACAGCAGAGCTTCAAGCGGATAGACTTATGACGCTACAGAACCGTATGGTCCTAGACGTTGTACTAGCAGATAGAGGTGGTGTGTGTAAGGTCATCCATTCGAGTTGTTGCATTTTTATACCTGATAATGCTCCAACTGTCCATCAAGCCATCTCAAAGTTGCATAAAATCTCAGAGTCCATACACGTGGACGAGGGAGATTGGACGCTTCTAGGATGGTTTTGGGGCCTGATGTCGACCTGGGGTTGGAAGATTCTGATGATTATAGGGATTGTTGTGATGTTTCTGTTCACGTGCAGTCTTTGTGTGCAGTGTGGTCCTGCCTTATGTGGCCTTTGTGCTACTACGTGTATAAGAAGGCCATCTGTTACCAAAGAGGCATTGATGGATAGGATAATGTTCCAGCAACACCTGAATGATCTGATGAATATTGAAATGGATTCTGATTTCGACTAGTGCTTGCCTACATGAGGGCAAAAGGAGCGTCTGAGGTTCCGTGAGAATCGTCATGATGTTCTGGGCATGATCGAATATGGGCAAGTTTGGTATCTATGAACCGCAAATGACGAGTTTAGTAAGTGTACGCGTTTTCGCTACACTACTTGGCAGGGTTCGCCTTATTTACGCGTTTCTTCATCTGAACCCTCGGGTTCCATTTTAGATACGGCATCCATTTTGTTTCTTGCCCTCACGTAGTTAGCTAGCAGGCAACTGTCCGCGTCATGACCCTTAGTTCCCAAGCCTTACGGAAGACGCATATTCCTTTCATGCGTCTTTTATGACCAGGGGAATGACACTGCAAAGGCAGATGGCTCCGCTTGAGGGTAATCTTGCCGTGCCGGTCTATTGTTTCAGCCGTGCATGTGCTAGGATCGAATCCTTTGATCCTGTGATCATGCTTCCGATATTACCCTCACACTCTTTTCTCTACTGTTGTCTGTCTTCCTTGCAGCTGTTCTTGTCTCCTTTTTCTTTGCTCGTTTACAACTAGAATGGAATGTGCCTAACGGTGAGAAGATGTGCTTTTACAGTTGGGAACCGGCAATGTTACTGTAATTATGTTCCGGGTTTCAGAAAGCCCTTTTGAAGTTTATTGTGGGAACTAAGTTGTAACCTTTTGTTCGTATGCTGTACAATGACGAAAATGTGTATAAAAGGAGCGATCCACATTTACAATTTGAAGCAGACTCTCAGAACCTACACTCTGTTGTACTTCTTGTGACTTTTGCCTCCCTGCAGTAATAAACGCTGATCTTTGACGCCGAAGGAAGTGTCCCGTGTCTCTGTCATTTGTGCGCCAGAACAGGTAACCCACGAAGGTTTCAGGTGTTGTCCCCTGGCACCGCTGGGCCTTAAATAGTCCAGTCCTTCTCCTGGTGTGGTTCTCCTTTCATTTGGTCACTCAAGAGATTATAGACTAGTAAAACAAGCTGCTTCACGTTCCTTCAAGACTTAGCCTGAAGGTTGGTCTCCATAGCTACCACTAGGATAGCTTTCAAAAAAGTTGTCTTTAACCTACACCTCTTAGGGGTTGTTTGGACTGGTGCAAGGTGCCCACTATACCAGGGCAGCATATGCCAGGCCAACTTCTCACAGCAAGGCTCAAACATCTCTCTCTACGCAGATTATAATGTCATGGTCCAGGAGGCCTGCTGAAAGTTCACGAGAGTCAAGGCCACCCTCAGGAACTTGGGACTGCAATATGGCATATTATACCAGGCATGCCTCGATGTGGACATTGACAGCAGACCTCGAATTTTAAAAACACCGACGGAGGTGCAGGAGTTCAGTCACACACTGTCCAAGAAAAAAGCCACACAAGTACATACCTCCCCTACCAGGTCACTCCTGGGTTCTGGTTCTGTGACCAGTGTAGATTTATTTTCCTCAATTTAATATTGTGTGAACTTACGCTATTCTACTAGATGTTTGATTTTTTGCATGCCACCATCATTCAATAGTTTTTTTATATATTGGTGGATCCGGAGTGGCGTTGCCACTCCCCTCATGTTGACACACTGGTGTTACATTTAGATCATTTTCGCTATTTTGTGAGCATGACATTTGAGATGGGGTCCTCCCATAATATGTGAAATGGGGATGGTTGTGGGGTGGTACGGGAGGAAAATGTTTCCGTTTTAAAACAGTTTCTTACACTTATGATATGCTTCCATACTGTGCAACTGTATAACCTGATTTACATTATGATCCAACTTTTTGCCTATGAGCGTTAACAGCAGACTTCAACCAGTTGCTAATCTCACATTAGTATCATGGAATGTGCAGGGACTTAATAACCCTCGCAAAGTTAAACAGGTGGTACAACACTTGCAGAGACACAAAATTGACATTGTATTCCTGCAAGATTCCACTTATCTCCTGGTACCCCCACAGTCTTGGCCAAGACAGGGGATTGACCCAGAGGCGTCATATTAATACATAAACTAGTCCCATTCAGCCCGTTGGAAGTGAAAAGTGACAGGGAGGGTTGTTTTCTAATGGTAAAGGGTCACATGCTGCGACACACCATCCTTTTAGTGAATGTATACGCACCCAACATAGATGACCCTGATTTTTTCTTAGAGCTCATGGACCAAGTAGTCCGTATGGAGATGACACAGATATGTCTGTGAGACAATCTGAACATTCATTAGACCCTATTTGAAACAGCACCTCACCCTCACCAGACACAAAACCCAGTGCTTGACATACACACTTTCGGACCTTCCACAGGAATATGTCAGGACTGGGCGACGAAGTGGAGGAAGAAGTGTTGCAGTTACCGTGCTCGTGCTCTATGCGCGCTGCGTACTTCAACCATCTATTCGTGAAGAGAAGCAGTGTTTTGCCTTCTGCGCATTATTGTGACGGGAAACCCTTCCGGGGAGTAGTGTTTTCTCCCACAAATCTCAGCCTGTCATTTTTGCAGGACGTTTAGTCTGGAATCCGGTAGAGAGAATTTTGGAGTCTCTCTATTGCAGGTATTTTTTGGAGCACTTGGAATCTCTTCCTTAAGAGATAGCACTTTGTGCTCTTTTAGCCTAGTTCAGAGTTCAAAGGAAGAAGCATGAAGAGAACCAAGTAAGTCAAATTCTTCCTTTTAATAATGACATTCAACCTTCTCAGGGCCCGATTCACAGAACTAACTTAAGACAAAATCCTAAACTTACTACCATTTTGGTATTCACAGAAGGCACTTACTCATTTCGGTATTCACAGAAGTTAGGACTCCTAACTTCAGGACTCCTAAATGCCTTCTGTGAATACCGAAAGTCTTAAAGTAAGGATTTTTCTCAGTTTAGGAGTAGTAAAGTTAGGAGTCCTAACTTTACTACTCTTAAACTGACAAAAATCCTAACTTTAAGACTTTCGGTATTCACAAAAGGCATTTAGGAGTCCTAAAGTTAGGACTCCTAACTTCTGTGAATACCGAAATGAGTAAGTGCCTTCTGTGAATACCAAAATGAGTAAGTGCCTTCTGTGAATACTAAAATGGTAGTAAGTTTAGGATTTTGTCTCAAGATAGTTCTGTGAATCGGGCCTATTATTCTTAGTGATTATTATTTATTGCGAGAAGATTTTTGAAGACAGAAAAACCTTTTTTGGGTATAAAAGACAATACATCTAGGGTTTGGATTCAACTCTCTTGTTGTACTTTCACTTATTGCTGTACAACTTAGTATGAAGTACATTTATTCAGAACTAAAAACCGCACAGCTATTGTTTCCAAGTAGATATGAATGAATGAATGAATGAATGTCGATTTATAGAGCGCGTAGTTACCCGGAAGCATCCCAGCGCTAAACCAATACAGAGAGATCGAAACGGTAAAAGCCAAGAAATAAGTGCAGAAGAATTAGGGAAACAGGTGGGTTTTTAAAAGTTTCCGAAAGCGCAGGTGGCAGGGTTCAGCCCGTAGTTTCAGGGGGAGGGAGTTCCACAGCTTAGCTGTGTTAACCAAGAAACGCCTGCCTCCTCTGCGCGCCTTTTTGACTCTAGGCACCATGACCAGGTGCTCGCCATCTGAGCGAAGTGGTCTGTTTGCTTTGTAGGGTTGGACTAATTTTTTCAGTATGGGGGGTCCATTGCCCTGCAGCAGTTTGTGGGCGATACATAGGGATTTGCATTTTACCCTTTCACGTATTGGGAGCCAATGCAGTAATTTAAGTGCCGGTTTGACTGAGGATCTGACTGGGGTGCCGGTGAGGAGTCGTGCTGCCGCATTCTGAATATGCTGGAGTTTGTTAAGGGTGGTTTCTGGTGCCCCAAGGAAGATGGCGTTGCTATAATCCAATCTGGAAAGGATAAGACCTTGGATAAGCAGTTTCTTAGAGGAGTATGGGAGAAGTGGCAGAACCTTCCGTGCTGATCGGAGGAGGCCAAAACATGCTCCCGCCATTTTTTTGGCCTGGGTCTTGAATGAGAGGTCCTGTTCCATCCAGACCCCCAGACTTTTGATCTAATTTTTTGGGGCAGGGGGTTCTCCCAGACAGGTGGGCCAGATGTTGGGGGGCAAGGAGGGCCCTTTATGCCCTAATAGCATGATTTCTGTCTTGGACCCATTCAGTTTGAGGGAGGACTCGCACATCCAGGTGTAGATATTGGATAGGCAGGAGTGTAGGGAGTCCGGGCACTGAGCATGTTGGGATAAGGAGACAACCAGTTGGGTGTCGTCAGCGTAGCTCACGATTTTTATTCCAAATGGATATAAATATATATATATATATATATATATATAAATTTGTACTTACCACCAGGATATTAGCAGCAATATCTAAGAAAAGAGACAAGAAAAGACTGAAAGAACTAAGTAAATATATATAAACTAACATTAATCACAACCAAAATAAAGGAAAGAAGCTCAATCACTGTGTACATCAGGTAATAGACCATAGGGAGAGAGGTGTTAGAGGGGTTTGTGGGAAGTGAATGGGAGGGGCAAGAAAAGAAGTAGTCATTTTGTGTTTTGTGCTTACAGGTGCTAAGGAAGACACTTGCTGGGTATCCAGTTTGTAAGAGGCAGAGCAGTGGCAGTCTCTCTTGTTTTTCCCAATTCCCCTTTCCCCCTCTTTACTGTGAGCAGATATCATTATCAACTCGCAGTGGAGTGTGGGAGCTGGGGAAAAGTTCTTCTGCTCCTGTGGAAGCTGAGTTCAGGTGCTTGGTACTGACCGAATGTAGTCTGGAAGACGCATAGCATACATATTGCTCGGGCAGGTGGATTTGAAGACTAAGGAAGATTTGTCGACATGGCCCTTAGAGACGAGGTATTCAAATCAGAGCTGCGCCAAGCAATAGTAAACTATTTCGGAAAAAAAAGAATAAAAATGTATACAGCTTATATAAGAAACAATAATGTACAATGTCTTTTGCATTTCTAAATGCCCAATCTATGGTTTGAACTTTTGCAACGTTGTTGTACCACCTGGCTTTGGGGATGACCTGTTTTCTGAAGCACTGTTTCTTAACTTGAACATTAAAAACAAAAAACTTCAGAGGATAAAATCAATTTGGACTGAAAAGATGTTTCGTCTTTGCTTACGTTAGAAATTAATTAACTTACTTGGCTACAGTATTTATGTTTGCTCTCTTTAATGGAACCAGTCCACTGGATAAACAAGGGAAAGATTCCATTAGATTTCTATTCCCTTAACGAGGAGCTCTCAAATAGCTTTTTGAAGCAAATGTGGTGGGAAAAAAAGCAATGTTGATGTCAGTGATGAATGTACTGGTGGCATAAAGGTGAACAATTCATGCACTATTAATCAGAATTGTAATTTATTCAGAAGATTGCAGGAAGCTTCTTGTAGGAAATAAACAACATTTCACTTGGTTTGCTCACATTGTACCCAGTCTATTTTACTGCATTAGACCTCAGTGTCTCTTACCCTTGCTAAACAGGAGTAAAGTGCCTCTGCTCCATTTTTAAACATGGTTAAATTGGTTAAAACCCATTTTGCACAATTAACTTTCTTATAAGGCCGTGGTATATCTGCATAAATACATCACCGGTATGGAAAGTTCAATGCCACTTGGGGACTACTGCTCCTACCTAATAAGCCATCCATTACAGAGGCTCTGAACATATGACTGTGGGCCTACCCTGTGTAGCCTGAATGCAGCATTTTGAACCCTGCTGCACAGACCTTTCAAAATCAACTGTTCGAAAGTAGCTAAGGATAATTTAAAATTTAAAATAAATCACTTCTCCGCACATCTTGCTACACACAAGTTAGGGTGCATAATATTCATGAGTAGAACATTTCTGACATTCAAAATGGCATTTTGTCCCAGTGTCCAGGCAAGAAACGACATGGTCGTTGGTAAACCTGTAACTGATACATAAGAAAAGGCAAAGCATAGATTATACACTTTATATATTTCGACTTGTACAAACTATAGATTCCATTTTCAGACTTCTTTTCATATTTGATTAAAATACATTTTAATGGTGGAGTCAAAATTTTCTTGAATATATATGATATGTAATTTTAGAAGATAGTGTTACCCTGTCTTATGTTGCTTGTGCCAACTTTGCATTAACTCTCCAGCTACTGCCAAAAGGAAAAAAGTAATTACTTATTAATAACAGTATGTCTTTTTTGTGCAAGTCCTCCGAAAATAATATTAATTTGTACTCAGTTCAGATTAGGGTATTCTTGAAGAGAGCTCACTATCCGGCCAAATAAGTAATGCTTTATTAAAGCAAAACGATACAGGGTAAGTGGCAGAATATGGGTTCTAAGCAATTGTATTTGCCCTGTAATAGTCAACATGTCCGCTGTGTATGGAAGAGTCTCCAAAATTAGTGGATTGCAGAGCATCCTAAATTGATAATCACTTGCATTGTGGAGCATTTTGGATAATTATTGATGTAAATAACTATCTGATAAATACAACAATAAAACTATTATGTTATACACATATAAATAGATTGCAGCTCAAACACCATCGAATTTCATAGAGCCTTTTCCATTGCATAAAACAGAACCTGAGGTTCTTTCATTGAACTGTGCTATTTATTTATAAATGTGTTTTCAGAGTATCAAGTTCTGCATTTTTTATTCTGTGTCGCTGATGCAGAGCTCCTACTGTGTATAATTCTGTTTACACTCAACTTCTTTAGGATGTTAGGTTTTCCCATTGCGATAGTTTATTTCTTTAGCATGGTACTGAGAGTGGTGCATTTGTACCTTATCTCAAATTTATGATTAGTCACTATTTAATAGTCTTCATTGGGTGGCTAATGTTGTATATTATGGATGCCCTAATTCCCACCCGTCCTATTTGCAGAGAAAGATCCATCAGAGGACCATCTACCACAGTGGTAAAAGTAATGCAGAGATTTAAAAGTAATGCAGAGATGTATTTAACAATAAAGGGCCCAGTACAGTTAGAGTAATAGATGAGTGAATAGTGATAAAACGAAAATTAAATAAATGTATAATGCTTTCGCTGAATCAAACCTTACACCCACTGTCTTCTCTTCCAGACTTTGGACATCATCAATATAGGAGGAGCCCTATGTCCTTTCTCACTGCTTCTTTTGGGCTGACCCATTCCCTCCAACTAGAAGAAATACCCTGGGTCCTCTTGGTACAGGGAAGAAAATAAGAGTATTAAATCCCTTTGCAAAAAAGCCCAAAGTGTTGTAGAAGCTGTACTTCTGTGATTGTAGAAAGACTTTGTTGGTACTAACAACAATTTTAAATCTGTAACAAGACATGTTTCTATTACTGACAAAAAGAAACTAAAAGCTCTTTCAGTTCTATAAATTAAATTGTTTAATCATAGTGCCAGTGCAACCTTCATCCTGGCGACTGACAAAGTTTGAGAAAAGCACTCCACCTTATGCAAAAAAAAGTGACAAAACACATGCTTGTGTTTCTTCTTTAGGATACCTTGTCCTCTTGTCTTCCACCTCATTTCTAAAGCAGAATTCTCCACTCCTTGTGTTTTTATTGACCCCTTCCGTCCGGGGGTAATTCCCCTGCTGTGCTGGGGGAGGGAGAGGGGGCGGGCCCGCACAGCGCCCCTGTGCTCATGACGAGTCCAGCTCGTCATGAGGCACAGTGCTTGTGTGCTCATGATGAGCTGAGCTTGTCATGACCACACCCGTTTCCGTGGAACGCTCAGCACAGCAGGGGAATTATCCCCGGATGCGAGCGTTCCACGGCTCATGACGAGCTGAGCTCGTCATGAGCACCGCAGCACCATGCCTCATGACGAGCTCAGCTCGTCATGAGCACGGAAAACCTTAAATTCATTTAATCCAGTTCTCCAGAGGAACATTGCCCTATAAAAATAATCATGCTTGTGTCTGGCAAAGTTACTCTTGTCATAGCCAAAGGTTTTTCCTAGAACAAGCTTTGATTCCCTCTACTTGGAAAGAGGCAATGATTTTGACATTGAAGACACCTCTCTGACCCATCAAACCCTACTAACATTGCCTTATATATATTTTCCTTTACCTTCACTGTACTGCATCAAAATGCCCCTTCCTTCCTTCAGCAACAAACTTAGGTAGATCCCACTGTTGCAAGTTCCCAACAAGGTCACATAATATTCATAAATTGCTATACTAAATCTGGGTGAAATGTAAATGACTCTGTTATAATTGTTGCAATTTACATAACTTCACATTGGACTTATTATATGAAATTCCTGAATTTACGCTACTACTACACTTTGCAAAATCTACTGCAAGCTCATGGGAATAATATGAGCGACTATAACACGAGTAGGTGTTGCACGCACCACTTTTGTTTTGGCCCAATTTCTAAATGCCCCCTCATGGCAAAAATTGCTGAAAGTACTCATTTTCCACTGAAATATAGTGCTAAATGATAGATTGGGACTACGCATACTTACGCATAATTTTGCCTAATTTTCCCAAACTTTCTAGCAACTACATGAATGCAAATGTTATGACTTTTACACACCCCAACTCATTACTACTGTTGGGGATCTTCTAGGTGACTGGCTGCTTAAGTACTGGTGGATCAGTCCATAGCCTGTGACACAGTCTCCCACTCCACTCTGTCTTCTAGACTGGCTGATATTGGTTTGTATAGATCTGCTCTAGAGTCCTTTTTAGCAGGTCCCCCTTTTAATTCTAACTTTTGCTACTAGCATTGCAAGGTCCTGTAGACTCAATCCTTTCACATTTAGGGGTCGATTCCGATCCGGTAAAAAGCGCTCCGAATTGCCGTTCGGAGCGTTTTTCCCATACGATTCATACCCTGCAACGTCCACCGTACGAACGACGAAGTACGATCCGTACCAGGAGCCGTACGAATCATACAGGGACCGTACAAATGAAATCCCCGTACGACTCTCCCTCGGAACCCGCTGTACGCGACATCTGTATGGTTCGCGGCCGATTTTTCCGACCCGGCAAGTACGATTCGTGTTGGGTACGCACCGTATGACCCTTTTCCTACGGGAGCTGAAAACAGCCGTAAAAGCGGAGTTCGCTCCGAAACAGGTAAGGAACGCCCCCACCCAGGTACAGCGGGTACACCCCATGATCGCAAGGGTACGCGCCGTACCCCTGCGATCATGGGGTGTACACGCCGTACGCCCAGCGTACATGGGGTATGCACCGTACCCCATGTACGCTGGGTGTACAGTGCGTACCCCATGTACGCTGGGTGTATGGCACCTACCCCCATGATCGCAGGGGTACGGCGCGTACCCCTGCGATCATGGGGTGTACGCGCCGTACGGTGTGTATGTCAATGTGCGCTTTTCCGTACGGATCGCCCTTACCTGACGTGGACCATACGACTCGCGTCCTGGTACACCGGTCGGGATCGTACTCGTCGGGTCGTACGGCGTCTGTACGAGTCATACGGAAACGGCTCCGGATGCGAGTCGTACGGCGGATTTTTTTACCGGTTCGGAATCGACCCCTTAATATCTATGGAATCCCCTTCCATAATATTGATTATTAGATGTTTCGGCTTCAGTTTTATTGTTATGCTGATGATACACATTTGATTTTAATAAAAGTGGGAAAATCACTATTACTATTCAATGATTGTTTTCCTGACTACGCCAGTGATTGCTGAATGGAAGTCATTTGTAGATTAATGTTACTGACATTCTACTTCTGGGTGGCTCATCTCTCTCAGGTATGTTATGTTATGTTAGCAATTTGTAAAGTGCTTGGTTACTCCCATCGGAGTGTCCTCGTGCTAGATTTCAATCACCATAGCTGGAAGTAGAAAGTCCCTTAGTTGTTTAGGGTTCATGGGCCTTTCTGAATCTCAGAGTTTTCAGATGCTTCCGAAAAAGAGCTTCCGAGGTCTCTAATCTCAGATGGGAGGGCAGACTATTACTTTGTTTTGCTGCTAAGGAGCTACTTCCAAAGTGAGTTCTATGAAATTTTGGGACACTAAATAAGCTTATTCCCCCTGGTCGCAAACAGAGGTTGGGGGGATAGGGCTAGATCTGAAGACGGAGACATTCAGGGCCTTTGTTATGAAGAAAGCCTATGGACGAAACACACTGCTTCGAAAGAAATCCCTTCCCCAATGGGAAGCCAGTGTAGTTTGCTTACGGCTAACCCCGTTGTAGCTCATCTGGGTATGTTCTGTAGCAGACGAGCTGCTGCCTTTTGTATACTCTGGAGCATTAAAAGGCACCTCTTAGGGGTCCCTAAGTAAAGAACGCTGGAGTTATCTAGCCATGCTATCACGAGTGCCTGAACTACAGTTCTTTTTTCAGAAAAAGGGAGAAGTCTAAGAATCCTTTAGAGAATTTTCAGGGTGCCAAAGCACCTACCTACAAGAGTTGAAGTTTGATCTCCAAATGATAGAGCAGAGTCAACCAGACTCCTAGATTTTTCCCTACAGGTTTCAGAAACGGGACACGGCCTAATTCATCTGGCGACCAAGTTGAAGACCAGATGGACGGTTGTTTTCCTACCACCAAGATCTCTGTTTGGCAGAGTTAAGTCTCCGACAGCTGTTCTTCATTCAGTTGGTCAGTTCTGCGAAGAAGAGTTGAAAATTATCCTCTGCCTGGTTGCTCTCCTGAGCTAGAGTGCTAGTTCTGCCTCTTACCTGCCTAGGTCAATCCAGGCCCACCCATTCATCTAGCTCTTCTAATCTAAAATTGCATTCAGTACACTTACATCCTCTGCTTCTCTTCACTTTGAGGAAGACTGTGACTCAGATCATAATTTTGTTTTGGTTACAAAATGGATACACAAGGGGCCATATTTACAACAGAATGGCAAAGTGTGCGGTTAAGCAAACATTGCTAACACCACACTTTGCCATTCTGAAAATGCAGGGATATCCTGAACTCACAAGAATGTGATGCACCTCTGCGTTTCCCCTAGTGCCGGCGCTAAATCTAGCTGCCTTACACCATAGTGCAGGTGTGTCTGAAATGGGGGAATGATTGTGTATGTGCAAGAAGGATTCCCTTCCTGCACATAAATAATCCAGAATGCCGATTTGAAAGTGCAAGGTGTGCTACTTTGTGAAGCACACATAGATGTTGCAAATCGCTATTTGTTTAATGATCTTTTGTGTGCAGGAAGGGACTCCTTCCTGCACATACACAATCATTCATGGCTATTTGCTGTTTCTGTGAGTGCTGCTCAATGCCGCCCACATAGAAATAGTAAAAACGAGGAAAAATAAACAATTTCTCCTCATTTTGCAATATTAAGACCTGGTTTTTGCTGGTCTTAATTCTGGTGCTGCCTCCTATTTATGTCAACCTTGTAAATATGGGGCACCGTAAAAACCGTTGGTTGTTGCGGAGGAACGGCTAGTGCAATACCCATTGCCAATTCCTTTAGCGTTAGGTGTAGCGTGAAAAGGAGCCTTATTTACAAGGCGGGTTAAGCCAAGTTAATAAGGCGAAGGGTTTATCGCCCAAGGAACATCATAAAAAGAGAAATTCCTGTGGCAATAGGGGCTTGTAATGATATGAAGCGTATGATTCACAAGCTGCAAGCAGCTTGTTCAGACCAGTGCTACCTGATTAGTCCTTGGAATCTGACACTGGGAAAAATTTCTGTTTGTACTGGCTTATGCATCCCAAAATTATGCTAAATCAGTCTGCTAAATGGAAATTTACAACACAGATACCAAACTCATTCATACTCCACTAATCAGATATGTTCCCTCATAACTGTGGTGCTTGAACAATGGAGTGAGATAAATGTAAAAATCTGTATTTGTAAAGCACAAACTACTCACCCTTACGGGTCTAAACGAGCTGCGGGCTGTTGTGGAAGTTAAGTGAGCTATTGCCCAGAGTCACATAGTGCTGAGCTGAGCTGCCGCCGGAGCTGAGGATCAAACCGTGAGCCCTATCCTCCAAAGTCAGCTGCCCTGGCCGCTGCACCAAACCTCTCCACTATTAGCTGGTCAATACTGTCACCTCACTAAAGTGGCTATGCGGCCATGAATTTTCCCATGCAGCTGCCAAACTGTGGGACTGTGTGCCTCTCAGGGCTTAATTTGATCCGGAGCTTGCCGGTGCTTAGCACCAGCACCTAATTATCAGGGCCGGATCTACAGTCAGTCAGGCAGCTCACGCTCATTAAGTGCACCGTGAGTAATTGATAATGAGTCGTGGCACTGGCACAAGGCGTGTGCTGTGCTGCTGCTGCTGTAGTACGTAAGTGCTGCTGCTGTAATTTACTTAGTTTAAGTTACTGTGACCGTCATGTGTTGACGACAAAACACTTACTGTATGTCTTAAACAGTGACGATGTGACGTTCTCAATTTAATTTCTCCTCATTCTCTTTCACTTCAAGACAGTTCCGGCTGCGGATCAGTGTTGCCGGCCCACTAGTGGGCGGGACACTGTGTTGGGCAGGGTATCTTTGCCAGGGCTGGTCTTCTTCTGTGGGGGTTGGGGCTGTGCATGGCAGAGGCAGTGACGCGTGTGCAGATTTTGAATGCGCGCACATTCGCTGCTTTAATTTTGCCACGGCACGCCCACCCCAGCACACCCGCACGGCCGCACCTCACCGACCGCCGAGTATCTGGTGGTTGATGAACTACTTCAACACCGCAGCCCGCCGCTCAAAGTAGCAGGAGTCAGGACCTGGTTGGACGACGTGAGGTTGGCTAGACAGACTACTGCTGCATAGCTCTGCTCACCAGGTGAGGGCGAGCAAGGCATGGCCTGGGGTAGGCTAGATGTATTTGTTTCTGTGAGCTGCACAGCCATAACTGGGGGTTGTATATACGAGGGCCTGCAACCACAAATATTTATTTAAACTTTACAAGTTAAGCAAAGTGTGAAGTGTTGCTAATAAAATAAATAAAAAGAGGCGCAGTGTCAAGGACTCTGCGGTAGTAGGAAATGGTTGCGATGAGACTGGGACAATGCAAGATGCAGCTCGGGGCTACGGCACTGCTCAGCATCTCCCTCCAGTCCCCTAATCGATTACAGTTCTCTCCCGCTAGCAAAGCTGACAGGCTGGTCCAGCTCTCGGCCCGTCCCCCACCGCTGCCGGCACTTGTCCTTGCAGGCCTGCATAGGGTGACCAGACATCCCATATTACCCTGTACAGCGCTGGCCTTTTGAGGTTGGTCTTGGCATCCCGACTCCATACTTTTCGTAAAAATGAATACATATCCCGTTTTGAGAGAGGGTCAGTTGAGCACGCACATTTAAGCGCTATATAAATGCAATTACAATGGCAATTTATCAGTGTGCTGTGAATGCTCACATTCACACCAGCCCTAATGACAGCAGGGACAGGGTCTCCTGCTGTGCTGTGTGACCTCATTGAGGCAGCACAGCAGGATGTAATGAGGGATGAACCTCTGCAGAGCTCATCATCCCAGGCCGGGTCACAAAACTTTCCTTGGAAACCACCAGAGCATGGCTGAGGGAGTCTTTAATTTAAAATGCTACTGAGGTATGAGTGTGTACAAATATGTATATATATATATATATATATATATATGTATATATATATTCACTGAAACAACCATAGGTTTCTGGCCTTATATAGTTAGGAATTTTCATTTAAAAAACCTTTGAAATTCAACTATAAGTTTTAGGGGTGTTATAGTTAGCTGGACATTTCACTCATACAAAACCATTGAAATTGCTCCAATATATTTAGTTGTACTAACTATATTTCGCGCACCCGCAATCAACTGCTGATGATGTCACATATTACATCATTCATGACATGGTCAGTGACATCACTGATGCCATCACTGATGACATCGTCCAGTGAATGTGGTTTGCTTCGTGATTTAAATATGCATTATATATATAGAAATTTGCATTGAAGAATGAGTGGATATATAAAAATAAATATTTGGATGGAGGATATAGTAGCAATGTAATTGACTGTTTACTTTAACAATGTATAGTGTCTCACTAAATATAGTGGATAGTGACTAATCTGTGTGAATATCTGTATCACTTTGTCAGTTGTTGTGTAAACTGGTTCTCCAGTTGGTTACTGGCTATGTGATAGTCTATATTAGTTATTAATTAGTTAACTGAGTATTTGTATGGGAGAGTGAATGTGTGTGTGGTTCCGTGGGGGGGGTGTGACTGCCCAAAGATGTGTGAATAGTTGATTCAGTAGATATATGAAGTTAAAACTACATGTTCTAACAGTTGTTTGGGTGAGTGAATATCTTCATGGGTGTGGTGATGAGCAAATATATTTCTCAATGGTACATGTCCAACAAACTAGAAAAATAAAAGGCAGTGTATGTGTCAGTTGTTGTATATAAATAAGTATACATAAGACTCAAGGATTGTGTAAGTGACTATATGGATAACTGTATACTTGTAATAATGATTTTATAATACACTAAGTATGACTTACTATCTAAATGAATAGATGAAGTGGTGTTTGTATAAGTGAGTAGCTAAGTAAGTATGTAAGTATGATCCATTTTTTGCATAAATGAGTAGGATAACTTCATATGTGAATAGGTTGTGTGCGGGTGTGTAATGTCGATATAGGTGTATAAGTATTTTTGATAGTGTTCTATTGTTCATTGACAGCATGTATGAGTGAATCTACAGGTAAGTGATTAGATGTGTGTATACATCTAGGAATCACTGAGTGGGTTTTTAGATACTTGTATTGCTGTGTCAATGGATTCAAATAGGTAGGTAGGAGTTGGTGGCAGCTACTCCCCGCTGGGCGCCAAGCCTTGCAACATTTAGAAAGCAGTTCGTTTCAGAGGCATTTTAGACAGTTTTGGCGAGCTTTGTTCTGTGTACTCGAGCTGTAGCTCGAATTTAAATAGCTATTTTTAAATCAATGCAGTGACTGTATTTGTTTTAGTATCACCCTGATAACTTGAGCACTTACTCGCACTCACCAGGGACTTTCATCATTCACCTGAGGGCTGTTCTCGCTCTGTGTGAAGGCAACCGGCACTCCTGCCAATCGCGGTTGTGAAGGGCGGGACAGGGGCGGCACCTTACGGAGCGTCGAGCGGTTAGCGCTCTAGACCTCCGCTTCCTGGAGGGTATTTAGGCTGCGAGGAGGCCAGCGTGTTTGCGGTAGGAGTTGGTGGCAGCTACTCCCCGCTTGGCGCCGAGCCTTGCAACATTTAGAAAGCAGTTCGTTTCAGAGGCATTTTAGACAGTTTTGGCGAGCTTTGTTCTGTGTACTCGAGCTGTAGCTCGAATTTAAATAGCTATTTTTAAATCAATGCAGTGACTGTATTTGTTTTAGTATCACCCTGACAACTTGAGCACTTACTCGCACTCACCAGGGACTTTCATCATTCACCTGAGGGCTGTTCTCGCTCTGTGTGAAGGCAACCGGCACTCCAGCCAATCGCGGTTGTGAAGGGCGGGACAGGGGCGGCACCTTACGGAGCGTCGAGCGGTTAGCGCTCTAGACCTCCGCTTCCTGGAGGGTATTTAGGCTGCGAGGAGGCCGACGTCTTTGCGGTAGGAGTTGGTGGCAGCTACTCCCCGCTGGGCGCCGAGCCTTGTAACATTTAGAAAGCAGTTCGTTTCAGAGGCATTTTAGACAGTTTTGGCGAGCTTTGTTCTGTGTACTCGAGCTGTAGCTCGAATTTAAATAGCTATTTTTAAATCAATGCAGTGACTGTATTTGTTTTAGTATCACCCTGACAACTTGAGCACTTACTCGCACTCACCAGGGACTTTCATCATTCACCTGAGGGCTGTTCTCGCTCTGTGTGAAGGCAACCGGCACTCCAGCCAATCGCGGTTGTGAAGGGCGGGACAGGGGCGGCACCTTACGGAGCGTCGAGCGGTTAGTGCTCTAGACCTCCGCTTCCTGGAGGGTATTTAGCCACTCGTCGGCCCCAGCGCGCAGCGATGACGCGCAGGGTAGGCGCCTCTGACTGCGCCAAAGACGAGCCTAAGACCAGCCCGTCTGTGCCCGTCCGGGCCAGGCCGGGTCACGGGGCAGGGAACGCTGCTACAGGTATGATCTCTGCGGATCAGCTAAGGGCTCTCCGCCCTAGTAGCAACGGGAAATGTACCGCCCTAAAACCTTCCCTAACAGGTACACAAGCATGTCCTCATTGTGGTTTTGCCCTATCTAATGTTCAGCCTCATCCAGAGGTTACACATATTCGTAAGTTACCTACTCAATCCTCTGATCATAACCCCTGTGTTTTCACTTTTTATACCGTTAATTGTAGATCTTTACCCCAACATAAATCAGATATTTTCCATCTCTTAGCTGAAGAAAAACCATGTGCGGTGTTTTTAACGGAGACCTGGCTGCATGAAAGTGCAGGTCCCGATGTAGCCGCTGCCTTGCACTCTACCTATGCTATTGCTAGAGTAGATAGAGTGAGACATGTTGGAGGTGGTATTGCCGTGATTTTCAACAGGGAGTTTAAATGTGACCTTGATTTGGTTAATATTCCTGGATGCGAAGCAGCATTTTTTTAAATTTCACTAAATCCAAATTTTATGTTCTCTGGTTTTTTAATTTATCGCCCACCCGGAAATAGTAATGTTTGGGCTGCGAATTTGGCTAATTTCATTTCGCCTTATCTTCTTAATGCCCAAAACCTAACTATATTGGGTGATTTAAATCTCCACTTGGAGGACAAGTCAAATAGTATAGCTGTGAACCTCCTGGAGGATTTTACTGCTCTGAATATGACACTGCGAAATGAGGGCCCCACCCACAAAGCAGGACATTTGTTGGACCCCATTATATCAAACATACAGGAGTTAAAATGGCTTAAAACTGACCCCATTTGTTGGTCTGACCATTTTCTAACTCTCTTTAGTATTACCCTTAGAGAACCCATGCAGCTATGCTCCACCCGGCCTCCGATCCTTATGAGAAATTGGAAAAGGCTGGACCTGACTGAGCTGCAGAACGCACTAAAGAAATCCCCCCCTGTCCTGGGTTGTGATATGGATAAAAATGCGTTGGAAACCCATACATGGTTGGAGAGGGCAGTCGACACTTGTCTACCTATTGCCAGGTGTAGAGGGAATGTTCATCGCCTACCGGCTCCCTGGTACACTGAGGATCTCAAATTAGAAAAAACGAAGTGTAAGGCACTCGAACGGAAATGGCGCAAACACTACGACCCTCTAAAAAAATAGATCTACCGTAAGGCGAGAAACCTTTATCACTCGGCCTGTACGAGAGCCAAAGCCTGTTATGTAACAGAGACTATTAACACTGCTGCTAACAAAGCACGGACTCTTTTTAATACAGTCAAAGAACTAGCTGGAGCAAACTCTATGGCTGCTGCACGCCCCCTTACCACCCAAAAATGTCAAGACCTTGCCACCTATTTTGTGGAAAAGATTGAGACCATTATTGCCAATATCAACCCTCCGTTGGGGGACGGCAGAGAAGTTCCGCCTCCAGTTAGATCAGTAGGATGCCGGCTTGATTCCTGGCCACCTAATACTTTGGAAACCCTGAAATCCTTATCCATCTCTATTAAGTCAGGCTCTCCTTGTGACCCTCTCCCTATTAGCATTCTGAGCCAACTTGATGACTCTGCTCTGAAGATCATTTCTGAGACATTAAATGCCTCTATTCATCTGGCAAAAGTCCCAGCGTCCTGGAAGCACGCCATGGTCAGCCCTTTGCTAAAGCAGCCTTCTGCTGATCCTGAGGTGCTGGCCAACTACCGCCCCATCTCCCTGCTGCCTGCTTTCTCAAACATTTTGGAGAAACACATTCACGGTGTACTTACCACATTTACGGAGAATAACAACCTACTCCACTTCTCCCAGTCAGGTTTCAGGGCTGGTCATTCCACCGAGTCCGCCCTCCTGGGAGTCACCGAGAAGATCAGGGGGCTCTTGGACGTGGGGCAAACGGTTGCACTTGTCCTGCTTGATCTAAGTGCAGCCTTCGACACCATCTCACACGACAGACTGCTTACCAGGCTGAGTGAGGATGGTGTCGGAGGGGCAGCGCTGGACTGGATTAAATCCTATTTGTGCAACCGGACGTTTCAGATCTCGTCTTCACAGGCTCAGTCAGACACCTTTGTTTCGCCCCATGGCGTGCCTCAGGGCTAAATTTTGAGTCCGCTATTTTTTAATCTGTATCTCCGCCCTCTCGCCGATCTAGCAGAGCGAGTTGGTCTAGAACTCATGACCTATGCGGATGATTCGCAGATTATTTTTTCTCTCACCAATTCGGATCCTTCATCCCCCTCTGTGCTGAAACTAGGTCTTCATGAAGTCTTCAGCTGGATGTCAACGAACCAGCTGAAGCTCAATGGGGAGAAGACGGAGATCCTTCTCTTAGGTAAAAACAGAGACCTTTGGCAGGATACTCATTGGCCGCCATCCCTGGGCGCTTTTCCTATTCCAGCTACCCATGTCAGAAATTTAGGGGTGCACATCGATGACACACTATCGATGAAACAGAAGGTCAACAAAGTGGCTGGTACTTGCTTCACTATACTCAAATGGCTGCGGAAGATTATCTGGATGTTGCCTGTTGATACCCAGAAGACCGTAGTCAATGCCCTTATTACATCTCGGCTTGACTACGGTAACATCCTTTACCTGGGTTCCACTTAGCCGTGATCAGGCGGCTTCAGCTAGTCCAGAACTCCGCAGCCAGGTTGCTGTGTAAAATCCCCAGGACAGCAAGGATTTCTAAGCACCTTAAGGACCTGCACTGGCTCAGGGTGGAGAACCGGGTTCGGTTCAAAGCCCTGAGCTATATGTTTAAAATAAAGGCAGGAACCGCACCAAAGTATTTGCAAAAATTAGTTAGGCCCTACTCTCCTGCACGTAATCTCCGTTCTTCAAATGGAGCAAATTTTGTGGTACCCAGATTTAAACTGGCCAGAATGGGAGGGAGATCCTTTTCCTATCTGGGACCAGTCCTCTGGAACTCCCTTCCCCCAGCTCTACGAAAGGAGGAAAACTTTGTCAGCTTTAAGAAAAGCGTTAAAACCTGGCTTTTCAATAAATAATTGTGGTCTCTGGCCGTTTTGCTTTCTGTGTTGTTGTTTTCTTAGTCCTGGCGCCGGGAAACCCTTTGTGGGTATCTGCGCGCATTACAAATGCAAAAAATAAATAAATAAAATAAATAAATATGATACTCTGTATTTTACAAAGAGTGATGAAAGTTTTTACTAGTGTATGAAAAGGTGTATGTGATTGTCACGTGGATGATGTCATCAGTGATGTAATCAGTGATGTCATTTGAGATGTCATCAGTGATGTCACTTACCATGTCATGAATGATGTAATATGTGACATCATCAGCAGTGGATTGCGGGTGCGCGAAATATAGTTAGTACAACTAACTATATAGGAGCAATTGCAATGGTATTGTATGAGTGAAATGTCCAGCTAACTATAAGACCCCTAAAACTTATAGTTTTTTCAGTGAATTTCAAAGGTTTTTTAAATGCTAATTCCTAACTATATAAGGCCTGAAACCTATGGTTTTTTCAGTGAATTTCAAAGGTTTTTTAAATGATAATTCCTAACAATATAAGGCCTGAAACCTATCGTTTTTTCAGTGAATTTCAATGGTTTTTTAAATGCTAATTCCTAACTATATCAGGACTGATACTATAGTTTTTTCATTGAATTTCGAAGGTTTGTTAAATGACAATTTTTAAATGTATTAATAGTTATTTTTTTTATACTGATTTACTACATTTTTGCAGGCCGGTGTTCAGAGGGCACGCCCCCTTTTTACAACACTCTGCAGCGCAGCTCCATGGCGCTTACTGCAGATACCTGTTGGAATAGTTCCCTCTAGGGGACCTCTGGATTAAACAGGAATTAATTCCCCAACTTAAACTGTGCAAACGCACCCTGTAGAGTGTTCTAAATCGGGGGATTACGTTCCCTTGCATACTAGGGGTCCCTGGGGGCCAACTAGTCCACCTGAAACCTCCAGTATGCGCCAGGGGGCTGCATTGCAGAGAGGTGTAATGGGGCTACACCCATTTTTACACCTCTCTGCAACGCAGCCCCCGGGCGTGTTTGCAGAGGGGGAACTAATTCCCCTTGCATACTGGGGGTCCCTGCACACTAGCCCACCAGGAGCCTCCAGTATGCGCCAAGGGGCTGCGTTGCTTTGCCCCGGTGGGCGGCGGTCCCCGGGGCAGTGTGGGGGGATTGGGGACCCCCCACACTTCTTTATCACTATGCCCCTGTGATTTGGTCCCCCCAGGGGGTAATTTAAAAAAACACAGACCGGGTTTTAAAAAAAAATAATTTGGGCCTTTTTTGTCCTTGTGGGACCACCTGGGCAGGCCTAGGGGGTCAGGGTGTGTCTACCCTGCCCCCTTTTTGTGTTCTACACGTTTGTTTTTCTGCTTTCTTGTGCCTCGGTCTACCAAGCACAAGATGGATGCCAACACTTCCTGGTTTGAAGTGTTGACAGCCAATGAGCATGCAGCTTTCTTGGTAAGGTATGCTGATTGGCTGCCACTGTCTGTCAACACTCCAAAACAGAAATTGTTGGCAGCTATCTTGTGCCTTGAGAGACTGAGGCACAGGAAAGCAGAAAAACAAACGTGTAGAACTCAAATCTAATCAATTAGAGAAAAACCTGCAAGACTCGACAAACCAGGTTGCATAGGGGTTGAATTTTCGTCAGAGTCAATGGAGGTTAGTGAGGTGACAGTGGTAACGCTACTAAAGGGTCAGCCATATCCCCCAATGGAATTGAAATGTCCTCTTTCTTAGACAAGTTGGGTACCCAGGTGTCTTGAGTGCCAACATCAGTGATCTTTGTGCTAGTTAGAGATGACAACCGGTGCGATTTCAATGTAGTCATTGGGAGGGTGACAACCTCTTGCCCCGGATCCTCACTTATTTTAAAGATGGAAATTTTAGCAGTACTGTTTGTAGCAGGTTTAACCGCCAGAGGTGAAAGGTCAAGTGCCACACAAGGTAAGGGGGCCATAGCATAGGATGGAGAGCCAACAGGCATAGAAAGTCAATCAACCTCCTCAAGGCACCCAAACCTATTAGAAGTTGGGACCCCAAGCCACCTTCTATTTGGGGCTTGCCACTTATTATTTACCCCTCCACTAGCCTGGTAGCGTACAGAAGACCATTCCCTCCCATGATTTTGGTTTAGACGTGGGGGGTAAAAGAATGTTAGAGGCCTCGGTACAATGGTTGGATCTTCCCCAAAAGTAGACCAAGTGCATACGTGGTGGGCCGTGCGTGGGTCCTCAAAGGACACCACTATACAGTCACCTGGGCTAGATTTCCGTGAAGGGCCCACCCAAGGGACTCTACGCACCATCAGAATTCTGCTTCGCACATCATTTGGGATCGGTCTATTCACGTTTAGCCAGTGAATGACCTTGTTCTTCAGGGACCCGTGGTTTTCTTGCCAATTATTGTCGATTGCTGGCACGCCTGTCAGTATCACCACGTATGGATTTGCGTCTGGGGGGAGATCTATGTATCCCCCGCGAAAGTTGCTCCTATTGTGAGTGGCCTGGGATATTGAACAATCCGCTTTGGATGCAAAAGCCTTTGGGTCAACTCCTGTTTTATGATTTGTGGTTGATTGTACAATGGGGTGCTTAGGAGACTTTAATATAGGGATAGGAGGTTTAGTGATATAGCCCTTAGTGCGTGGTTTAGGTACTGGCCTAGGTGGGGATGCTGCATGGGCGGTAGTATTAGGTATCGGTGGAGCTGGGATATCGTCTAGAATACCATTGGTTTCCTGGCCTTGCAGACTAAGAGTTGCTAGTTCTATAATACTCTTTTCCACCTCTAACAGGTGGTTCTCAATACGTGAGAGTCTCAAGTCAAGTGGAGATAACAACTTTTTTAGGGTTTCCCAAACTATTTTTATAAAACCAACATCATTTCCTTCATGTTCCTCTAAATGTGTTCCAGAACCCTCTATTGTAACATTTTCCTAGGTAATTCCCAGGTCTGAGCTATCCTCATCTGTTTCAGTGGACATCTGTGGAGGAAGAGCGGGCCCAGCCTCAGTGCTAATCACCGGGGGATCACTAAGATTGCATGGATGGGCCATAAGAACTTTGGCCTTCTTACGCGAAAAGGCAGACATTATATCGCGTTTCCTTTTGTAAGTTGTGCCCTTAGTGTTAGTGCAAGGTGAATTGTCATGCAGGTCTGGTAACTGTGGTGTATTAGTGTACAAATGATCTTGGTCTATACCAGTGGCGGCCCCGGGTGGGGGCTGACTTATGGCCTGCGGGTTGGGGCACAAAGTAGGTAATACAACAGGGGGAATGACTAAGGAATGGTGGACATCAGCATGCGTTAATATACATTGTGGGTTAGCTTGTCGCTCCGGAGTCAATGCAGCCGCAATATGGCCCAACGAAGATTTTTTTGACTCGGCAATAACCTGGGACAATCTCCTTGCTGCTTCCAGATCAAGGGAAACACATTTTTGCATTTTAGTGATTTCCTCATCTATGGCAGTATTTGTCCTCGTGATAAAGTCGTCTAGTGTCCCATTTTGCTTCTGGAGCCCCTTTGCCGCCCTGCTGCGGCTTACCCTTGTACACATCTCCAAGTGCACTATACAAAACAATTTTAACAGTAGACAGGTTCAGTTGAATATTACCAGAAAGACGGGGGAAGACGAAAGGGGGGTAGCCCAATCCAACCTCTTCTGACCTCGAACGGCCTGAAACTGCCCGCTCTTAGCCCGGTCTTCGCCCCGAGCTGCGGCCCGCGCTGCAGGAGTGTGGCCCCTGGATATAGGGGGCGTATAGGGCGGTGGTCGTGCCAGCAGGGAGAGCGGACCGGAAGGTGTCAGAAGGTCACGCAGGGACTCCTGGGCAATGGAGTCCCTGCTACGCTCGCAGCCCCGCTGGTCTCCGCAGCCCTGTCCGCAAGTTCTGTGGATGCCTCCTTCTGGGGCGGTCTGGTGAGAGGCGCCTATCCCCCTCAGGCGCTGCGGCACCCGCGAAGCGGGTGCGGCGAGGTGCTGATACCGGTGATGACAACAGGGAGCAGGCAAGTCCGTGTCGGAAATTCAAATGCGTGCGTGATCCCACTGGAGCTATGGGCAGCAGAGTTTAAATTCCTCTGGTGGGCGGTGGGCGTGCCAGCAGGGAGAGCGGACCGGAAGGTGTCAGAAGGTCACGCAGGGACTCCTGGGCAATGGAGTCCCTGCTACGCTCGCAGCCCCGCTGGTCCCCGCAGCCCTGTCCGCAAGTTCTGTGGATGCCTCCTTCTGGGGCGGTCTGGTGAGAGGCGCCTATCCCCCTCAGGCGCTGCGGCACCCGCAAAGCGGGTGCGGCGAGGTGCTGATACCGGTGATGACAACAGGGAGCAGGCAAGTCCGTGTCGGAAATTCAAATGCGTGCGTGATCCCACTGGAGCTATGGGCAGCAGAGTTTAAATTCCTCTGGTGGGCGGTGGGCGTGCCAGCAGGGAGAGCGGACCGGAAGGTGTCAGAAGGTCACGCAGGGACTCCTGGGCAATGGAGTCCCTGCTACGCTCGCAGCCCCGCTGGTCCCCGCAGCCCTGTCCGCAAGTTCTGTGGATGCCTCCTTCTGGGGCGGTCTGGTGAGAGGCGCCTATCCCCCTCAGGCGCTGCGGCACCCGCGAAGCGGGTGCGGCGAGGTGCTGATACCGGTGATGACAACAGGGAGCAGGCAAGTCCATGTCGCAAATTCAAATGCGTGCGTGATCCTGGTGTTATATTAATACATAAACTAGTCCCATTCAGCCAGTTGGTAGTGAAATGTTACAGGGAGGGTTGTTATCTAATGGTAAAGGGTCACATGCTGGGACACACCATCATTTTAGTGAATGTATACACACCCAACATAGATGACCCCGATTTTTTCTTAGAGCTCACGGCCCAAGTAGAACATATGGAGATGACACAGATATGTCTGGGAGACAATCTGAACATTTATTAGACCCTATTTGAAACAGCACCTCACCCTCCGGGGAGTAGGGCTTTCTCCCGCATATCTCAGCCTGTCATTTTTGCTGGACGTTTAGTCTGGAATCCGGTAGAGAGAATTTTGGAGTCTTTCTATTGCAGGTATTTCTTAGAGCACTTAGAATGTCTTCCTTAAGAGATATCCCTTTGTGCTCTTTTTGCCTAGTTCAGAGTTCAACGGAAGAAGCATGAAGAGAATCAAGTAAGCCAAATTCTTCCTTTTAATAATGACATTCACCCCACTCAATTCTTGGTGATTATTATTTATTGCGAGAAGATTTTTGAAGACAGAAAAACCTTTTTGGTGATAAAAGACAATACATCTAGAGTGTGGATTCAACTCTCTTGTTGGACTTCACTTATTGCTGCGCAACTTAGTATAAAGTACAGTTATTCAGAACTAAAAACCGCACAGCTATTGTTTCCATGTAGAAATAAATATACATATCTTTGTACTTACCACCAGGATATTAGCAGCAATATCTAAGAAAAGAGACAAGAAAAGACTGAAAGAACTAAGTAAATATATATATATAGTGAAATCAACTAACATTAATTTCTACAAAAATAAAGGAGAGAAGCTCGACCACATCTGGAACATCTGGTAACAGAATTGACCATAGAGAGAGAGGTGTTATAGGGATTTGTGGGAAGTGAATGGGAGGGGCAAGAAAAGAAGTAGGAATTTTGTGTTTTGTGCTTACAGGTGCTAAGGAGACCCTAGCTGGGTATCCAGTTTGGAAGAGGCACAGCAGTGGCAGTCTCTCTGGTTTTTCCCAATTCCCCTTTCCCCCTCTTTACTCCGAGCGGATATCATTATCAACTCGCAGTGGAGTTTGGGAGCTGCACAAAAGCTCTTCTGCTCCTGTCGAAGCAGAGTTCAGGTGTGTGGTACTAACAGAATATAACCTGGAAGACACATAGCATCACATGTACTCTCTACAAACTGCATACACACACAACTCAGCATATCACAACATGTGAACTTGTCTTGATTACTGGCGTTTATCGCCCAGTTTCATCAACTGGTCCGCACTCTGTTGGACCACTCGCCTGTTTTAGTAAAGATACGTATTGCCGCGGGCAGGTGGATTCGAACACAAACTGAGATTTCTCGACATGGCCCTTAGGGACGAAGTATTCAAATCAGAGCTGTGCCAAGCAAAAGTAGACTATTTCGAATAAAAATAAAAGAATAAAAATATATTCCGCTTATATAAGATACAAAAATGTACCTGGTCTTTTCATTTCTAAATGCCCAATCTATGGTTTGAACTTTTGCAACGTTGTTGTACACCTGGCTCTAGGATGCACTTTTATCTGAAGTACTACTCCTTACTTTGAACATTAAAATCAAATGACTTCAGAGGATAAAATCAATTTGGACTGAAAAGGTGTTTCATCTTTGCTTACGTTTGAAATTAATTAACTTTCTTGGCTAAAATATTTATGTTTGCTCTCTTTAATGGAACCAGTCCACTGGATAAACAAGGGAAAGATTCCATTACATTTCTATTCCCTTTAAGGAGGAGCTCTCAAATAGCTTTTTGTAGCAAATGTGGTGGGAAAAAAAGCAATGTTGCTGTCAATGAAGAATGTTCTGGTGGCGTAAAGGTGAACAATTCATGCACTATTAATCAGAATTGTAATTTATTCAGAAGATTGCAGGAAGCTTCATGTAGGAAATGAACAACATTTTACTTGGTTTGCTCAAATTTGACACGGCCTGTTTTACTGCACTAGACCTCAGTGTCCCTTACACTTGCTAAACAGGAGTAAAGTGCAGCTGCTCCCCTTTTAAACATGGTAAAATTAGTTAAAACCCATTTTTCGCAATTAACTTTCTTATAAGGTCTGGTAAATCTGCAGAAATACACCACCGGTATGGAAAATTCAAAACCATTTGTGGATTACAGCTCCTACCTAATAAGCCATCCATTACAGGGACCCTGAAAATATGACTTTGGACCTGCCCCGTGTAGCCTGACAGCAGCAGCATCTTGAACCATGCTACACAGACCTTTCAAAATCAACTGTTCGAAAGTAGCTAAGGATAATTTAAAATTTAAAATAAATCACTTCTCAGCACATCTTGCTACACACCAGGTAGGGTGCATAATACTCATGAACAGAACATTTCTGACATTTAAAATGGCATTTTGTCCCAGTGTCTAGAAAATAAACGACATGGTCGTTGGTAAACCTGTAACTGGTACATAAGAAAAGGCAGCGCATAGATTATACACTTTATATGTTTCGACTTCTACCAACTATAGATTCCATTTTAAGAGTTATTTTTATATTTGATTAAATATATTTTAATGGTTGAGTCAGATCTTTTTGAATATATATGAAATGTAATTTTTGGAGTTAGAAAAGTCAACATGTTTGCTGTGTATGAAAGAGTCTCCAAAATTAATGGATTGCAGAGCATCCTTAATTGATAACCACTTGGATTGTGGAGCATTTCGGATAAATATTGATGTAAATAACTATCTGATGAATACAAAAATAAAACTATTATGTTATACACATATAAATAGATTGCAGCTCAAGCACCATCGAATTTCATAGAGCCTTTCTTTTCATGGCATAAAACAGAACCTGAGGTTCTTTCATTGAGCTGTGCTGTGCTGTGCTGTGCCTCTCGAGGCCGGGTCACCCCCTTCACTCGCCTGCTGCCCTGCTAGCCAGCCTCCTTACCCTGCCTGCCTGCCTGCCGCCTGCCTGCCGCCACCGCCGCCCCCCCAGCACCCCCGAGCAGCCCAGCCACAGCGGAGCCGGCCGCTCGCCACTTTTCCCGCCGCTGGCCCCTGAGGCCCCGCCCACCACCGGCCCATTGGCCCGGACGCTCGCCCAGCTCAGCAGACCCGCCCTCCCGTCCCCCTTCTTAAGGGGAGCGCCTGGGTGGCCACGGGAGTGACCACTGTGCCTCTCGAGGCCGGGTCACCCCCTTCACTCGCCTGCTGCCCTGCTAGCCAGCCTCCTTGCCCTGCCTGCCTGCCTGCCGCCTGCCTGCCGCCACCGCCGCCCCCCCCAGCACCCCCGAGCGGCCCAGCCACAGCGGAGCCGGCCGCTCGCCACTTTTCCCGCCGCTGGCCCCTGAGGCCCCGCCCACCACCGGCCCATTGGCCCGGACGCTCGCCCAGCCCAGCAGACCCGCCCTCCCGTCCCCCTTCTTAGGGGGAGCGCCTGGGTGACCGCGGGAGTGACCACTGTGCCTCTCGAGGCCGGGTCACCCCCTTCACTCGCCTGCTGCCCTGCTAGCCAGCCTCCTTGCCCTGCCTGCCTGCCTGCCGCCTGCCTGCCGCCACCGCCGCCCCCCCAGCACCCCCGAGCGGCCCAGCCACAGCGGAGCCGGCCGCTTGCCACTTTTCCCGCCGCTGGCCCCTGAGGCCCCGCCCACCACCGGCCCATTGGCCCGGACGCTCGCCCAGCCCAGCAGACCCGCCCTCCCGTCCCCCTTCTTATGACGCCCCCTGAGCGACCGCGCAGCGGGAGCACCGATTGAGCGCCGAAGGTGCGCCAAAGGTAAGTCCGTCTGCGCCCGTCCGCGCCTGGACCGCGCCCAGCGCCAGGACCCCTGGCCCTCGCAGACCCCAGCCCACCCGCCGGACGTACGACGCCGCCACCCTCAACGCACTCAACGCCGGCCGAACCCCGGGATGCTACCGAGCCACCCCGAGACGCACCCACGGACCCTTCATCTGCCAGTCCTGCAAGTTCTCCTGCATCCGGACCTGCACTGCACCAGCGTCCACCAAGCAGAGCACCAGCAGCAACCACCTGGAGTGCATCCTGCTCAACACCCGCTCGGTCCACAGACACGCCGTCGAGCTCTGGAACCTGCTCGACACCACAGCCCCAGACGTCGCCTTCCTCACGGAAACCTGGATGAACGCCTCCTCAGCGCCCGACATCGCCATCGCCATCCCGGACGGCTACAAAATCATCCGGAGGGACCGCGTCAACCAGACAGGAGGAGGCATCGCCATCATCCACAGGAACACCATCCGCATCACGACCAACACCGATGACACCATCGCACCCGCCGAACACCTGCACTTCCAGATCCACACCAACCCCAAGACCACCCTCAGAGGCACCCTCATCTACAGACCCCCGGGACCACGCACACAATTCAGCGAGGACATCGCCGACTTCATCAGCCCGCTCGCCCTCCCCTCAGCCGACTACATCCTCCTCGGGGACCTCAACTTCCACCTGGAGAACAACAACGACCGCAACACCACCACCCTGCTGGACAACCTCGCAAACCTGGGACTCAAGCAGCTGGTGACCACCCCCACCCACTACGCCGGACACACACTCGACCCGATCTTCTCTTCCAGCAAGGACATCGCCTTCAGCCACGCCACGGGACTCCCATGTCGGACCACAGCTGCGTCCACTTCAGCTTCAGAAGGACCACGCTCCACCATCACCAGCAACAGGCTCCCCGCAGAAGCTGGAACAAGATCACTGCTGACCAGCTCACCACGTCCTTGAGCAAGAACCCTCCCACCAGCACAACGAACCCCAGTCAAGCAGCCACCAACCTCACGAAATGGATCAGCGACTGCGCAGACGAACTCGCCCCGCTGAAGACCCCCCCGAGCCGACCCGGCAGCAAGAAAGCCCCATGGTTTAACAACGAACTCAAGAGCTCCAAGAAGAACTGCAGAGCACTCGAGAAAACCTGGCGCACAGACCCAACACCGGACAACATGACTGCCCTCAAGCTCGCCACCCGAAAACACCACCAGCTGATCCGCGCCACCAAGAAAACTGCATTCAAGGAACGACTGGACAACAACGCACACAACAGCAAGGAACTCTTCAACATCGTGAAAGAGCTCTCCAACCCCAACGCCGGAAACAACGACATCACCCCTTCGCAAGACCTCTGCAACTCCCTCGCCTCCTACTTCCACAACAAGATCGCGGACATACACAACAGCTTCAGCACTCAACCGACGCACGCCACGACCGAACCACCGCCCCCCACCACCACCCTCCGCGCCTGGACCCCGATCAGCACCGAAGACACCATCCGCACGATGAACTCCATCCACTCCGGATCTCCGACAGACCCCTGCCCTCACCACGTCTTCAACAAGGCCGACACTGTCATCGCACCCCACCTGCGGGACATCATCAACACCTCCTTCGACATCACCACCTTCCCGGAGAGCTGGAAGCACGCCGAACTCAGCGCTCTACTCAAGAAACCATCAGCAGACCCTACCGACCTCAAGAATTACCGCCCCATCTCGCTGCTCCCGTTTCCGGCCAAAGTCATCGAGAAGACCGTCAACAAGCAACTGGCCGCCTTCCTCGAGACGAACGGCTCCCTCGACCTCTCGCAGTCTGGCTTCCGGGCCAACCACAGCACCGAGACCGCCCTGATCGCAGCCACAGACGACATCCGAGCCCTGCTCGACAACGGAGGAACAGCGGCCCTCATCCTCCTGGACCTCTCCGCGGCCTTCGACACTGTCTGCCACCGCACCCTAGTACAGCGCCTCAGCAACGTCGGAATCCAGGAGAAGGCACTGGAGTGGATCACCTCCTTCCTCACCGGAAGGACACAGAGAGTCCGCCTCCCCCCGTTCAGATCGGAGGCCACCGAAGTCATCTGCGGCGTCCCTCAAGGCTCCTCGCTCAGCCCAACTCTCTTCAACGTCTACATGAGCCCCCTCGCAGCCATCGCACGCCAGCACAACCTGAACATCATCTCCTACGCCGATGACACCCAGCTGATCCTCTCCCTCACCAACGACCCCGCCACCGCCAGAGCCAACCTGCACGAAGGGATGACAGAAGTAGCCAAATGGACGTCGAACAGCCGCCTGAAACTGAACTCAGACAAGACGGAAGTCCTCATCCTGGGATCCTCACCCTCCGCCTGGGACGACTCCTGGTGGCCCCCCGCCCTGGGCAGCGCACCCAAACCAACTGACCACGCACGCAACCTGGGCTTCATCCTGGACTCCTCCCTCTCCATGACCAGACAAGTCAACGCCGTCTCCTCGTCGTGCTTCCACATCCTGCGAATGCTACGCAAGATCTTCCGATGGATCCCCACCGAGACCAGGAAGACGGTCACCCAGGCCCTCGTCACCAGCCGTCTGGACTACGGCAACTCCCTCTACGCCGGAACCACCGCCAAACTCCAGAAGAGACTCCAGCGGATCCAGAACACCTCAGCACGACTCATCCTGGACATCCCCCGCCGCAGCCACATCTCCGGACACCTGAGAGACCTGCACTGGCTCCCGATCAACAAGAGAATCACCTTCCGGCTCCTCACCCACGCACACAAAGCCTTACACAACCAAGGACCAGGATACCTCAACAGCCGCCTCAACTTCTACGCTCCCACGCGCCAGCTTCGATCGACCAGCCACGCCCTCGCCGCCGTCCCCCGCATCCGAAGAGCCACCACAGGAGGAAGGTCCTTCTCCTACCTGGCCGCCAAGACTTGGAACTCCCTTCCGACCCACCTCCGCCTGACCCAGGACCACCTCGCCTTCAGGAAGCAGCTCAAGACCTGGCTATTCGAGCAGTAGCGGACCCCCCCCAGCGCCTTGAGACCCTCCGGGTGAGTAGTGCGCTATACAAATGCTCTGATTGATTGATTGCTATTTATTTATCAAGTTCTGCTTTTTTTACTCTATGTCGGCGCAGTAGAGCTCCTAGTGTGTATAATTCTGTTTAGACTCAACTTCTTTAGGATGTTGGGTTTTCCCATTGCAATAGTTTATTTCTTTAGCATGGTCCTGAGAGTGGTGTATTTGTACCTTATCTCAAATTTATGATTAGTCACCATTGTATTGTCTTCATTGGGTGGCTAACGTTGTATAATATGGATGCCCTAATTCCCAAATTCCCACCCCTCCTATTGGCAGAGAAAGAAACATCAGAGGACCATCTACCTCAGTGGTATAAGTAATGCAGAGATGTATCTAACTGTAAAGGGCCCAGTACAGTTAGAGTGATAGATGAGTGAGTAGTGATAAAACGAAAAATAAATACATTTATAATACTTTCGCTGCATCAAACCTTATACCCACTGTCTTCTCTTCCAGACTTTGGACATCATCAATATGGGAGGGGGAACATCCTTTACAACGCGGATGTTACCCCGCAGTGCAGTTACGACGCGTCTTTTACAACGCAAGTCGTAACCACGACTTGCGCTGGAGGGCGCTCTAGGATAAGGAATAGTAGATTTACTATTCCAACACCTTCCCTACTGTACGTAGGCTGGTGTTGGAATAGTAAATGTAACTATTCCTAAGTCCAGCACCCCTACAGCGCAAGTCGTGGTAACGATTTGCGTTGTAAAAGACGCGTTGTGAAGTACCGCGATGTAATACATTGCGTGGTAACAACGTACATCCATATAGGAGGAGCCCTATGTTCTTTCACACTGCTTCTTTTAGGCTGACCCATTCACTCCAATTAGAATAAATACGGTTCACTGGCAGTACCCTGGGTCCTTTTGGTACAGGGAAGAAAATAATAGCATTAAATACCTTTGCAAAAAAGCCCAAAGTGTCATAGAAGCTGTACTTCTACGACTGTAGAAAGAGTTTGTTGGTACTACCAACAATTTTTAATTTGTAGCAAGACATGTTCCTATTACTGTCAAAAAGGAACTAAAAGCTCTTTCAATTCTATAAAATAAATTGTTTAATCATAGTGCCAGTGCTACCTTATCCTGGCGTCTGAGAAAGTTTGAGAAAAGCACTCCACCTTATGATAAAAAAGAGAGAAAACACATGCTTGTGTTTCTTCTTTAGGATGCCTTGTCCTCTTGTCTTCCACCTCATTACTAAGGCAGAATTCTCCACTCCTTGTGTTTTTATTAAATTCATGTAATCCAGTTCTACAGAGGAACACTGCCCTATAAAAAAAATCATGCTTGTTACTCTTGTCATCACCAAAGTTTTTCCTAGTTTTTCCTAGAACAAGCTCTACTTGGAAAGAGGCAATTATTTTGCCATTGAAGACACCTTCACTTCCCACTAACATTGCCTTATATATCTTTTCCTTCAACTCCATTGTGCTTAATCAAAATGCACCTTCCTTCCTTCAGCAACAAACTTAGGTAGATCCCACTGTGGCAAGCTCCCAACGAGGTCATATAATATTCATAATTCTCGCTACTAAGTCTGGGTGAAATGTAAATTACTCTGTTATAGTTCTTGCAATTTAGATAACTTCACATTGCACTTGTTATATGAAATTCCTGAATTTACGCTACTAAAACATTTTGCAAAATCTTACTGCAAGCTCATAGGAATAATTTGGGCGACTATAACAAGAGTAGCTGTTGCACGCACCACTTTTGTTTTATCCCAATTTCTTTTATTACAAAATGCACCCTTATGGTAAAAATTGCTGAAAGTACTCATTTTTCACTGAAATATAGTGCTGAATGACAGATTGGGACTCTGCATACTTACGCATAATTACGCCTAATTTTCCCAAACTTTCTAGCAACTACATGAAAGCAAATGATATGAATTTCACACACCCCAACTCGTTACCACTGTTGGGGATATTCTAGGTGACTGGCTGCTCTACTACTGAATGGATCAGTTCCATAGCCTGTGACACGGTCTCCCACTCTAATCTTCTAGACTGGCAGATATTGGAGTGTACAGATCTGTTCTAGAGTCGTTTTTGGCAGTTGCTCCTTTTCATCCTAACTTTTGCTACTAGCATTGCAAGGTTCCTTAATATTGATCATTATATGTTTCGGCTCCTGTTTTATTGCTATGCTTATGATACACATTTGATTTTAATAAAAGTGGGTGAATCACTATTACTATTTAATTATTGTTTTCCTGACTGCGCCAGTGATTGCTGAATTGATGTCATTTGAAGCTTAATGTTGCAGACATTCTAATTCTGGGTGGCTCATCTCTCTCAGGTATGTTATGTTAGCAATTTGTAAAGCGATTGGTTACTCCCATCCGAAGTGTCCTCATACCAGATTGCAATCACCATAGCTATAAGTAGAAAGTCCCTTAGTTGTTTAGGGGTCTTGGCCCTTTCTGAATAGCAGAGTTTTCAGATGCTTACGAAAAAGACCCTCCGTGGGCTCTAATCTCAGATAGGAGGGCAGACTATTCCATTCTTTTGCTGCTAAGAATCTAAAGGAGCTACTTCCAAAGCGAGTTCTATGAAATTTTGGGACACTGAATAGGCTTATTCCCCCTGATCGCAAACAGAGGTTGGGGAGATATGGCTAGATCAGAGGACGGAGAAATTCAGGGCCTTTGTTTTGAAGAAACCCTATGGACGAAACACACTGCTTCGAAAGAAATCCCTTCCTCAATGGGAAGCCAGTGCAGTTTGCTTAAGGTAACCCCATTGTAGCTTATCTGGGTATGTTCAGTAGCAGATGAGCTGCCACCTTTTGTATACTCTGGAACATTAAAAGGCACCTCTTAGAGGCCCCTAAGTAAGGAACTTTGCAGTAATCTAGCCATGCTATCACAAGTGCCTGTACTTCAGTTCTTTTTGCAGAAAAAGAGAGAAGCCCCAGAATCCTATGGAGCATTTTCAGAGTGCCAAAGCACATACCTACAAGAGTTGGAATTTGATCTCCAAACGATAGAGCGGAGTCAACCAGACTCCTAGATTCTTCCCTTTAGGTTTCGGAAACAGGAGAGGGCCTAATTCATTTGGCTACCAAGATGAATACCAGATGGACGGTTGTGTTCCTACCACCAACATCTCTGTTTTAGCAGAGTTAAGTTGCAGACAGCTGTTCTTCATTCAGTTGACCAGTTCTACCAAGCAGAGTTGAAAATAATCCGCTGCCTGATGAAGGTTGAAAACCCCAAATCTTTGAGGTGGTCCATGTTCCTACAGGGAATGGACTATACAGTGGAACATAGAGCTTAGAGTAACCATGCCAATGCAGATGAACTCTCCAGATGTTTCCACTTAGAACATAAAGACTCAACAGGTCAAGGTTAGTTTAATGTCCCTGCATTTGGGGGGAGTTATGTAGGAGAGTAGGATCTGCTTCTTATAGTCACCCTCACTTTTTTCTGATGTTTCACTGTTTTTCAACTTTAGTATGGCTGGGGCCCTGCTATCCAGGACCCAAGCCTAGCTGCTTACCTTATATATGGTACCTTAGGTACCAAAAGCATAGGTACCCCAGAGGCCTACCTACCAGGGGCCGTAGCATATATTATGCCACCCCTGTGAAGCCTTCCAAAATGACACCAGAGGACTATTACTGCAGCCTGGGTAAGGTGGTGCATGCACCCCTTACTTAGACATAGGTTACCTATATCCACCTTAAATCACTACACAAATACACCTATCTGTCACCCTATGGCAGGCCTTATCAATCCTGAAGGCAGGGTGCTGGGTTTTGTGTGAGAGGGTGCCCAGGCATGAGCAGGGCCCCTCTGCAGCCTTAAGAACCTATTCTCTAGGGCTGTTCTGTGATGCAGCCAGACCATATACTCTTAAGTGCATTATAACCTCGCTGTAAATGCTAGCTTTGGAATGGCTGCACAGAAACATGTTGTGTTTGGTGCCAAACACTTTGGAATTATACCCCCACCAGTCCTGGCAGTGGGGGTATTATTCCACCCTTCTAGTGGGAGAGACATGTGCCCACTCGTATACCCTGTACCAGTTTAAAAGAGCCCTGGCATAAAAAATGGATGCTGCAGCCACAGACACGGGTCTGGCCTTCTGCTGTTGGAGGAAACTCAGGCATGGGAGGCCTGGCCAATAGGTTTACTGTCACAGGGAGGTGTCATCACCCCCCAGACAGGCTTTAGTGTATTGGGGCTGGGTGGGTGCACTCTGAGAGGGCTTTGAAGTTTGCACTGGGGGCATATTTGATGGCCCTGTGCATAGCCCAGTTAAAACCGTTTGCAGGGGACACCAACCCCTGCTCTGGCACGAAACTGGACAAAGGAAATGGGTGTAACCACTTCTCTTTCCCAACACTCCCATAGGTGGGTCCCCAGAGTAAGTCCAAATCCCTTCCTTGGGTATAAAAAACGAACCCCCGACTACAGGACTTTAAATTATACCTGTACGAAACTCTGCTATAGATATCCTGGACCTTTGATGATCAACATGACTAGATGACTGTAGAATCTCCCTTGGAGTAAAGGAGTTACTCCCCTGCTTGGCAGGCACCAACAATGCATCTGACCAGTCTGCATCTCCGAAGCTCCCGCCGGACTCTGAAGTAATTGCAGCCCAGGAGGTGATTTCCAGACTTCTCCGAGGCTGACCAGAGTCCCCAGCAAAGCTGAGACCCACAGCCCTCGTGAGTACCGTGGAACGGGAAGCCCTGGACACCGTGCACATATGCAAGTGCATCACCTTCTCGACATCCCTTGAGGCTGTGCATTGGTTTACTTATAGCCCAGACCCGAGCACCTTTTCCTCTGAAGATTGCTGGCCTACAATCCAGGAGTGTTCTGTGAGCCCGGCCCTTTGTGTTTTCGCTCAAATTACCTTCGCGATCCCTGATCCATTGACTGGTGGGTCCCTGAGAAGGCAACTTTGACTTTCATTGAGTTTCCCTGGTTGCTCCAGATGTGCCCTGACTCTCCACGGCTTGTTGAGTCCCTCAGACCTTGCTGGTCCGCACTGAAGCATTTGTTCTCTTTCTGCATGGGTTATTGTTGCCAAGGTTTGTTGGGTCCAATCCGGTCACCGACTTCGCAGCACTCGACATCCTTCGAGGGACTGGCGTCTGTGTTCCGACACTGCACGCGTCCCTCATGGGTCCCCTGTGTCACTACCTTCGGTGGTTCCCGGTGGCCCCAGCGATCATACAGGCTCTAGGCATTGTGTCTAGTCAAGTTGTGGTTCTTATACCACTTTCCTAATATATGGTTTGGTATGCCCCTAGCGCCCACCGTATATTGTGCTAATTTACTGTGTGATATTAAGTGTAACATATGTGCTTTGACCTCTAGCCTCATAAAGAGACTAGTAGAGGGTGTTTAGAATAAATAAATATATTTTATATATATACCTGGTGTGGTTCTCCTTTCATTTGGTCAATCATTTTTTTTTATAGTCAAAAAAAGAAAAAAGGGGATTATACATACAATTTCAAGAACATGCAACTGAGAGATTAACTTTCAACAATAATGGAGGTAGAAGAACATAAACAGAACTATTCACATAGAGCGACTAATACATTTTCTTCTGAGCCTTTTCCGGAGTTATTAATAAGATCAAACAGTTATTTCAATTGACCAGTAGTGAGTAGTTTCTTTCAGGCCACTTACAGTGCCTCCCATATAGATCTATACTTCTGTATTGCTCTGCCCCTCTGACTTTCACCAGAGCCCTTTCTCTTTGACCAGTTTCTTTAAGAATTATCCACCATTCTATCTCAGTAGGAGGTGTTGGGAAAATCCAGGCTCTAGCTATCGCCAGCCGAGCAGCAATTAACATAATTGTCAATATTGGGCCATTCCCATCCCCTTCCTCTTTGTATCCCATCATCTTTTCAGTCACCGTAATTGTAATAATATCCTTATTTAGTCTAGTTTAAATTGTCTCTTGGACTCTATCCCAAACCTTCCCAAGTGTAGGGTGTGTTTAGAATAAATACATATGTTTTATATATATACCTGGTGTGGCTCTCCTTTCATTTGGTCATTCAAGAGATAATAGACTAGTAAAACAAGCTGCTTTACATTCCTTTAAGACTTAGCCTGAAGGCTGCTCTCCATAGTTACCACTAGGGTAGATTTCAAATAAGGTTGTCTTTAACCTATCACCTCTAAGGGGTTGTTTGGACTGGTGCAAGATGCCCACTATACCTAGTGGACAGCATATGCCAGGCCAACTTCTCACAGCAAGGCTCAACCATCTCTTCTCTACCCAGATTATAATGTCATGGTCCAGGAGGCCCACTGAAAGTTCACGAGAGTCAAGGCCACCCTCAGGAACTTGGGACTGCGATATGGCATACTATACCTGGCGGTACAAAAGGGGGTAGTGATGGACGGAGCATCTGAGCCAATCAAACACTCAAATATGCAAATCAGTCTGACCCTGTTCCGGTCCAGGGAAGGCATGGCTTGGCAGTTCGGGCTGGACTGTTCCCATGAGGCACAGGGTCAGACTGATTTGCATATAGCCATGTCTGAACTGGGGTGGCAGAGTGGGCTAAAGAACGGTGATGGATCAAACCCAGATCTTTTGACTGGGTGTGAGTGTTTGATTGGTTCAGATGCTCCGTCCATCACCACCCCCTTTTGTAATACTATACCTGGCAGGCCTCGGGGTGGACATTGATGGCAGACCTCGAATTTTCAAAACACCGGCTGAGGTGCAGGAGTTCTGTCACACACTGTCTAAGAACAAATCCACACAAGTACCTACCACCCCTACCAGGTCACCCCTGGGCCCTGGTTCTGTGACCAGTGTAGATGTATTTTCCTCAGCTTAATATTTTTTGAACTTACACAATGCACAGGTTATTCTAGTATATGTGGGACATTGTAGATTAAATCAAAACTCTTTTGATTTTTCTGCATACCATCATCATTCAATAGTTTTTATATATATTGATGGATCCGTCATGGCATTGCAACTCCCATTGTGTTGACACACTGGTGTTACATTTAGATCGTTTTTGCTATGTTGTGAGCATGACATTTTGTTTTGGATCCTCCCATACTATGTGAAATGGGAATGGATGGGGGGTGGTACGGGAAGAAAATGTTTCCGTTTTAATACAGTTTCTTACACTTATGATATGCTTCCATACTGGGCAAGTATATAATTTGATTTACATTATGATCCAACTTTTTGCCTATGAGCGTTAACAGCAGACTTCAACAAACTTACATTAGTATCATGGAATGTGCAGGGACTTAATAACCCTCGCAAAGGCTAACAGGTGGTACAACACTTGCAGAGACACCAAATAGGCTATGTATTCCTGCAAGAATTCCACCTGTCTCCCGATACCCCCACAGTCTTGGCCAAGACATTGGATCCACACAGAGGTGTTATATTAATACATAAACTAGTCCCATTCAGCCAGTTGGTAGTGAAATGTTACAGGGAGGGTTGTTATCTAATGGTAAAGGGTCACATGCTGGGACACACCATCATTTTAGTGAATGTATACACACCCAACATAGATGACCCCGATTTTTTCTTAGAGCTCACGGCCCAAGTAGAACATATGGAGATGACACAGATATGTCTGGGAGACAATCTGAACATTTATTAGACCCTATTTGAAACAGCACCTCACCCTCCGGGGAGTAGGGCTTTCTCCCGCATATCTCAGCCTGTCATTTTTGCTGGACGTTTAGTCTGGAATCCGGTAGAGAGAATTTTGGAGTCTCTCTATTGCAGGTATTTCTTAGAGCACTTAGAATGTCTTCCTTAAGAGATATCCCTTTGTGCTCTTTTTGCCTAGTTCAGAGTTCAAAGGAAGAAGCATGAAGAGAATCAAGTAAGTCAAATTCTTCCTTTTAATAATGACATTCACCCCACTCAATTCTTGGTGAATATTATTTATTGCAAGAAGATTTTTGAAGACAGAAATACCTTTTTGGTGATAAAAGACAATACATCTAGAGTGTGGATTCAACTCTCTTGTTGGACTTCACTTATTGCTGCGCAACTTAGTATAAAGTACAGTTATTCAGAACTAAAAACCGCACAGCAGTTGTTTCCATGTAGAAATAAATATACATATATTTGTACTTACCACCAGGATATTAGCAGCAATATCTAAGAAAAGAGACAAGAAAAGACTGAAAGAACTAAGTAAATATATATATATAGTGAAATCAACTAACATTAATTTCTACAAAAATAAAGGAGAGAAGCTCGACCACATCTGGAACATCTGGTAATAGAATTGACCATAGAGAGAGAGGTGTTATAGGGGTTTGTGGGAAGTGAATTGGAGGGGCAAGAAAAGAAGTAGGAATTTTGTGTTTTGTGCTTACAGGTGCTAAGGAGACCCTAGCTGGGTATCCAGTTTGGACGAGGCACAGCAGTGGCAGTCTCTCTGGTTTTTCCCAATTCCCCTTTCCCCCTCTTTACTCCAAGCGGATATCATTATCAACTCTCAGTGGAGTTTGAGAGCTGCACAAAAGCTCTTCTGCTCCTGTCGAAGCCGAGTTCAGGTGTGTGGTACTAACAGAATATAACCTGGAAGACACATAGCATCACATGTACTCTCTACAAACTGCATACACACACAACTCAGCATATCACAACATATGAACTTGTCTTGATTACTGGCGTTTATCGCCCAGTTTCCTCAACTGGTTCGCACTCTGTTGGACCACTCGCCTGTTTTAGTAAAGATACATATTGCTGCGGGCAGGTGGATTCAAACACAAACTGAGATTTCTCGACATGGCCCTTAGGGACGAAGTATTCAAATCAGAGCTGTGCCAAGCAAAAGTAGACTATTTCGAATAAAAATAAAAGAATAAAAATATATTCCGCTTATATAAGATACAAAAATGTACCTGGTCTTTTCATTTCTAAATGCCCAATCTATGGTTTGAAATTTTGCAACGTTGTTGTACACCTGGCTCGAGGATGCACTTTTATCTGAAGTACTACTCCTTACTTTGAACATTAAAATCAAATGACTTTAGAGGATAAAATCAATTTGGACTGAAAAGGTGTTTCATCTTTGCTTACGTTTGAAATTAATTAACTTTCTTGGCTAAAGTATTTATGTTTGCTCTCTTTAATGGAATCAGTCCACTGGATAAACAAGGGAAAGATTCCATTACATTTCTATTCCCTTTAACGAGGAGCTCTCAAATAGCTTTTTTGTAGCAAATGTAGTGGGAAAAAAAGCATTATTGCTGTCAATGAAGAATGTTCTGGTGGCGTAAAGGTGAACAATTCATGCACTATTAATCAGAATTGTAATTTATTCAGAAGATTGCAGGAAGCTTCATGTAGGAAATGAACAACATTTCACTTGGTTTGCTCAAATTTGACCCGGCCTGTTTTACTGCACTAGACCTCAGTGTCCCTTACCCTTGCTAAACAGGAGTAAAGTGCAGCTGCTCCCCTTTTAAACATGGTAAAATTGGGTAAAACCCATTTTGCGCAATTAACTTTCTTATAAGGTATGGTAAATCTGCAGAAATACACCACCGTTATGGAAAATTCAATACCATTTGTGGATTACAGCTCCTACCTAATAAGCCATCCATTACAGGGACTCTGAAAATATGACTTTGGACCTGCCCTGTGTAGCCTGACAGCAGCAGCATCTTGAACCCTGCTGCACAGACCTTTCAAAATCAACTGTTCGAAAGTAGCTAAGGATAATTTAACATTTAAAATAAATCACTTCTCAGCACATCTTGCTACACACCAGGTAGGGTGCATAATACTCATGAACAGAACATTTCTGACATTTAAAATGGCATTTTGTCCCAGTGTCTAGAAAATAAACGACATGGTCATTGGTAAACCTGTAACTGGTACATAAGAAAAGGCAGCGCATAGATTATACACTTTATATATTTCGACTTCTACCAACTATAGATTCCATTTTAAGACTTATTTTTATATTGGATTAAAATACATTTTAATGGTTGAGTCAGATCTTATTGAATATATATGAAATGTAATTTTTGGAGTTAGAAAAGTCAACATGTTTTCTGTGTATGGAAGAGTCTCCAAAATTAATGGATTGCAGAGCATCCTTAATTGATAACCACTTGGATTGTGGAGCATTTCAGATAAATATTGATGTAAATAACTATCTGATGAATACAAAAATAAAACTATTATGTTATACACATATAAATAGATTGCAGCTCAAGCACCATCGAATTTCATAGAGACTTTCTTTTCATGGCATAAAACAGAACCTGAGGTTCTTTCATTGAGCTGTGCTATTTATTTATCAAGTTCTGCTTTCTTTACTCTGTGTCGGCGCAGTAGAGCTCCTAGTGTGTATAATTCTGTTTAGACTCAACTTCTTTAGGATGTTGGGTTTTCCCATTGCAATAGTTTATTTCTTAAGCATGGTCCTGAGAGTGGTGTATTTGTACCTTATCTCAAATTTATGATTAGTCACTATTGTATTGTCTTCATTGGGTGGCTAAGGTTGTATATTATGGATGCCCTAATTCCCAAATTCCCACCCCTCCTATTGGCAGAGAAAGAAACATCAGAGGACCATCTACCTCAGTGGTATAAGTAATGCAGGGATGTATCTAACTGTAAAGGGCCCAGTACAGTTAGAGTGATAAATGAGTGAGTAGTGATAAAACGAAAAATAAATACATTTATAATACTTTCGCTGCATCAAACCTTACACCCACTGTCTTCTCTTCCAGACTTTGGACATCATCAATATAGGAGGGGGAACATCCTTTACAACGCGGATGTTACCCTGCAGTGCAGTTACGACGCGTCTTTTACAACGCAAGTCGTAACCACGACTTGCGCTGGAGGGCGCTCTAGGATAAGGAATAGTAGATTTACTATTCCAACACCTTCCCTACTGTACGTAGGCTGGTGTTGGAATAGTAAATTTAACTATTCCTAAGTCCAGCACCCCTACAGCGCAAGTCGTGGTAACGATTTGCGTTGTAAAAGACGCGTTGTGAAGTACCGCGATGTAATACATCACGTGGTAACAACGTACATCCATATACGAGGAGCCCTATGTTCTTTCACACTGCTTCTTTTGGGCTGACCACTTTACTCCAATTAGAGGAAATATGGTTCACTGGCAGTACCCTGGGTCCTTTTGGTACAGGGACTTAAATAATAGCATTAAATCCCTTTGCAAAAAAGCCCAAAGTGTCATGGAAGCTGTACTTCTACGACTGTAGAAAGAGTTTGTTGGTACTACCAACAATTTTTAATCTGTAGCAAGACATGTTCCTATTACTGTCAAAAAGGAACTAAAAGCTCTTTCAATTCTATAAAATAAATTGTTTAATCATAGTGCCAGTGCTACCTTATCCTGGCATCTGAGAAAGTTTGAGAAAAGCACTCCACCTTATGATAAAAAAGAGAGAAAACACATGCTTGTGTTTCTTCTTTAGGATGCCTTGTCCTCTTGTCTTCCACCTCATTACTAAGACAGAATTCTCCACTCCTTGTGTTTTTATTAAATTCATGTAATCCAGTTCTACAGAGGAACACTGCCCTATAAAAAAAATCATGCTTGTTACTCTTGTCATCACCAAAGTTTTTCCTAGAACAAGCTCTACTTGGAAAGAGGCAATTATTTTGCCATTGAAGACACCTTCACTTCCCACTAACATTGCCTTATATATCTTTTCCTTCAACTCCATTGTGCTTAATCAAAATGCACCTTCCTTCCTTCAGCAACAAACTTAGCTAGATCCCACTGTGGCAAGCTCCCAACGAGGTCACATAATATTCATAATTCTCGCTACTAAGTCTGGGTGAAATGTAAATTACTCTGTTATAATTCTTGCAATTTACATAACTTCACATTGCACTTGTTATATGAAATTCCTGAATTTACGCTACTACAACACTTTGCAAAATCTTACTGCAAGCTCAAGGGAACAATTTGGGCGACTATAACAAGAGTAGCTGTTGCACGCACCACTTTTGTTTTATCCCAATTTCTTTTATTACAAAATGCACCCTTATGGTAAAAATTGCTGAAAGTACTCATTTTCCACTGAAATATAGTGCTGAATGACAGATTGGGACTTTGCATACTTACGCATAATTTCGCCTAATTTTCCCAAACTTTCTAGCAACTACGTGAAAGGAAATTATGTGAATTTCACACACCCCAACTCATTACTACTGTCGGGGATATTCTAGGTGACTGGATGCTCTAGTACTGGTGGATCAGTCCATAGCCTGTGACACGGTCTCCCACTCCAATCTTCTAGACTGGCAGATATTGGAGTGTAGAGATCTGCTCTAGAGTCGTTTTTGGCAGTTGCTCCTTTTCATTCTAACTTTTGCTACTAGCATTGCAAGGTTCCTTAATATTGATCATTATATGTTTCGTCTCCAGTTTTATTGTTATGCTTATGATACACATTTGATTTTGATAAAAGTGGGTGAATCACTATTACTATTCAATGATTGTTTTCCTGACTGCGCCAGTGATTGCTGAATTGATGTCATTTGAAGCTTAATGTTGCAGACATTCTAATTCTGGGTGGCTCATCTCTCTCAGGTATGTTATGTTAGCAATTTGTAAAGCGATTGGTTACTCCCATCCGGAGTGTCCTCGTACCAGATTGCAATCACCATAGCTATACGTAGAAAGTCCCTTAGTTGTTAAGGGGTCATGGCCCTTTCTGAATAGCGGAGTTTTCAGATGCTTCCAAAAAAGATCCTCCGTGGGCTCTAATCTCAGATAGGAGGGCAGACTATTCCATTGTTTTGCTAAAGGAGCTCCTTCCAATGCGAGTTCTAATAAATTTCGGGACACTGAATAGGCTTATTCCCCCTTGTCGCAAACACAGGTTGGGGAGATAGGGCTGGATCAGAGGACGGAGAAATTCAGGGTCTTTCTGATGAAGAAACCCTACGGACGAAACACTCTGCTTCGAAATAAATCACTTCCTCAATGGGAAGCCAGTGTAGTTTGCTTAGGGTAACCCCATTGTAGCTTATCTGGGTATGTTCAGTAGCAGATGAGCTGCCACCTTTTGTATACTCTGGAGCTCTGGAGCTTTGCAGTAATCGAGCCATGCTATCACGAGTGCCTGAACTACAGTTCTTTTTGCAGAAAAAGAGAGAAGCCCCAGAATCCTATGGAGGTATGTGCCAAAGCACATACCAACAAGAGTTGAAATTTGATCTCCTAATGATAGAGCGGGGTCAACCAGACTCCTAGATTCTTCCCTTTAGGTTTCAGAAACAGGAGAGGGCCTAATTCATCTGGCGACCAAGATGAAGACCAGATGGACAGTTGTTTTCCTACCACCAACATCTCTGTTTTAGCAGAGTTAAGTCGCAGACAGCTGTTCTTCATTCAGTTGACCAGTTCTACCAAGCAGAGTTGAAAATCATCCGCTACCTGGTTGCTCTCCTGAGCTAGCCCGCTTATTCTGCCTCTTGCCTGCCTAGGTACTTCCAGGCCCACCCATTCATCCAGCTGTTCTAATCTCAAATTGCATTCAGTGCACTTACATCCTCTGCTTCTCTTAACTTTGATGAAGACAGTTTTTCAGGTCATACTTTTGTTTCAGTTACGATATGGATACACCAAGGGCCATATTTACAACAGAATCGCAAAGTGTGGCGTTAAGAAAAAATTGCTACCATCACACTTTGCCATTCTGAAAATGCAGGGATATGCTGAATTCACTAGAATGCGATGCACCCCTGCGTTTTTCCTAGTGCCAGTGCTAAATCTAGCGGCTTCGCAGCAATACTGGCACCCCTACACCATAGTGCAAGGGTGTCTGCCGTGGGGGAATGATTGTGTATGTGCAAGAAGGAGTCACTTCCTGCACATAAACAATCCAGAATGCCGATTTGAAAGTCCAAGGTGTGCTACTATGTGATGCACACACAGAAGTTGCAAATCGCTATTTGTTTAATGGAAGGGACTCCATCCTGCAAATAAACAATCATTTAATGCGATTTGCTGTTTCTTTGTGTGCTGCTCAATGCAGCCCACATAGAAATAGCAAAAACGAGGAAACATTTACATTGTCTCCTCATTTTGCCATATTAATACCAGTTTTTCTCTGGTCTTAATTTTTGCTCTGCCTCCTATTTATGTCACCCTTGTAAATATGGGGCATCGTCAAAACCATTGGTTGTTATGGAGGAACGGCCAGTGCAATACCCATTGCCGACCCCTATTGCGGTGGGTGTAGCGTGAAAAGGAGCCTTATTTACAAGGCAGGTTAAGCCATGTTAATAAGGCGAAGGGTTTATCACCACAGGAACATCATAAAAAGAGACATTCCTGTAGCAATAGGGGCTTGTAATGATATGAAGCTTATGATTCACAAGCAGCAGCAGCTTGTTCAGACCAGTGCTAACTGATTAGGCCTTGGAATCTGCCACTGGGAAATATTTCTGTTTGTACTGGCTTCTGCATCACAAAAGGAAGTCTGCTCAATGGAAATTTACAACACAGATACCAAACTCATTCATACTCGACTAATCAGATATGTTCCCTCATAACCGTGGTGCAAGAACAATGTTTAGAGTGAGGTAAATGTAAAAATCCGTATTTGTAAAGCACAAACAACTCACCCTTACGGGCTTTGAGATAAACTAAACCTGTTGGACCACATCCACATCTGATACTACACGGAACATGATTAATGAATTGGTGAGAGACTGTAAAGGCACTAAGTGAAGTTCGCTCATAGTCTTCAAATGTCGCAAAGGAAGTATCATGTGGCCCTTAGGGTCATTCTCAACATTGCTAAGTTAGCATGAGCACTGGTGCCATGATGCTGCTTCTCGACACGTTACTACATAACTTTATTTTGCAAGACTCTGTTTGTTTCTTTCACATGAGAATGGTCTTCTTTATGCATTCGCTGCAGTTCCTGAAGTTTAGTCTGAACACGATGTGCAAGGTCGAAAAACATGCCCCTTTTAATTCTTTTCTGGCCAGTCCCTGTTACCTAGACAAAATATGCTACATACAGCTGCACTGCTAGAGAGCTTGTGCTTTGATATTTTGGAGTTGCATGTTGTTCACAGACACTTGGAGGGAAACCTTTCCTTGCAGAAGAGCTATGCTATTCCTATGATGTAAAGCTACCTTCTAGGCTCTAAGGTATGGGGTCTGCTGACAAAGCCCAGAGATCTAACTTTATATAATAAACATCAACGTACCAAGGGGAGGGAGGTTAGGCCTTATAGTCTTTTTTCCACTCTCTATATATAATGACTTCCCCCTTCATATTCTATGGTATTGTAACAATGCTAACTAAGCTAGGTTTATGCATTTTGCTGCTGTTAGTGGCTTGTATACTGTATTATAGAGCACAACATTTAAATAAACATTGTGAACTATACAGTGACTCTGATTATCCTCATTGCGGACAAGTACGAGTGAGTGAGCAAAAGGGCTCGAGCACCTGCTTTATTTTATCTATTAGAGCTTCCTGTTGAAGCTAACTTAGTAATTATTTTAGGATGGCGCTGGCAGCTTGCCGGCGCCATCGTAAAATAGTTACAACAGGCCAGCAAGGCTTCAACTTTTGCCCCCGGAATCCTCCGCTCGTGGATTTGCGAATTCGTGGTAAATTCGCGGGAGTTCGCGGATCGCGAATTTACCGAAAATTCGCAAAATCCGCGAGCGGAACGGATTTTGCGCCCATGCTTAATGAGCAGTACCCTCTGCAGCATTTGAAATCTATTCTCCGAGGTTGTTCTGTGATGCAGCCAGACGATATACTCTTAAGTGCATTAAAACCTCGCGGTAAATGCTAACTTTGGAATGGCTGCAAGGAAACATGTCTTGTTTGGTGTCAAACACCTTGCAATCCTACCTCCCCACTAGTACTAGCTGCGGAGGTATGATTTCACCCTCCTAGAGTGAGAAACATGGCCACACCGGTACACCCGGTACCAGCTTAACAGAAACCTGGCATCACAAAATGGATGCTGCAGCCACAGACACAATTCTGGCCTCCTACTGCTGGACAAATCTCCTGCCGGGAAGGCCTGGATAATAAGATTCCTGTCAGAGGAAGGTGTCACCACCTCCCAGACAGGCTTTTGTGTATTGGGGCTGGGTGGTGCACTCTAAGAATGCTTTGAAGTCTGCAATGGGGTTACATTTGGTGTCCCTGTGCATAACCTAGTTCAAACCGGCTGCAGGGGCTACCAGCCCCTGCTCTGGTGTGAAACTGGACAAAGGAAATGGGTGTAGCCACCTCTCCTCCCAAACCATCTCATAAGTGGGTCCCCCAGAGTTTGTCCCACCCCTTCCTTGGGTATGAAGTAGGAACCCTGACTACAGGACTTTAGATTTACCTGGACGAAACTCTGATATTTAATCCTGGAACTTCAACAATCTACAAGGCGCTAGATGACTGAAGAATCTCCTTTGGAGTAAAGCAGTCACTCCCCTGCGTGGCAGGCACCAAAGACACAACAAACCGGAAGCTCCGGCATGACTCCGAAGAATTTGCAACACAGGAGGATGGTTCCAAGACTCCCCATAGGCCGACCCGATTCCCCAGGAAAACTGAGATCCGTAGCCCTCGTGGGTACCGTGGAACTGGAACCCCTGGACACCGTGCACATTTGCAAGTGCATATGCTTCTCGATAATGCTTGAGGCTGTGCATTGGGTTACTTGTAGCCCAGACCCCGAGCAGCAATCCCACCAATGATTGCAGGCCTACACTCCACGAGTGTTCAGTGAGCCGGCCCCTTGTGTTTTCTCTTGAGGTACCTTCGCGATCCCTGGTCCATCGACCTGTGGGTCCCAGAGAAGGCAACTTTACATTTCCTTAGGCTTCCCTGGTTGCTCCAGACGTGCCCTGACTCTCCATCACTTAGGGAGTCCCCTGGACCTTGCTGGTCCACACCAAAGCAGTTATTCTCTTCCTGCGTAGGTGCTGTTGCCAAGGTTTGATTTGTTCAATCCGAGCCACGACTCCACAGCCCTCGACATCCTTAGTGGAACAGCCCGAATCCAGCTCCTGGTTATCGTCGATGCGTCCTGGTCCTAGTGGCTGCAGAGTCAAGCTTCACCTCTTTGCACCTGAAGCACCCAACAAATGTGGCCATTCATGTACTGTGCCCCTGGTCACTGGCAAGTGACCCAGACTCTGTCCCCTCTCCTTTCAGGTTCTTCACTTCTTTAATCCAGGCTTCGATCACACCGGACACTTTTCTTCTTCACGGCAGCAGCACTTTGCAGCAGGTCGCCATTGAAAACGAGGTAGATTCCCAACACCATTTGACACCTATGCACCCGGCTTGCCTGGGTGAGGTAACTTGAGTACTCCGGTGATCCCGTGGGTGTTGGCCCTAGAACCCCTTAAGTCCAAAGTCCAAAGGTTCTCTCCTAAGTGTCCTTTAATTTTAAAATCTCAACCGCAACTTTCCCCATAGAAGCTCTCGCTACTGTGTTCTCGCACTGCACGCATACCCTGTGGGTCCCCTGTGTCACTCCCTTGGGTGGTTCTTTGGGGTCCCAGTGATTCTACGTGCTCTAGGCACTGTGTCTAGTCAAGTCGTGGTTCTTATACCACTTTCTTAATATATGGTTTGGTCGCCCCTGTGGCCCAGTGCATATTGTGCTATTATGTACTGAGGTTCTATTGTTTTAAATTGTGTACCTTGCTCTGTAATTCATAAAGAGATTACTAGATAGTGTTTAGTAATAAATACATATATTTTATATATACCTTGTGTGGTTCTCCTTTCATTTAGACATTCAAGACGTTATAATCTGGTAAACCAAGCTGCTTTACACTCCTTCAAGACTTGGCCTGAAGACTGCTCTCCATAGCTACCACTAGGATAGCTTTCAATAAAGGTTGTCTTTAAACCTATCATCAATAAGGGTTGTTTGTACTGGTACAAGGTGCCCACTATAATTAGTGGACAGCATATGCCAGGCCAAATTCTCACATTGGTGTGCAACAGTTGGATTCAAGCTTGCTATTGCTTTACCAGATCATCTCATTGAGTGACTAACTGAAAACCACTATAGGTACAAATAAATCAAGTATAGAAGAAAGTAAGTTCTACTCAACTTAGAGTTGTGTACTAAGGGTTTAGCACACCCTTTCCACAACTCAAGAGAGAGTTTAGTAGTCCCACTAGAGAATGTATGTGCAGATACCACACCACACTAGTACATCTTCAAAGTCTGAAGCTGGTGGCTCCAGATTAACTAAGTATGACCATGTCCCATTTCCAGAATTGAGTAACATGTGTGCATCTAGGAAATTGAAGACAGGGAAAAACCCTAGGGCCCAATGCCTCATAGAGGTATTGCTTTTAAATGATCTCAGAAAGACCTCAGGGTCTGATGAGGCAGGCGGGTTGGTTGGGGGAGTAGAAGAGGAAAAGCCAAGAGGTGTAAACTAGGCCTGGGCAGTAAATTCCATTCCGCTCGCGGAGTTTGGGTAATTTTGCGCTCTGCAGATAATTTGCAGAATTGTTTGCTTATTCGCGCTTACAAAATGTGTGTTCAACAGCAAATAGCATTCGTGACCAGGAAAAAAGCATCGCAAATGGGCGGAACATGCAATTCTGTGTGTTCGCGGAACCCTTGCGTGCTCACGGAGATTTTTTACCATTCCACGGAGCTTTGCGTAGTGCGACTACGCAAATTCAGCCCACCCCTAGTGAAAACCTCCAGGAGCTAGACCTTGATGCTGACCAGGAAGAACATGATGATTCTAACGTGGACAACCCAATTCTCCCTGGGACTGAAGAAGAGAGCCCCAATGGCCTTTTCTTCACCCCTCCAGGAAGAGTTAGCAGTGTACCTAGAAGGTTAAGATCTCCTTCTCAGGAATCTAACCATTCTGGTTCATCTGCAGGGACCTATGTATCTCATAGGACCTCAACCTCTTACAGGAGAGAGTCATCCCATGATAGAAATTGCAGACTGCTTGCATTTGAGGAAGATAAACTCAGAATTAGGAAAGAGAAATTGGCTTTAGACAGGGAATCCCTGGAGCTCCAGAAAGCTTCTAAAAAGTTGAGACTAGAGTCCCATGGTGGCAGCATCAGTGTCCCAAGAGGTAGAGAACATACTCATGACCATAGAAAACTAAACAGGATTGTCCCTCCCTATCAGAGTGGGAATGACATCCACAAATGGATAACTGCACTTGAGAAGGCCTGTAAAATACAGAGGGTCCCCCAGGAGCAGTGGGCAGCAATCTTGTGGCTCTCCCTTGCAGACAAAAGCAGAGACAAGCTTCTCACTGTAAGAGAAGAGAATACTGATAATTACTGTTAGATCTGGGGGTCTCTAGTTGGCAATGGTATTCACCTTTGTCCAAATAGGGACCCTTACTTCTAAGTCAGGATAAGGGGATTACACTCCTTAATAACCCCAGCTCACACTTTCAGTAGTTTGGCACGAGCAGACAGGCTTATCTCAGAGGCAATGTGTTAAGCATTTGAGAATATACACAGTAAAACAGTGAAAACACTACAGATGGACACAATACAGGTTTTATAAAAATAAGTATTCTTTATATAGACTTAACACAAGACCACAAATGACAACAATCCACAATACTATACTAAAAGATGTCTTAAAGATGATAAACGTTGCTTAGTTCGAGTTAATGGTAAATGTGACAACGTTCTCAACAAAGTACCTGGATGCATAACGCAAAGTAAACAAAAGGTTCGCAAAAGGGGAAATGGGTCGGTTCCGTGATCCGGGGAAACGGTTGCATCCTGCGTAGATTCTTGGCCTGCGGGCCCGTTGCGATGCACAAGATGGCGCCTTGATGCAATGCGATGATCCGGTTACGATGCGAGAAGATGGCGCCCTTGACGCGGCGATGCGATGATGACGTGATGACGCCCTGATAGCCTTGCGACAACTCTGTACTTTGGAGCCATGACAGGACCTATGACAAGCTTCTCTGGTGATGTGATGGTGACTCTCTCGATGGCGTCACGCTTCTCCGGTGATGCGACAGCAGGCAGCTTCGATGAACACACGCTTCCAGGGAGATGCGGAGGCGGCACGCTTCTCCGGCGATGCGACAAGCTCAGCTGCGGCGGCGACATGCTTCCTCTCGGTGCATCGTGCTTCCAGCTCCCAGCGACACGCAAATGTCTGTAGATAGAATTCCCCGCAAGGAAATTCACAGGGGGAGCTGGAGGTGAAGTTTTTTTTCCCTGAGACTTCAGCAGGAGGCACGCACAGTTCAAGCCCTTGGAGAATATGTTGTAGATGATGAAAGTCCTTAAAAAGTTCCTTCTCCTTTCCCTTCGCAATGAAGCAACAACTGCAGGCCAACCCAGCAAACAGCACACTGGCAGAGGGGCAGTCCAAACTCCTGCAGCTTCCTTGTTTCTTCTCCTTGGCAGAGAGGTTTCTTGATCCAGAAGTGATCTGATTTCTTGGGATCAGGGTCCCAATATTTATACACCAAAATTCTTTGTTCTCTGAAGGCAGACAGGCCTCTACCTAGTCCAAACCAAATCCTGAGCACTTTGTTTACATGACTCTCTTATTACTTTCACTGTGCAGGGTAGCCACATCAGACCCACAGGGGGTGGAGCCAGCATTGTAGAGGAAAGGCCCAGCCCTATTCAGGTCCCAGGTGCAACTCTTCCCTCCCATCTAGATGCAGATCTCTCTATTCACCACCGGGCTGCTCCAGCCTGTCTCCTGGATTCCCCCAGCCCTGTCACTCACAAACCCAGACAAGGAATACACAACCTAGCAGAGGCAGGCTGGACAGTTAGGCAAGAAGTATTTGAAACACATAATATTAAAACCAACTTAACTAAAAGATGTATTTTGTTATTCTGAGTTCAGGCATACTAGATTCGAATTTCCAACATGTTCCCTGAGTCAGTTAGGATTACAAGATTGTAATAATCTAACTGCCCATTCTGGCCTATGGAGAACAGGTAGCCTTCAATAGTGAAACTCGAAAATGGCTGTAATTCACTATTAGGACATGCTACACACATCAGGGCATGTCCTACCTTATACTCACAATGCACCCTGCCCTTGGGCCTACCACAGGGGTGTCTAATATGAAGCAAATGGAAGGTTTAGGGACTGGCAAGTGGGTGCACTGGCCAAGTCTACATGGCAGTCACAGACTGCACAAAGGCCTTGCAATGGCAGGCCTGAAACACACTTTACAAGCTGCTTCTGTGGGTGGCACAACCAGTGCTGCGAGCCCACTAGCACCATTTGACTTCCAAGCCCTGGGCACACATGGTGCACTGTACTAGGGTCTGACAAATAACCCAATACTGGACTCACTAATTAGTACATCAATGTAACATAGGAAGCACTTGCACTGTAGCACTGATTATTAGTGGCACAGTGCCCAAAACATATAACCAGCAAAAACATATCAAAACAGAGGAGGCAATCCATCAAAAATGGAAGGGAGACTCACGCCAATGATGTCAGGTCGAACACGTGTCCCCTCCAGCCAAAATGTGGTAGAACTACCCTTCCCCTTGGGAGTTCTCTTCACTAAGGCGGAAAAATCTGGACAGATCATCAGCGTTGGCGTGTTCTGTACCAGGGTGGTGTTCCACTGTAAAGTCCATACCCTGTAGGGAAATGGACCACCTCAACAACTTTGGGTTCTCACCCTTCATCTGCATTAGCCATTTGAGGGGCCTGTGGTCAGTCTGAACTCGGAAGGAAACAAGGATGGTCTCAACTACTTCAGTGCCCAGACCACAGCAAATGCCTCACACTCAATTGTACTCCACCTCTGTTCCCGTGGAAGTAACCTTGTACTGATGAAGGCTACAGGTTGGTCTAGGCACTCTTCATTAATCTGTGATAGAACTGCCCCACATCATGCTCTGAAGCGTCTGTCTGTACAATGAATTCATTTGAGAAGTTAGGTGCCTGAAACACTGGGGCTGTGCACATGGCAGTCTTCAGGGCGTCAAAAGCCTTCTGATAGGTGTCAGTCCAGTTCACTTTCTTGGGCTGCTCCCTGGAAGTCAGCTCAGTCAAGGGTGCAAAAATGTTGCCATACCCCTTGACAAACCTCCTGTAGTACCCCGTGAGTCCTCAAAAGGCTCTCACATGTGTCTGAGTCTTTGGGGGTTCCCATGCCAGAATGGTATCAATATTGGGTTGTAGGGGCGCCACCTGGCTGCTTCCTACCTGGTGACCCAAGTACACCATGGTACCCTGCTCGATCTTGCACTTACTCGCCTTGATTGTGAGGCCTGCTTTGTGATGTGCCCAGAGGTGGTGCAGATGTTCTTCCCAACTGGCGCTGAACACTGCAGAGTCATCCAGGTAGGCGGCACTGAAATCCTCCAGTCCAGCCAACACCTGGTAAACCAACCTCTTAAAGGTGGCAGGGGCATTCTTCATCCCATAGGGCATAACCCGGAATTGGTAGTGCCCATCTGGTGTGGAGAATGCTTACCTCTCCTTAGCCCATCAGCCAAGGCGATCTGCCAGTACCTAGATGTCAAACCAAACGTGCGGAGGTACCGTGCAGCCCCTAACCGATCAATGAGCTCATCAGCTCTGGGGATGGGGTGTGCGTCAGTCCTGGTGACTGAATTGAGCCCTCTGTAATCCACACAGAATCTGAGTTCAGGTGGGGCACCCGGCGAGGCAGCCTTTGTGTAAGTAAGTAATTTTTATTTGCATAGTTAATTAAAACCATTGCAATACAACCTTTAAAATTCCGTCTATAACCAAACATGTATCACTGCAAACATTTAAAATTTCATCTCTATGCATACAATTATATATATTCTATTGAATGTATCCCTTGTAAAATCAGTAAAATAGCACATTTTTTAATGATCATTATTAAAATAAGGTATAACTTTATGTTATTAAGGGGACAATTGAGAGTCAGATTTTGACATTTTCTTTTCCACCACCTACAGAAACTTCACAAAGCTACAGTTCAACTGCGGGTCATAGAGTGAACTGCAGGCAAGGACTGCTTGTCTTCGTGAGCATATTCCTCGCTGGTTAAATTGAAATTTTAACAAGCATTTCCGTTCCTCCTGCAATTTGTCGCAGGAACACAACAGATGCGACATGTCCTCAGGCGCTGTGCCACATAAGCGACAGAGGGATCCCGCCTTATCCTTTAGCCAGTGTGGAAAATGGCAGATGCAGGGTAGCAGGCCCAATCTGTTTTTTTTTTTAAATCTCAACTTAGTTTTTTTTGAGTAGCCCAAGTCCAAATAACTCTGGTGGCTTGTGCGGAATATGAGTTTAAGTTCATCCATCCAAGAGACCTTTTCGCAAGAGTTGCTTTGTCTTCAATCCATGAGTGATGTTTAATTGTTTTCTTTACTAATTTTTTTTATCGTTATATGGTTAGTATGGGTATTCCACAGCTGTTGCAAGCCGAGATTCACCAGGCGGTCTTTCAGATACTCAGAGGATGGTGAAGCTGGTTTCGCTCTAATTCCGACCATAGATAATCGTTTAAGGTACCCTTTTTGGCTTTTAGGACTTTGTCCCAAACAGTTATGAACACCCCCTGTCTTGCCAGAAGCTGTTTCTGGACACCAAACTCCAGCCTGATTTGAGCCGGGGAGGTGTATTTCGGCAGGCTGAAAATAATCCTGCATGCAGCTGTAACAGTATTGTCCAAAGTTATTGCATCTCTGCCTCTCTGTACTTCACTCCCACAAGTAATTGTTGGCAGGAGCTTGGCTCGTATTACTTGTGACAGGGGCAAGAGGGAAGGGCTAGTAAGTTTCCGATTAAGTGCTTTTAAAGAAATTGCTACAGCTATGCCTTTTCCTCTGATGCAAGCTTTCTGAATTGTGAAATGGCCGCCATTGTCAATTTTGACTCCGAGGTATTTGTACAATGATGTATCCTCAATACGGGTATGGTTCCAAAACCATGTATGGGAGTTTTTCCTTTTCTTGTTAATTGACATTGTCTGAGTTTTCTCCAGATTTATTGTCAGTTGGTTTGTAGCTGAATATCTGTTTGTAGCATCTACAAGGTGTTGCAGCCCTACTCTTGTATGGCTGACTAGGACTATGTTGTCTGCATAAAGAAGACTTGGCAATGTTAGCCCTCCTAATTTGGGTGCATGAGAGTTGCAACTATTGAGGATCGTAATAAGGCCGCCTAAAAACAAGTTAAAAAGTGTGGCAGCCAAAACACAGCCCTGTTTGAGACCTTTATATTTGGAATGCGTCTGGACAAGTGGGAACCATCACCCAGCTTTACCTGGATCCATGTCTCAGTATGTAAGTTGATCAGCAGATTTAACAGTGGCATTGGTATCCCCACCTCTTCAGTTTTGACCGCAAAAGGTTCCAGTTAAAGCAGCCTTATAATCTATAAAGCAAAGGTGGATAGGCATTTTAGATGTTTTGGCCTTATCAATTAGAAGGCCCATGGCTAAAATGTTGGTAGTTGTCCCAACCGATTTAGCAAAGCCAGTCTGGTTAACCGGAATTAGGGACTTCCCTGAGGCCCAAGACTGCAATTCCTCCAAAAGTATCCCAGCAAAGTACTTTGCCTCATTGTCCATGAGGGCGACCAATCTATAATTTTGTGATAGAGACTTGTCCCAGATTTAAAAATAGGAGAAATAATAGAGCCCTTCCAGGAGCTGGGCAATATATTGAAGAGCTTAATTTCCCAAAAAAGTGGCTCTAATGCTGCAGCCCATTCATTTTCCTCCTGTTTATAAAGAATAGGCGGAATTCCGTTTGGGCCTGGCGCCCTCTCTTTTCTTCCTTTTTTAATTTGGCGCTTGATTATTTTTTTGTACGTTTGTTACTCCTTCAATCGTTGGTAGAATGTGGCCTTCTTGTCTGCAGGGGCTCCTGTACAGTAACTTTAAATTGTTGTTGCCGGTTCCTGTCTCCCAGTAGAGATCACCGTCTTGATTTAAGTGAATTTTAAGATGATTTGCCCATACGTCTTCTGTGATATTTGAGGAGACTCCATCATGCCCAGGTGTTATGAAGGTATTTATGGTTTTCCAGAATTTTGCCCCATCATTCTGTTTTATATCTGCGTGTAGTTTTGCCCACATGTTATCCTCCACAGATCTGTTCGCTTCCCATTTTGTTTTTTTAGTGACACTTTTAATTCCCGTAAAAGATCTTATTTCACTGTATCCATTGGATTATGCCTAAGTTGTCGCATTGTCTGATTGATAATTTTTTTTTATCCCTGATCTTTTCTTTATGTTCCCTTGTAAATTGTTTGATGTTTGAAGACAGAAAAACCTTTTTGGTGATAAAAGACAATACATCTAGAGTTTGGATTCAACTCTCTTGTTGGAATTTCACTTATTGCTGCGCAACTTAGTATAAAGTACAATAATTCAGAACTAAAAACCGCACAGCTATTGTTTCCAAGAAGATATAAATATATACATATTTGTTCTTGCCACCAGGATATTAGCAGCAATATCTAAGAAAAGAGACAAAAAAAAATTGAAAGAACTAAGTAAATATATATATATAGTGAAATCACTTAGCATTAATTTCTACAAAAATAAAGGAGAGAAGGTCGACCTCATCTGGTAATAGAATTGACCATAGAGAGAGAGGTGTTAAAGGGGTTTGTGAGAAGTGAATTGGAGGGGCAAGAAAAGAAGTAGTAATTTTGTGTTTGTGCTTACAGGTGCTAAGGAAGACCCTAGCTGGGTATCCAGTTTGGAAGAGGCAGAGCAGTGGCAGTCTCTCTGGTTTTTCCCAATTCCCCTTTACCCCTCTTTACTGTAAGCGGATATCATTATCAATTCGCAGTGGAGTTTGGGAACTGCACAAAAGGCGTTCTGCTCTTGTGGAAGCCGAGTTCAGGTGCGTGGTACTGACAGAATATAACCTGGAAGACACACAGCATCACATGTACTCTCTACAAACTGCATACACACACAACTCAGCATATCACAACATATGTACTTGTCTTGATTACTGGTGTTTATCGCCCAGTTTCCTCAACTGGACCGCACTCTGTTGGACCACTCGCCTGTGTTAGTAAAGATACGTATTGCTCGGGCAGGTGGATTCGAACAATAATGGAGATTTTTCGACATGGCGAAGTATTCAAATCAGAGCTGCGCCAAGCAGAAGAAGACTATTTCAAATAAAAATAAAAGAATAAAAATATATTCCGCTTATATAAAATACAAAAATGTACCTGGTCTTTGCATTTCTAAATGCCCATTCTAAGGTTTGAACTTTTGCAACGTTGTTGTACACCTGGCTGTAGGATGCACTTTTATCTGAAGCACTACTCCTTACTTTGAACATTAAAATCAAATGACTTCAGAGGATAAAATCAATTTGGACTGAAAAGATGTTTCGTCTTTCCTTACGTAAGAAATTAATTAACTTTCTTGGCTAAAGTATTTATGTTTGCTCTCTTTAAAGGAACCAGTCCACTGGATAAACAAGGGAAAGATTCCATTACATTTCTATTCCCTTTAACGAGGAGCTCTCAAATAGCTGTTTGAAGCAAATGTGGTGGGAAAAAACAGCAATGATGCTGTCAATGAAGAATGGTCCGGTGCTGTAAAGGTGAACAATTCATGCACTATTAATCAGAATTGTAATTTATTCAGAAGATTGCAGGAAGCTTCATGTAGGAAATAAACAACATTTCACTTGGTTTGCTCAAATTTGACCCGGTCTGTTTTACTGCATTAGACCTCAGTGTCCCTTACCCTTGCTAAACAGGAGTAAAGTGCCTCTGCTCCACTTTTAAACATAGTAAAATTGGGTATAACTCATTTTGCGTGTATAACTTTCTCATGAGGTCATGGTATATCTGCAGAAATACACCACCGGTATGGAAAGTTCAATGCCACTTGTGGATTACAGCTCCTACCTAATAAGCCGTCCATTACAGAGGCTCTGAAAATATAACTTTTGGCCTACCCTGTGTAGCCTGACAGCAGCATCCTGAACCCTGCTGCACAGACTTTTCAAAATCAACTATTTAAAGGTAGCTAAGCATAATGTGGCACATGTTGCTACTCACAAGGTAGGGTGCATAATATTCATGAGCAGAACATTTCTGACATTTAAAATGGCATTTTGTCCCAGTGTCTAGGCAAGAAACAACAAGGTATTTGGTAAACCTGTAACTAGTACATAAGAAAAGGCAAAGCATAGATTATACACTTTATATATTTCGACTTCTACCAACTATAGATTCCAATTTCAGGCTTATTTTTATATTTGATTAAAATACATTTTAATGGTGGAGTCAGATGTTATTGAATATATATGAAGTGTAGTTTTAGGAGTTAGAGTTACCCTGTCTTATGCTGCTTGTGCCAACTTTGCATTAAGTCTCCAGCTACTGCAAAAAGGAAAAAAGTAATTACTTAATAATAACAGAATGTCTATTTGTAGAAGTCATCCGGAAATAATATTAATTTGTACTCAGTTCAGATTAGGATATTCTTGAAGAGAGCTCACTATCTGGCCAATAAGTGATATTTTATTAAAGCAAAACGATGCAGGGTATGTGGCAGAATATGGGTTCTAAGCAATTGAATTTGCCCTGTAAAAGACAACATGTCTCCTGTGGATGGAAGAGTCTCCCGAATTAGTGGATTGCAGAGCATCCTGAATTGATAACCACTTGGATTGTGGAGCATTTTGGATAAATATTGATGAAAATAACTCTCTGATAAATACAAAAATAAAACTATTCTGTTATACACATATAAATAGATTGTAGCTCAAACACCATCGAATTTCATAGAGCCTTTCTTTTCATGGCATAAAACAGACCCTGATGTTCTTTCATTGAACTGTGTTATTTATTTATCAATGTGTTGTGAGTATCAAGTTCTGCTTTTTTTATTTTGTGTCGCTGAAGCAGAGCTCCTGGTGTGTATAATTCTGTTTAGACTCAACTTCTTTAGGTTTTTGGGTTTTCCCATTGCAATAGCTTATTTCTTTAGCATGTTCCTGACAGTGGTTTATTTGAACCTTATCTCAAATGTATGAGTTAGTTACCATTTAATAGTCTTCATTGGGTGGCTAACGTTGTATATTATGGATGCCCTAATTCCCACCCCTCTTATTGGCAGAGAAAGATCCATCAGAAGACCATTCACCTCAGTGGTAAAAGTAATGCGTAGATTTATCTAACTGTAAAGGGCCCAGTTCAGTTAGAGTGATAGATGAGTGAGTAGTGATAAAACGAAAAATAAACAGTACAAAAGGGGGTGGTGATGGACGGAGCATCTGAACCAATCAAATACTCACACCCAGTCAAAAGATCTGGGTTTAATCCATCACCGTTCTTTAGCCCACTCTGCCACCCCAGTTCAGACATGTCTATATGCAAATCAGTCTGACCATGTGCCTCATGGGAACAGTCCAGCCCGAACTGCCAAGCCATGCCTTCCCTGGACCGGAAACGAGCTTCCGAGGACCGGTTTCTGGCATTGCAGCCATCTTCAGCCCGGCTTGCTTGAATCCAGTGGCATGGCATGGCAGTTCGGGCTGGACTGTTCCCATGAGGCACAGGGTCAGACTGATTTGCATATTGCCATGTCTGAACTGGGGTGGCTGAGTGAGCTAAAGAATGGTGATGGATTAAACCCAGATCAGTTGACTGGGGGTGAGTGTTTGATTTGCTCAAACGCTCCGTCCATCATCCCCTTTTGTATCGCTTTGTTCGCCCTAAGTGTGGCAGGGTATGTCAGACGTGAGTCCCTTGCTCACTTGGCCACTGGATTCAAGATAGCCTGGCTGGTGAGGATGATGAATCCGAAACCGGTCCCAGGATGCTTGTTTCCGGTCCAGGGAAGACATGGCATGGCAGTTCGGGCTGGACAGTTCCCATGAGGCACAGGGTCAGACTGATTTGCATATTGCCATGTCTGAACTGGGGTGGCTGAGTGAGCTAAAGAATGGTGATGGATTAAACCCAGATCAGTTGACTGGGGGTGAGTGTTTGATTTGCTCAATCGCTCCGTCCATCATCCCCTTTTAAAACGAAAAATAAATACATTTATAATATTTTCGCTGAATCAAACCTTACACCCACTGTCTTCTCTTCCAGACTTTGGACATCATCAGTATAGGAGGAGCCCTATGTTCTTTCTCACTGCTTCTTTTGGGCTGACCCATTCACTCCAACTAGAACAAATTTGGTTCACTGGCAGTACCCTGGGTCCTCTTAGTACAGAGAAGAAAATAAGAGTATTAAATCCCTTTGCAAAAAAGCCCAAAGTGTCATGGAAGCTGTCCTTCTGTGACTGTAGAAAGACTTTGTTGGTTCTAACAACAATTTTAAATCTGTAACAAGACATGTTCCTATTACTGTCAAAAAGGAACTAAAAGCTTTTTCAGTTCTATCAAATAAATTGTTTAATCATAGTGCCAGTGCATCCTTCATCCTTGATTCTGAGAAAGTTTGATAAAAGCACTCCATATTATGCTAAAAAAGTGAGAAAACACATGCCTTGTCCTCTTGTCTTCCACCTCATTTCTAAAGCAGAATTCTCGAATCCTTGTATTTTTATTACATTCATTTAATCCAGTTCTCCAGAGGAACACTGCCCTTTAAATAATCATGCTTGTTTCTGGCAAAGTTACTCTTGTCATCACCAAGGTGTTTCCTAGAACAAGCTTTGATTCCCTATACTTGGAAAGAGGCTATTATTTTGCCATTGAAGACACCTGTCTGACCCATCAATTCCCAATTACAAAGCAAATTATATGAATATCACACACCCCAACTCATTACCACTGTTGCGATCTTCTAGGTGACTGGCTGCTCTAGTACGGATGGATCAGTCCATAGCCTGTGACACGGTCTCAGACTCCAATCTGTCTTCTAGACTGGCTGATATTGGAGTGTAGGGATCTGCTCTAGATTGACTCATCTCCTTTTTGGCAGGTCTTCCTTTCCATTCTAACTTTTGCTTTTAGCATTGCAAGGTCCTGAGGACCCACTCCTTTCACATTTAAAATATTTGGAATCCCCATCCTTAATATTGATCATTAGATCTTTCGGCTCCAGTTTTATTGTTATGCTGATGATACGCATTTGATTGTAATAAAAGTGGGCAAATCGCTATTACTATTCAATGATTGTTTTCCTGACTGCGCCAGTGATTGATGAATGGATGTCATTTGAAGCTTAATCTTGCAGACATTTCAATTCTGGGTGGCTCATCTTTCTCAGGTATGTTATGTTATGTTAGCGATTTGTAAAGCGCTTGGTTACTCCAATCCGGAGTGTCCTCATGCTAGATTTCAATCACCATAGCCGGAAGTAGAAAGTCCCTTAGTTGTTTAGGGGTCATGGCCCTTTCTGAATAGCAGAGTTTTTAGATGCTTCCGAAAAAGAACCTCGGAGGGCTCTAATCTCAGATGGGAGGGCTCGACTATTCCATTGTTTTGCTGCTAAGAATCTAAAGGAGCTACTTCCAAAGCGAGTTCTATGAAATTTCGGGACACTGAATAGGCCTATTCCTCCTGATTGCAAACAGAGGTTGGGGAGATAGGGTTGAATCAGAGGACGGAGAAATTTAGGACCTTTCTTATGAAGAAACCCTAAGGACGAAACACACTGCTTTGAAAGAAATCCCTTCCTCAATGAGAAGCCAGTTTAGTTTGCTTAGGGCTATCACTGTTGTAGCTTATCTGGGTATGTTCAGTATCAAACGAGCTGACGCCTTTTGTATACTCTTTAGCATTAAAAGGCACCTCTTAGAGGCCCCTAAGTAAAGAACGTTGCAGTAAACTAGCCATGCTATCACGAGTGCCTGAACGACAGTACTTTTTGAAGAAAAAGGGATAAGCCCCATAATCCTTTGGAGCATTTTCAGGGTGCCAAAACACATACCTACAAGAGTTAAAATTTGATCTCTAAAGGATTGACCGGAGTCAACCAGACTCCTATATTTTTCCCTTTAGATTTTCCTACCACCAAGATCTCTGTTTTGGCAGCTGTTCTTCATTCAGTTGGCCAGTTCTACGAAGCAGAGTTGAAAATGCAGCCCACAAAGAAATAGCAAAAACGAGGAAAATTAAATGATTTCTCCTCATTTTGCCATATTGAAACATGGTTTTCCCTGGTCTTAATTTTGGCGTTACCTCCTATTTATGTCAACCCTGTAAATATGGGGCATCGTTGTTGTGGAGGAACGGCAAGTGCAATACCAATTGCCGACCCCTTTTGCGTACGGTGTAGGGTGAAAAGGAGCCTTATATACAAGACAGGTTAAGCCATGTTAATAAGGCAAACGGTTTATCGCCACAGAAACATCATAAAAAAGTGACATTCCTACAGCAATAGGGGCTTGTGATGATATGAAGCGTATGATTCACAAGCAGCAGCAGCTTGTCAGACCAGTGCTACCTGATTAGTCCTTGGAATCTCCCACTGAGAAATATTTATGTTTGTACTGGCTTCTGCATCACAAAAGGAAGTATGCTAAATGAAAATTTACAACACAGATACCAAACTCATTCATACTCCACTAATCGGATATGTTCCTTCATAACCGTGGTGCTGGAACAATGTTTAGAGTGAGGTTGCTGGCCAATACTGTCATCTCACTAAAGTGGCTATGCGGCCTTGCATTTTCCCATGTTGCTGCCAAGCTGTGGGACTGTGCGCCTCTTCAGACTTTGTCCACTAATCTCAATGTCAGTGAGGCATTACAACTGGGATCTTGTTTCTCCAGACCTGTAATGTTTTGCAACATTGTCTCTGACTATGCTTTGAACTTTTAGGATAACTCATGAGGACCCTGAATGCTCTGTCTGTCAGTTTATGTGTTAATTTGATTGACATTATTGAGCTTTGAGGTAAACTAAACCTGTTGTACCACCTCCACATCTGATACTACACGGTACCTGATAGATGAATTGGTGAAAGACTGTAAAGGAACTAAGTGTAGTAAGCTAATAGTCTTCAAATGTCCCAAAGAAAGTGTTATGTGGCCTTTAGGGTCATTCACAACATTGCTAAGTTAGCATGAGCACTGCTGCCATGATGTTGCTTCTAGACACGTTACTACATAACTTTATTTTGCAAGACTGTTTGTGTCTTTCACATGAGAATGGTCTTCTTTCTGCATTCACTGCAGTTCCTGGAGTTTAGTCTGAACACGATGTGCAAGGTCGAAAAACATGCCCCTTGTTATTCTGTTCTGGTCAGTCACTGTTCCCTAGACAACATACGCTACATACAGCTGCACTGCTAGAGAGCTTGTGCTTTGATATTATGGAGTTGCATGTTGTTCACAGACACTTGGAATCCCCGCAACAAAATATGAAGAAATGGAAGGAAGACTTCAACAGGTTTGTTCCATAAGGAAAAAAAGAGATCACAGCCATAACCAGGTTTCTTCCTAGTAACCGCCTCTCATAATTGTCACAAGCGGGGGGAGAACATACCGTATAGACATATAGCAAAGACCTTAGTGCCTTTACCGTTACTAACATACACAAATCATACACAACAGTAGAAGAACAGAGCACCTAAAAAAGGCCAGAAACACCAAGTATAACGCTTACGCAGAATACATTTTTTTAGACAGGAACATGTTCTTCTTCTAGCTACACCTGAAATTACCCTCACTAAACACTTTCCGGTTCTAATCTAAGCATCCCCAAGCTACTGCAGCAAGTTGCTTATTTTTCAATAACATCGTCTCTATACAGCTTAGAGGGAAAACTGTGTAGAAATGATACATGTGTATGACTGGCTACTTGTCAGGTGGTTTGAATGTCTGTGGATTTGTTCTAATATTGCTATTTCTGCTGGGTTGTGTGCTGGGGTGGTTATGCTCTTTGGTTTCTGGATGCACATCTCAAAGCAGTACACATGACAGGAGATGAAAAATGATGAAGGAGCATTCTAAATGGAATAACCTTTCACAAAGTTGAGTGATAGTTGGAATCTGATCTTTGGTGTCTCATCCAAATGGAAGAAGAAGAAAAAGTAAGAGGCAATAGACTTCAGGAGACAAAAAGCAGGGAAGGGTAGGAGGTGCCTTTATACCTTTCTTCTTGCATATGCTCCTTTTAGATCTAGCTGGGCAGTACAGCTGTCTCCAGACTTTAAGTAATTAACCTAAAAATGGGCTTTAAGAAATACTACCAGGAGCGAGGCATTGGTCCCACCCACATATTGGCAGTCAATAGTACATGTTTTGATTGGGCAGACATTGTGTTCTTCCACAAAAAAGTGCTTGCAATTCACGTAGCTGTGATCCTTTTGTTCATTTATCTAGCTGCCTGAACATGCACCTTTAGGGGCACTCACGTGACATTGTAATGCTATTAAAGTGTCTTAGTTAGGTATTTTGCTATGATAGCTTATATCTGACAGCAAAATAGATTGGAGGAGGACTGCCATTATCTTTGGAGACTGCAGTTTGGTGCTTGAATGCCCAGGGCTACATTAATCAACATGGTTTTTTAAGTCTGCCTTGACAGTGAAACTGTTGCCTGACCTTATGGGGCTTACAACACAGTGCTTTCAAAGTTCTACTGAGAGAAGGGCTCTGACAAATATTGTTCCTTCTGAGTACAGGATTAGATTACATTGCGCTTTTTGGCATTTGGCAAAGCTTATTCCCACTATAGCAGGAGTGCATCACTTATGGTGGCAAGCAGATGATCATCGCTACTAGCCTGATCTGTTTTCTATGAACTGTTATAATAAAGGCACTAGTCCTGCTATGTATATTGTCAACGGAATATTTTAAAGATGATAGGTATTTAAGTGTGGATTGTTGTTACTCTATACTAAAGCCAAAGCATACATTTTTTATTATATGGCATCTCACAGACTACCATTGCAGAAAAGGGTTTTGTTGTTGGCCATCCACTCTAAGAAACCATTGAGGTTTTCATTTTGATGCTTTTAGTTAGGCTCTTTTAAGAGGGGTTGTATATTCTTTTCAAAGCTGTATTTTTCCACATATTTGTAATTTTATAACAGATAGTTGCTGGTTTACATGCACCTGCAATGGCCGCAACAATAACAGGAGTGGCAGAGCAAAAGCAGCATTGACTCCTGTAAATTACGGCACTCCTGAGGCTTCCGGAAGTGCTGTTAACTCCAACTGCTTGGGCGCGCGGCCGAAGCGGCATACGTGCCCAGGAGGACATGTCATCCCCTTCATCGAAGAGACTTTGTGCCCAGGAGAACAAAGACTCCTGCGACCTGTTTTAACATGTGTTGCGGCTGCTCCATCGGGCCGCAACATGTACAGGGACTCAAAATCAGTCTGGGTCGGCCTCGGAGGGCAGCTGCAGCATTCCACTACCCGCCGCGAGTTAGACCTTTTAATTTGATAATTTTAGCCTCCTCGTGACCCTCGTGGCATACAATGGCAGACACGCTGCGACGGGCCCGGTGCTCGCAACCCTTCGGCTACTGAGTACCCCCTGGGACAGCACCTACCCTGATGCACGCTAACATGGCCAGCGCCTGGAGATGCAGTGGGGTATTGCAACCTCTCTGACATCGACCCACGCAGCCTCCTCACGTACCTGTAACTTGAGGGTTGGATCCCAAACTGAGGCGGGTTGCCTCTGCTGCGGCCTCTTCAATGCAGCTAAGCATGGGTAGCCAATGCTGCGGTCATTTTGCATATGCATGCATGTGTGGCCTATGCAACTCAATGAGACTGAAAGCTTCTCAAAGTGTTCAGTGTGCTGGGGCCACTGCCAGTCCTTCTGAAACGGCCACCTACAATTGCCAATACTCACCAGCTTCTATTTTGCTGGAACTCCCTCTCAGGAGACACCCTCACTGGGATATATTTTTGTGGAAAGTGGGCCCCTAGCACGATACCAATTCGGCGCTTGTCTGTCTAGTGGGAGGAGACAACCAACAAGAGCGTCGTCAAGGCTTGAGCGCCTGACCTCTTTGTGGTGCACCAAGGACCGGGTCCCCTCTTTTCCAGCACGGTTGTACATTTGGGGGGGCTCCTTGCTGGCGCAGCATGCATTAGGGTCATGGTTCATAGCGACCCAGAGCAATGCAAACTAACATTTGAGAAGGCTGGTTGTGCAGGCGATGCTACCGGACCAGAACAGGCAGAAAGCTTGATAACCCGAACACTGAGATGGTTGTACAGCTGGGGCCTTGTAGGAGAGTAGGATCTGCTACTTATCGCTACCTCCACTTTTTACTGATGTTTCACTGTTTTCGACTTTCTACTGGCTGGGGCCCTGCTATCCAGGACTCCAGCCTAGCTGCTTTCTCTCTAACATGATTCCATGTACTTTAGGTACACTCCAGATTGGATACTGGGGTACCCTTATGAGTCCCTAGTATATGGTACACTAGGTACCAAGGGCATAGGTACCCCGGAGGCCTACCAGGGGCTGCAGCATGTACTATGCCACCCCTGGGCAGTGGTCCAAAATGACACAACAGGTCTGCTACTGCAGCTTATGTAAGGTGGTGATTGCACCCCTTACTTACATATAAGTCCCCTATACCTACCTTATATCACTACACATATAAACCTATCAGTCACCCTATGGCAGGCCTTATCAATCCTGAAGGCAGGGTGCTGGGTTTTGTGTGAGAAGGTGACCATGCATGAGCAGTACCCGCTGCTGCCTTCGAGATCTATTCTCTGGGGTTGTTTTGTGATGCAGCCAGACGATATACTCTTAAGTGCATTATAACCTCGCGGTAAATGATAACTTTGGAATGGCTGCACGGAAACATGTTGTGTTTGTTGTCAAACACCTTGGAATCATACCTCAAAGCTAGTACTGGCTGTGGAGGAATTATTCCACCCTCCTAGAGGGAGAAACATGGACACACCGGTACACCTAGTACCAGCTTAACAGAAACCTGGCATCACAAAATGGATGCATCAGCCACAGACACGAATCTGGCCTCCTGCTGCTGGATGAAACTCCTGCCGGGGATGCCTACACAATAGGTTTCCTGTCACAGGGAGGTGTAACAAACTCCCAGACAGGCTTTAGTGTATTGGGGCTGGGTGGTTCTCCAAGAGTGCTTTGAAGTCTGCACTGGGGGCACATTTGGTGTCCCTGTGTATAACCCAGTTCAAACCGATTGCAGGGGCTACCAGCCCCTGCTCTGGTGCAAAACTGGACAAAGGGAATGGGTGTAACCACCCCTCTTTGCAAACCCTCCCATAGGTTGGTCCACCAGAGTTTGTCCCACCCCTTCCTTGGGTATAAAGTAGGAACCCCTGACTACAGGACTTTAGATTTATGTTGGACTTGGCCCTTCTGGCAGGTTCACCCCTAAACTTTTTGCTTTGATATGTGACTTGGTGTTGGTTATTTTTGGCTTCTGCACACTTGAACACTGTGTCCCAGTGTAAAGTGTGTGCGCTTTCTGAGTGTATGTTGTGAGATTGGCCTGCCCTCCCATAGGAATGCATGGGGAATGTGAGTGTCCATGGTAGTTCCTGATGCGTGGGGAGTTTGGTATGTGCGGACTCGTGTGATTAAATGCTGCGTGATGATGTGTGTGGCATTAATGTGCCTAGTGTGGAAGTGCCACTTCTAGAAGTTGGCATGTCTCTGTAATAAAGATGAATTGACTGTCTGGCTTGTGATTGGCTGGAGCTGGCTGGTGTGCCTGGCTCAAGGAGTCGGTATGGGTCTGCCCCGGTGGTGAATAGAGAGATTGACAGCCAGATGGGTGGGAGGAGTGCACCTGGGACCTGAATAGGGCTGGGCTTTCCCTACACAATGCTGGCTCCGCCCCCTGTGGTGCGACTGATGTCCCTAGCCTGGCCAGTGAATGGGGAAAGGGGCTGAGCACAACAGAGTGCTACAAAACCAGCTATGTCTGGTTTTCCCTTAACCCTGCACCCTAAGACAAAGCATTCATGTGTATAAAAAGGGGCTGTGACCCCATGTAAACGGTTCCCTTTTTCCTGACCTGAGAGGGGTCCTGCTGCTGCTGGGCGCCAGGAGGATACCGCCATTGGGGACTGCCTCCCTGCCTGGAGGGCCCTATGAGCTGGACCCTGGGCTCAGCCTTTGCCCCCCTGCCTTTCTTCATTCCTTTTTGGACTTTGTCCCTAGACCTGTGGGACTTTGGTGGCCTGCCAGTGCCTGGGAAGTGCTGGCCTTCCCCTCAAAAATAGCGCGTTGCGCTGCTGGTGCGGCGATCCCTTCCTAAAGGGATTCCCCGGCATGGGGGTTCCCCCCTTTTTCCTTAGTTTCAGAGCAGGTGCCCACCCTGCGTCTGCGTTAATTTCACCTTCACGGGAGACCACCCCGCTCATTGCCGTGTTTCTCTTTATTTATTGTTGCCCTAGCGGGGGCCCACCCCACCAGGGACATTATGCTTTAATCGGGAGCCTACCCCGAACCATCGCCGCTGTCAAGGAACTCCTGGGGGCCGCCACGCTGCCCGCGGTGACCCGGAAGCGGAAGGAGTAAACAGGAAGAAGACGGGAGCCCACCCCAGGCTCCTGTGTGGCCAGTGGCAGAGTGAAGACCCAGGCAGAAGCCTACCCCACGCTGGGATGTACCGGAAGGAAGTCCCGCCCCCACAGCCGCCGGGTCGGGAGCAGAAAGCAGACGGGAGCCAACCCCGCGCTCCTGCGTGTGCCCGGGCGGACGTGCGGGAAGAACTACAGCTGAGCCCCGGGGCTCCCGTCTTAAGAGGAGAGCCCCGGGTGGCGCATGGTGACCGGTGCCGGAAAAGAGTCAGCCCACTACCCAGGAGCGAGACGCCGCCCAGGAGTCCTGGTGAGTGGGGCTATGTGTGAGACGGTTGGGGTGTGCCGGGGCACGCTTTTGGTGCCCGCATTGTTACCTGGGCGAAACTCTGATATTGAATCCTGGAACTTCGATGATCTACAAGGAGCTAGATGTCTGAAGAATATCCCTTGGAGTAAAGGAGTTACTCCCCTGCATGGCAGGCACCAAAGACATATCTGACTAGTTTGCATCTCCGAATCTCCCTCCGGACTCTGAAACATTTGCAACACAGGAGGTGGGTTCCCAGATTTCGCAGAGACTGACCCGATTCCCCAGCAAAACTGAGATCCATAGCCCTCGTGGGTACCATGGAACCGGAACCCCGAGACACCGTGCACATTTGCAAGTGCATATGCTTCTCGACAACGCTTGAGGCTGTGCATTGGGTTACTTGTAGCCCACACCCCGAGTAGCTATCCCACCGAACATTGCTGGCCTACACTTCACGAGTGTTCCGTGAGCCGGCCCTTTGTGTTTTCTCTCAAGGTACCTTCGTGATCCCTGGTCCGTCCACCTGTGGGTCCCTGAGAAGGCAACTTTAACTGTCCTTGGGCTTCCCTGGTTGCTCCCGACATGCCCTTACTTTCCATCGCTTAAGGAGTCCCCTGGTCCTTGCTGGTCCACACCGAAGCATCTTTTCTCCGGCTGCGTGGGTGTTGTTGCCAAGGCTTGTTGTGTTCAATACGAGCACCAACACCACAGCCCTCGACATCCTTCGTGGGACAGCTCGAATCCAGCTCCTGGTCATCGTCGATGCCTCCTGGTCCTTGTGGCTGCAGAGTCAAGCTTCACCTCTTTATACCTGAAGCACCCGACAAACTTGGGCATTCATCTACCGTGCCCCTGGGCACTGGCAAGTGATCCAGACTCTGTCCCCTCCACTTTTAGGTTCTTCACATCTTCAATCCAGGCTCTGTTCACACCAGACACTTTTCTTCTTCACGGCAGTAGCACTTTGCAGCAGGTCCCCATTGAAAACGACGACGATTCCCGACACCATTTGGCACCTATGCGCCCGGCTTCTCTGGGTGAGGAAACTCTAATACTCCGGTGCTCCCATGGGTGTTGGCCCTAGAACCCCTTAAGTCTAAAGGGGTTTGCTCAAAGTTCTCTCCTAAGTGTCCTCTAACCGCAACTTTCTCCTTAGAAGCTAATGGCACTCCCGGCTGTGTTCTCTTACTGCACGCATCCCCCGTTGGTCCCCTGTGTCACTCCCTTGGGTGGTTCCTTGGGGTCCAGCGATTCTTAGTGCTCTAGGCACTGTGACTAGTCAAATCATGGTTCTTATACCACTTTATTAATATATGGTTTGGTCCCCCCATGGGGCCCAGTGTATATTGTGCTTTTTACTGAAGTTCTATTGTGTTTAAATTGTGTACCTTGATCTGTTATCTCTTAAATATATTACTAGATAGTGTTACATACCCGTCTCTTGAGGGACATGATCTTAGTCCTGAGGAAGGAACGGTCACAGATGAGCTTGAACCTGATCAGGTTGAGTTCTTGGGTACAGGGGGCCCTTCCAGGGCAGATCTGAGCCACGAGCAGCTGAGCTGCCCCTCTCTTGAACCCCTTAGGCAGCAATCTGCTGCTGAGGCTGCTTGAAATGCTAGTTGAACCCATAGGATCTATTGGGATGATGGACTACTATACTCGGAGAGTAGAGACTCCAAGCCTGGAACAACCAGGAGGTTGATCATAACTCCGGAGTGTAGGGCCTTCCTATTAACACTAGCCCATGATATTCCCATAGCAGGTCACCTGGGCCAAAACAAGGGGTGCAAACGTCATGTCTAGTTACTTGACTGCGATGTGGAAGGAGTGTGGAGTAAATTACAAATTCAAAAACAATAGTTGATGGACAGAATGCAGAACAATGTCATACATTCACCCCAGTACAGAGATCTGGGCCTAAATGCATCGTATTTTTGCACTACACACCTCCCCAGTTCAGACATGGCCATATGCAAATCAGCCTTGACCCTGTGCCCCATGGGAACAGTCCAGCCCGAACTGCCAAGCCATGTCTTTCCTGGACAGGAATCAAGCATCCTACGACAAGTTTCTGGCTATCAGCCGTCATCAGCCAGAATAGCTTGACTCCAGTGGTATGGAGAGCACGGTACTCACGTCTGAGCATACCCTTCCCACTTGGGGTGACAAATGCAAAAACAATAGTTGATGGACAGAATGCAGAACAATGTCATACATTCACCCCAGTACAGAGATAAGGGCATAAATCCATCGTTTTTTTGCACTCCACACCACCCCAGTTCAGACATGGGCATATGCAAATCAGCCTTGACACTGTGCCTCATGGGAACAGTCCAGTCCGAAACTGCCAAAGCCATGTCTTCCCTGGACCGGAATCAAGCATCCTAGGACCTGTTTCTGGCTATCAGCCATCATCAGCCAGGATAGCTTGACTCCAGTGGTGTTGAGAGCACGGGACTCACGTCTCCAGTTCAGACATGGCCATATGCAAATCGTCCTTGACCCTGTGCCTCATGGGAACAGTCCAGCCCGAACTGCCAAGCCATGTCTTCCCTGGACCGGAATCAAGCATCCTTGGACCGGTTTCTGGCTATCAGCCGTCATCAGCCAGGATAGCTTGACTCCAGTGGTGTAGAGAGCACGGGACTCACGTCAGACCATACCCTTCCCACTCGGGGTGACAAATGCAAAAACAATAGTTGATGGACAGAATGCAGAACAATGTCATACATTCACCCCATTACAGAGATCCGGGCCTTAATCCATCGTTTTTTTGCACTCCACACCACCCCAGTTCAGACATGCAAATCTGCCTTGACCCTGTGCCTCATGGGAACAGTCCAGCCCGAACTGCCAAGCCATGTCTTCCCTGGACCGGAATCAAGCATCCTAGGTTTCTGGCTATTAGCCATCATCAGCCAGGATAGCTTAACTCCAGTGGTGTGGAGAGCACGGGACTCACGTCTGAGCATACCCTTCCCACTTGGGGTGACAAATGCAAAAACAATAGTTGATGGACAGAATGCAGAACAATGTCATACATTCACCCCAGTATAGAGATCTGGGCCTAAATCCATCGTTTTTTTGCACTCCACACCACCCCAGTTCAGACATGGCCATATGCAAATCAGCCTTGACTCAGTGCCTCATGGGAACAGTCCAGCCCAAACTGCCAAGCCATGTCTTCCCTGGACAGGAATCAGGCATTCCAGGACTGGTTTCTGGCTATCAGCCATCATCAGCCAGGATAGCTTGACTCCACTGGTGTGGAGAGCACGGGACTCACGTCTGAGCATACCTTTCCCACTCGGGGTGACAAATGCAAAAACAATAGTTGATGGACAGAATGCAGAACAATGTCATACATTCACCCCAGTATAGAGATCTGGGCCTAAATCCATCGTTTTTTTGCACTCCACACCACCCCAGTTCAGACATGGCCATATGCAAATCAGCCTTGACCCAGTGCCTCATGGGAACAGTCCAGCCCAAACTGCCGAGCCATGTCTTCCCTGGACCGGAATCAAGCATCCCAGGACTGGTTTCTGGCTATCAGCCGTCATCAGCCAGGATAGCTTGACTCCAGTGGTGTGGAGAGCATGGGACTCACGTCTAAGCATACCCTTCCCACTCGGGGTGACAAATGCAAAAACAATAGTTGATGGACAGAATGCAGAACAATGTCATACATTCACCCCAGTATAGAGATCTGGGCCTAAATCCATCGTTTTTTTGCACTCCACACCACCCCAGTTCAGACATGGCCATATGCAAATCATCCTTGACCCTGTGCCTCATGGGAACAGTCCAGCCTGAACTGCCAAGCCATGTCTTCCCTGGACCGGAATCAAGGATCCTAGGACCCGTTTCTGGCTATCAGCCATCATCAGCCAGGATAGCTTGACTCCAGTGGTGTTGCCAGCACGGGACTCACGTCTCCAGTTCAGACATGGCCATATGCAAATCAGCCTTGACCCTGTGCCTCATGGGAACAGTCCAGCCCGAACTGCCAAGCCATGTCTTCCCTGGACCGGAATCAAGCATCCTTGGTCCGGTTTCTGGGTATCAGCCGTCATCAGCCAGGATAGCTTGACTCCAGTGGTGTAGAGAGCACGGGACTCACGTCTGACCATACCCTTCCCACTCGGGGCGACAAATGCAAAAACAATAGTTGATGGACAGAATGCAGAACAATGTCATACATTCACCCAATTACAGAGATCTGGGCCTTAATCCATCGTTTTTTCGCACTCCACACCACCCCAGTTCAGACATGCAAATCTGCCTTGACCCTGTGCCTCATGGGAACAGTCCAGCCCGAACTGCCAAGCTATGTCTTCCCTGGACCGGAATCAAGCATTCTAGGTTTCTGGCTATTAGCCATCATCAGCCAGCATAGCTTAACTCCAGTGGTGTGGAGAGCACGGGACTCACGTCTGAGCATACCCTCCCCACTTGGGGTGACAAATGCAAAAACAATAGTTGATGGACAGAATGCAGAACAATGTCATACATTCACCCCAGTATAGAGATCTGGGCCTAAATCCATCGTTTTACTGCACTCCACACCACCCCAGTTCAGACATGGCCATATGCAAATCAGCCTTGACCCAGTGCCTCATGGGAACAGTCCAGCCCAAACTGCCGAGCCATGTCTTCCCTGGACCGGAATCAAGCATCCCAGGACTGGTTTCTGGCTATCAGCCGTCATCAGCCAGGATAGCTTGACTCCAGTGGTGTGGAGAGCATGGGACTCACGTCTAAGCATACCCTTCCCACTCGGGGTGACAAATGCAAAAACAATAGTTGATGGACAGAATGCAGAACAATGTCATACATTCACCCCAGTACAGAGATCTGGGCCTAAATCCATCGTTTTCTTGCACTCCGCACCACCCAGTTCAGACATGGCCATATGCAAATAAGCCTTGACCCTGTGCCTCATGGGAACAGTCCAGCCCATACTGCCAAGCCATGTCTTCCCTGGACCGGAATCAAGCATCCTAGGACCGGTTTCTGGCTATCAGCCATCATCAGCCAGGATAGCTTGACTCCAGTGGTGTGGAGAGCACGGGACTCACGTCTGAGCATACCTTTCCAACTCGGGGTGACAAATGCAAAAACAATAGTTGATGGACAGAATGCAGAACAATGTCATACATTCACCCCAGTACAGAGATCTGGGCCTAAATCCATCGTTTTCTTGCACTCCCCACCACCCCAGTTCAGACATGGCCATATGCAAATCAGTCTTGAACCTGTGCCTCATGGGAACTGGCCAGCCCGAACTACCAAGCCATGTCTACCCTCGACCGGAATCAAGCATCCTAGGACCGGTTTCTGGCTATCAGCCGTCATCAGCCAGGATAGCTTGACTCCAGTGGTGTGGAGAGCACAGGACTCACATCTGAGCATACCCTTCCCACTCGGGGTGTCAAATGGGAAGGGTATGCCCAGACGTGGGTCCCTTGCTCACTACGCCACTGGAATCAAGCTATCCTGGCTGAAGACGGCTGATAGCCAGAAACCAGTTCTAGGATGCTTGATTCCGGTCCAGGGAAGACATGGCTTGAGCAGTTCGGGCTGGACTATTCCCATGAGGCACAGGGTCAAGACTGATTTATATATGGCCATGTCTGAACTGGGGTGGCTTGGTGAGCAAAATAACGATGGCTTAAACCCAGATCTGTGACTGGGGGTGAATGTTTTGCCATTGTGCAACATTCCCTCCATCATCTTGTTTGTTTTGCTGTTCACCATATGTGGGAAGGGTATGCCCAAATGTGGGTCTCTTGCTCACTACGCCACTGGAGTCAAGCTATCCTGGCTGAAGACGGCTGATAGCCAGAAACCGGTCCTAGGATGCTTGATTCTGGTCCAGGGAAGACATCGCTTGGCAGTTCGGGCTGGACTGTTCCCATAAGGCACAGGGTCAAGACTGATTTGCATATGGCCATGTCTGAACTGGGGTGGCTTGGTGAGCAAAATAACGATGGATTAAACCCAGATCCGTGACTCGGGGTGAATGTTTTGCCTTTGTGCAACATTCCGTCCATCATCTTGTCTGTTTTGCTGTTCACCCTATGTCGGAAGGGTATGCCCAGACGTGGGTCCCTTGCTCACTAAGCCACTGGAGTCTAGCTTTCCTGGCTGAAGACGGCTGATAGCCAGAAACCGGTCCGAGGATGCTTGATTCCGGTCCAGGGAAGACATGGCTTGGCAGTTCGGACTGGACTGTTCCCATGAGGCACAGGGTCAAGACTGATTTGCATATGGCCAAGCACTGGGGTGGCTTGTTGAGCAAAATAATGGTGGATTAAACCCAGATCTATGACTGGGGGTGAATGTTTTGCCTTTGTGCAACATTCCGTCCATCATCTTGTTTGTTTTGCTGTTCACCCTATGTGGGAAGGGTTTGCCCCGACGTGGGTCCCTTGCTCACTGCGCCACTGGAGTCAAGCTATCCTGGCTGAAGACGGCTGATAGCCAGAAACCGGTCCTAGGATGTTTGATTCCGGTCCAGGGAAGACATGGCTTGGCAGTTCGGGCTGGAGTGTTCCCATGAGGCACAGGGTCAAGACTGATTTGCATATGGCCATGTCTGAACTGGGGTGGCTTGGTAAGGAAAATAACGATGGATTAAACCCAGATCTGTGACTGGGGGTGAAGGTTTTGCAATTGTGCAACATTCCGTCCATCATCATGTTTGTTTTGCTGTAAACTACAAATTCACCACACCCTATCACCCACAATGCAATGGTTTAGTTGAGAGATTCAACAATACCTTAAAGGGCATGATTAAAGGTCTCCCAGAAACGCTTAGGCGCAGATGGGACATCCTTTTGCCCTGCCTTCTATTTTCCTACAGGGAGGTTCCTCAGAAGGGAGTTGGTTACAGCCCTTTTGAACTTCTGTTTGGACATCCTGTGAGGGGTCCATTGTGTCTAGTGAAGGAGGGATGGGAGTTACCTCTCAAACCTCCCAAACAGGTTATTGTGGACTATGTACTTGGTCTCCGCTCCTGGAAGGCAGAGTATATGATGAAGGCCACCAAAAACCTTGAGGCTAGCCAGGAATTGCAAAACACCTGGCATGACCAAAACGCTGTGCTGACTGTTTACCAGCCAGGGCAGAAAGTGAGGGTGTTGGAGCCTGTGGCCCCCGCAGCCCTCCAGGATAAGTGGAGTGGCCCCCATACAATTGTTGAACAAACGGGAGAGGTTATCTAATGGGTAGAAATAGGTACTCCCAGGAGCCCCCATAGGGTACTCCATGTCAACAGACTGAAACATATATTGACAGTGCAGACATGGTCTTGCTCATGGCTACTGATGATGGACAGTAGGAAGAGAGTGATCCGCTTCCTGACATGCTCTCACAGAACCCTGATGATGAGTCAGTAAGCGGTGGAGCCTTGGCAGGCAGCCTCACTGCCCAGCAGCAAGCTGATTGCAGATAGGTGCTCAATCAGTATAGGCATATGTTCTCTCTGACTCCAAGTCAGACTACCTGGTGTACTCATGAAGTGAACACTGAGGACAGTCTGCCTGTTAAGAATAAGATTTACAGGCAACATGACCATGTCAAAGACTGTATCATGACTGAGGTCCAGAAGATGTTGGGAGTTATTGAACCCTCAGATAGCCCTTGGGCTAGTCCAGTAGGGGGAACATCCTTTACGACGCGGATGTTACCCCACGCTACCATTACGACGCATCTCTTACAACGCAGGTTGCAATCACGACTTGCGCTGGAGGGCGCTCAAGGACAAGGAATAGTTAATTTACTATTCCAACACCTTCCCTACTATCCACGGGGACTGGTGTTGGAATAGTACATTAAACTATTCCTAAGCCCGCACCCTACAGCGCAAGTCGTGGTAACGACTTGCGTTGTAAAACACGCGTTGTAACGGTACGCGTGGTAATAGCCTGCGTCGTACTGTCATACATCCGCCCAGTAGTCTTAGTGCCCAAACCTCACACCTAGGGTGGTACAAAAAGAGATGAGGTTTTGTGTAGACTACAGGGGTCTCAATGCAGTCACTAGAATTGATGCCCATCCAATACCCAGGGCAGATGAATTCATAGATACTTTGGCCTCAGCCAAATTTCTGAGCACATTTGACTTGTCAACTGGCCACTGGCAGATCAGACTAACTGATGATGCAAATCCCAAGACAGCATTTTCTACCCCTAGTGGGCATTATCAATTTGTGGTGATGACCTTTGGTTTGAAGAATGCACCTGCCACTTTTCAAAGGTTGGGGAATAAAGTCCATACAGGCCTGGAAGACTATAGTGTAGCATATCCAGATGATATTGCTGTCTTTAGCTCCACCTGTGAGGATCACCTTGTCCACCTGAGAAATGTTTTGGAGGCCCTGCAGAAAGCAGGCTAAACTATCAAGGCTACAAAGGGCCAGATAGGGTTGAGTCAGGTTGTGTACCTGTGCCACCTTGTAGGTGGAGGCCAGGTTCAACCATTGCAGATGTACTGGGTTGCTCAAGCCACCCAGACTCAGGTCAGAGCTTTCTTGGGCCTGACTGGGTACTACAGAAGATGTGGAAAGGGGTATGGATCCATAGTGACCCCCCTGAATGACTTAACTTCTTAGAAGATGCCAAGGAACGTTCAGTGGAAAGTTAGCTGTCAAAACGCATTTGATGACTTGAAGCAAACCATGTGCACTGCTTCCATTCTGCAGAGTCCTAACTACTCAAAATAATTAATTGTCCAAACAGATGCATATGAGTTGGGGGTAGGGGCTGTGTTATCACAATTGAATGATGAAGGTCGGGATCAGCCAGTAGCTTTTATTAATAGAAGTCTGACACCCAGAGAGAAACGTTAGTCAAACCATTGAGAGGGAGGCCTTTGCTGTGGTTTGGGCTGTGAAGAAGCTGAGGCTATACTTTATTGGCACTCACTTCATTGTTTAGACAGATCATAAGCCAATCTTATTGCTAAAACAGATGAAGGGTCAATACCCCAAACTTTTCAGGTGGTCCATTTTACTACAGGGGATGGACTATAAAGTGGAACATACACCTGGGAGTAACCATGCCAATGCAGACGGACTCTCCAGATTTTTCCACTTAGAACATGAAGACTCAAATGGTAAAGGTTAGTTTAATGTCCCTGCATTTGATAAGGGGGGTTATGTAGGAGAGTAGGATCTGGTTCTTATAGTTACCCCCATGTTTTGCTGATGTTTTAATGTTTTTCAACTTTAGTATCGCTGGGGCACTGCTATCCAGGACCCGAGCCTAGCTGCTTCCTCTGTAACATGATTCCATGTACTTTAGGTACACTCCAGTTTGGTTACTGGGGTACCCTTATGAGTCCCTAGTATATGGTACCTTAGGTACCAAGGGCATAGTTACCGCAGAGGCCTACGAGGGGTTACAGCATATAATATGCCACCCCTGGGAAGCCTTCCAAAATGACACCACATGACTGCTACTGCAGCCTGCTACTGCTACTGCAGCCTGCACCCCTTACTGAGACATAGGTTACCTATACCTACCTTAAATCACTACACACATACACCTATCAGTCACCCCTATGGCAGGCCCCTCTGCAGCCTTCGGAACCTATTCTCTGGGGCTGTTCTGTTATGTGGGAATCTAGGATCCTAGTGTAAATTTCACGATTTATGCCCATATATAGGTATAATTCACCCAATCCTTATATAGGCATAGGAATCATTGCCTTATTTAGTCTTAGTCTGTGCAGCCCAAATACGGCATGGGTACTTCCACTAAACTCCGAGAATCCACAACAATTTCTTGGAAAAACCAGCCTTCAGCAGTCAGGGACTTCCCCCTGCTTGAATACTAATTTATCCAAGAACTCCTGGAGTTTTCAAGGAACTGAGGCACTAGTGACGATATTAAGTCCAATCTTACGTCAAACTCGGCACCTTCAAAGTATAAATATGCCAACATTTGCCCAGTCAAACACACAGTGGTTTAGGAGCAGATCAACTAACTACTTGCCCGACGCCCTGCTGCTGCAAGTGCCGAAGGAAGCTGACCCTCCAACTGACGCACTGAGAAGACGCTGTCTTTTCTCTCGCCGAGAAATCCAGCTTCGGTGTTTCCAGGCTACCCTTGCGAGTTGCTGGGAGATCGAGTCCTGAGAGAAAGAAACAAGACCTCTATCATTCTGAAACGAAGGTACGGAGCTGATTAGACCCTTGGAGAATTCTTGGAACAGATTCTTGGCAGAAAATTACTAGACTTAAGCTACACCACCCTTACTCCTCCCTCGTACTAGACTTAGGTTAGGTACACCGGGGTAGGCGTATTTTAGAAGCACCAGTTGAGTACTTTTAGCCACTATTTTATCACTGTCTGTATTTTATGCATTTTATGTATTCTATGTTTATGGCTTAGAAACCATATCATGCTCTTACAGTACTATTTTATAATACTATTCGTATTATATGCCTTGTACTTCTTAACTAGCATTTCAATTGTAGCAGTGCATTTCTTATTCTTAAGAAATAAGACTGTTCAATAAATACTTTTATTGAAAACCCCCGTCTCTCTATTTCTAAGCAACTCTGGTGAAACGAAGCATGCACATCTGACTGAGTGAAAGAGCCGTCTATTGTTTCCGCGACTCTAGAGATACGTTTCATTCTGGGGAAACAAAGTTGTCATGTTATATGGTTGTCAAAGACTAATCCCTTCTTGTATTTTCGAGAAAGTTTCTAGTGACCGCTGAGCTACCTGGCACTCACAATTAAGGCTAATATATTCGGCAGAGACCTAGTCGACTTAAGTCCTACCTGTAAGCTGCAGGATATATTATTCCAATGCGCAGAGCCTATTGGGAATATAGGAACTACACTACAGTTCTGTGATGCAGCCAGACCATATACTCTTAAGTGCATTATAACCTTGTGGTAAATGCTAACTTTGGAATGGCTGCACTGAAACATGTCGGGTTTGGTGTCAAACACTTTGGAATCATACCCCCAGCCAGTCCTGGCGGCGTGGGTATGATTCCACCCTTCTAGAGGGAGAGACATGCACCCGCCGGTAACAGTTTTAAAGAGCCCTTGCATCACAAAATTGATGCTTTAGCCACAGGCATGAGTCTGGCCTCCTGCTGCTGGACGAAACTCTGGCAGGGTAGGCCCGGACAATTGGTTTCCTGTCACAGGGAGGTGTCACCACCTCCCATACAGGCTTTAGTGTATTGGGGCTCGGTGGGTGCACTCTGAGAGTGCTTTGAAGTCTGCACTGGGGGCACATTTGGTGTTCCTTTGCATAGCCCAGTTCAAACAAGTTGTTATGGTTACCAACCCCTGCTCTGGTGCGAAACTGGACAAAGGAAAGAGGTGTAGCCATCCCTCTTTCCAAATCCTCCCATAGGTGGGTCCCCAGAGTAAGTCCAACCCCTTCCTTGGGTATAAGAAAGGAACCCCTGACTACAGGACTTTAGATTACACTTGGATGAAACTCTGCTACAGATATCCTGGAACTTCGATGATCTATACAACTAGATGATTGAAGAATCTCCCTTGGAGTAAAGGAGTTACTCCCCTGCTTGGCAGGCACCAAAGATGCATCTGACCAGTCTGCATCTCCAAAGCTCGCCCCGGTCTCTGATGTAATTGAAGCCCAGGAGGTGGATTTCCACACTTCTCCGAGGCCGACCTTTGTCCCCAGCAAAGCTGAGACCCACAGCCCTCGTGAGTATCGTGGAACCTGAACCCTTGGACACCATGCACATTTGCAAGTGCATCAGCTTCTCGACATCCATTGAGGCTGTGCATTGGGTTACTTGTAGCCCAGACGCCGAGCAATTTTTCCCCTTAAGATTGCTGGCCTACACTCCACGAGTGTTCCGTGAGCCGGCCCTTTGTGTTTTTGTTCAAGGTCCCGTTGCGATCCCTGGTCTGTTGACTGGTGGGTCCCTAAGAAGGCAACTTTGACTTTCATTGGGTTTCCCTGATTTCTCCAGATGTGTCCTGCCTCTCCACCACTTGTTGAGTCCCACCGACCTAGCTGGTCTGTACCAAAGCATTTCTTCTCTTACTGCGTGGGTTGATGTTGCCAAGGCTTGTTTGGTCCAATTTTGTCCCCGACTTCACACCACTTGACATCCTTTGTGGTAAGGCTCAAATCCAGCTCCTGGTTCTCATCCACATCTCCTGTTACTCGTGGCTACAGAGTCAAGCTTTACCTCTTCAACCTGAAATCACCCGACATCGCTGGGCATTCGTCTATCGTCCCCCTGGTAACTGGCAAGTAACCCAGACACTGTCCCCTCTGCTTTCGGGTTCCTCTCATCTTCGATCCAGGCTTGGATCACACCGGACACTTTCCTCTACGACGGCAGCAGCACTATGCAGCAGATCGCCATTAAAATCAATGACGATTCCCGACACCAAAAGACACATATGCATCCGGCTTCCCGGGGGGTGAGGTAACTCAAGTACTCCAGTGCTCCCGTGGGTGTTGGCCCCAGTACACCTTAAGACTAAAGGGGTTTGCCCAAAGTCCTCTCCTAAGTGTCCTTAATCTTTAAATTTCCAACCGCGACTTTCCCCATAGAAGCAAACAGCGTCTCGCAGCTGTTTTCCCACACTGCAAGCATCCCCCGTAGGTCCCCTGTGTCACTACCTTGGGTGGTTCCCTGAGGCCCCAGCAATCCTACAGGCTCTAGGCTTTGTGTCTAGTCAAGTCATGGTTCTTATACCACTTTCTTAATATATGGTTTGGTACGCCCCTAGGGCTCACCGTATATTGTGCTAATTTACTGTGTGATATTAAGTGTAACATATGTGCTTTGACCTCTAGCCTCCGTAAAGAGACTAATAGGGTGTGTTTAGAATAAATACATATATTTTATTTATATATACCTGGTGTGGTTCTCCTTTCATTTGGTCATTCAAGAGATTATAGACTAGTAAAACAAGCTGCTTTACATTCCTTCAAGACTTAGCCTGAAGGCTGCTCTCTATAGCTACCACTAGGGTAGTTTTCAAATAAGGTTGTCTTTAACCTATCACCTCTAACAGGTTGTTTGGACTGGTGGAAGGTGCCCACTATAACTAGTGGACAGCATATGCCAGACCAACTTCTCACAGCAAGGCTCAACCATCTCTCTCTACCCAGATTATAATGTCATGGTCCAGGAGGCCCGCTGAAAGTTCACGAGAGTCAAGGTCACCCTCAGGAACTTGGGACTGCAATATGGCATACAATACCCAGCATGCCTTGGGGTGGACATTGATCCCAGACCTCAAAATTTCAAAACACCGGCGGAGGTGCAGGAGTTCTGTCACACACTGTCCAGGAAAAAAATCCACACAAGTACCTACCTCCCCTACCAGGTCACCCCTTGGCTCTTGTTCTGTGACCAGTGTAGATTTATTTTCCTCTACTTAATGTTGTTGGAACTTACGTAATGCAAAGGGTATTCTAGTAGATGTGGGACATTGTAGATTAAATCAAAACTCGTTAGATTTTTTGCGTGCCATCATCATTCAATAGTTTTTATACATATTGGTGGATCCGGCGTGGAGTTGCCACTTCCTCGTGTTGACACCCTGGTGTTACATTTACATAGTTTTTGCTATGTTGTGAGCATGACATTTGGGTTTGGGATCTTCCCATAGTGTTTGGAATGGGGATGGTTGGGGGGTGGTACAGGAGGAAAATGTTCCAGTTTTAATACAGTTTCTTACACTTATGATATGCTTCCATACTGTGCAACTATATAACCTGATTTACATTATGATCTAAATTTTTGCCTATGAGCGTTAACAGCAGACTTCAACCAGTTGCTAATCTTACATTAGTATCATGGAATGTGCAGGGACTTAATAACCCTCGCAAAGACTAACAGGTGGTACAAAACTTGGAGAGACAACAAATAGACTATGTATTCTTGCACAGTCTTGGCCAAGACATGGGATCCACACAGAGGTGTCATATTAATACATAAACTAGCCCCATTCAGCCAGTTGGAAGTGAAAAGTAACAGGGAGAGTTGTTATCTAATGGTAAAGGGTCACATGCTGGGACACACCATCATTTTAGTGAATGTATACGCACCCAACATAGATGACCATGATTTTTTCTTAGAGCAAACGGCCCAAGTAGACCATCTGGAGATGACACAGATAAGTCTGGGAGACAATCTGAACATTTATTAGACCCTATTTGAAACAGCTCCTCACCCTCCGGGGAGTAGGGTTTTCTCCCGCATATCTCAGCCTGTCCTTTTTGCTGGACGTTTAGTCTGAAATCCGGGAGAGATCATTTTGGAGTCTCTCTATTGCAGGTATTTCTTGAAGCACTTGGAATCTCTTCCTTAAGAGATATCCCTTTGTGCTCTTTTTGCATAGTTCAGTGTTCAAAGGAAGAAGTATGAAGAGAACCAAGTAAGTCAAATTCTTCCTTTTAATAATGACATTCACCCTTCTCAATTCTTGGTTATTAATATTTATTGCGAGAATATTTTTGAAGTAAGAAAATCATTTTTGGTTATAAAAGACAATACATCTAGAGTTTGGATTCAACTCTCTTCTTGGACTTTCACTTATTTCTGCGCAAGTTAATATACAGGTCAAATATTAGAAATTTAAAAAAGCACAGCTATTGTTTCTAAGTAGATATATATATATATACAGGACGGAGTTAATTTTCCCCAAAAATGTGACAAAAGATGTAGATCAGGAGAAGAGAACTCCCCCGAGATTAATAACAGGGTACAACAGATACCACATGAATCTCCGCAGAATTATGAGAAGACACTGGCCCTTAGTCCGGGGTGATACCAGCATAGGGGAAACAGTGTGCAAGAATCCTTTGATCACATTCAGGAAAGCCAAATCCATGAGAAACGAACTTGTCTGCAATGCGCCAGTTTAAAAAAAAACGAAAAATTGGCTCAATTCACAAAAAGGGTTCAAGAAATGCAGCAAGTGTAAAGCGTGCACACATGGCATCAACACAACCAAAGTAGACGTCCCTTTCAGAAACAAACCATATTTGTTGAGGGATGCATTCTCATGCAAAACAGACTTTGCCATATATGTACTGGTGTGTTCCTGTGGCAAGAGGTATGTGGGTTCTACAATTCATCCAGCACACGTACGGATTCTACAGCACTTGCGAGCTATTTCAAACTATGATCCGGCATACCCGGTAGCCAGACACATTCACGAGGCGCACAATGGTAATGCGAACAATATCCAGTACTTTGTGATTGATAGCATTCCAAAAAGTATCAGAGGAGGGAACCGCCTTTTGGCGTTGCGCCGGTTGGAATCAAGGTATATTATACTGTTGAATTCCAAGATCCCATTTGGATTAAATGCGGACGAAGCCTTAAGTGTCCACCTGTAATGTAACATAATGCATGCTTCATCGAAGTTTCTCCCCTGTAACCATTCGTATAACATCTGCAGTTCACACATGACATAAATCACGGGATTCCACATGGGCACCTTAGAGCACACCATCAGACATATCTTTGTCAGTATGGTACACCACATTAGTTCCTTAGCACTTCTCACTGACACATTTACATATGCCCATGACTTGCCCGTCATACCATGACCCCACCAAAAGCTCTTTTCACCTTGATAATTAAAAGGTCTAAGAATAGGTCCAGCGGATTACCGCCTGATAATAATACATTTTTGCCCCCCTGTTTCTCAGTAGCCCCATGATTCGGAGACCACTGTGTCACCCGAATACATAGCCTTGAGTTCAGGCCCACATTTATGTGATGCCTGTTTTTCAAATACCGCGTAGCACTAACTTTTATCCACACAATGCACCGCAGAAAGCCCAGGATGTGGTTAAGCAGATCCCCATAGAGGAAGCACCTAGCGAGACAGGCTGTTTGATTAAATCGCTTACCGACAGCCATGCACTAAAAACCGCGGACACGCGAACCCGCGAGCACCCGGTCCGAGCACTGACTCAGACAGAGTAGACGGCATGAATCACAAAAACACACCGATTTACGTTTCGGTGACCGCCGTGCAAGAATGCCACTCATCTGTTCACTTACCCTGATTTAGCCGAGAACTGTCCGACTAAGTCTGCACAATTACCTTCTCTTTCCCTGGGAAGCGGCTGAGAGAAACGCATCACGGTGCATGCACCAGCGTCCACATGGCGCGTGCTGATGCTACTATAGACAGGCAAACCAGATGGGCTACTAGTACAGGGCCTATATACAGGAACTTTCATGGCAGGTACTAACACGATGGGAAAGCATAATGTGTCAATGTACATGGTGTCACTCACGTTATAAGTATTTTTTCTTTTATTGCTTCTGGTTTCTGTAACCTTAAATTCAGCTATCACTGTGGCACATTGTTGAATGCGTAATAGGTTCCAGAAAAGCTGAAGACACCTTGTATTTTGTGTATTCTTTTTTGTTTCTTTGAGACATTTATAAAATTGTTTCCAATACAATGTGTGTAAAAATAAAAAGAGAAAAAAAGTGTAAAAAGACTATGAAAGACAGGCACTGCCACTATGTAACCATGGCAGCATCTGGTTTAAACCTGTCATGCTAATTGATAGACACACCCATGCTCTTGTGGGTATATATACATGCCCTAAACATAACAGCAGATGTAGTGAACAAGGCGGTAACGCCGAAACGCGTCTAAGCAGCAGTTGATCTTAAAGAATAAATATGTGGATTCAGATTCACGGAGTCAGCGCCTTCTTTGGATTGTGAAGTATGGCTGGTGAGAATATATATATATATATATATATATATTACCTACTGGCGGTCGCCAGTAGGTATATATAGTTAGGATTTTTTCTCTATGGGTTTTTTGAAAATTCTATGTCTAATAACTTTGGCGTTTGTGGACGGAATTGGCTGAAATTTTCAGGAAAATGGCACATTTTGTTTCTGAGCAGCCCTTGAAAATTTGGGGGGGGTTCGTCCAGTGGGGGCCGAGAAAAAAGGGGGGTCCCAAAACGTGTTTTTAACATTGAGTTTTCCATAGGGCGGTTGGCCTCACTTTTAGCCCGAACGGCTGAATGTATTTGCACGAAACTTGGCAAAATTGTAGGGACTGGTAGCCCGATGTGCCTTTTGTAGGTCTCAATATATGTGCTCCAGTGGATTTTGAGAAATTAACGTTTAAAAAAAGATATATATCTGTAACAGCGGACCGGCCAGCGCACTGGTTCGCGGACTTTTCGCGCAACGGAGCTTTGTGAAGCGAAGCTGATTGGTTCTCCGGCATCTGTCAACATTCCAAACAGTCCGTAGCGGCCGCCATCTTGTCTCTCGGTAGGATCGAGAGACAAGAGGAGGTCAAAACAAAGGGGGAAATAACTATAAGGGGGCATAGTAGATCCTCGCTGACCCCCTAGGTTTGATGTGGAGGTTTTAAAAGGGCCCCGCGGGGCAAAAAAAAAAATAATAATAATAATCGAACGGCTGAATGGATTTGCACGAAACTTGGCAAAATTGTAGGGACTGGTAGCCCGATGTGCCTTTGCTAGGTCTCAATATATGTGCTCCAGTGGATTTTGAGAAATTAACGTTCAAAAAAAGATATATATCTGTAACAGCGCTCCGCTTCGCGTAACGGAGGTTTGCGAAGCTGATTGGTCATTCTGTCACTGGGCTATAGTTGGGCTACATCTGGCTGATATTTGGGCTACATTTGTTTTTTTGTGTGTCTGGCGGCCATCTTTGGGCTACATTGGGCTACATTGGGCTTCATTGGGCTACATTCGGCTAATTAGCAAATAGCTCATCGCAAACTAGGAATGGTAAAGAATCGCTATTTATTCCTTAAAGTTCGCTATTTAGGAAATGCAAAAAACTTTGATGATATATATGGCGGTTCATCTCTAACAAGATAAGAAGCATAGGGATACATTTATGATGACTGGCGCATCACCAGGGATGTGTTAGTCATTCTGTGCCGCTGTTCCGTCACCTATGGTGTGCTGCATTTACAATGCGGCGCATCATGGGGCAAAAACAGCACAGATGCGTGATGTATCTGTGCCGTAAAGGTGGCGCATTGCTGGAGTTGTATCGCAAGTGTGATGAAGCTCCAGCAAGGGTCGGGGGTGCCCCTGTCGCAGGGTTTCTGTTCTCACACAGAACTGTGGACAGAGGATTGGAACCTCGGCGAATGCATTGCTGGAGTTGTATCGCAAGTGTGATGAAGCTCCAGCAAGGGTCGGGGGTGCCCCTGTCGCAGGGTTTCTGTTCTCACACAGAACTGTGGACAGAGGATTGGAACCTCGGCGAATTAGGGTGTCCCAAAACTCACGTTAGTAATCAAAAACTCCTTAGCAAGCTAGGTACAGTGTCACATTGGATATAACAAACTCTCAATGTTTAGACAATCCAGAATATGAACTTATAGTACCTCAGGATACGTGGAACTCATGAACAGTCGGTCGTTATAGATTTCTTAGAAACCAGAAAATGGAGTTAAGAAGAACAGATGTGTATTTGAAATGTTTATTTACTAATGCCGTCTTCTCAGGCGTAGTACCTTAGATAATAAAAGTACACATATTATCAGTAGCAAAATTACCAGCATAGTTACTAGTACATAAAAAGTGAATGGTGATAGTATGTTAACATGCTGTAAATGAATAAGAGTTAGCAACACTTATAAGCAGCCGCGGGCCGTGGAGGGAGTTACGGTGAGGCAGGGAGGCGGGGAGGGGGAGAAGCAGGGTGGAGAATACAAGTACACATATTATCAGTAGCAAAATTACCAGCATAGTTACTAGTACATAAAAAGCGAATGGTGACAGTATGTTAACATGCTGTAAATGAATAAGAGTTAGCAACACTTATAAGCAGCCGCGGGCCGTGGAGGGAGTTACGGTGGGGCAGGGAGGCGGGGAGGGGGAGGGGCAAGGTAGAGAGGGCTCCACCCTGCTTCTCCCCCTCCCCGCCTCCCTGCCCCATCGTAACTCCCTCCACGGCCCGCGGCTGCTTATATCTCACCCTCCCTAATACACATATTATATTATTTGCTAAGAAGGTCTCTTTGTGTTGGTTTAGGGCGTGCCCATACTTTAGTGTCTTAGATTTGAAGGAATCACATCAGCATACACCAGCTCTCTCTTCATGTGAACCGCATCAACTGTTGTGTATGTGTGTTCGGCAAAGCAATATAAAACCCGCCTCATGCCCAGAATTGGCAGAAGTTGCACTTATGTTATGAGTATGAAGTCGTGGAGATCAGACCTCATAACAATTCTGTATCGTGTTGTTCTTGAAACTTTAGCACTCGCTGTACAGATATAGTTTAACAAGTAAAGCAGATAGTAGACCAATAACATATTATTCTCATGTAAACCACGATGAACTACTAGGTGGAAAGCTAAAGCAACAACTAAGTGTCGTGTGCAGAAGTTGCAAAAAAGGAAAAATGGCGTTTAAACCGGTAATGAGCCCATGCTAACTTAACACGGTGTAAAGATATCCAGGACCTAGATGACACCTCCTCATGATCCGGAAACGAACTGAATAAGATAATAGAAGTGCCATCTCATGAGAGCAGATTGCAAGTTTATATGTGGACGGTCCGCAAGGTAAAGCATTAAAAACTAGGAAAATTTAATGCTAAAGAAAAATAAAACAGCCAAGTACTTTATCGAGTCTTAAGCCAATAGGCAAGGTAAATAATAAAAACTTGACAAATAAGTTAATGAATTGTCAATGAAATGCTAGTACTCAGCATATCAAACATGAAAAAGGTCTATGACATAACTGTGTATGCAAAATAAGCTGCAACAGCCTCCAATAGGAAGTCACCGTCTTCATCCGAAAACAGTTCAGCCATCCAATTTAAAAGCGGAAAAGAACATACGTGCTCTCCCAGCACCGGATCCTCTGTCACCATCAGAGGACAGCTCGGTGGGTTTTCAAGAAAGCTCTGTTCCAAGAAAGACTGTGCTGCCGCCAGTAAATTCCAGGGACCAAGTAGTCCATGCATCAATGCCACAGCCATAATCCTTTCGCCAGGACAAACCAACTCGTGAGTAATGATAGGAGTCATCAGCTGATTAAAGTCGACGTCAGGAGAAACCGGTCCGCAGAGACACAAATCAATGGCCCAATCGAAATCACAGGTCAGGCAGTGAAATACAGGCTGGATACAGGTGAAGTAGGAGAACCGAAAAGATAATCCATATGCCGTGCTTAATATCGCCAACGGCATTGTGCCATAATATTCTAGCATGCGATTGCGGAACAGTGTCAGCAGCTGCAGGGTCGGAGGTTGCATAGGAGGGACATCCATAATTAAAAATGTAAAAAAGCACAAGAGCGTCCGCTGGTAATGCAAGTAAAAATGCCAATCCACGAACCAGAGTGCAGAAAATACAATGAAAGGAAGTAGAGATGACTCCAAAGATTTTCTCAAATGAAGTCACAAGGCCACTGGTAACAACTTTAAAAAAGTGTGTCAGGGACTTTGTGGAGGATGCGTTAAAGATAGTCGGAAACATGTTGCTGAAATTGAAAGGCAAATCTTAATTGAAAAGGGTGTGCACCTCTGTACGGGTGTTCGCTATGTGAAGTACGAAAGTTTCACGGGCCGAACTCAAGGCCACCTCTCTCTGAGACAAAAGAGCTCTTATTCTTGCCATGCCGTTGAAACGTGTCCCAAGGTTGGTATTTGTGGCCAGATTGAAAACTCCCTATGTTCATGTGTGGGAGGAAATAGAACATTTCTGCAGCAAATAACCCGTTCACTTACTGTTACGATAAAAGGAATACTTTTAATTAACTCAGAACAATCTTCATTATTGAGCATCAAATAACTACCATTTTCCAACAACTTGAACGTGGGGATGATAGCAGGAACTGGCGTGCCTTGCAACACGCAAGCCATATTTGGTCGGTGTTTGTTGCATGAACCGTGTAACTGTATGTGCCTACACATTAGTGAATGATCTGGCGTCTCAGTGCATTCCTCTCCATTCAGATAAACTTCTTGATCATCTTTGAAACATCTGTATGTGTATGGAAGCGACCAGACCTCATGAAGAAAAGCACTACCTAAAGGTTCATAACGACCTATTGGTATATATTTCATACAATTTGAAAACTTATATAAAGCAAAAGGCAGCGTTATTAAACCGTGGATAAGGCATGTTGTCAAAAAACCCGCAATCCTCTGCTGATGATGTCACTGAGCATGTCATGAATGATGTAATATGTGACATCATCAGCAGTGGATTACGGGTAATAGTATCTCTAGTTTACTCCCCTATAGCTGTCTTTATTTTAACATAAGTGTGTGTTTCCCTCCCTTATACTTACTGTTTTTGGTTCGCTTCCAGTTCGCGTACCGGCGAGCGAACTAGGAAGCGAACTAAGAGAAATAGAGGTTGGCACAGTTCCAAATATTGTACCAATTTTTTAATAACGGGGAGGTAGTTCTGAAAAGAACTTTTTTTTTTATTTTTCTGAACATTTTTTTACTGTTTTTGAATTTTTCGGAACAGTTTTATATTTTTTGGGGTTTTTCTTAGAGGGGGCAATGAAAACGATTCATTGTAAAGGGCTCAACAGGAGCAACAAAACAAAAAAAAGAAGTATTTATTATTTTGGGCGTTTCGGACAAACTTGCATATGATAGTCAATAGCTCTGTTGATCAGAGTGATGCTTCTTTCTCCGTAGGAAATGAATCCATCGCAAAATACGCAGGTGTGTTTTACTTCACCAAATCTCATTTGTATATTTGGCACCATCTCCCTGCCCTCTGGTCCCGTTACTTCCGGTACAACAGATCTTCTGGCCATAATAGGGAGATTATCTAGGTCGTTCCGAAACTGTGCAGCACTGTAGTTGTTAGGATGCCACCTAGTCATATGGCGATGCATTGTGTAGTTTCCGAAACTGTATTTTTTGTCGGTCCCTCTGGACAGTCTATCTTGACATATAAGGCAAGTTACGTATCTTGCATTTACTTTTTTCTGACCTTTGGGAATTTTAAAAAATTGCCAAATGAAGTTTTCTTTCCGGTGAGACGTCCTGGGCTGCTCAGGCAAAAACTGCCTCTCTTCGTGCTCGTCCTCCTGTTCCTCTTCTTCTTCTTCTTCTTGAATTATAACTTGAGCAGGTGGTCCACTCTTCCTTGGATGTGGTGGAGGTGGTGGGGAAGCACCAGCTGAAGCTACTAAAGAAGCCATTGCTCAGTGATCACAAAGGGTCTTTCTCTCACAATGATGAAAGTCAGAGTGAGGAAAGAAGGAGGGATTTTCATCATTTGGGAAAAACAAGAGTTCTCAACCAATCAAAAGTGTTCATTTTAGATTATATGACCTAGTCTTACATCATTAGGAAACCAAAAGTGAAATGAACCAATGAAAAGTGTTATTACCAAGTCACATGACTTGCTGTGTTTACGTTAAGCGCTTTGCAGGGCCTCCCGGTTTGCTTCCAGAAACCTGCGCTTTGCGACTCGCTTCGCGTACCAGTTCGCTAACGTAGTACGTCATATGACGTATCACGCGACAACGTGAAACGTCATGCGGACGGGAGGCGTCACGATGTTGTTTTGTAACGCGGCACTTGCGGTAAAGAAACGTTTACCGGCTCGCGGTCTATTTCGCGGCATCAAGGTCAGCTAACGGGAAGCTTCCCGATTTGCGAAGCGGGAACGAAGAAAAAAAAATATTTAAAAAAAAAATTATTCATAAACATATAAAATATATTTTTGGATTTAAAGAAGAATACATTTTACAGCTACAGATATTAGCTGTTAAAAAACCAATGAAATTCACAGAAAAAACCATAGGTTATGGACCATATATAGTTAGGAATTAGCATTTACAAAACCTTGAAAATTCACTGAAAAAACCATAGGTTATAGACCATATATAGTTAGGAATTAGCATTTACAAAACCTTGAAAATTCACTGAAAAAACCATAGGTTATAGACCATATATAGTTAGGAATTAGCATTTAAAAAACCTTATTTTACTCACACAAAACCATTGAAATTCCATATATAGTTAGTTGCACTAACTATATATCGTGCACCCGCAATCCACTGCTGATCATGTCACATATTACATCATTCATGACATGGTCAGTGACATCACTGATGACATCACTGATGACATCTCAAATGACATCACTGATGACATCACTGATGACATCTCATTTGACATCATTCTTGTGCTAATACGATAAACCTCTTCAGACTCTAATATAACCTTAGATACACTCAGTGTATACAGACACTCACACACTGCCACTCATCCATGGAGTTACTCACACACCCAGTCAGTCATGCAAAGAAACAATCTCACCTCCATTTCTTCAACTATACAGTTAAACACACCTTACTTATTGAAACATATACTAACACATATTTACTCTCTTATACAATCCCTGATACAAGTTCACAATGATCGATACAACCACTCACTCATTCAGTGGCTCTCATGCACAGTTATTTATATATGCCAACTCTCACATGTACTGTGTTTTACATATGTACTTACTATGACATGTAGCATTGAGATATCCATTCACTCATCAATACACTCATGCACACAGTCAACTGCCCATGTAGCTGTTTCCACATGCACTCTTGAACTCATACACCTAGTGAATAAACTGCTCACACATCTATGCATAGAGTCTCACACCTTCCAGCCACCCCCACACAAACTCAATCTCCCATAGAAATACTTGGGCAACCAATTAATAACACATATAGCCTCTCGTATAGCTAATGATTAACACATGCAGCAGTTTACAGAACAACAGACATAATGATGCACAAATTAAGACAGTTTAGTCACTAACCCATGCATTCAGTGAGACACATTTAATCACTCACTCATACAGTCAGTCATGCACCTACTAAATCCTTCATCCAGACACTTATACATCCACTCAAGACATATTTTAACTTTACAGAAAAATACAGTCACTGGATGTTGTCATCAGTGATGTCATTTGAGATGTCATCAGTGATGTCATCAGTGATGTCACTGACCATGTCATGAATGATGTAATATGTGACATGATCAGCAGTGGATTGCGGGTGCACGATATATAGTTAGTGCAACTAACTATATATGGAATTTCAATGGTTTTGTGTGAGTAAAATAAGGTTTTTTAAATGCTAATTCCTAACTATATATGGTCTATAACCTATGGTTTTTTCAGTGAATATATATATATTTGTACTTACCACCAGGATATTAGCAGCAATATCTAAGAAAAGAGACAAGAAAAGACTAAAATAACTAAGTAAATATATATATATATGTATATATATATATATATATATATATATATATATATATATTACCTACTGGCGGTCGCCAGTAGGTATATATAGTTAGGATTTTTTCTCTATGGGTTTTTTGAAAATTCTATGTCTAATAACTTTGGCGTTTGTGGACGGAATTGGCTGAAATTTTCAGGAAAATGGCACATTTTGTTTCTGAGCAGCCCCTGAAAATTTTGGGGGGGTTTGTCAAGGGGGGGCCGAGAAAAAAGGGGGGTCCCAAAACGTGTTTTTAACATTGAGTTTTCCATAGGGCGGTTGGCCTCACTTTTAGCCCGAACGGCTGAATGGATTTGCACGAAACTTGGCAAAATTGTAGGGACTGGTAGCCCGATGTGCCTTTTGTAGGTCTCAATATATGTGCTCCAGTGGATTTTGAGAAATTAACGTTTAAAAAAAGATATATATCTGTAACAGCGGACCGGTTAGCGCTCCGCTACGCGTACTTTTCGCGCAACGGAGCTTTGTGAAGCGAAGCTGATTGGTTCTCCGGCGTCTGTCAACATTCCAAACAGTCCGTAGCGGCCGCCATCTTGTCTCTCGGTAGGATCGAGAGACAAGAGGAGGTCAAAACAAAGGGGGAAATAACTATAAGGGGGCATAGTAGATCCTCGCTGACCCCCTAGGTTTGATGTGGAGGTTTTAAAAGGGCCCCGCGGGGCAAAAAAAAATAATAATAATAATAATCGAACGGCTGAATGGATTTGCACGAAACTTGGCAAAATTGTAGGGACTGGTAGCCCGATGTGCCTTTGCTAGGTCTCAATATATGTGCTTCAGTGGATTTTGAGAAATTAACGTTCAAAAAAAGATATATATCTGTAACAGCGCACCGCTTCGCGTACTTTTCGCGTTACGGAGCTTTGCGAAGCGAAGCTGATTGGCTCTCCGGTGTCTGTAAACATTCCAAACAGTACGTAGCGGCCGCCATCTTGTCTCTCGGTAGGATCGAGAGACAAGAGGAGGCCAAAGCGAAGGGGCAAATGACCATAAGGGGGCATAGTAGATCCTCCCTGACCTCTTAGGTTTGATGTACCATTTTGCCAAGTTTGGTGTAATTCCGTTCAGCCATTCAGGCTGTAGACGTATCTAAATGTCAATAATCGAACGGCTGAATGGATTTGCACGAAACTTGGCAAAATATTAGGGACTGGTAGCCCGATGTGCCTTTGCTATGTCTCAATATATGTGCTTCAGTGCATTTTGAGAAATTAACGTTCAAAAACAAGATATATATCTGTAACAGCGCTCCGCTTCGCGGAGATAAAATTATATGTGTATTACCTAGCTGTTGCTAACACCAGTTAGCGACGGCTAGTAGGAGATAGCGACCATCTTGGGTCCCACTTTGCATGTGAGTGATATTTATCACTAATGACATGCAAAGTGGGCATGCCAAGATGTTAGCGACTGGAAACAGTCGCTAACATCGCTATCTCCTATTATCAACTTTTGGAAATATTCGAGATAAGCGCGAATATCTCCAAAAAGTAACAGCTGCCCTGAGCAGTTCTTAGCCATGTTATCCAATGGGAGGTGGATAACATGGCTAAGAGCATTAGCTCGGTAATGCATGAATATCGCGGAGTTTTCAGCGACATTAATGCATTGCGCTCGTTTTTTATCGTATTTGCGATAAACCTTGATAATAGCAAGGTTTATCTGCGATAATTTCTGACGGTAAAAAAATCTTTGCAATGCATCGTTAGGGATAAATATCGCTTAACTTTGGTAATATGCCCCAACGTCTGTTAACGTTCGATTCGAAGGAAATCAGGAATTGTTGAAAAACATTGTGTGCGCCATCTTGTCTTTTTTCAAATGCCACACTTTTGTCGTGCACGGCAGCCATTTTAGATGCCTTGACCAGATCCACTCTGTGAACGCTGTCGATCCTTAGCATGGCTCCCCACCCTCGCAAGCATCTCCCCCAGGCAGTGGTCACCCCCGCTCTCTGTTTTATGCATGGGTAATAAACCTCCCCCCATCTGCGCTGTTCTTCCCTGAGAATCACACCCTGTGCCCGCCCGACACCTCCCTTTCGCCCTATTCACTACCGCACCCTCTGACACTCCTTTTCCTCTGTGTCCGATTGTCCAGGCTGGTCCTAGGGTATCAGCTAGCCCTGCAGATGTAGTTTATGGCCACAGCTGTAAAGAATCACCCCTCTTCAAAGGAGTTATAGTAGATCAAGGCCCACACTCGATGAGATCCGTCACAGCAGAAGCGTTGCTATTATCTGAAAACCATCCTGTATTGTGATTGGGGAGGGGACCGAGCCTGAAGCGGAAGATTCCAGGGATGACTCTTTGTACATCAAAGTTTTTACAATTATGTGTCACATTAAAAATATATAGCACTCCGACAAAGTAGTAAGATTATAAAACTTTAATAATTTATAAATATATACAAGAAAACAAAAATAGTAATAACATATAAACATTTTTAGAGAAAAACAACGAAGTAGCGGTCGGCTGTGCGAATAGTCCCAACGCAGCACAACGTCCAGATTTCCGGCGTGGGGCGTCGCGGGGGGTGGGTGATCAGTAGCAAACTGTTGTGCGAATAGTTCCAAGGCAGCAGAACGCGCCGAAATCAAGATGACACAAAAGTGATGTCTAGTAAGTTGCCACCCAGCAAATAACGGCGTGGGGCGTCGCGGGGGGTGGGTCATCAGTAGCAAACTGTTGTGCGAATAGTTCCAAGGCAGCAGAACGATGGCACCAAGGTGATGTCCAGTAAGTTGCCGCACTGGTTTTGGTATCCTACAATGCTGCTCCGAATAACGGCGTGGAGCGCCCCGGGGGAGGCGGCGTGAACGGGCCTCTCCAGGTGGAGTCTCGTCTGTTGTAGTGGGGCGCCCCTTTACCGTTTCAGTTGCCATTCCGTCCGCTTTTGGTCCACTGTGTCAAAATCCGCCATTCAGCTGAGTTGCGCCCACTCTTGCGGTGCAGCGATAGGCGGCTGCCACAGGACTCTCAAAATGGCGGCAGGCTGTTTCCTTTTTGGGCCTGGTCCACTGAAATGGCCCTGGGACACCTTGGAAATCGGACGCTTGTCTGCTAGGTCTTGGACCCCATTCTCGAAAGCGTCCCCTCCGCCTTGAGAATTCATCAAAAGTTTTGGGGTCCCCGACTCCTGCAGGCTTCTGGTGGGGAGCGGCTGCCATGATTGCTCGCGGAATGACCACGACGGAGCTACGAGATGGTGGTGCTCTCATGGTGACGCCAGCTTCAGTCTGAAACATCCAGAAACAAGGTGGGGCTTTCATCGTTTGGGGGGGAAAAAAAGTTTTCATCCAATGAAAAGTGTTGTTTTTAGGTCATATGATCAAGCCTTCCATCATTAGGAAACCAAAAGTAAAATGAACCAATGAAAAGTTTTATAAACAAGTCACATGACCTGTTATGCGGCATAGGGTATAAAATGCGGAGAAAATACGTTGGCACGTGAGGCGGCGTCAGTAGCGGACCGATGTGCGAATAGGCCGAAGGCAATACAACGCGCCAAGATCCGGATGGCATCGAGGTGGTGTCATAGTTGAGAGTTCTGAGCAGCGGTTGTAACACTGTCTGAAGCTTATTTGCAGCTGCTGCAGCTTAACTACGCGCCAAGATCCGGATGGCACCGAGGTGGTGTGTAGGAAGTTGCCGCACTGGTGTGGCCATCCTACAATGCTGAAAGTCGGCGTGGGGCGCCCCGTTGGCCTGTGAGTTTGCGTCAGTAGCGGACCGATGTGCGAATAGGCCGAAGGCAGCACAACGCGCCAAGATCCGGATGGCACCGAGGTGGTGTCTAGTAAGTTGTCGCACTTCTGTGGCCATCCTACAATGTTGAAAGTCGGCGTGGGGCGCCCCGTTGGCCTGTGAGATGGTGTCAGTAGCGGACTGATGTGTGAATGGGGCCAAAGGCAGCGCAACAATATTTTCTACTATATTTCCGGTGTAGAAGAGACCACAAGGCGCTGAGATGCCAAGATCCGGATGGCACCGAGGTGGTGTCTTGCAAGTTGTGGTACTGGTGTGGCCATCCTACAATGCTGAAAGTCGGCGTGGGGCGCCCTGTTGGCCTGTGAGATGGCGTCAGTAGCGGACCGATGTGCGAATAGGCCGAAGGCAGCACAACAATATTTTCTGACTGACACCACAAGGCGCTGAGATGCCAAGATCCGGATGGCACCGAGGTGATGTCTAAGTTGCGGACTGATGTGCGAATGGGGCCAAAGGCAGCGTAACAATATTTTTTGTATGCAAGATACCACTAGGCGTTGAGATGCCAAGATTCGGATGGCACTGAGGTGATGTCTAGCAAGTTGGTGTGGTCATCCTACAATGCTGAAACTCGGCGTGGGTCACCCCATTAGCCTGTGAGATGGCGTCAGTAGCGGACCGATGTGCGAATAGGCCGAAGGCAGCACAACGCGCCAAGATCCGGATGTCACCGTGGTGGTTTCATAGTTGAGAGGCACTTCATCTGCAGTGGGGCGCCGAGATCCGGATGGCACCGAGGTGATGTCTAGCAAGTTGCTGTACTGGTGTGGTCATCCTACAATGCTGAAACTCGGCGTGGGTCGCCCCATTAGCCTGTGAGATGGCGTCAGTAGCGGACCGATGTGCGAATAGGCCGAAGGCAGCACAACGCGCCAAGATCCGGATGTCACCGTGGTGGTTTCATAGTTGAGAGGCACTTCATCTGCAGTGGGGCGCCGAGATCCGGATGGCACCGAGGTGATGTCTAGCAAGTTGCTGTACTGGTGTGGTCATCCTACAATGCTGAAACTCGGCGTGGGTCGCCCCATTAGCCTGTGAGATGGCGTCAGTAGCGGACCGATGTGCGAATAGGCCGAAGGCAGCACAACGCGCCAAGATCCGGATGTCACCGTGGTGGTTTCATAGTTGAGAGGCACTTCATCTGCAGTGGGGCGCCGAGATCCGGATGGCACCGAGGTGATGTCTAGCAAGTTGCTGTACTTGTGTGGTCATCCTACAATGCTGAAACTCGGCGTGGGTCGCCCCATTAGCCTGTGAGATAGCAGTTCTTTGGATTTGGGCCTGGCTCGTCTGCTGTAGTGGGGCGCCCCTTTACCGTTTCAGTTGCCATTCAGCTGAGTTTCGGCTGCTCTTGATGCTACAGCGACAGGCGGCTGCAACAGGACTCTCAAAATGGCGGCCTGTTCTTTGGATTTGGGCCTGGTCCACTAAAATGGCCCTGGGACACCTTAGAACTCGGACGCTCGATTTTTTTTTCCTTTCCTGTACATGCAAAAAAAGGTAAATGCCCGGTACGTTACACGCTTCATCTGCCACGATGAACTCTCTAGAGGAACCGAAAAAAAATATAGTTGTGGTAACTATACCATGCATCGTCATATGGAGAGGTGGCACCAATTAATTATAGTGCTGCATAAAAGAGAGATTTGGAGGAGAACCCCTGACCTGCTAGTACATTCATCAAAGAAGTGGCACTGAGAGCTTCAGAGGCAAGGGAAACGGTCCCAAATATTTAGAAGAACTTTGGAAAGATTAAAATGACATGTTTAGATTGTGGCAAATTTATTTCATGTGGACATCTGAGTGTTACTCTAATGAATACAGCATATGAACATCATCATAGTCGATGGTTGGTAGAGACATTTTGACTATATCCTGGACCTGCCCGTCCTCGCCCAAAATGGCGCCGGAATAAATGGGACTCGTAACTCCTTGTTGTGTACTGGTTGCAGAACCTTGAAATCACGAGATACGTATGCAGTTTTGAAGCATATGGCGGGCGGGGACGAGAATTGATTGAATATTTCGACATCCCTATTGATATTAAGTTCTGATGTGTTATTGATTACTGTACTGTTGAAAGTTCGAATTAACGTCACCCATGGTACTTGCCCGCAAATGTATATCTAGATAATTTTATTGTAACTGGCCCTGTCGTATTTTAATTATAAAATGTACGTCCACCGATTCCGTAACTGTTAGACACCTTAGTTCTTGCAACCTAATGGCCCGCCCGTTATGTTCCTCTACAGTGTAAATGTCTATTTATCATATACGATTACAGTTTGCTCCGTGGCAGGCCCACGTGGTTATAGGCTCGTATTTTTATAATGAAATTTTCACAATAAAGGTTTTTAAAAGAAAACATGGTAGTAGTATATACATTGGTAAAGTTTTTAATAATAGTGACTGTTTTAGAATCATTAAAAGGCAAGTGAAATAAAGCAGACCAATTACATGAAGGGTAAAAGGTATAATACGAAGGAACGCAGTAAAGATAAATGGTCAAGGGCTGTTGTGTTTTCTATTCCTGCAACATAAAGTGATCGATAAGAATCTCATATTCAGGCGTATCGGCGACTAAGACAGCAGGTCGACCCTCTTTTGCTCAACGGCTCCGTCATGGGACGAAGAAACGCTCTTTTTCTCGAAAAAAGAATATATTTTACTTGCAGGACAGTTGTAAAATTTCCGGGAAAGTACATTAGCCTGGAACATTATAACATATATTTAAGAAAAAATAATGTTCGGAAGTAATGAAAAGCGTAATTTTTAGGTCATATGACCAAGCCTTTCATCATTACAATAAGAAAAGTAAAATGAACCAATGAAAAGTTTTATTAACAAGTCACATGACTTGTTATGCTTACGTTACGCGCTGCGCGCCCCGGATGACTTCCGGATGCGCTAACGCGGCGCGTCATATGACGCATTACGCGACAACGCAGGTACAGAATATAGTCAAAATGTCTCCACCAACCAGCGGTCGGAACACAACCCCTTTCAGCAGGCTAAATAGTTCTGTTAAATGACAACAGAAGGGACAGGCAACAAGAACTATTAGTCAAAGAGGGGAGGGCTAGTTCTTCTCTACCGGGTTACATTGGGGCGCTATCGGAACTGATCGAATTGGTAGTCTACAGTGTTTCTGGATGTTTCAGACCGAAGCTGGGGTTAGCATGAGAGCAGCACCATTTCGTAGCTCCGTCGTGGTCATTCCGCAACCAATCATGGCAGCCGTTCTTTATCGTTATTTTGGGCGGGGTGGGTGGCGGAGCAGAGCTGTTTTGCAGCCATCATTGTGTGGAGTTCAGTTCATCTCACTAGTTTTGTATTTGTCATGAGGGGTTGTTCCTAATGTTTCTATTTTAGCGAGGTCAAAAAGAGATCCCATTAGTGGCCTACTGATTTTGCTCGATTCCTTTTCTTTTTTTTTACACGATTTTTCGTTATCTGCAAAGACTAAACAGAGTATTGCGACTCTGTGTTTGTTTGTAAATAGAGAATGAACCAAAGAGAACTAATTCTAAAACAGTAAATACTTGGATAACAATGAATCAAATGGAGAGAGAAGCAGGCACGACGGATTACAATGGGGGCAAAGACCTGCGTTAACTACCTTTCACTATCTGCAAAGAGAGAGTACTCCTAATAGAAATGAGGGGGGGGGGCACCATTCAAAGCAGATCAGTGTGCATAAACACGAAAATGTTTTCACTTACCACGTACTTGACATTCGACAGCTTATGATATTTGCTATTAAAAAACCATTGAAATTCACTGAAAAAACCATAGGTTATAGACCATATATAGTTAGGAATTAGCATTTACAAAACCTTGAAAATTCACTGAAAAAACCATAGGTTATAGACCATATATAGTTAGGAATTAGCATTTAAAAAACCTTATTTTACTCACACAAAACCATTGAAATTCCATATATAGTTAGTTGCACTAACTATATATTGCGCACCCGCAATCCACTGCTGATGATGTCACATATTACATCATTCATGACATGGTCAGTGACATCACTGATGACATCACTGATGACATCTCAAATGACATCACTGATGACATCACTGATGACATCTCAAATGACATCACTGATAACATCTCAAATGACATCCCTGATGACATCACTGATGACATCTCAAATGACATCACTGATGACATCTCATTTGACATCAATGGTCACATCACTGATGATATCATTCATGTGACAATACAATGCATCTCCTCACACTTTAATATAACCTCTGTTACACCCAGTGTTAAATACAGAATATAATTTTTTAAACCATTGACACACCAATACTAGTTACTACATACGCACTCACTGATTCCTTCGTCTACACACACATTCACTCATTCACCCATACAATCATTCATACATACAATCACTCATCTTTACAACACTATCATATGCACTCATACACCTATACAGACACTCACACTCTGCCACTGATCCATGGAGTTAATCACACACCTAGTCAGTCCTGTAAAGAATCAATCACACTTCCATTTTCTAATCTATACAGTTAAACATAGAGTACCTTACATTTTCAAACATATACTAACACATACTTACTCTCTTATACAATCATTGATACAAGAACACATTGATCTGCACAGAGTCAGACATCTCCCAGCCAGCCACACACACACTCAGTCTCCCATACAAATACTTGGACAATCAATCAATAACCCATATAGTTACTCATATAGCTACTGATCAACACATGCAGCACTTTACAGAACAACAGACATAATGATGCACAAACTAAGACAGTTTAGTCACTAACCCATGCACTCAGTGAGACACATTTAATCACTTACTCATTCATAAAGTCAGTCACGCACCTACTAAATCTTTTATTTAGGCACTTCTACATCTACTCATTTTTCAATATGTAAAACATATTTAAACTTTACAGAAACACACAGTCAATGGATGATGTCATCAGTGATGTCATCAGTGATGTCATTTGAGATGTCATCAGTGATGTCATCAGTGATGTCACTGACCATGTCATGAATGATGTAATATGTGACATCATCAGCAGTGGATTGCGGGTGCGCAATATATAGTTAGTGCAACTAACTATATATGGAATTTCAATGGTTTTGTGTGAGTAAAATAAGGTTTTTTAAATGCTAATTCCTAACTATATATGGTCTATAACCTATGGTTTTTTCAGTGAATTTTCAAGGTTTTGTAAATGCTAATTCCTAACTATATATGGTCTATAACCTATGGTTTTTTCAGTGAATATATATATATATATTTATATTACCTACTGGCGGTCGCCAGTAGGTATACATAGTTAGGATTTTTTCTCTATGGGATTTTTAGAAAATTCTATGTCTAATAACTTTGGCGTTTGTGGACGGAATTGGCTGAAATTTTCAGGCAAATGGAACATTTTGTTTCTGAGCAGCCCCTGAAAATTTGGGGGGGGTTCGTCAAGGAGGGGCCGAGAAAAAATGGGGGTCCCAAAACGCGTTTTCGCATGTTAATTTCCATAGGGCGGTTGGCCTCACTTTTAGCCCGAACGGCTGAATGGATTAGCACGAAACTTGGCAAAATTGTAGGGACCGGTAGCCCGATGTGCCTTTGCTGGGTCTCAATATATGTGCTCTAGTGGATTTTGAGAAATTAACGTTTAAAAAAATATATATATCTGTGACAGCGTCCCGGGTAGCGCTCAGTTTCGTGTACTTTTCGCGTTACGGAGCTTTGCGAAGCGAAGCTGATTGGCTCTCCGGTGTCTGTAAACATTCCAAACAGTCCGTAGCGGCCGCCATCTTGTCTCTCGGTAGGATCGAGAGACAAGAGGAGGCCAAAGCGAAGGGGCAAATGACCATAAGGGGGCATAGTAGATCCTCCCTGACCCCCTAGGTTTGATGTGGAGGTTTTAAAAGGGCCCCACGGGGCAAAAAAAAAATAAAAATCGAACGGCTGAATGGATTTGCATGAAACTTGGCAAAATTGTAGGGACCGGTAGCGCGATGTGCCTTTGCTGGGTCTCAATATATGTGCTCCAGTGGATTTTGAGAAATTAACGTTTAAAAAAAGATATATACCTGTGACAGCGTCCCGGGTAGCGCTCCGTTTCGCGTACTTTTCGCGTTACGGAGCTTTGCGAAGCGAAGCTGATTGGCTCTCCGGTGTCTGTAAACATTCCAAACAGTACGGAGCGGCCGCCATCTTGTCTCTCGGTAGGATCGAGAGACAAGAGGAGGCTAAAGCGAAGGGGCAAATGATCATAAGGGGGCATAGTAGATCCTCCCTGACCCCCTAGGTTTGATGTGGAGGCTTTAAAAGGGCTCCGCGGGGCGAAAAAAAAAAGATTTTTTTTTTTTTGCGCCCGGTTCGCCTAACGGGAAGCGGACTGGGGAGCGTACTACAAGGAAACAAGAATGATTGACTTTTAACTTATTGTATGTTTATAGACTTTTTTTTTCTTTTTTTTCTGCTGAGTGACGTCTCTGCCTATCTCCACGGGATGCAGTCCCTACCATCTCGGCGTTTAAGCCGAGGGGGACCGGTAGTGTGGGAGAGATAACGTCTGTTAACGTTCGATTCGAAGTAAAACAGGAAGTGTTGATAAACATTTTCTGCGCCATCTTGCCTTTTTTCAAATGCCACACTTTTGTCGTGCACGGCAGCCATTTTAGATGCCTTGACCAGACCCACTCTCTGCACGCTGTTGATCCTTAGCATGGCTCCCCACCCTCGCAAGCATCTCCCCCAGGCACTGGTCACCCCCGCTCTCTGTCTTATGCATGGGCAATAAACCTCCCCCCATCTGCGCTGCTCTTCCCTGAGAATCACACCCTGTGCCCGCCCGACACCTCCCTTTCGCCCTATTCACTACCGCACCCTCTGAAACTCCTCTTCCTCTGTGTCCGATTGTCCAGGCCGGTCCCAGGCTATCACCTAGCCCTGCAGATGTAGTTTATGGCCCCAGCTGTAAAGAATCACCCCTCTTCAAAGGAGTTACAGTAGATCAAGGCCCCCACCTGATGAGATCCGTCACACCACACGCGTTCCTACTATCTGAAAACCATCCTGTATTGTGATTGGGGAGGGGACCGAGCCTGAAGCGGAAGATTCGAGGGATGCCTCTTTGTACATCAAAGTTTTTACAATTATGTGTCACATTAAAAATATATAGCACTCCAACAAAGTAGTAGGATTATAAAACTTTAATAACTTATAAATATATACAATGCAACAAAAACAGTAAAAACATTTAAACATTTTTAGGAAAAAAGAAGCAACAATGGTCAGTAGCTGTGTTTTGTGCGAATAGTCCCAAGGCAGCACAACGTGCTGAGTTCTGGACGGCACCCAGGTGATGTTGCCTGGGTGCCGCACTGGTTTTGGGTATCCTACAAAGCAGCTCTGAAAAACGGCGTGGGGCGTCCCGGGGGGTGGCCTCGTCAGTAGCGGTCTGTTGTGCGAATAGTCCCAAGGCAGCAGAACGCGCTGAGATGTGGATGGCACCCAGGTGATGTCCAGTAAGTTGCCGCACTGGTTTTGGTATCCTACAATGCTGCTCCGAATAACGGCGTGGGGCGTCCCGGGGGGTGGCTCGTCAGTAGCGGTCTGTTGTGCGAATAGTCCCAAGGCAGCAGAACACGCTGAGATGTGGATGGCACCCAGGTGATGTCAAGTAAGTTGCCGCACTGGTTTTGGTATCCTACAATGCTGCTCCGAATAACGGCGTGGGGTGCCCCGGGGGGGGGGGGGGTGAGGCGGTGTGAACGTGCCTCCCCAGGTGGAGGCTCGTCTGCTGTAGTGGGGCGCCCCTTTACCGTTTCAGTTGCCATTCCGCCCGCTTTTGGTACACTGTGCCAAAATCCCCCATTCAGCTGAGTTGCGCCCACTCTTGCGGTGCAGCGATAGGCGGCTGCCACAGGACTCTCAAAATGGCGGCAGGCTCTTTCCTTTTTGGGCCTGGTCCACTGAAATGGCCCTGGGACACCTTGGAAATCGGACGCTTGTCTGCTAGGTCTTGGACCCCATTCTCGAAAGCGTCCCCTCAGCCTTGAAGATTCTACAAAAGTCTTGGGGGCCCCCGACTCCTGCAGGCTTCCGGTGGGGAGCGGCTGCCATGATTGCTCGCGGAATGACCACGACGGAGCCACGAGATGGTGGTGCTTTCATGCTGACGCCAGCTTCAGTCTGAAACATCAGTAAACAAGGTGGGGCTTTCATCGTTTGGGAAAAAAAATAAGTTTTCATCATGTGGTAAATAAATAAATAATACCCTATTTTTGACTAGGCATATAGCATAACAGATAGCTCAATAAATAAGAGTCAAGATTCGAGGTAGTAGGAGTTTCTGCAGGTTTATTACAGCATAAAGACAGGATCAGGACAACCTGCATAGGAATAGGACAATAAGGCCCGGCAGCTGCCGGGGCTGGGTCTGGGATGAGCGCGCTAACATTCAATAACAAAACACAGGCATATATACATAGCGCGAACACATAGCATTACATTGCAGTAGGCGTAGCAGTGGGTGGAGCAGAAGGCGTGACGCGTAGCAGTCGCGAAAGATAACAGTAAAAGTAGGTGTAACTGGGCGTGTACATAGACATGTGGTGCAAACGTAACAGAATATGTCATGAATGGGCGGAATCATTGGAGGGGGCTACCTAAGGAGCCGGGACCTTTAACCTGATGGTGCGCGCAAACTGGCAATGACGTGTTACGAGGAGAAGCTGGGGGCTATGAACTCTGTGCTAGGAGCAGAGACTAGAGTCTGGAGGGTCGGAGCGACATGTACCTAAACCCTATCTGGTATCTGATGTTTAGGGAACATGTTGATATAAACTAGAAGTCATGAGGGGAAAAGCTAACTTGATTCTAAGACTGGACCATGCATTATTCTACATGTAGTGCGTGATGAAGAATATTAAATGACCATTTAAATACAGTATTTCTCTAACGTGGAGACGAGAAGGCTAGACAATGACGGAAACTATTGATGCAGTTCAGTAGCTTAGGAATGCAGAGAAGGAGGACTGAACTGATAACTGGAACTATAACATACTTTTGGCAGACTCAGAGGCAGAGCCAGGCTGCACCGGGCACTGCGAGGCAGGAAGTAAGTGAAAGGTCGAGGATACAGGTGGGGGCTGTATCGCTCCTCAGCGTGGCTTCAGGAGACAGGAGCTGAATCTAGGGTCCAGGCCCTGTTGAGGCCTAGAAACGGGGACTTTATAATGGAATAACGTGCACACTGAGAAAACGTGGCAACGTAACTTTACATAGGCCTGATATACGTAGTATTCACGAGGACTGGAAACTGGCATACTAGAGGTGGACACAACTATAATTGCGTCTTGATCAGACATGGGGAATAACATATGCATATTGGTCATGCACACATAACATATGATGGATGAGGCGTAGGGACACAGAACATGGCAAAATTTACTTTTCCACATTCCCTCCTTGTCACTACGTTTCCATCAGGAAACATCAATATTCATGATACCGTCTATCATTTCATACAGTACCATTTGCTCGTCTCGAATTATCTTGGAACGGGACTTAGAACGGGGCTTAGGACTAGGAATACAAGAGGTAGCACACATGCTGCAAATCGCAGGGCCACATTGTATACAGAGGCAGCAGCTAAATATGATCGCTACTGCAATACCTAGAAAGGACAGGAATTTCCATCCCCATGCGGAAATTATATTCCAGAACCAACCGGACCATGTCCAGGTGCCTGGGTCTTGATGTAACAGATGGGCAATTTTATGGAGTCTGGTTATAGCTGAATAAACAGATGGCGCGTTATTTGGAATGAAAATGCAACAACTAGATCCGAGGACTCTACAGGCCCCGCCCCTATCGGCCAGTATGACGTCAAGGACGAGACGATTCTGTAAAACGACAATTCTCATAAAGGATTGCTCTTCGGTTAGGTTACCTAGAGCAGAGGCAGTCTCATCTACTACTGCTTCAAGGGTTCTTGTTAACCTACGGATTAGCTTACTATTTACAACTGTACCTAAATAAGGGAAAACACCTTTATCTATATCAATGAATTGTTCTGCGGCGGTTTCAGTATAATCGACGATCGGGAGATTTCTCTTGTGTCTAGTGTGTACTAGGAAGGAATTCCTATGGTAGTCAGGTGGGGCTAGGAAAACAGGTGGCAGTAGGAAGGCAATGTAACAGGTTCCCTCCCAATCGAGGGGCAGACGAACATATGCGGTTTGACCACAAACAAAATAAGAATGACGTGAAGCTTTGAAAATAGATTTCCCACTGTCACTATACTTGACAACAGTAGTACATTCACTATGTCCTACGTGTACAGAACCATAACTACGGACACATAATTCGCCTTTGACTGGTAGTACTGAAATAGCAGGTGAGTCTGGAGTAGTATCAGACTGAACATTCAGGACCATGAAATTCGACGAATAATTACCTAAATTATAAACTTCATTTTCTAGATCTAAACCTGTTCTGTGGGGGAAACCTTGCTTGTCTGGGAAACATGTGTTGTTAAGAAAAGACATATCTGTTGAGGATGACGTTAACGTGGACCATGCTCCACACGAACCATTATGTGTGAATGGATAAGGAAACAGTGGCAGAACTCCCTTTGATGTCTGGAAAGGGGGGAGTCGACCACACACCCAACAATTAGTGGCATTGCTGGTCTGGTGTGAGTAATGTAACATACGGATAAATGAGTTGTTGCGCATAGCGAGGCGGTAAGAATATTCGTGAGGAGGCAGATCACTAAACGTGTGCTCTATTGTAGCATTAGCAGACTTATTTACATGAAGAACTGGAAAATACAGATAGAACGCATAGCTGGTGCAGGAAATCATAATGCTGATGAATAATATGAAACTCAGAAAAACGATACATCTGATTGAACTTTGACTGACTCTCTCACTATGGGGGTCTATTTTATACATGTCAGAAACAGTCTAACCGTTTCACCTAGGGGAGGACTTATACAATCAAACTGACTGACTTATTTTACTAGACCTGAGCTTTAACTTATACTCCTGCTGCGGAGTTTTCTCTAACAAGGAAGGGGTTGTAATAATGTCTTTTGCGGGACAGTCCTTTAAAACAATGTCTTGGCAGTCTTTAAAATCCTGGGACTCCTTGGAAATGTTTTTAGAAACGGGTTTCAATCCATTGAAAAGTTTTACATGAGAAAGGTGGACCCACCCCTTCCTGCCTTCCAGCTTGACGGCAGTTCGGGTGGTCAAGAGGACCTGACGTGGCTCTTTCCAACGAGGTTCCAGCGGACTTGATCTGTCAAAATTTCGGACCATCACAAGGGAACCTGGAACGATTTCATGCGGTGCCACCTCGGTGTTGTCTGGAAAGGCGGCAGCAACCTGTGAACGACATGAGTTGAGGGCAGACATCAAGGAAGCTAGGTAATCTGTCAACATATTACATGAAACATCGGTAATACTTCGGGGTCTAGGAGTACCCCACATGTTAGGGGGGCGGCCGAATACGACCTCATACGGGGACAGACCTGATCTGGAATGTGCGACCATGCGCATATAAAACAAAGCGACTGGCAGAGCTACTAGCCAGTCCACACCTTTTTCTTTACAAACTTTGGCAATACGGATTTTCAGGGTCTGATTATGTCTCTCGACTAGACCGGCTGCTTCGGGATGGCGTACACAATGGAACTTCCACTGGTACCCTAACAAAAGGGAAACGTGCTTCATTAACTCTGAGGAGAATGGCTGACCGTTATCAGAATATACGACTCTAGGGAGTCCATATCTAGGGAAAAATTCACGAACCAACTGCTTGGCAGTGGTCGCGGCTGTGTAATCTGGGACTGGATATGCTTCTGTCCACCTGGACAAAGCGCATACTACTACAAGGACATACTTGAAACCTCGACATCGCTCCATTTGAATATAATCCATCTGGAGGACCTCAAAAGGGTGGTCAGGGGGCTGGAAACCACCTTGTTCCACCGAGACACTTTTACCTGGATTAAACTGACAACATATCATACAGGTACGGACTTTCTGTTTGGCTGCAGCTCGTAAATGCTTATTGAACCAAATATTCTGGATACTGTCTAACATAGCTTTTTCTCCTAAATGTGCTGGACTATGTGCGGTATTGATAATGACTTGAACCATAGAGTCGGGGAGAAACCATGTGGCTCTACCCTTCGTTAACCATCCTTGATCTGTCTGGACCCCTCCTTGTTCAGACCATTTCTTGATTTCTTCGGGAGTAGCATGTAACTGGATATCTATGACATCTTGTGTAGGGTCCTTAACTGTCATGCATGTAATCGGATCTGGAGTATGTGTCATGTTAACTGGAATGTCTGGAGTCTGTGCTGTAAGCTTGGCTGTGCGGTCTGCTAGATCATTACCTTGGGAAATAATGTCAGTAACTTTCGTATGTGCTTTGCATTTCATGATAGCAATAGATGTCGGTAAATGTATGGCATCTAACAGGGCTTGAATAAGGAGACCATGCTGAATCTTGGTTCCATGAGAAGTCATGAAACCTCTCTCCTGCCAGAGCACTCCGAAGTCGTGTACAACTCCGAATGCGTAACGTGAATCTGTGTAAACATTAACTTTCTGGTTTTTGGCGTGTATACAGGCTTGTGTCAGAGCAACTAGCTCTGCTGCTTGAGCAGACAGGGTATCAATACGGTGTGTTTCAATAACTTCGGTGTCAGTAGTCACTGCATACGCGGCGACTAGTTCTCCTGTACTAGTTCTCATACATGAACCATCCACATAGAGTGTCAGGTCAGGATCTGGTAACGGAATGTCTGTCAGGTCTTGTCTTGGCTTTGTCGTAATGTTAACTACTTCCACACAGTCATGTGGATCAGGATTCAAACTGACTGATGGTAACAGTGTAGCAGGATTCAGAACGTTGCAGCGTCTAATTTCTATGTGTGGCTGGAACAGTGTCAATTCATAACCTGTTAAACGTGCAATTGTCAAGTGCTGTGTTTGTGTTCGGTTCAAAAGAACTTCTACTGAATGTGGAACTTGTACTGTCAGGGAATGTCCTAAAACTATGGAATCACTTTGTCTGATAGCTAGTGCGGTGGCTGCAACTGACTTGAGGCACGCAGGCAACGCCTGGGCGACTGGATCTAGTGTGCTCGAAAAATAAGCACAGGGCTTGTATTGTCCTGCTTGATCTTGTGTAAGAACAGATAATGCTGTACCTTCACGTTCAGTAACGAAAAGTGTAAAAGGCTTACTGTAGTTCGGTGTAGCTAGAACTGGAGCTTGGCATAGGGCTTTCTTTAACTCGTTGAAACTAAGTGTGTGTTCAGATGTCCAAGGGAGGACAGTCGATACGGCTGCCTCCTGTGTCGTTAACTGTATCAGTGGCTTGGCTAGAAATGCATACTGGGGAATCCATTGTCTACAATAAGAAGTAAGGCCAATAAAGGCACGTACCTGCTTCTGGGTTCTGGGCTGGGGAAGACTCGCTATTAACTGGATACGGTCTGGTGTCAACTGCCTACCCCTCTTGGACAGCAAGTGTCCTAAGTATACCACTTGCTGGACACAGAATTGAAGCTTCGAAGGTGACACCTTGTGCCCCATCTCGGCTAGGAAATACAGAACTGTAAGGGATGCTCGCTCGCATGTACGTTCAGAACGGGCTGTGATCAGTAGATCATCGACATACTGGAGCAGGGCAGTGTCAGTTGGCATGTGAATATTGTCTAGTTGTCTCTTAAGTGCTTGACTGTAAATACTAGGGCTTTCTGTGAAACCTTGAGGAGCGCGTGTGAACATATAGCTCCTTCCATTTAAACAAAATCCGAAAAGAAACTGGCTGTCTGGATGAATGGGAACACTAAAAAATGCGTTCTTGAGGTCTATGACAGTGAAGAACGTGGCTTCGGAATCAATGGCTGTTAATAGGGAAGAGATATCTGGGACAACTGGGTACTGAGGAATAATACATTTGTTAAGCTCTCGTAAATCAATCACTAATCGATATACTGGGGGTGCATTTGGATCAGTACGTTTCATGACTGGAATGATCGGAGAATTACATACATTGGAGTCAGTTTCTACAACTACTCCTTGAGCCATGAGCTCGTCAATAATTTTGGATAAGGCTGCTACAGCCTCAGGTGGCAATCTGTACTGTCTGATTCGTGGTAACACTACACCTGGCTTGAGAGTCACACGATAGGGTGTGATTTGCATGTAACCTACATCAGTTGGACCTTGCGCCCATAAATGCTGCGGAACATTAGACAGTCTGGAATCAAAATCTCGTAATACATAGTGACCCTTGAAGTCACGTAGGAACAGACGTATTCCCTCTGGGGAACAGCAAATAACTGCACCTAATTCTTTCAGTGTCTTAATGCCTAATAGATTTTCTGGACATGACTTAGTAAGTAACAGATCAGTAGTACGGGACAATGGATCTACTTCTAGAGTAACTGGCTTTGATATCTCGTTAACGATAGGTTTTCCTGAAAATCCAAGGGAAACATTTCTTGAGCCTGAGAGCGGAGCCCCTGGAACTTCGGCATGACTAATTGTGGTCCTACTTGCCCCTGTATCGATTAAAAACTTTCGGTCTTTCCCTAATACTTGACTGTGCACATAGGGACCTTCTTGATCTACAGGTATCTCGATGAGAGGCAAGCCTACCTCCCTCTCTAGGCTGTTTCATGAATATGGCTGGTACTCTGGATACTCAGACTGTGCATACTGGTACATCTGTGATGTGACATGCTGTGTTGCAGCAATAGGCTGCGGTACTGTAACTGTCTGTTGTGCATTCTGTGACTGAGGAGTCTGTGAAACTTGTTCTTGTCTAGGCGGACGTGGTCTTTCTTTAGTCTTACCAGTAGCTATGTTGTGTTTCAGAACTGCACACTCGTTTATAAAATGACCTGGCTGTTTACAATAATTGCAGTTCCCTTTAACGGGAGCTGCAGGATGACTGGCTTGATTCGGACCCTTCTTCTGACTGTCTTGAGGAACAGATTGTGCAACTAGCACTTTCATTTTCGTGTCTTTCATACGTTTTCTTTCGTGTTCTTGCTCTTCCCTGATTCTATTCTGGTGATACTGGAGCATCTGGAGCATCTGGGACGGAGTATTTGCTTGCCAGGTGCTTTCGACTTTCAAAACTCGATTTTTAATTTGTGGACTTGAATTCTCGACTAATTTAGTAACGAAAAGGTGAGGGTATGACTCACTACTTGTCTTGAGACCACTGTTGATACTAAAACATTTTTCAAACCTAGAATAAAAATCACTAATATCTTCATCTTGTTTCTGTTTACAGGCTGAGATTGCATCCCAGTCTTCTTTTCTCGTTGTCAATAATCTGGGTAAAACTTGAATCAATAATTCTGGTAATTCTTTACATTTATCTCCAAGACCGGTACCTGGTACTCGTGCCTTGTCTTCAGCTTCTAGAGCTGTCCAATCGATCTTTTTCTCTCCCACCTCCCATTCTTTTTCCTTTAACTTTTCATACACCCCTGCGGGTAACAGGACCTTTAACATTTTAATGATATCTGGGTAAGTGTATTCACCCATACGGAGCATGTCTTTTAATTCTCTATGGAACCCTGCTGGATCTTTGTCATGACAGGGAATTAATTTCTTCATTTCAAGAAGTTCCATCTTTGAAATCGGAGTGTATACAAACACTCGTTGCATTACGCCACCCGCCCCTTGGACTGGGTGGACTTCTCGTAACGGATTCTGTCTGTCTATGTAAAACGGTTTACTTTCTGGGGGTGAGACATGAACAAAATGCGGGTTCAAGAACGTTCTATATTTGTGGCGCTGTTCTAGAATGACACTAATTAAATCGGTACCTAGACCTCTCCATTTATACTGGAGTAACTCGTTCAGGATATCGTGTAACGGGCCTGGATCAGAGTGTTGACCCTCATACAGAGTAATGAGGTACTGGATCATATACATACCCACCAGTCGTTGCTCGGCTGGGGGCAGTTTCAGAAACATTTGTGCCACTATTTCGTCTGGAAAAGTGGTAGAATCAGTAATCCATCGGACTGCTGATCGGGCTAGTTCTTGTTCATGCATGGTACTTAACTCACTGTAACCGATTCGTGATTTCAGAATGTGATCGGTAGCTTGAAATACTTGTTCTAGGGAACCTTGTTCTGGTGCTGGATGACGGAAAATAGACTTGGGTTCTAGACGTAAATGGCGATCTGGAAATCTAGATTTTCCTACATACGCTATTCTGGCGGGATTCTCGTCGTCTTCCTCTTCAGGATCAGAGATACTTTCTTTCTCGCTTACTTGGGCTGCTTTACGTTGTTCGTGTATCTTTATTATTTCTTTACGGATTTTCTTGTACATACTTTCCATGGCACCGACGGTCTTGTGCTTACCCTCGGCTATATTATCACTCCACCTTGTCAGGATTCTCATTTCGGCGGAATCTTTAGACGGGTAATCTTGTTCTCTTATTAGACAATTGATCAGGAACTTTAATATCATGAGCTGGATCTCGGCTTTCCTTTGAGACATAGTCTCGCTAATACTTTCTGGATCATCCCCTGTACGGATGAAACGATATATTCTGTCTAGGTCTTCTTTCATATTTGGTAGGGTGACTAGATACTCGGTCACCTTTCTTACGCGGAATGAATATAAAACCATATTATCCTCGCCTGGGACTGGATCATAGCAACATTCGGCAAGGGATTTTCTTATTTCTGCAACAGACTGATACCTAGGCGTACGCTGTAATGCTTGTGCATGTAATTCGGCTAACGTTAAACGCTTGTGTGGCGGCGGGGTTTGAGGAGGACCTCCTCCTGCGGCCCCTAAACTGGAGTCATCGACGGACATTCTTCGTGGCGGAGCGGGAAGTTGAAATGCTGGCTGGACCGGGGGTACCGTAGTAGGTACTCCGGTGTCTGGAAGAGCGGGAAGTGCCTGATTTACAGGGACTGGCGGAGCGCGAACAGGATTTGCATATTCTGGGACTGTGTCATCCAAATAGGATGAAATAAAAATATCAGCTGCGGTCGGTTTGTGACGTAGCTTGGTCGGAACTAATGGTGGCGGGAAATTACTGGATGCCTCTGGGGTCGCTTTTGGCAAGCCCTCGGCAAGAAGAGGATACATACCCTTAATGAGGGCATGCCTCTGTCTGTCTAACTGTTCGGCTTTGACTTGTTCACCTATCTCGATTAATTCTCTTTCTTGGGCTCGTCCTTGGGATTCTCTACTTAACTCTGACTTTCTGACTTCCTTTTCCGTTCTTCTATGAGCTTCCTTGCGCCATAACTCGATGGCATCTTTCTGTGACTGTCTGGCTTTCTTTTTCCATAATGTTTCCTCTACTCGCATGATACATTCGGCATCCCATGTACCCGATACGGGCCATCTATACTTTTCTTCTAACTGTTTGGTATACTCTACCCATAAATCTAAATACAATATGGCACTTATGCCATGTTTCTGATACATAAAATGACCTGGACTGTCCCTCGGCGGAACAGGAACTGCTGCTTCCAGCAGACCCTTTCTAGTTTTTTACTGACGTAACTTGGAAAATATAGGCATGACTGAACTGTAATCTGGACACAATACAATATACAATGAAAACACGAAATCACATCACACTCATACCACAACATTAAAATACATAAAGAACATTATAAATAACAGTTCGAACAGAATATTACCTGAAATACTGAGAACAGAAATACAAGAATTTTCTCGAGAACGGAACAGACTAGAGTTACTGGATGCACTGCTATAACAGTACGGAACATACCGGTCCCATAAAGGGACACATCAAGACCCGTATCCACCTAGGTGAACACTTCGTTTGTGAGTCTGGGCACCACCAACCCACGGACCAGGAGTCAATTTAGATTGGTCCTGTCTAGATACTACCCCAGCAATGGTACTCACCGGGCAGCACGGAACGGAAGGCCTTGGACTGGACTGGACTGCTACGACGACGGACTTCGGACTTCAGTTACGGGTGGGCCTCCGGATACCTCGGACCTTGGACTCTCAGCTTGGGCTCTGGTCGGGACTCGCCGCGTTCCTCCACCGTCTCGTTCGGATGCTGGACCGCCTCCTCCGTCTCCTCCGTGGGCCTGAGGGATACTTGGAGCAGAAATATCTGCCAGTGCACGGTATGGTTCCGTCACGACTGCAGAGGGTCAGGGGGTCGGCGTGGCTTCACCGACGCGTGGGGAAAGGGCAAGTCCCTATTCGGGCGCCATTATGTGGTAAATAAATAAATAATACCCTATTTTTGACTAGGCATATAGCATAACAGATAGCTCAATAAATAAGAGTCAAGATTCGAGGTAGTAGGAGTTTCTGCAGGTTTATTACAGCATAAAGACAGGATCAGGACAACCTGCATAGGAATAGGACAATAAGGCCCGGCAGCTGCCGGGGCTGGGTCTGGGATGAGCGCGCTAACATTCAATAACAAAACACAGGCATATATACATAGCGCGAACACATAGCATTACATTGCAGTAGGCGTAGCAGTGGGTGGAGCAGAAGGCGTGACGCGTAGCAGTCGCGAAAGATAACAGTAAAAGTAGGTGTAACTGGGCGTGTACATAGACATGTGGTGCAAACGTAACAGAATATGTCATGAATGGGCGGAATCATTGGAGGGGGCTACCTAAGGAGCCGGGACCTTTAACCTGATGGTGCGCGCAAACTGGCAATGACGTGTTACGAGGAGAAGCTGGGGGCTATGAACTCTGTGCTAGGAGCAGAGACTAGAGTCTGGAGGGTCGGAGCGACATGTACCTAAACCCTATCTGGTATCTGATGTTTAGGGAACATGTTGATATAAACTAGAAGTCATGAGGGGAAAAGCTAACTTGATTCTAAGACTGGACCATGCATTATTCTACATGTAGTGCGTGATGAAGAATATTAAATGACCATTTAAATACAGTATTTCTCTAACGTGGAGACGAGAAGGCTAGACAATGACGGAAACTATTGATGCAGTTCAGTAGCTTAGGAATGCAGAGAAGGAGGACTGAACTGATAACTGGAACTATAACATACTTTTGGCAGACTCAGAGGCAGAGCCAGGCTGCACCGGGCACTGCGAGGCAGGAAGTAAGTGAAAGGTCGAGGATACAGGTGGGGGCTGTATCGCTCCTCAGCGTGGCTTCAGGAGACAGGAGCTGAATCTAGGGTCCAGGCCCTGTTGAGGCCTAGAAACGGGGACTTTATAATGGAATAACGTGCACACTGAGAAAACGTGGCAACGTAACTTTACATAGGCCTGATATACGTAGTATTCACGAGGACTGGAAACTGGCATACTAGAGGTGGACACAACTATAATTGCGTCTTGTTCAGACATGGGGAATAACATATGCATATTGGTCATGCACACATAACATATGATGGATGAGGCGTAGGGACACAGAACATGGCAAAATTTACTTTTCCACAATCCAATGAAAAGTGTTATTTTTAGGTCATATGATCAAGCCTTCCATCATTAGGAAACCAAAAGTAAAATGAACCAATGAAAAGTTTTATAAACAAGTCACATGACCTGTTATGCGGCATAGGGTATAAAAAGCGTAGAAAATCGGTTGGCACGTGAGGCGGCGTCAGTAGCGGACCGATGTGCGAATAGGCCGAAGGCAGCACAACGCGCCAAGATCCGGATGGCATCGAGGTGGTGTCCACCAAGTTGCCGCACTGGTGTGGCCATCCTACAATGCTGCGCCGAAAGTCGGCGTGGGGTGCCCCGTTGGCCTGTGAGGCGGCGTCAGTAGCGGACCGATGTGCGAATAGGCCGAAGGCAGCACAACGCGCCAAGATCCGGATGGCACAGAGGTGGGGTCCAGCAAGTTGCCGCACTGGTGTGGCCATCCTACAATGCTGCGCCGAAAGTCGGCGTGGGGCGCCCCGTTGGCCTGTGAGGCGGCGTCAGTAGTGGACCGATGTGCGAATAGGCCGAAGGCAGAACAACGCGCCAAGATCCGGATGGCACCGAGGTGGGGTCCAGCAAGTTGCCGCACTGGTGTGGCCATCCTACAATGCTGCGCCGAAAGTCGGCGTGGGGTGCCCCGTTGGCCTGTGAGGCGGCGTCAGTAGCGGACCGATGTGCGAATAGGCCGAAGGCAGCACAACGCGCCAAGATCCGGATGGCACCGAGGTGGGGTCCAGCAAGTTGCCGCACTGGTGTGGCCATCCTACAATGCTGCGCCGAAAGTCGGCGTGGGGCGCCCCGTTGGCCTGTGAGGCGGCGTCAGTAGCGGACCGATGTGCGAATAGGCCGAAGGCAGAACAACGCGCCAAGATCCGGATGGCACTGATGTGGGGTCCAGCAAGTTGCCGCACTGGTGTGGCCATCCTACAATGCTGCGCCGAAAGTCGGCGTGGGGTGCCCCGTTGGCCTGTGAGGCGGCGTCAGTAGCGGACCGATGTGCGAATAGGGCCAAAGGCAGCGCAATGCGCCAAGATCCGGATGGCACCGAGGTGGGGTCCAGCAAGTTTCCGCACTGGTGTGGCCATCCTACAATGCTGCGCCGAAAGTCGGCGTGGGGCGCCCCGTTGGCCTGTGAGGCGGCGTCAGTCAGTGGGGGCTGTTTGAGGATCTGACTGCATTGGAAAGCAATGTGATGCTGTGCGTCGCCCCCAAGATGAAGGTTCCTCGGCTGCAGTGGGGCGCCCCTTGGTGTTTCACTCGCTATGCAGCTGAGTTGCGTGCGCACTTGCGGCGAATAGGCCGAAGGCAGCACAACAATATTTTCGGAATGGAAGACACCACAAGGCGCTGAGATTCAGTTGGCACCGAGGTGGTGTCTAGCAAGTTGCCGCACTGGTGTGGCCATCCTACAATGCTGCTCCGAATAACGGCGTGGGGTGCCCGAAGGGGGGGGGGGAGGCGGCGTGAACAGGCCTCCCCAGGTGGAGGCTCGTCTGCTGTAGTGGGGCGCCCCTTTACCGTTTCAGTTGCCATTCAGGTGAGTTTCGGCCGCTCTTGATGCTACAGCGACAGGCGGCTGCAACAGTACTCTCAAAATGGCAGCCTGTTCTTTGGATTTGGGCCTGGTCCACTAAAATGGCCCTGGGACACCTTAGAACTCGGACGCTCGAATTTTTTTTCCTTTCCTCTACATGCAAAAAAGGTAAATGCCCGGTACGTTACCTGCCTCATCTGCCACGATGTACTCTCCAGAGGAACCGAAAATAAATATAGTTATGGTAATTATACCATGCATCGTCATATGGAGAGGTGGCACCGATTAATTATAGTGCTGCACAAAAGAGAGATTTGGAGGAGAACCCCCGATCTGCCAGTACATTCACCAAAGAAGTGGCACTGACAGCATCAGAGGCAGGGGAAACGGTCCCAAATATTTAGAAGAACTTTGGAAAGATTAAAATGACATGTTTAGATTGTGGCAAATTAATTTCATGTGGACAGATGAGTGTTACTCTAATAAATACAGCATATGAACATCATCATAGTCGATGGTTGGTGGAGACATTTTGACTATATCCTGGACCTGCCCGTCCTCGCCCAAAATTGCGCCGGAATAAATGGGACTCGTAACTCCTTGTTGTGTACTGGTTGCACAACCTTGATATCACGAGATACGTTTGCAGTTTTGAAGCACATGGCGGGCGGGGACGAGAATTGATTGAATATTTTAACATCCCTATTGATATTAAGTTCTGATGTGTTATTGATTACTGTACTATTGAAAGTTCGAATTAACGTCACCCATGGTACTTGCCCGCAAATGTATATCTAGATAATTTTATTGTAACTGGCCCTGTCGTATTTTAATTATAAAATGTACGTACACCGATTCCGCAACTGTTAGACACCTTAGTTCTTGCAACCTAATGGCCCGCCCGTTACGTTCCTCTACAGTGTAAATGTCTACTCATCATATACGATTACAGTTTGCTTCGTGGCCGGCCCACGTGGTTATAGGCCCGTATTTGTATACTGACATTTTCACAATAAAGGTTTTGAAAAGAAAACATGGTAGTAGTATTTACATTGGTAAAGTTTTTAATAATAGTCACTGTTTTAGAATCAGTAAAAGGCAAGTGAAATAAAGCAGTCCAATTACATGAAGGGTAAAAGGTATAATACGCAGGAACGCAGTAAAGATAAATGGTCAAGGGCTGTTGTGTTTTCTACTCCTGCAACATAAAGTGATCGATAAGAATCTGATATTCAGGCGTATCGGCGACTAAGACAGCAGGCCGAGCCTCTTTTGCTCAACGGCTCCGTCATGGGACGAAGAAACGCCCTTTTTCTCGAAAAAGGAATATATTTTACTTGCAGAACAGTTGTAAATTTTCCGGGAAAGTACATTAGCCTGGAACATTATAACATATGTTTAAGAAAAAATAATGTTCAAAAGTAATAAAAAGCGTAATTTTTAGGTCATATGACCAAGCCTTTCATCATTAGAATAAGAAAAGTAAATGAACCAGTGAAAAGTTTTATTAACAAGTCACATGACCTGTTATGCTTACGTTACGCGCTGCGCGCCGCGCCCCGGATCGCTTCCGGGAAGCTGCGCTTCGCGCACCGGAGCACTTCCGGATGCGCTAACGCGGCGTGTCATATGACGCATTACGCGACAACGCAGGTCCAGAATATAGTCAAAATGTCTCCACCAACCAGCGGTCGGAACACAACCCCTTTCAGCAGGCTAAATAGTTCTGTTAAATGACAACAGAAGGGACAGGCAACAAGAACCATCAGTCAAAGAGGGGAGGGCAAGTTCTTCTCTACCGGGTCACGTTGGGGCGCTACTGGAACTGATCGAATTGGTAGTCTACAGTGTTTCTGGATGTTTCAGACTGAAGCTGGCGTCAGCATGAGAGCACCACCATCTCGTAGCTCCGTCGTGGCCATTCCACGAGCAATCATGGCAGCCGCTCCCCACCAGAAGCCTGCGGGAGTCGGGGGCCCCCAAGACTTTTGTAGAATCTACAAGGCTGAGGGGACGCTTTCGAGAATGGAGCCCAAGCCCTAGCAGACAAGCGTCCGAGTTCCAAGGTGTCGCAGGGCCATTTTAGTGGACCACGCCCAAATCTGAAGAGCCAGCCGCCATTTTGAGAGTCCTGTGGCAGCCGTCTATCGCTGCACCGCAAGAGTGGGAGCAACTCAACTACATGGTGAGCGAGACGCTGTAGTCGAAAGAGCGGGCGGTAAACAGCTGAATAGCGGAAGAGGCACAGTGTAGCAAAAGCGGGCGGAATGTCAACTGAAACGGTAAAGGGGCGCCCCACTACAGCGTGTCTTTAGGTGAAACGGATTGTGGGACAAGTTCAAGAATGGAAGAGTCACCAAAAGGCAAAAAGTTCCGCTTGACCCCGGGAGCCGGCCACCTATGTCGGGGGCGATCTCAGGCCACACCAGGGCAACACGACTTGGGGAGGGGGCCGGAGCCAAGCGCCCCCTCCGAGTCCGCCCCATCACACCGTCCCTCGGGGGCCTCCGTCAAGCGGTGCAGGGTGGCACCGCATCACATTGTTTTCAAATGCAGTCACGTCCTCAAACAGCCCCCACTTACATTGAGAATAGTGAAGCTGTAGCAAGTGCAAATAAGCTTCAGACAGTGTTACAAGCACTCCTCAAAACTTTGAACTATCAGAGTGCATGAGTTTCATGCTCGATCGATTGAGCTAGCCGGATCGGGCACCAAAAAGTATAAAATAGTTATGTAAATAGTTATTTAATAAAATGTTTTACCCTGTTACTTTGCTGGTGTGTTGTATATATTTGTAATATTTGCATAGAGTTTATCGTTATTTTGGGCGGGGTGGGTGGCGGAGCCGAGCTGTCTTGCAGCCATCATGGTGTGGAGCTCAGTTCATCTCACTAGTTTCGTATTTCTCATGAGGGGTTGTTCCTAATGTTTCTATTTTAGCGAGGTCAAAAAGAGATCCCATTAGTGGCCTACTGATTTTGCTCGATTCCTTTTGTTTTTTTACACGATTTTTCACTATCTGCAAAGACTAAACAGAGTATTGCGACTCTGTGATTGTTTGTAAATAGAGAATGAACCAAAGAGAACCAATTCTAAAACAGTAAATGCTTGGATAACAATCAATCAAATGGAGAGAGAAGCAGGCACGACGGATTACAACGGGGGCAAAGGCCTGCGTTAACTACCCTTCACTATCTGCAAAGAGAGAGTACTCCTAATAGAAATGAGGGGGAGGGAGGGGCAGCATTCAAAGCAGATCAGTGTGCATAAACACGAAAATGTTTTTACTTACCATGTACTTGACATTCGACAGCTTATGATATTTGCTATTAAAAAACCATTGAAATTCACTGAAAAAACCATAGGTTAGAGACCATATATAGTTAGGAATTAGCATTTAAAAAACCTTGAAAATTCACTGAAAAAACCATAGGTTATAGACCATATATAGTTAGGAATTAGCATTTAAAAAACCTTATTTTACTCACACAAAACCATTGAAATTCCATATATAGTTAGTTGCACTAACTATATATCGCGCACCCGCAATTCACTGTTGATGATGTCACATATTACATCATTCATGACATGGTCAGTGACATCACTGATGACATCACTGATGACATCTCAAATGACTTCACTGATGACATCACTGATGACATCTCAAATGACATCACTGATTACATCACTGATGACATCTCAAATGACATCACTGATAACATCTCAAATGACAACCACGATGACATCTCAAATGACATCACTGATGACATCACTGATGACATCTCATTTGACATCATTGGTCACATCACTGATGATATGATTCATGTGACAATACAATGCATCTCCTCACACTTTCATATAACCTCTGTTACACCCAGTGTTAAATACAGAGTATAATTTTTTAAACCATTGACACACCAATACTAGTTACTACATACGCACTCACTGATTCCTATGTTTACACAAACACTCACTCATTCACCCATACAATCATTCATACATACAATCACTCATCTTTACAACACTATCATATGCACTCATACACCTATACAGACACTCACACTCTGCCACTCATCCATGGAGTTACTCACACACCTAGTCAGTCCTGTAAAGAATCAATCACACTTCCATTTTCTAATCTATACAGTTAAACATAGAGCACCTTACATTTTCAAACATATACTAACACATACTTACTCTCTTATACAATCATTGATACAAGTACACATTGATCTGCACAGAGTCACACACCTCCCAGCCAGCCACACACACACTCAGTCTCCCATACAAATACTTGGGCAATCAATCAATAACCCATATAGTTACTCATATAGCTACTGATCAACACATGCAGCAGTTTACAGAACAAAAGACATAATGATGCACAAATTAAGACAGTTTAGTCACTAACCCATGCACTCAGTGAGACACATTTAATCACTCACTCATACATTCAGTCATGCACCTACTAAATCCTTCGTCCAGACACTTATACATCTACTCATTCTTCAATATGTAAGACATATTTTAACTTTACAGAAACATACAGTCACTGGATGTTGTCATCAGTGATGTCATCAGTGATGTCATTTGAGATGTCATCAGTGATGTCATCAGTGATGTCACTGACCATGTCATGAATGATGTAATATGTGACATCATCAGCAGTGAATTGCGGGTGCGCGATATATAGTTAGTGCAACTAACTATATATGGAATTTCAATGGTTTTGTGTGAGTAAAATAAGGTTTTTTAAATGCTAATTCCTAACTATACATGGTCTATAACCTATGTTTTTTTCAGTGAATATATATATATATATATATATATATTACCTACTGGCGATAGCCAGTAGGTATATATAGTTAGGACCTAGCTACCATAGGAAATCCGCAACATTCTTTTAGGAATAACTTTGGCGCCGGTTGAGGAATTTGCGTGTAATTTTCCAAAATTTTGGCCAGCTCCGCTGCGCTCCTTCCCTGAAAGTTTCGGGGGGATTCGTGAAGTGGGGGCTGAGAAAAAAGGGGGGTCCCAAAACGTGTTTTCCCCATGTTAATTTCTATAGGACGTTCTGACAAGGCTACAGCCCGAAACCGCTGAACGGAATTACACCAAACTTGGCAAAATTGTAGGGACTGGTACGCAGAAGTGCCTTTGCTATATTTGGTGAAAATTGCTCCAGTGGTTTCAATGAAAATTACCTTCAAAAACACATATATATCTGGGCGGAGCCTACCACACATCTCATCGTGAGATCTGATTGGCTGTCAGCACTTCATCCAAGAAGTGTTGGCAGCCATCTTGGGTCCAATATACACGATAGCACCTCATTAAAAAGCATTGTAGTTAATAGAGGGTTTTAGGACTTTAGTTACATTATAAATCATTTGTTGATGGTACCATACTCATTTTAGGAATTGTGGTGTGTTCTCAGGGGATTTTACCATGTGAAAAAGCCTTCTGCTGGGATATCATGAATCATGTTTGAAAGAAAACTATTATCTCATGCTTTTACCACAGTGGTTTGGAAGGGGATCTATAAGCTAAACTGAAAGCATATTTTCTGTAAATTCACATTATCTTTCTCAGGTTCAGGTTTTAATGTCTTTATTTCGATAGATAAAATCATAAAAGACAGCTTTGCAAAGCATACATATATATAAAAACAACAATGTACATCAAACTTGGGTCTAAAGTTTAAAAAGTTATTAAACCATCAACGACAATAGTCAAGACATTAAATAATCCAGATATAATATCATTTCATAACAGTTAAAAAGCTCTAAAATAGGTTTGACAGGTTTTAGTGGTGGGCACTATACAGCTTACACTCTGTCAAATAGCGGTAAGATTCCATCTTGATCTGATTACCCAAGCCCAACCCAGGTATTTAGCCAAGCATATCACAATAAAATCAGTTGTATTTGTTTTTAAAACCCATATTGCGTCTAAAGATTTATTGCAGTTTATACGTTTAAAAATGGGTTTTAACCACTTTGAACGGGGTTCACTATATCGCGGGCAAGCAAACAAAAAGTGTCCCTCTGATTCCTTGCACCCAGAGCAATGGCTACAAAGATTACTAGTTTTGTTATTCCATGTTGCTGTGAAGGAATTTAGGGGTAAGGTGCCCACCCGGAATTGGTGATACAGTTTTTTTCCCAGGGGCTTTGAAATAAGATCCCAATATGACTCCCGAACTGGATCCAGTTTAAATTTTAAAAATCGCCCTGTCAGATTTTCTGAACCGGATGCCTGGACCAGGGAATGGCGGATGGAAGCCCAGAATAGACTCTTAAATTCCTTTTTAGTGGGAAAATTACTAATGTCTGGCGAGAACCACAGGTGGCTAAGGCCCATGTCAACCAGGGTCTTTTTCACCATCTGTAGCCATGGGATTCTCTCTGAACCACCTATATCCTTTACCTCGGATACTTCCTTTGCAAAAAGTGACAACTCCTCCGTGGTCCACAGACGCCTCCAGGTAGACACTACTCTGTAACGTGCCATATCTGTTATTGGACGGCAACCCATGTCATGACAAAGAGGGATCAGTGGTGTTGATTGGGGGAGTCCCACCAAACTGCGAAGGAATCTGCACTGTATTTTGTACAGACTTGAAAGGTCCATAAAACCCCATAACTCTGCCCCGTACAATGTCGCAGCGTTAATTTTGACATCGTAAATTTGTAAAGCCGGGGCAACCCTTTTAGTGATCGATTTCTTTTGCTCCCGCAAAAGACAACCGGTGAGTTGGGACAGTTTTAGATGCTGAGTCTCAATTTGTGGTTTCCAGGACAATCGGCAATCCAGAGTGACCCCCAGATACGTCATCGTGTTAACCTGTTCTAGGTTTACCCCATTAAGTTGTACACTACTACGTATAGATTTTTTTCTGGAAAAAACCATAAATTTTGTTTTCCCCACATTAATCTGGAGGTCATTGCGATTACAGTATTCCTCGAAGTGATTCAATGCCTTCTGCAGACCCCCCCTCGTTTTAGATAAGAGGAGGGTATCGTCCGCAAAGATCAGCAGTGGGAATTTTGTCCCCGCCAGAGACGGAGCATCAGTGTTAATGGACCCAAAAAATTTCACTACCTGGTCTATAAATAATAGGAATAGGGTGGGTGCGAGAACGCACCCCTGACGGACTCCTCGAGAGACTGGAAAAGAGTCCGTAAATTGGCCTTGTGCCCCCCATCTGACCCTGGCGAAATTGTTTTCATGTAGTCTGATGATGATGTCCACTAATTCCCCTGGCATTCCTAGATCTCTTAAAACCTGCCACAGTTTTCCTCTCGGCACCAAATCAAATGCTGATTTTAAATCTATAAATGCGGCAAAGATAGTCCCGCCACCAAGTATAACAAATTTCCAAAAAATCATACAAAACCTCAAGACCTGGTCTAAAGTACTCGTGCCAGGTCTGAAGCCTGCCTGTAAAGGGGATAGTATACCTTCCATATCCATCCAACCATGGACCCTCACCAAAATCATACGTGAAAAAACCTTTTGAAAACAATCAATAAGGCTGATCGGGCGATAGTTCCCTGGGTTTGTCCTATCGCCCTTTTTGTGTATGGGGAGAATCTCCGCCCCTTTCCAGGTTTTAGGGATATGGGCACCTCGTGCAATGCTGTTAGCTATGTAAGTTAGGTAGGGTACCCACAGACCCATATTCGCTTTGAAGAGGTCGGCCGGGATTTGGTCCAACCCAGGTGCCTTCCCCCTCTTTGTTAGCCTCAATGCATATTCTGTTTCAGCTTCGGTGAATAACAGGGTCGGATTGCCTGATGTTATAATCGGCAGCATTGACACTCTGGACGGGGAATCATGGGCCACTGTACAGAATTGGGTAGAGTAATGTTTGATCCAGTCTTCCGGGCAAACATGGTTTGATGGGGTACAAAACTCGCCATCTTTACCACTTTTGACGATGTCCCAAAATTTGACATGGTCGTTTGATTTACTAGCTTCCAGAAGGTCTGCCCAAAACTCGTCTTCCCATTCCTTTTTTGCCACCCATTGAACTTTTTTATACGCTTTCCTTGCCTCTTTAACAGCACAGATATCTCTATTTTTAACTTTTTCTATGAGGTTGGTGTGTGCATCTCTACATGCTCTATTATACCACTTACTTCTTGGGGGGTTCAAGTGTCCGATGTTATGGTTACATGGTTTTGATAGGATAAATTTAAGTTCAGAAAAACAATTATCATGAATACCCATCAGTTTTTGTAAAGCTTCCTGGTCCTTTTCAACAGCAATAGACTTCATGTTAATTAGAGCACAAGTCACTACCTTTTCAATGTTGGTCTGGATCATTACATCGTTTGAGATTAGTGACCACTTCACTCTCCTCCGATCATTTGATACCGTTATCACCCCTTGCCCCCTAGGATCGGGTTCCATTGCTTTTATCTGATCACACATTAAGAATTTCAAGGACAGGGGGTTATGGTCACTCTCAGGTCGTGTTATGATTTCCATGTCATTGATAACATTCCAATGTTCCATTTTTATAAAGATGTAATCTATGCGACTCTTTCTTACGCCATTATCAAAGGTAGGGTTTGCTCCAAAATCTGATTTTGTGCGACCGTTCACAGCCCTTAAACCCCAAGTGAGGCAGAAGGAAGACCAGTTCAAGGCCGCCTCCGTTGCTTTGACTATGGTCTTGTTTGAAAGTTCAGGAATTTTCCATGTGACATCTTCTTCGTACCCCCAATTATCCTCTGGCTGATACAAAGGCTCAATTGTGCAATTAATATCGCCAGCTAACATAATGAAGGAGGCTTTATCCCAGCCCGTTAACAGCGTATCCAGTTCGCCGATCAAATTGGGGCATCTGCCACCTGGGAGACCCCTGGAATATATGTTAATGATGAGCATGTCCTGCCCCCCTGTTTTGCTCAGCCTTACAACCAGTATATCAGGGTTGTCCACATACATTTCAGAAGCTGTAAACCCCCAGGACTGTTTAACCCATGTGGTTAAACCCCCAGACGCCCGCCCCTTTACACCTTTTACTGCTGGTTTAAAAAAATTAATATAGCCAGCCATGTAAAACGGGGCTGTAGCCCATGTTTCCTGTAGTATCACTACCTCATAGCTACTTATAAACTCCGACCAGTCGTCAGATACCAGCCGTGCTTTGACTCCAGCGATATTCCAAGACACCAAATGTGAACTTATCAGGTCTATCTCTGTAGGGCTGTTACCATCAGTAGACGGGGATTGTGGGCTCGATAGGTGGTTGTTTATTATTAGTTCTACTTCTTCTACAATCGGGGTAGTGCCTTTAACCCCAAGAAAACCCTTTACTGGCCCGCTAGTTTCGTGAGTTGGGTGGCACTCATCTACCAGTTCTGGGGTGGAGATAGATGAGGTATGGACTCCCTCGTCTTTCACCAGTGCTAGTTTGGGTGACTTGTTAGATGCACGTAGTCAGTCAACCCATTCTAGATCAGACAGTGCCTCAAAATGGTTGTAGAGGGGGGGGTAATATGGGGGGTGATATATTACAGGCACTATGGGTCTTCCCCCTTTGACTTTCCATGGGTTATATCCCGTTCGGCTTCTTTGATTTATATAGGGATAAAAGTAGCCAAGATGTAAAGTCTGGACATCTCCCAAACGGGCAAATCTAGCTTTCCGTTGGATTCTATCCACTACCCATGGATCTCTAAAAGAAATTAAGATGCAATCCCCTTCTAGATCTTTTTCTTCTTTTCCAACCCAATCTACTCTCCTTACATACAAGATCTCGGTGGGGGACGACGGAGGGAGTGGGCGATGTTTATTCAACCAGAACGTAACCTTGTTCCTCAGATCCACCTGGGATTCTCTAGTGCCCTCTTTGAGTGGAGCCACTCCTGTTAATACAATAGTGTACTGAGCCGCTTCTGGGGGTAGGTTGACTCTCTGGGATTTATGTAAGTTTTTATTATCTAACCTCCTGTTCTTATCTAGGTTTGGTGTTTTATTATCCCTATTTGACACAGGGGCGCCTGCTGTGTTGTTTATTGGTTGCTTTGGAGCGGTATTAGCTTTATATTTTGCCCCATAAGCGTTGTTGGCCACCGCTGCAGGTTTAACCTTCGACGTGTCTTTATTGGTGGCTCTAGATATGGGAGTTGTTTTTGGCCCTGTTAGAGATTTCTTATTAATATTAGTATTAGTGGATGACATCACTGCGGGATTTATTGTGGTTGTCCCGTTGCTTTGGATAGGACCCCCTTTAGAGACTTGGCCTCTTGGCTTAGTGCCAGATATATTTTGTAAGAGGTCCATGTTAATATTGGTTGCCGCTTCTAGGACATCTATTTTAGCGGACAATATCCTTATATTTTCTACCACCGGAAGCAATAAATTTTTAACTATAGTTTCCATTTTTGCCAGCAGGATGTCATCACTGCTAAAGCAAGTTGGACAAGGGTTAGAGGATCCTGAGTGGGCCAATGATGGACAGTACACTATCTGTGGTATTTGGATGGACTGGGAGTGGGAGGGGCTATTCTCGGAATCTATTTTAGGTTGTTTCTGTGTCTTCCCTCCCTCGGGGCTGGATACATATTTTCTTTTCCGTGGTACCTGTTTGATGATTTCTATAGGTGGGGCAGGAGTGCAAGGTAAAGTAGAGGCATTTATTTGGGAGGTTTCAAGCGCAGAAGATTGGCTATTTTCTTCTATGCTGGTCACATTACTTTTGGAGGTCACGTCCATGTTTTCGTGTAGCCTAGATGTGGGGACTTCAATCCCTTCTTCATGGATAATTATGTCGGTGTCTGATGTTGAAATGCAATTAAATGCTGCATTAGTTAGGGGACTTTTGACACGAGCCAAATCACCTATTGAAGAGCGTTTACCAGTAACTAGGTCCAGAGACAATCTATGTTCAACCAGTTCAATTTCTTTTTCCAGTATACCGGTTGCTCTCGTAATAAAGGCATCTAAAGGGCCTGAGACTACCCCATTCGAAGTTTGAATGTGCACTAGACGCTGTTTTCCAGATCTAAGGGCCATTTTGTAAGGGCAGGTATTTGAGCCTCAGAATACGCGTTCGCGAGGATATAGGACAGATATTCAAGTGAACTGGACCCAACCCAACCTCGTTTACCCCCCTTACTCAACCTTGCGCCTGGGCGATTCAATGGGTGCTTGCGAAGGACCCACTGACCCCCGTCTGGCGGCAAGGAGGAAAATAGAGGGATACTATAAGTTGGGGATTGAACAACAGTGTACAAAGGCACAGAATATCAAAGGTTCTTACAATAGTGTCTATGAGTCAATAATAATACCTTGTCTATGCCGCAACGTAGGATAAGGGATGTTAGGGGGTTGGCCCGGCCCAGCCTCCTCCTGCCCCGGACGGCCACAGACGGTCCCGCCCTTGTCCCGGGCTTCTCCCGGCGCCCTCCCGCGCGCTCCCGCGCAGCGGGAGGGTCACGTTGTTTATGTAGTTGGGAGAGTAAGGAGTAGGGGCGGAGCCGGCAGGGAGAGCAGCCCAGGTGGTGACGGGCGCGCGGGGGCTCCTGGTCCTTGGAGTCCCCCGCTGGAAGCTCGCAGCCCTGCCGGACAAGGAAACGCCCAAACCTTCGCTTGCTGGACAGCTGTTGACAAGGCTGTCAACCGCGCAGCGGGACCCGCGGAGCGGGTCCGGCCAGTCGTTGCGGTGACAGCGGGGAACCCAGCGGCAGCTTCAGGCAGGGAGCCGAGCTCCGTCCACAGGATACAAAAAGGGTGAGGCTTGCTAGATGAGGAATCTTTCTCAGTCATGTGAGAATGAAGTCTGACATTCTCAGTAAAACATGTACACCCAACAAGGACAGAGACTGTCAGTTGATTCCTTTGTGTTCTACTGCAGCCTCCTAGAGTGTTCTAAAGAGCAACTAGAGCGCTAACAGTCCTACTTATTACAAAGGTATGGCACACCTGAAGCCATCTTGATTGGAATAGAGTGGTAACTCTTAAAAGATTTAATTTAAAAAGGAACACAATGAGGGGGTATATTTTGCCATAGAAAGTATGATTAGTGCTGCTGAAAGAAAAAATAGAGCACATTTTGAGTGACTTCCCAAATCCTCTTCTATTTCATTAAAAAATTCTGACATGCAGTCTCCCAAGATGGCCACCAGAGACAAAAGAGCCCAAATGTAGCCCAAATATCACCCAGATGTAGCCCAAGTATAGCCCAATGACAGAATGTCCCAGAGTGTTCTAAAGAACAACTAGAGCGCTAACAGTCTTACTTATGCCAAAAGTATGGCACACCAGAAGCCATCTTGATTGGAAGGAAGTGGTAAGTCTGAAAACATTTAATTTAAAAAGGAATAAAAGGAGGGGGTTCATTTTGCCATAGAAAGTATGATTAGCAGCAGACTTCCCTGGTGAGCAGTAGCTTTACTACAGTGATCTAATGAGCAACTAGAGTGCTAACATTCAGAATTTATGGCAAATGTGTGACACATCTGAATGCCTTCTTGATGGAACCAAAGTAAACAAGCATTGAAAATGCAATAGATCTCGCCCTCGTTTAAGTTAAAGCCAATCTGTTTGTAATGCGGTGGCTTTTTAGCTTTGCTTTTATTAGTGTTTTTAAAACTTTCATGTAAATAACATGCATATGTATGCATATATGTATATGCATGCATGCATTTATATTTGTATTTATATAGATATGCAGATTATATATGTTTATATATGTATGTGTATATATATATATATACACATACATAAATGCATATGCATATATATGCATATACATATATATATGTGCATATGTGTGCGTGTAGAGAGAGGTAGAGAGGTAGAGGTAGAGAGGTAGAGAGGTAGAGACTAGTAGAGAGAGAAGTAGAGAGAGGTAGAGAGATAGAGAGAAGAGAGTGAGTGATAGAGTAGAGAGTGAGTAGTAGAGAGTAGTAGAGAGCAGTAGAGAGAGTAGCAGAGAGTGAGTATATAATTAGCATTAAAAAAGACTTTCAAATTCACTGAAAAAAATATAGGTTTCAGGCCTTTTATAGTTAGGAATTAGCATTTAAAAAACCTTGCAAATTCACTGAAAAAACCATAGGTTTCAGGCCTTATATAGTTAGGAATTAGCATTTAAAAAACCTTTAAAATTCACTCAAAAAACTATAAGTTTTAGGGGTGTTATAGTTAGCTGGACATTTCACTCATACAAAACCACTGAAATTGCTCCTATATAGTTAGTTGTACTAACTTTATTTCGGGCACCCGCAATCCACTGCTGATGATGTCACATATTACATCATTCACGACATGGTCAGTGACATCACTGATGAGATCTCAAATGACATCACTGATGACATAAGGCCTGAAACCTATGTTTTTTTCAGTGAATATATATATACTTGAAGATGAAGGATCACAAGAAAACAACAGCCAGCCAGGGCAAAAATCTGGATCCCAAAGGATACAATGAGTCACAAAGAAATAAAATATCCAAGAAAGAAGTGACTCAAACAGATAGATTTACCAAAGAACAAAAATATATTTCCACTACAACGTTTCAGCTTCCGCCTTCCTCTAGTTTCTAATATATATATACAGTGAGATCAACTAACATTAATTTCGACCAAAATAAAGGAGAGAAGTTCAATCATTATGTACATCAGGTAATAAAATTGACCATAGGGAGAGACGTTTTAGAGGGGTTTGTGGGAAGTGAATGGGAGGGGCAAGAAAAGTAGTAGTAATTTTGTGTTTTGTGCCTACAGGTGCTAAGGAAGACACTAGCTGGGTATCCAGTTTGGAAGAGGCACAGCAGTGGCAGTCTTTCTTGTTTTTCCCAATTCCCCTTTCCCCTTCTGTGACTGTGAGCGGATATCATTATCAACTCACAGTGGAGTTTGGGAGCTGAGGAAAAGTTCTTCTGTGGAAGCCGAGTTCAGGTGCGTGGTACTGACAGACTATAGCCTGGAACACGCATAGCATACATATTGCTCGGACAGGTGGATTCGAACACAAATGGAGATTTCTTGACATGGCCTTGAGGGACGAAGTATTCAAATCAGAGCTGCGCCAAGCAATAGTAGACTATTTCAAACAAAAAAAAAGAATACAAATATATACAGCTTATATAAGATACAATAACGTATACGGTCTTTGCATTTCTAAATGCCCAATCTGTGGTTTGAACTTTTGCAACGTTGTTGTACACCTGGCTATAGTATGCCCTTTTTTCTGAAGCTCTGCTCCTTAATTCGAACATTAAAAACAAAGAACTTCAGAGGATAAAATCAATTTGGACTGAAAAGATGTTTCGTCTTTGCTTACGTTAGAAATTAATTAACTTACTTGGCTAAAATATTTATGTTTGCTCTCTTTAATGGCACCAGTCCACTGGATAAACAAGGGAAATATTCCATTACATTTCTATTCCCTTTAACGAGTAGCTCTCAAATAGCTTTTTGAAGCAAATGTGGTGGGAAAAAAGGCAATGATGCTGTCAATGAAGAATGTTCTGGTGGCGTAAAGGTCAACAATTCATGCACTATTAATCAGAATTGTAATTTATTCAGAAGATTGCAGGGAGCTTCATGTAGGAAATAAACAACATTTCACTTGGTTTGCTCAAATTATACCCGGTCTATTTTACTGCATTAGACCTCATTGTCTCTTACCCTTGCTAAACAGGAGTAAAGTGCCTCTGATCCACTTTTAAACATGGTAAAATTGGGTAAAACTAGTTTTGCGCAATAAACTTTCTTATAAGGTCCTGGTATATCCGCAGAAATACATCACCCGTATGGAAAGTTCAATGCCATTTGTGGACTACAGCTCCTACCTAATAAGCCATCCATTACAGAGGCTCTAAAAATATGACTTTGGGCCTACCCTGTGTAGCCTGACAGCAGCATCTTGAACCCTGCTGCACAGACCTTCCCAAATCAATTGTTTGAAGGTAGCTAAGGATAATTTGAAATTTAAAATAAATCACTTCTTGGCACATCTTGCTACACACATGGTCGTTGGTAAACCTGTAACTGGTACATAAGAAAAGGCAAAGCATAGATTATACACTTTATATATTTCGACTTGTATCAACTATAGATTCCATTTTCAGATTTATTTTTATATTTGATTAAAATAAATTTTAATGGTGGAGTCAGATGTTATTGAATATATATGAAATATAATTTTAGGAGATAGAGTTACCCTGTCTTTTGCTGCTTGTGCCAACTTTCCATTAACTGTCCTGCTACTGCAAAAAGGAAAAAAGTAATTACTTAATAACAACAGAATGTCTTTTTGTGCAAGTCCTTCGAAAATAATAATAATTTGTACTCAGTTCAGATTAGGGTATTCTTGAAGAGAGCTCACTATCTGTCCAAATCAGTGATGCTTTATTAAAGCAAAACGATAATGGGTAAGTGGCAGAATATGGGTTCTAAGCAATTGGATTTGCCCTGTAAAAGTCAACAGGTCTCCTGTGTATGGAAGAGTCTCCAAAATTAGTGGATTGCAGAGCATCCTGAATTGATAACCACTTGGATTGTGGAGCATTTTGGATAAATATTGTTGTAAATAACTATCTAATAAATACAAAAATAAAGCTATTATGTTAAACACATATAAACAGATTGCAGCTCAAACACCATCGAATTTCATAGAGCCTTTCTTTTCATGGCATAAAACAGAACCTGATGTTCTATCATTGAACTATGCTATTTATCAATTTGTTGGAAGAGTATCAAGTTCTGCTTTTTTTATTCTGTGTCGCTGGAACAGAGCTCCTAGTGTGTATAATTCTGTTTAGACTCAACTTCTTTAGGATGTTGGATTTTCCCAATGCAATAGTTTATTTCTTTAGCATGGTCCTGAGAGTGGTGTATTTGAACCTTATCTCAAATGTATGAGTTAGTCACCTTTTAATAGTCTTCATTGGGTGGCTAACGTTGTATATTATGGATGCCCTAATTCCCACCCCTCCTATTGGCAGAGAAAGATCCATCAGAGGACCATCTACCTCAGTGGTAAAAGTAATGCAGAGACTGATCATCTAACTATAAAGGGCCCAGTTCAGTTAGAGTGATAGTAGAGTAAGTGGTGATAAAACGAAAAATAAATGCATTTATAATACTTTCGCTGGATCAAACCTCACACCCAATGTCTTTTATTCCAGACTTTGGACATCATCTATATAAGAGGAGCCCTATTTTGTTTCTCACTGCTTCTTCTGGGCTGACCCATTCACTCCAACTAGAAGAAATATGGGGCCATATTATCAAGAAAGGGCGATACATTATCACCACTTTTATCATCAGGAAACTGCTTCTATAGCGGCGATAATGGGCTTGATAATATGCCCTTGTGAATTCCCATAGCAGCCCAGGTTAACACCAGAACTGCTATAGCGGCGATAATGGGCTTGATAATATGCCCTTGTGAATTCCCATAGCAGCCCAGGTTAACACCAGAACCTGGGCTGCTATGGGAATTCACAAGGATATATTATCAAGCCCATTATTGCCGCTTTAGCGGCAGTTTCCTGCTGATAAAAGTAGCGATAATGTATCGCCCTTTCTTGATAATATGGCCCGTGGGTCACTGGCAGTACCCTGGGTCCTCTTGGTACAGGGAAGAAAATAATAGTATTAAATCCCTTTGCAAAAAAGGCCCAAAGTGTCATGGAACCTGTACTTCTGTGACTGTAGAAAGACTTTGTTTGTCCTAACAACAATTTTAAATCTGTAACAAGACATGTTCCTTTTACTATCAAAAGGGATCTAAAAGCTCTTTCAGCTCAATAAAATAAGTTGTTTAATCATAGTGCCAGTGCAACCTTCACTCTGGCATCTGGAAAAGAACAGCACTCCACCATATGCTGAAATAAAGTGAGGAAACACATGCTTGTGTTTCTTCTTTAGGATGCCTTGTCCTCTTGTCTTCCACCTCATTTCTAAAGCTGAACTCCCTGTGTTTTTTTGTGAAATTCATTTAATCCAGTTCTCCAGAGAAACACTGCCCTATAAAAAATCATGCTTGTTTCTGGCAAAGTTACTCTTGTCATCACCAAAGTTTTTCCTAGAACAAGCTTTGATTCCCTCTACTTGGAAAGAGGCAATTATTTCACCATTGAAGACTAGTGTCTGACCAATTTGTTACTAACATTGCTCTGAAATGGAAAGAAAGAGGCTGACGCAGGTGATAGTTACCAACAAGCGATTTATTAGCAGCTCGTGAATGTCTGAGAAGAAAGACCCCAGCCACAACTGACAGGCTAATCCTCCACCTGCCGTCGTCCCTCTGCCAGAGGCGCTCACCTTAGAACGTTGCCTGCCGTGATATTACAGCTGATGTCACAGCAGCTCGTTCCACACCGGTGACGGGGGAGGCGTGAAATAGTAGAATGGTTGGCAGTTCCCCCTGTGTAGGAAGATACCACACATACCCCTTCCCTGCACAAAACAAGAAAAACAGTACATAGGGAAAAAACATTTGAACAGGAGTTGATGACTATTCATTAACATATTGCTCCAGGTACCTAGGCCGACTAACCACCCTTTGGTTAGTCCTGTGGGTAGGGTAGGGTTCCCCAGTATGGCCCTCCATGGATGTATTCCCCTTTCTCTGGGGATTGACTACACTCTTGTCCTCTATGCCTTTGTCCTCTTTAGGGAGATGACACCTTACTACTCTTCCTAGGTTCCAAATCTACCCCTCTTGAGTTTTACAGCATTTTTAAACAGTTTGACAATCCTTGTGGGTTTGGTAAACTCGGACCAGGTCGCCCTGCCAGTAGGTGCCCTGATTTTCACTGAATCTCCCACTTGGAATCCTACATCTCTTACCAAGTGCAGTTTGTCATACCTGTCTTTCCTGTCTCGCATGGCTTTATGCTCCCTGTCAACCCTCTGCGATTCTCTTGAGTGTCCAGTCCACCCTTTTGCCATCCCATCCACCACGGTGAAAGTTTAGTGTTGGGTTTTCTTGCCCGGAGTAGTTTGAATGGAGCAACGCCGGTTGTCTGGTGAGGGGTCAGTCGGTAAGCTTCTAGGCGCTTCCCTACTTCTTCCTTCCAAAACAGTCCATTGATTCTTGCCAGTTGGATGCTCTCCTTAAGGGTCTTGTTGAACCGCCCGACCATCCCGTTGGTCTCAGGATGGGATAGAGCGCAGTGCTTGTGTTTGATCCCATTGAGCTCAAGGAAGTTCTTCATTTATTTAGAGCAAAGTTGCACCCCATTGTCTGTCAACAGGCTCCTGGGTAGTCCTTCCCTGATGAATAATTCCTGTAGGAACTCAATAACCACTTTGGTGGTGTTCTCAGACACTATCTTCACCTCTGGCCATCTAGACTATAGGTCCACTACCACAAAAATGTAGGGGGTGCGAATTTCACCCGGCAGCGGGCCCACAATGACCAGTGCCACATCTTCCCAGGGCCTCAACGGGGGTGGTCTACATTGCATGGGAGGTGTGTGTTGTTTCAACACCTTGTCGCTGATGGTGCATGATACACAGTCTCTTACTTTCCTCTCAATCACATTTCCCATGCTGGGCCACCAATAGTCTCCTCGCATCCTCTGTTTCGTTTTCATGATGCCCAGGTGTCCTTCATGGGCCAGACCTACAAGGTACTCCCTCAGGTTTTGGGGGTATCAGTCTTGTGCCATGGAACAGGCATTCGTCAACAACTGACAATTCATTCCTGACCATCCAGAACAGGCAACATCCTGTTTGTCTTTGTGCTTCCAATTTTCTTTTACCCTCGCGCACACTTCCATCAACTGGTCATCCACCTTTAGGGCCTCTTTCTAACTTTGTTCTCCAACGGCTCCTTGGGTAATCACACAAACTTTTTCCGGTTGTGACTCTTCCTCCTCGTGTTCATTCCCTTCCACCGTTCCTCTTCCTTCATTTCGCCCACGAGGCACGAGAGGCAGTCTGCTGCGAGATTTCTTGTGCCAGGTACATATTCAATGTTGAACGTATACTCCTGTAGATTTACAACCCAACGTCCGATTCTACTGGAGATCGCATTGAGCCCGATCTTGTTAAACACTACGACTAGGGGCTTGTGGTCAGTTCTCAGGCTGAACTTGGTTCCCCAGACGAAGTCCCGGAACTTGTTCATGGCCCAGTGTACCGCCAAAGCCTCCTTCTCAATTACGGAGTAATTGACTTCGGACTTCTTAAGGGATCTCGATGCGAAGGCTATGGCTTCCTCACTCCCCTCTCCTACTTGTGTGAGGACTGCCCCAAGTCCTTTTGAACTCGCATCTGTTGTCACGACCGTCTTCCTGTTCTGTACAAGCGCTTTGAGGCTTGGGGCTTCTGCAAGTTCCTTCCTCACGTCTTGGAATTCTTTTTGACACTGCTCATCCCAGCTGAACACTACGTCTTTCTTGAGCAACTGGCATATAGCATAGGTCCTACCTGCGAAGTTCTGCACGAACTTGCTGTAGAACTCCAGCATACCCATAAACTTTTTTATTTCCTCCTTGGTCTTCGGCGGAACCAAACTGATTATAGTGTTCTGGAGCGCTGCTTTGGGCTGATAGCCGCTTGGCGTTACTTTGTGTCCTAAGAAGTCCAATTCTTTGCATCGAATCTTGCATCTTGAATCTTGCATTTTTCTCTTTTCACAGTAAGGCCCTGTTCTCTGAATCTCGCCAGCACCTGTCTCAATCTTGCATCGTGTTGTCCATTGTTTGCGCCGAAGACCAGCACATAGCACAGTACCCCAGGAATGCCTCGAAGGATGCTTCCCATGAGTCTTTGGAATACCGCGGCGGCCGAGACTAAACCGAACGGCATTCTTTTAAATTTGAAAGCTCCCATTGGTGTGAGTTCCTGTGAGTCCTCTTGAAGCCTGATTTGGAAGTAGGCCTGATTTGGAAGTAGGCCGATGTTAAGTCTAGCGTCAAGAATACTCTCGCTCCTTCAAGCAGGTTCATCATCTGCGTGATGTTGGGCAGCAGGAATTTGTCGACCACCACCTCTTTGTTCAGTGCCCTGAGGTCGATGCATAGACGGACAGACCCATCCTTTTTCTTAGCTGCGACGATCGTCGCCAGCCACTCCGTCGTCTCCACCGGTTCAATTACTCCTTGGTTGCATAGTTTCTCCAGTTCTGCCCTGACTGCCTCTTGGATAGCTATTGGGAGGTTTCTCACTTTAGCTACTACTGGCACCGCATGCTCCTTCAGTTTTATTTTGTGAGAATAGTTTTTTAGGCACCCTAGTTCCCTGCTGAACACTTCTTTAAACTCTTCCTCGATTCCTCCTAATTCCTCACCTACCTCTTGCACCCAAATCTGAGGGGTTTTGTTGGGGTTGAGGTATACTCCTAGTTCTTTTTGCGCTTGCCATCCCAGTCTGTTGTCCCCCTCTAGGGATACATAAACTTTAGAGACTGTTAATCTGTCTTTGTAGCCTACGGTGCCCCAAAAATACCCTTTCATGTTGATAGGTTGACCACCATAGCCCCCTGGCCTGACGTCCATTTTGCTCAACTTGAGCTTTCCTTTGGCCACCCTTTCAAATGATTTGGCATTACTGATTGTTATCTTTGAACATGAGTCAAACATAGCCTCCAAACCTGTCTCTTCAACCTTTATCATGTCTTTCGGATTGCTAACTTGTCCACTCTGTACCTACAGGACAATCTCATCCAACACCCGTGCAGTGTTATCCGGTTCCATGTTAAAATATCGATTACAAAAACATAGTTGACAAAAATATAGATGTAAAAATATCGATTACACAAATATCGACTCCCTATACTTAAACAGGTAAGTACAATAATATCGACTAAAAAATATAGATGTAAAAAATTTAGATGTAGAAAATATCGACTTTAAAAAATATTAAAAATTAAATTAAATAATTAAATATTATTAATATTATAAACAAAATAAATTACATTATATTTATATTTTAACTATTTATAACAAATAAACTTAATTTAATCAATATAAACTTAATAAATGTGTACATATACCTATATTTCCTAATTAAAACATTAGTAGTTAAAACATTTGATAGCGAAGGGGTAAAAATTACTATTCCCACTCCAAAGGGTGCAACAGTAGGAAAAGCGCTGGGTAGCGTAGGGGTAAAAATTACTATTCCCACTCCAGAGGGTGCAACAGTAGGGAAAGCATTGGATAGCGTAGGGGTAAAAATTACTATTCCAACTCCAGTGAGTGCAACAGTAGGGAAAGTGTTGGATAGCGTAGGGTTAAAAATTACTATTCCCACTCCAAAGGGTGCAACAGTAGGGAAAGCGCTGGATAGCGTAGGGGTAAAAATTACTATTCCCACTCCAGAGGGTGCAACAGTAGGTAAAACGTTGGATAGCGTAGGGGTAAAAATTACTATTCCCACTCCAAAGGGAGCAACAGTAGGGAAAATGTTGGATAGCGTAGGGATAAAAATTACTATTCCCACTCCAGAGTGTGCAACAGTAGGGAAAGCGTTGGATAGCGTAGGGGTAAAAATTACTATTCCAACTCCAGCGAGTGCAACAGTAGGGAAAGCGTTGGATAGCGTAGAGGTAAAAATTACTATTCCCACTCCAAAGGGTGCAACAGTAGGGAAAGCGCTGGATAGCGTAGGGGAAAAAATTACTATTCCCACTCCAGAGTGTGCAACAGTAGGGAAAGCGTTGGATTGCGTAGGGGTAAAAATTACTATTCCAACTCCAGTGAGTGCAACAATAGGGAAAGCGTTGGATAGCCTAGGGGTAAAAATTATTATTCCCACTCCAAAGGGTGCAAAAGTAGGGAAAACGTTGGATAGCGTAGGGGTAAAAATTACTATTCCCACTCCAGAGGGTGCAACAGTAGGGAAAGCATTGGATAGCGTAGTGGGCGTAAACTCCGTTCCGCTCGCGGATTTTGCAGATTTTCGGCAAATTCGCAATCCGCGAACTCTCGCGAACTTGCCGAAAATTTGTAAAATCCGTGCGAAGCGGATTTTTTGCTTGGTCGCACTTGCCAACTAGAATACTATACAATTTCGCGGGAGTAAACACTTGCGAACACGTAGATGCCGCGGGCAGCGACAATCTTGCAATTGCGAGATTGCAAAATTTGCAATTTTGCACAAGAAATCCACCAGCAGGCAGCATAAACCTTGAAAATTATGATTTTTATCAGATTAACTCCTCAGGTTGACATTTGCCTGCACTTTTTCTTTGCAAGGAGTCCATTTTGGGGGGGAGGGGGGGGTGGGAGGAAGGCGGTGTCCCACAGTCTCCAACTTCCTGTTCCTGTCCAGCAGGCTCCTCCCAGTGCTTTCCTCATGTGCTGGTCACTTTGATTTGGATCTTGACCTGGTAGGATGACTTTTTGTGGATGCTGCTGGATATTTGGATTTTTGCAACACTGAAAGCACTCAGCAGGTGCAAAAGTTCAATCTTATCATTAGTAACCATTCCCTGTAGTGCTTCCTGAGGGGCCCCTTCAGAGTTCATTTGCCTACTTGCAACTATTCTATGACCCTGCTCTGACCCTCACAGCAGGCTCAGAGAATAGCTACAAGTATACAACAAAGGTCCTGTTAAAAAAATTACACTGCAACAGAAAGCAATTACAGACAAAACTGAAAGAACTCAGCAGGTGCAAAAGTTCAATCTTATCATTAGTAACCATTCCCTGTAGTGCTTCCTGAGGGGCCCTCTCAGAGTTCAGTTGCCTACTTGCAACTACTCTATGACCCTGCTCCGACCCTCACAGCAGGCTCAGAGAATAGCTACAAGTAGGCCACAAAGGTCCTGTGAAAAAAAATTGCACTGCAACAGAAAGCAAATTACAGATAAGGAAGCAGGTGCCAGCCAGACTGGAAGTTTAAATTCAGTGACACATTAATCAACCCCAAACCAGAGAGTGGCAGTGATGTGCCAGAGGGTGGCATGGGTGTACCAGAGGGTGGCAGTGGTGAAACAGAGGGTGCTGTGAACCTGTGATGATGAACCAGACGTAGAAACAACATAGTCGCGGCCGTTGCGAGCTGACAAGTAAGTTCGCAATTGCGAACTGGTACACAACCCTCGCGAACTGGCAGAAATCCTTGCGAACACAAAAAAAAACAAAAAATCCGCAAATTCGCGAGAGTTCGCGGATTTTGCGGATTGCGAATCCGTAAATACGCAAGTTTGCGGATTGCCAATTCGCAAAATCCCCCCATGCTTAGCGTAGGGGTAAAAATTACTATTCCCACTCCAAAGGTTGCAACAGTAGGGAAAGCGTTGGATAGCGTAGAGGTAAAAATTACTATTCCCACTCCAAAGGGTGCAACAGTAGGGAAAGCGCTGGAACCCAAAAGAATAAAAAAAAAACTATCACATTTTTTATTCAATTTATTTTCCAATATAAACATAATTAATATATACATTTAAATATATTATTATTAACAAAGATAATAGAAAAAAAATTAATTACACATTATTTAACACTATATTATCCACCACACACCTAAAATTAATTACACAATTACATTTAATATTTACTAATTAATTAATGAAAAATAAAGTATTTTTTAAATTAATTAATTATTCAATCGACAGCTTTCACACCATATACACTTATAAACACCACAACACAAACCTAAAATTAATTACACATTTACAATTAATAATTACTAATTAATTAATGGCAATTAATTTATAAAGTATTTAATAATTAATCAATAACATTTTATTTACTTCACACCATTTACACATATAAAATACACTACACACACCTAACATTTATTAAACAATTAACATATTTAATTAACATAATTAATTAACATAATTAATTAATAATTGCCTAATTGAAATTAATTAACAAATAATTAATAAACAATTATTAATAAATTAACACATTAATTAATCAATTAATTTTATATATTTCAATTACTTCCCACCCTATTCCCCTATAAACCCACAACCCGCTACGGAACTAATAACACAAAATTCAACATAATATACATTAATAACTAATAAAATTCTACAACATATAATAAAATGACAAACAATTCTCATTAAAAACACTAAAATACATGACATTATTAAAAAAATCGATATTTTTGTAAACTATATTTTTGTAAACGATATTTATTACAACTATATTATTGTTATCGATATTACTTACCTGTCTGTCGATATTCTGGTCAAACTATATTTTTGTTATCCATATTTCTTCTATTCAATATTTCTGCAGCGATATTTATGTCAGACGATATTTCTCTGACGATATTCCTGCTCTGCACCGTGTTATCCTTTCCTTGCTCCTTGTACCCCTGACCTCTCCTGCAGTATTGCCTGAAATGACCCTTCCTGCCACACTTACTGCATGTATATTTCAATACAGTGCAATCTTTGTCATTCGCATATGTCCTTGCTTGCCACACCTATAGCAATTGCCCTTGAAGCTCCATCCTCCTTTGCTCTCCTTCTGTTCTCTCTGTACATTCTTCTGCTCTTTCATAGATAACACAACTTCACTTTCTGCCACCACTTTGCTTACATTGACCTTGCTTTCGCTGACTTTGCTCTCTTTGTCTTGTTTGATTTAACTAACACACTGCATCATGTGTTCTACTTGCTTGGCTACTATGAATACCTCCCTTAATGGTGGGTCGTCTTTTAACCACAACTCCTCACGCACACGCTCAGTCCTGCATGTTAACACAAATTGGTCTCTGATTCTTTCCTCACACGCACCTCCAAACTTGCATGTGGCAGCCAGTTTGCATAAATCTGATACGAAATCCTCAATCGATTCCCCTTCATTTTGCCCTCTTTTACCAAAATGGTACCGTTCCATAATAGTGCTAGTTTTAGGAAGGTAATGTAGATCTAATTTTTTAAGGCTGATTTCAAATTCATTCAATCCTCTTGCTTCATATGCACTCAACTCTGGGAGGTGTTCTAACACCTCTTACCCTTCTGCCCCCATGTAGTATGAAAACAATGCTACTTTCCTTTCTAACTCTAAATTTGGCCCACACACAACTGCATAGTTCAGGAAGACCTTCTTTCATTTCTTCCACTCTATGGCGGGTTCCCCTGGGCTAGTTAAAAAGAAAGGTGGGGGTGTTACGTTTTGCATGTTTTCCCCACTTGCTTTGAGTTATTAACAGACCTATATTTACACGTTTGACCAGCTATAATAAAACTTTTTTTCTTGAGAAACCAATAGTACATTCAGAATATACTGTGAGATAATAATCCTATGGTGCCTGCTTCCTTATGCCTCACGGAAACTGATCTTCATACACATTTGTATACAGGAGGGGAAACAGATGTTAGCTTTGTTTCAAACGCTATTAGTGTACAATTTCGCTGACATACTATGAATGGTACAATATTTTAAGTTTGGAAATGGAAAGGAGGAGGTCACACACACAAAAATAGTCCTTGGTCTTTATACCCAAAATACCAGTGCAATCAAGAAACAATTCAATATCCAGATTGTCCGAGGGTATTTCACAATGCAGCAAAGACACAACACTGGCCTATTTCCCTCGTGCCCACTAGGTGTTGCTGTTACGCTAGAATGCCCATTAGTTATTCCTCTTACTAATTCCTCAGGAGGTTGCGATCGTGAGTTCGTGCTCTTCTTCACGTTCACCTTCGCGCAGTGCTACACACTTATTACGGTTTCTGTCTTGCGCTTTTCATACAAGTTGCCTTCGCGCTTTCCTGGTTTTGCCCAACTGTATCTCTATCGCCGGCTAGTACTTCCAATTTCCCAACAGTCTTCCTTGACTCTCGCAGACCCTCACAGACAGCGTGTCTAAAATTCCCATGCTGCTGTCATCGCACGTTTACACCTATCTCTGCTTCGCGTGCCATTATGAGTAAGGCGAGGTTTATACTTTTTGGCACACACGTAACTGAACTTAGGATTCCTCACTCTAAGTTTCCACGCACCCAAAGTCACGCTCAGACACTTGCCTGGTTAAAGTTCGATCTTCCTTACTACCTCCGTTTCTCCAGCCGCAGTGCTTCTCTTGAGGCTGTCCTCCCCTTGACAACGCAAAATAGCCTGGAGTGTACCAATTAATTTCAATGCTTCAGCAATCCTTCTGTGTCCTGGCTCGATGTATATTCTTTGCGTGTTGGGGTCAACTCCTCATAAATTCTCTGTTTGTCCTCGTCACCAGTGTGAAATGGAAAGAAACAGGCTGACGCAGGTGATGGTTACTAACGAGCGATTTATTAGCAGCTCGCGAATGTCTGAGAAGGCCAATCGTCCGCCTGCCGTCGTCCCTCTGCCACAGGCGCTCACCTTAGAACGTTGACATTCCAGCTGATGTCACAGCGGCGCGTTCCACAAGAGTGACAGGGGAGGCGTGAAATAGTAGAATGGTTGGCAGTTCCCCTAGTGTAGGAAGATACCACAATTGCCTTATATATAATTTCCTTTACCTCCACTGTACTAAATCAAAATGCACCTTCCTTCCTTCAGCAACAAACTTAGGGGCATATTATGAAGGACCGGTTTTAACATTATTGCTGTTTTATCGGCAGGAAACTGGCGATAAAAGGGCGATAATGGGCTTGATAATACACCCTTGTTAATTCCCATAGAAGCCCATGTTCTTGTGTTAACATGGGCTTCTATGGGAATTAACAAGGACATATTATCAAGCCCATTATCGCCGTTTTATCAGCAGTTTCCTGCCGATAAAACGGCGATCATTTTAACACCGGTCCTTGATAATGTGCCCCTTAGGTAGATCCAACTGTGGCAACCTCCCAACAAGGTCACATAATATTAATAATTTTCTATACTAAGTCTGGGTGAAATGTAAATTACTCTGTACATTACATTGCACTTATTATATGAAATTATTGAATTTACGCTACTTCAACACTTAGCAACATCTTACTGCAAGCTCATGGGAATAATATGAGCGACTATAACAAGAGTAGATGTTGCACACACTACTTTTGTTTTAGCCTAGTTTCTTTTAATACAAAATGCACCCTCATGGTAAAAATTGCTGAAAGTACTAATTTTCCACTGAAATATAGTGCTAAATGATAGATTGGGACTTCACATACTGACACATAATTTCGCCTAATTTTCCCAAACTTTCTAGCAACTACATGAAAGCAAATTATATGAATTTCACACACCCCAACTCATTACTGACCTAGTCATTAGTGACCTGACCTCGGGTCACTCCCCACCCGCATGGCTCCTCCTGGTGCCCGTGCCTCACTCCCGCTGACGCCGAGGGTTCGCCCTCCCTGGTTAACTGCTGCTTGGACTGCTAACTCTTCATTTTTTTTCTCCCATTGCCTTCTGTAATCTGCTGCTGTATTTTTGTGCATTGTGCTTTGTCTCCCCTTTTCCTGCTAGGCGCTCCTTTTCGTGCCACTGCCCTCTGTGCCCCCCCTTCCCGCCGCTTCCCGCGGCTGCTCCCCCGCAGCCTGCCCCCTTTTTGCCTTCTGTCGCCTGTGCCTTCGCCCATTGGCCCCCCCGCACCCGCCTCCCAGCTGCTCCTCGCTCCCACTTCGCCTCTTATGGAGGTCGCCGCGCGGAAGCACAGAGGACGCGCGCAGCGGGCATGCCGAAGGCGCACCAAAGGCAAGCCCGTCTGCGCCCGTCCGCGCCTGGACTGCGCCCAGCGCCAGAACCCCTGTCCCCAGCCCTCGCCAGGGCACCCAGCTGAGGTACGACACCGCCACCCTCATCGCACTCAACACAGGACAACGTGCCGCCTGCCACCAAGCCACCCCGAGGCGCACACACGGACTCTTCACCTGCCAAGCATGCAAATTCACCTGCCTCCGAACATGCACCCCGCCCACAGAACACAGCAACAATAACAACAGCCACCTCAAGTGCATCCTCCTCAACACCCGCTCCGTCCGCAAACACGCCGTAGAACTCTGGGATCTCCTTGATACAGCAGCACCAGACATCGCCTTCCTCACGGAAACCTGGATGAACGCCTCCTCTGCCCCCGATATCACCATAGCAATCCCAGACGGCTACAAAATCACCTGGAAGGACCGCGTCAACAAAACCGGAGGAGGAATTGCCATCATCTACAGGAACACCATTGGCGTCACGACCAACGCCGATGACACACTCACCGCCACCAAACACCTACACTTCCAGGTCCACACCGACCCCCAGACCACCCTCAGTGGAACGCTCATCTACAGGCCCCCGGGCCCACGGACACAATTCAGCGAAACCATCGCACGCCCTAGCCTCACCAGAGTACATCCTCCTAGGGGACCTGAACTTCCACCTGGAGAAAAACGACAACAACACCACCACCCTGCTCGACAACCTCCCCAACCTCGGACTCAAGCAACTGGTAGACACGCCCACCCACCTCACTGGCCACACGCTCGACCCCATCGTCTCCGCCAGTAACCACGTCTCCTTCAGCCACTCCACCAGACTACACTGCACCGACCACAGCTGCATCCACTTCAGCTTCAAGAAGACCACATCCCACCACCACACGCTACAGATCCCCCGCAGATGCTGGAGCAAAGTCACCACAGACCAGCTGACCACATCGCTGAGCCAGAACCAACCGGTCGACACCCCTGACACCAACGACGCAGCAGACAACCTTGCACAGTGGATCACCAACTGCGCCGACGACCTCGCTCCACAGAAGAAACCCCCAGGCAAGAGTAGCAACAGAAAAACCTCATGGTTCACAGACGCCCTTAAAATCGCAAAGAAATCATGTCGAACCCTCGACAAAACTTGGTGCCACAAACAGACATCAGAAAACATGACAGCCCTGAAGAACGCCACCCGCAAATACCACCAGATGATCCGCACCACCAAAAGGACATCGTTCAAAGAGCGGCTGGACAACAACTCCCACAACAGCAAGGAACTCTTCAGCATCGTCAAAGAGCTCTCCAACCCCAGCACCAGCAACAACAACATCACACCGTCGCAAGACCTCTGCAACTCCCTCGCCACATTCTTCCACCACAAGATCGCAGATATACACGACAGCTTCGGACCCCGGACTCCGCCTCGAGCCATCAAACCAACGACCCCAACCACCAGCCTCAGAGCATGTACACCCATCAGCACTGAAGACACCACCCACGTCATGAACACCATCCACTCCGGCTCCCCCTCTGACCCATGCCCTCATCATATCTTCAACAAAGCCGACACTATCATCGCACCGCACCTCCAGAACATCACATCATTAACAGCTCCTTCACGTCAGCCACCTTCCTTGAAAGCTGAAAACACATAGAAATCACCGCCCTTCTGAAGAAACCAACAGCGGACCCCAAAGACCTCAAGAACTTCCGCCCCATATCTCTTCCCCCCTTCCCGGCTAAAGTCATCAAGAAGACCAATAAATAAACAGCTGACTGCATTCCTCGAAGCAAACATCTCGCTCGACCCATCCCAGTCCAGATTTCCAGCCAACCACAGCACCGAGACCCCCCTCATCGCAGCCACCGATGACATCAGGACCCTGATGGACAATGGAGAGACAGCCGCTCTCATCCTCCTGGACCTCTCGGCAGCCTTTGATACCGTCTGCCACGGCACCCTAATAACCCGCCCCCCAACACTGGGATCCAAGGAAAGGCCATGGACTGGATCACATCGTTCCTCTCCAACAGAACCCAGAGTGTCCGCCTCCCTCCCTTCCGCTCCGAGGCCACCAAGATCATCTGTGGCGTACCCTAGGGCTCCTCACTCAGCCCAACCCTCTTCAATAACTACATGAGCCCCCTCGCCATCATCGCACGCAAACACAACATCAACATCAGCTTCTACGCCGACGACACCCAACTGATACTCTCCCTCACCAAAGACCCTCTCACCGCCAAAAGGAACTTCCAGGACGGAATGAAAGATGTCGCAGAATGGATGAAGCACAGCCGTCTGAAGCTCAGCTCGGACAAGACGGAGGTCCTCATCCTCGGACAGTCCCCATCCGCCTGGGACAACTCCTGGTGACCCACGACGCTGGGCACCACACCGCCACCCAATGACCACGCACGCAAACTGGGATTCATCCAGGACTCCTGCCTCACGATGACCAAGCAAGTCAACGCAGTCTCGTCCTCATGCTTCAACACCCTGCGCATGCTCCGAAAGATCTTCCGGTGGATCCCCACCGAAACCAGAAAGACGGTCACTCAGGCCCTCATCACCAGCCGACTGGACTACGGGAATGCCCTATACACAGGAACCACAGCCAAACTTCAGAAACGCCTACAGCGCATACAGAACGCCTCCGCACGATTCATCCTCGACATCCCTCGCCACAACCACATATCCGCCCACCTGAGAAACCTGCACTGGCTCCCCGTCAGCAAGAGGATCACGTTCAGGCTGCTTACCCACACAGACAAAGCACTCCACAACATGGGCCCCGAATACCTCAAACAACCACCTCTCGTTCTACACCCCCACCCGCTAGCTCCGCTCCACCAGCCTCGCCCTTGCCACCGTCCCACGGATTTGCAGAGCCACCACCGGAGGAAGATCGTTCTCCTACCTGGCAGCCAAGACATGGAACTCCCTCCCCGCACATCTACGACTGATCCAGGACCATCTCACCGTCAAGACCTGGTTATTCGAGTAGTAGCAGCATCCCCCCGCCCTTCAGCCCCTTGATACCCTCACGGGTGAGTAGCGCGCTCTACAAATGTATTGATTGATCGATTGATTGATTGATTGATTACTACTGTCGGGGATCTTCTCGGTGACTGGCTGCTCTAGTACTGGTGGATCAGTCCATAGCCTGTGACACGGTCTCCCACTCCAATCTGTCTTCTAAACTGGCAGATATTGGAGTGTAGAGATCTGCTCTAGAGTCCTTTTTGTCTGGTCCTCCATTTCATTCTAACTTTTGCTAATAGCATTGCAAGGTCCTGAGGACTCACTCCTTTCACATTTAATATCTATGGAATCCCCTTCATTAATATTGATCTTAGATGTTTCGGCTCCAGTTTTATTGTTATGCTGGTGATACACATTTGATTTTAATAAAAGTGGGAAAATCACTATTACTATTCAATGATTGTTTTCCTAACTGCGCCAGTTATTGCTGAATGGATGTCATTTGAAGCTTAATGTTGTAGACATTCTAATTATGTTAGCAATTTGTAAAGCGCTTAGTTACTCAAATCCGGAGTGTCCACGTACTAGATTTCAATCACCATAGCTGGAAGTAAAAAGTCCCTTAGTTGTTTAGGGGTCATGGCCCTTTCTGAACAGCAGAGTTTTCAGATGCTTTCGAAAAAGAGCCTCCAAGGGCTCTAATATCAGATGGGAGGGAAGACTATTCCATTGTTTTGCTGCTAAGAATCTAAAGGAGCTTCTTCCAAAGCAACTTCTATGAAATGTCGGGACACTGAATAGACTTATTCCCCCTGATTGCAAACAGAGGTTGGGGAGATAGTGCTGGATCAGAGGAAGGAGAAATTCAAGGCCTTTCTCATGAAGAAACCCTATGCCCGAAACATACGGCGTTGAAAGAAATCCCTTCCTCAATATGAAGCCAGTGTAGTTTGCTTAGGGCTAACCCCCTTGTAGCTTAACTGGGTATGTTCAGTAGCAGACAAGCTTCTTCCTTTTGTATACTCTGGAGTATTAAAAGACACCTCTTAGAGGCCCCTAAGTAAAGAACGTTGGAATAATCTGGCCATGCTATCACGAGTGCCTGAACTACAGTTCTTTTTGCAGAAACCGGGAGAAGCACCAGAATCCTTTGTACTATTTTCAGGGTACCAAAGCACATACCTTCAAGAGTTGAAATTTGATCTGCAAACGATAGAGTGGAGTCAACCAGACTCATGGATTTTTCCCTTTAAGTTTCGGAATCGGGAGCGGGCACAATTCATCTGGCCACCAAGATGAAGACCTGAAGGACAGTTGTTTTCCTAGCACCAAGATCTCCGTTTTGGCAGAGTAAAGTCGCATGACAGCTGTTCTTCATTCGGTTGGCCAGTTCTACCACACAGAGTTGAAAATCAAACGCTGCCTGGTTGCTCTCCTGAGCTAGCCCACATGTTCTGCCTCTTGCCTGCCTAGGTCCATCCAGGCTTGCCCATTCATCCAGCTGTTCTAATCTCAAATTGCATTCAGTGCACTTACATCCTCTGCTTCTCTTCACTTTGAGGAAGACAGTCACTCAGGCCATAATTTTGTTTCGGTTACAATATGGATACACCATGGGCCATATTTACAACAGAGTCGCAGAGTGTGGCGTTAAGCAAAAATTGCTAACACCACACTTTGCCATTCTAAAAATGCATGGATATGCTGAATTCACAAGATTGCGATGCACCCCTGCATTTTCCCTAGTGCCGGCATTAAATCTAGCTGCCTTGGGCAAACGCAGGCACCCTTACACCATAGTTAAAGGGTGTCTGGTGTGGAGGGAAGGAAGGGACACCTTCCTGCACATACACAATCATTCATGGCGATTTGCTGTTTCTTTATGTGCTGCTCAATGCAACCCACACAGAAATAGCAAAAAAGAGGAAAAATTGACAAGTTCTCCTCATTTTGCTATGTTAAGACCTGGTTTTCCCTGGTCCTAATTTTAGCGCTGCCTCCGTTTTAGGTCACCTTTGTAAATATGGGGCATCATCAAAACCATTGTTGTTCTGGCAGAACGCCCAGTGCAACACACATTGCCGACCCCTTTCATGCTAAGTGTAGCATGAAAAGGAGCCTTATTTACAAGGTGGGTTAAGCCATTTAAAAAAGGCAAATGGTTTATCGCGACAGGAACATCATAAAAAGTGACGTTCCTGTGGCAATAGGGGGAAACATCTTTTACAACGCAGCTTTTACAACGCACTACCATTACGATGCAACTTTTACAACGCAAGTTATTACAACGCATTGCGCTGGGGGGCGCTCTAGGATAGGGAATAGTTTAATTACTATCCAACACCATCCCTACTATCCACGGGGACTGGAGTTGGAATAGTAAATTAAACTATTCACTATCAAGCGCCCCCAACGCAAGTCGTTGTAAAACCTGCGTCGTAATGGCATGCGTTGTAAAAGCATGCCTTGAAACGTCATACATCCCAATAGGGGCATGTAATGATATGAAGCGTATGATTCCCAATAAGCAAGCAGCTTGTTCAGACCATTCTACCTGATTAGACCTTGGAATCTCCCACAGAGAAATATTTGCACTGGCTTCTGCATCACAAAAGGAAGCCTTTTACATTCAATGATTGTTTTCCTGACTGCGCCAGTCATTGCTGAATGGATGTCATTTGAAGCTTAATGTTGCAGACATTCTAATTCTGGGTGGCTCATCTCTCGCAGGTATGATAAGTTATTTTAGCAATTTTTAAAGCGCTTGGTTACTCCAATGTGGAGTGTCCTCGTGCTAGATTTCAATCACCATAGCTGGAAGTAGAAAGTCCCTTAGTTGTTTAGGGGTCATGGCCCTTTCTGAATAGCAGAGTTTTCAGATGCTTCCGAGAAAGAGCCTCCGAGGGCTCTAATCTCAGATGGGAGGGAAGACTATTCCATTGTTTTGCTGCTAAGAATCTAAAGGAGCTACTTCCAAAGCGAGTTCTATGAAATTTCGGGACACTGAATAGGCAAATACCCCTGATCGCAAACAGAGTTTGGGCCTTTCTTATGAAAAACCCTGTGGACGGAACACACAGCTTTGAAAGAAATCCCTTCCTCAATGGGTAGCCAGTGTAGTTCGCTTAGGGCTATCCCTGTTGTTGCTTATCTGGGTATGTTCAGTAGCAGACAAGCTGCCGCCTTTTATATACTCTGGAGCATTAAAAGGCACCTGTTAGAGGCCCGTAAGTAAAGAACTTTGCAGTAATCTAGCCATGCTATCAGGAGTGCCTGAACTACAGTTCTTTTTGCAGAAAAAGGGATAAGCCCCAGAATCCTATGGAGCATTTTCAGAGTGCCAAAGCACATACCTACAAGAGTGGAAATTTGATCTCCTAATGATAGAGCGGAGTCAACCAGACTTCTAGATTCTTCTCCCTAAGGTCCTTAGGGAGAGGACCTAATTCGTCTGCCACCAAGATGAAGACCAGATGGACGATTGTTTTCCTACATGTATTCTGTATTTTAAATCCCGCGGCGCTCTGACATTGCGCTTACCTTGTCGGCGCTCACCCTCTTGGCCGGAATTTCCCTTCTACCACTCCTGTCGGCGTCCGTAGGCCGGGGAAACTGGTGAGGCATACCTGCACCATAATAGCTCACTTCCTCGCACTCGGTGGGGATCAGAAAGATTTAGTCGGGTCCGACATCTTGGGTTGGGTAGTGAGGCGAGGTACTCCGCGGCCATCTTGCGTAAGGCAAGAGGCTAGTAGGCGGTCCTCCGCACTCTGGGGTGCTACTAAAGAAACTTCGAGGCAAGGTCAGTCAGAACCTGCTTCCAGCGCATTCAGCCGCCGCGCTTTTATCTTGCTGCATTTTAAAGCGTCAATTTGTATTCTGTATTTTAAATCCCGCGGTGCTCTGACATTGCGCTTACCTTGTCGGCGCTCACCCTCTTGGCCGGAATTTCCCTTCTACCACTCCTGTCGGCGTCCGTAGGCCGGGGAAACTTGTGAGGCATACCTGCACCATAATAGCTCATTTCCTCGCACTCGGCGGGGATCAGAAAGATTTAGTCGGGTCCGACATCTTGGGTTGGGTAGTGAGGCGAGGTACTCCGCGGCCATCTTGCGTAAGGCAAGAGGCTAGTAGGCGGTCCTCCGCACTCTGGGGTGCTACTAAAGAAACTTCGAGGCAAGGTCAGTCAGAACCTGCTTCCAGCGCATTCAGCCGCCGCGCTTTTATCTTGCTGCATTTTAAAGCGTCAATTTGTATTCTGTATTTTAAATCCCGCGGCGCTCTGACATTGCGCTTACCTTGTCGGCGCTCACCCTCTTGGCCGGAATTTCCCTTCTACCACTCCTGTCGGCGTCCGTAGGCCGGGGAAACTTGTGAGGCATACCTGCACCATAATAGCTCACTTCCTCGCACTCGGCGGGGATCAGAAAGATTTAGTCGGGTCCGACATCTTGGGTTGGGTAGTGAGGCGAGGTACTCCGCGGCCATCTTGCGTAAGGCAAGAGGCTAGTAGGCGGTCCTCTGCTCAGCGTAATAGTATTTAGGATGGACAGACAGACGCACAGCGCTCGCGCGCAGCGGGCGCGTCGTAGGCGTGCCGGAGGTGCGCCAGAGGTAAGCCCGTTTGCGCCCGTTCGCGCAACGGACGCGCCTAGGGCCGCTACCTCTGGCCCCTCTGGCTCACTTCGTATAGCCTACTCTCGGGCTGAGCTATTTAGACTCAGACCCAGCCAGAACCCGGTAAGGCAACCAGCCAGTGCCTACGTCTCAACTACTAGGCAAATCTCCTGTGGGTTGCTGAACGTCAGATCCCTTTGCAAGCACCACACGGAAATTGCCTTCCTCATTGACTCAGAAAATCTCGATGTCCTCTTCCTCACAGAAACTTGGACTCGGGAAGATTGCGAGGTTGAACTGGGCCTAGCCTGCCCCTCAGGCTATAAAATTAGTCATACTCCGACTCACTCAACCGAGGAGGGGGTATCGGGTTCATTTATAAAGACTCGCTGACCCTTTCCCAGCTGAAGATTCCAGAGGTGCCAGGTTTTGAACTGATGGGATTCTCGGTCAAAAAGCAGGAGCTGACCCTTTGCTCGGGCGTTCTGTGTTATCGACCTCCAGGACCGGCCTCTTCAATATCGCTCCTTATTGACCTGATCTATGAGCTCTCCAGCTCCCACTCCAAGTTATTGATTCTTGGAGATTTTAACTTGTGGGCTGGCGGCTCATTGGACAAGGCATTCTCCTCCCTTAGCCAAGGCTGTAAAGATATCAGCCTGGAACAGCTGGTGAATGCCACCACGCATCGGAAGGGTCATATCCTGGACCTAATATTTGCCGATCCACAATGGGTATCTATGGATGAGATTAAGCGCCAGTTTTGGACAGACCACTTCCTGATTATGTTCTCTCTTTGTTTAGAGGACCACACCTTGCGGGAAGTTGGACTATCCCAAGCCAAGTTAGGGAGACCTTGGTCCCGAATACTTAACATCTCGCCATTACCGAATATTTTAGGGAAGGACTTTAAGCTTGGCAGTTCAGCTGAAGAGAGCTATACTCTCTTTACCCAGTCCATCACGAGCTCGTTGGATATGTTGGCACCCATCCGGAAGTCTCGAGGGAGGGTGAATCGAGCTAGCCCTTGGTATACGAGCGAACTACGCCAGCTTAAACTTGGCTGTAAACGCGCTGAAAGAGCGTGGAGGAAACAGTATTTAGACTCGGAGAAAGCTGTGTTCCGGTCCGCCTTACAAAAATATAAGGCACAGATCAAGATAGCTAAAGCGGCTTATCTTGAATCCTTCTTGAACCAGGCCCCAAATAAGGCACAGGCCCTCTTTAAGATCGTCAGGGACCTCGCCCACCCTATGTGTGCGGCCAACACCGTACCCACATCGCAAGCTTTATGTGATTCGCTTGCTGATGCCTTCGAGGAGAAAATCTGCAAAATTCTGGAGGGTTTGCAGGATCCAGTCAATCCTACCACTGGTTTGGGAGCAGCTCCGGAGGCGATGGCTAGTCGACCCCTGCAGAGGGGTTTTGACCTCTGTTTGGAAGCTCCGGCCACGCCTTCCAGTCGACCCCGACCAGAGGCCCACGCACTCAGTTTGGGAGTTCCGGCGACAGAGTCCAGTCGACCCCAGCTGAACAGCTTTCCCCTTCCCTCCTTGGAGGAGTTTGGTAGCCTGGCCCTCACGATCTCATCTGGCTCGCCTCTTGATCCTCTCCCTCCAAAATATTGGAGGGTGTTTCAGGAGGAACTCTTCCAGCCTTTGCACTCCATCTGCTGCCAGTCGTTTGGAACAGGGACTGTTCCGGACTGCTGGAAGAAGGCAGTGGTTTCTCCGCTCCTAAAAAAATCCACGCTCGACCCTGCCTGTCTCTCCAATTATCGGCCAATTTCCCTGCTTCCATTTCCAGTCAAAATCATGGAAAAATTGGTCACCCGCACTCTGTCCGGCTTCTTAGAAGGGAACACCTGGCTGGATGAAACGCAATTCGGTTTCCGCCCAGCTCATGGGACGGAATCCGCGTTAGTGACCGTGCTAGACAATCTGCGGACGCGAGTCGACAGTGGTCGAGCAGCCTTTCTGGTGCTGCTCGACATGTCAGCCGCGTTCGACACAGTCAGCCATCCTACCTTGATCATGAGGCTGGAAGAGTGCGGGGTTAAAGATAAGGCCAGGGATTGGCTGATCTCCTATCTGGAAAACCGTCAGCAACGGGTATCGCTCCCTCCCTTCAGCTCAGCGGAGCGGAGAGTAGGACAAGGAGTACCTCAGGGCTCAGCCATCAGCCCTATACTCTTTAATATTTACCTCCGCCCTCTGGTCCAGCTTATTAAATCATTTGGGATCTCCGCATTTAATTATGCGGACGACACCCAGCTGGTCTTTTCACTGGAGGGACAGGATGCAGTCCCATTGGAAACATTCCACCTATGCATGCAGGCTACAGAGGAATGGCTCCGGTTGAACTCGTTGCAGTTCAATGGGACTAAGACAGAGGTCCTGTATTGTTCCAACGACCAAGTTCCGCGGAATCTCCCAGATGACTTCTGGCCTTCGTCATTCTCAGAGACAGTGTCAGCCGCACAATCGGCGCACAACTTGGGTGTTAGTTTCGGGCCCAACTTGCAGTTAGATCTGCACGTAAACAAGGTCACCTCGACGTGCATGATGCTGATTCGCATGCTGCGCAAAGTTCTGCCCCTCCTCCCTGAGCAAGCCAGACCCGAAGTAGTGCGGAGTACCATCTTAAGTCGACTTGACTATTGTAACGCACTACTTCTGGAGGCCCCGATAACACTACTGGGTAAGCTACAAAGGGTGCAAAACATGGCTGCCAAACTCGCCCTTTCTCGCCCCTACCACAGCTCATCTACGGCAGCGCTACAGGAACTTCACTGGCTGCCGGTCCATCTACGCGTTTATTACAAAGCAGCTTGCATCGTGTTCAGGGCTATCCATGGCCTAGGCCCGGTCTCTTTGGGGAAGATGTTCGCCTGGTACCTTCCACCTCGAACCTTATGCTCCTCCTCATCCAGGTCACTCGTAGTACCGCGCTTCCAGAGAGTGAGGATGGGCGGCCGATCCTTCAGAGTAGCGGCGGCCAAACTCTGGAACTCTCTGCCGATATCTCTAAGGAGTCTTGAGGATCTCTTAGCCTTTAGGAAGGCGTTAAAAAATTATCTCTTCCCCAGGACAGGCTAAGTTGCTGCAAATTTGTTGGTTCATGGTTCGAAGCGCCAGGATGCCCTTGGGGTGACAGGTCTGCGCTCTACAAATATACCACAAATACAAAAAAAAATACATCCAAGATCTCTGTTTTAGCAAAGTTACGTTGCAGACAGCTGTTCTTCATTCAGTTGACCAGTTCCACCAAGCAGAGTTGAAAATCATCCGCTGCCTGGTTGCTCTCCTGAGCTAGTGCACTAGTTCTACCTCTTACCTGCCTAGGTCCATCCAGGCCCACCCATTCATCCAGCTGTTCTAATCGCAAATTGCATTCAGTGCACTTACTTCCTCCGCTTCTCTTCACATTGAAGAAGACAGTGACTCAGGTAATAATTTTGTTTCGGTTACAATATAGATACACCAGGGGCCATATTTACAACAGAATCGCAAAGTGTGGCTTTAAGAAAAAATTGCTAACACCACACTTTGCCATTCTGAAAATGCAGGGATATGCTGAATTCACAAGAATGCGATGCACCCCTGCGTTTCCCCTAGTGCCGGCGCTAAATCTAGCGGCTTAGCGCCAATACAGGCACCCTTACACCATAGTGCTAGGGTGTCTGTGTGGGGTAATGATTGTGTATGCGTAAAAAGGAGTCCCTTCCTGCACATAAACAATCCAGAGTGCCGATTTGAAAGTCCGATGTGTGCTACTATGTGAAGCACACATAGAAGTTGCAAATCGCTATTTGTTTAGTGATCGTTTGTGTGCAGTAAAGGACTCCATCCTGCAATTACACAATCATTCATGGCGATTTGCTGTTTCTTTGTGTGCTGCTCAATGCAGCCCATATAGAAATAGCAAAAACGAGGAAAAGTAAATAATTTCTCCTCATTTTGCCATATTAAGACCTGGTCTTAATTTTGGTGCTGCCTCCTATTTATGTCACCCTTGTAAATATGGGGCATCTTCAAAACCATTGGTCGTTATGGAGGAACGGCCAGTGCAACACCCATTGCCGACCCCTTTTGCGTTAGGTGTAGCGTGAAAAGGAACCTTATTTATAAGACGGGTTAAGCCATGTTAATAAGGCAAAGGGTTTATCGCAAAAGGAACATCATAACAAGTGATGTTCCTGTGGCAATAGGGGCTTGTAATGATATGAAGCTTATGATTCAGAAGCAGCAGCAGCTTGTTCAGACCAGTGCTACCTGATTAGACCTTGGAATCTCCCACTGAGAAATATTTGTACTGGCTTCTGCATCACAAAAGGAAGTCTTTTAAATGGAAATTTACAACACAGATACCAAACTCTTTCATACTCCACTAATCAGATATGTTCCCTCATAACCGTGGTGCTAGAACAATGCTTAGAATGAGGTAAATGTAAAAACCCTTACTTGTAAAGCACAAACTACTCACCCTTACGGGTCTCAAGGAGCTGGGGGCTGTTGTGGAAATTAAGTGAGCTATTGCCCGGAGTCACATGGTGCTGAGCTGAGCTGCCGCAGCGGAGGATCGAACCGTGAGCCCTGTGCTCCGAAGTCACTGCTGCCCTGGCCGCTGCACCAAACCTCTCCACTGGTAGCTGGCCAATACTGTCACCTCACTAAAGTGGCTATACGGCCATGCATTTTCCCATGTCGCTGCCAAGCTGTGGGACTGTGTGCCTTTTCAGACTTTGTCCACTAATCTCATTGTCAGTGAGGCATTACTACAGGGATCTTGTTTCTCCATACCTGTAATGTTTTGCCTCATTGTCTCTGACTATGCTTTGAACTTTTAGGATAACTCATGAGGATCCTGAATGCTCTATCCTTTATTTATGTGTTAATTTGATTGACATTATTGAGATTTGAGATAAAGTAAACCTGTTGGACCACCTCCACATCTGATACTACACGGTACCTGATAGATGAATTGGTGAGAGACCATAAAGGCACTAAGTGAAGATCAGTCATAGTCTTCAAATGTCCCAAAGAAATATGAAAAAAAAGAAGGAAGACTTCAACAGGTTTGTTCCAGAAGGGAAGAAACTCCAGCCATAACCAGGTTCCTTCCAAGTAACTGCCACTCATAGTTTTTACAATCAAGTATAAACATTATATATATGGGACAAAATATTAAGGGGAACACAAGGGGGGGAGTACGTACCATATAGACATATAGCAAAGACCTCAGTGCCTTCACCGTTACTAACATACACAAATCATACACAACAGTAGAAGAACAGAGCACCTAAAAAGGCCAGAAACACCTTACAAAGTATAACGCTTACGCAGAATGACTTATTAGACAGGAATATATTCTTCTTCTACCTGCACCTGAAATTACCCTCACTAAAACCTATGCATTTCTCATCTAAGCATCCTCCCAGGTACTGCAGCAAGTTGCTTATTTTTCAATAACATTGTCTCTATACAGCTTCGAGGGAAAACTGTGAAGAATGATACGTGTGTATGGCTGGCTACTTTTCACGTGGTTTGGATGCCTGTGGTTTTGTTCTAATAGTGCTTTTTCCACTGGATTGCGTGCCGGGGTAGTTATGCTCTTTGGTTTCTGGATGCACATCTCAAAGCAGTACACCTCACAGGAAATTAAAAATGGTGAATGAGAATTCTAAATGGAATAACCTTTCACAAAGTTGAGTGGCAGTTGGAATCTGACCTTTGGTGTCTCATTCAAATGGAGGAAGAAGCAATAAGTAAGAGAGGCATTATGTTATGTTATGTTATAAATTTATAGAGCGCTCAGCTGCCACAGCAAAGTGGCGTCCCGGCGCTATAATGAAAGATAACACAACCAGAAAGAAAAACCAGAAGAAACAGGGAGCAGATTTAGAGAGGTGGAAACAGAAAGGTCTTGATGGCTCTTCTAAAGGATAGGAGATCCGGTAGGGCACGGATGTCGACGGGTAAAGTGTTCCAGAGACTCGCTGCCAGTACACCAAAAGAGCGACCACCAATTCTGGTTTTCCTGAAGCGAGGGACACATGCCAGGAATTGACCCGTCGATCGTAGAGTTCTGGAGGGAGTATAGTAGGAGATTGCCTGTGCAAGGATAGGGGGAGATGAAACCTTTAAAATCTTAAAAACCAGGCACAGAGCTTTGAACTTTATCCTCTGTCCAACGGGCAGCCAGTGTAGGTCATGGATGGTACGTCTAGCAGAGCAGAATTTAGGCAAGCCAACCAGCATTCTGGCCGCCGCGTTTTGCACGCGCTGAAGGCGTGTAAGTTCAGCTTGGTTAGCGCCCAGGAGAAGCGAACTGGCGTAGTCCAATCGGGAGAGCACCGTGGCTTGGACAATGAGTTGCCTTGTAGGGGCATCGAAGAATTTAAAAATGGGTCTGAGGCTCTGAAGGACCCCAAAGCAGGTGCCGGCAACTTTTTTAGTGTGAGGGATAAAGGTCAAGTTGGAATCGAGCCAGACCCCAAGGTTCTTAGCTTCAGTCACCGGAATAGGGGCTTGACCTAGCTCCGGGGGCCACCAGTGGTCACCCCAAAGATGAACCTGTTTACCCAGGACTAGGACCTCAGTCTTTGCTGTATTGAGTTGGAGACAGTTCTCCGTCATCCAACTAGCCACCTCCTTGAGGGCCGTCTGAAATTTAGGGGCCTCAACCGCAGGGTCCCCATTTAGTGCAACCGCTAGCTGGGTGTCGTCCGCGTACGACACCATAGTTAGACCCCATCTCTTAGCGACAGCAGCCAGCGGTTGCACGTACAGGTTAAAAAGGGTCGGGCTAAGTGCCGAACCTTGCGGGACCCCTTGAGAAATATTGCGTGGGGCAGATTCAAATGGAGGGGTGGAAACTTTGAAGGTGCGTTCTGATAAAAAAGAACGGAACCATTCCAATGCCACATTCTCCACACCGGCCTCACGTAGCCGTTGAAGAAGGATGGAGTGGGAGACAGTGTCGAAAGCGGCACTAAGATCCAAGAGGATCAGTGCCGCCGTCTGTCCTAAGTCCATCATCCTCCGCAGGTGCTCCACCATTGCCAACAAGGCCGTCTCCGTGCTGTGGCCTGCACGGAAGCCATTCTGAGATGGATCTAGAATGTCAGAGCCTTGAAGATGGCAAGACAGAATTTTATTGGCATGTGCCTCCGCAAGTTTGGAGACCCATGGGAGGAGAGAGATGGGCCGGTAGTGTTCAGGTTTCGATGGATCCATGGTAGGCTTTTTTAAAATTGGGATAACCGTAGCCTGCTTCCATTTACTGGGAACAGTCCCGGATTCAAAGGATAACCCAATAAGATCGTGCACCAAGGGGAAACAGACCTCGGTGGATTCTCTAAATTGTGCAGGTCTTAGTGGATCGGCCGGCGAGCCCGATTAGACTTCGGTAGACAAAATGAAGGAGCAGGGACAGGTAGGAGGTGCCTTTATACCTTTCTTCTTGCATATGCTCTTTTTAGATCTAGCTGGGCAGTACAGCTGTCTCTAGACTTTAAGTAATTAACCTAAAAAAGGGCTTTAAGAAATATTACCAAGAGAGAGGCATTGGTTCCACCCACATATTGGCAGTCAATAGTACATGTTTTGATTGGGCAGACATTGTGAGCTTCCACAAAAAAGCGCTTGCAATTCACGTAGCTGTCATCATTTTGTTCATTTATCTAGCTGCTTGAGCGTGCACTTTTAGGGGCACTCATGTAAAATTGTAATGCTATTAAAGTGTCTTAGTTAGGTATTTTGCTATGATAGCTACTATCTCGTGGTTTTGGACCTTGGTTGATTACCAGATCGCCGTTTCCGCCATACCCGGTGAGGAATGTAGAATATAGAACAAACGGACGTTTGGGTGCACAGCACTTGGAATACTTGGAGATCAAGATGGTTTTATCTAACCCCTCCTTTTAACATTGGACAACTCACCAATAAAGCACAATGACAAGAATCACAGAATAAACACTGAATCTTGGAGGATTGCCTATCTACATACAGGAACGTGGGAATTAATATTCCACTTCAGCCATGAGGGAGCCCTTGCCGGTGAAACGCGTTGGCTTTGTGGTGCAAGAATAAAGAAGATTTTCCACGAATACAAGTCTCCACAAAATATCTGTGTGATTTGTATGCATATTGTATGCTGTTTAATATGTGCCTCGCTGAGCCAGTATAGTAGATAGCTTATATCTGGCAGCAAAATAGATTGGAGGAGGACTGTCTTTAACTTTGTCCATCAGACTGCAGTTTGGTGCTTGAGAGCCCAGGGCTACAATAATCTACATGGATTTTTAGGTTTGCCTTGACAGTGCAACTGTTGCCTGACCTAATGTGGCTTACAACACAGTGCTTTCAACGTCCTACTGAGAGAAGGGCTCTGCCACATATTGGTCCCTCAGGATTTGATTACATTGCTCTTTTTGGCATTTGGCAAAGCTTATTCCCACTAAAGCAGGATTGAATTGCTTTTGGTGGCAAGCCGATGATCATGGCTACTGGCCTAATCTATTTAATATGAAATGTTATAATTAAGGCACAAGACCTGCCGTGTATATTGTGAACTGAATATTTTAAAGATGATAGGTATTTAAGTGTGGATTTCTTTTACTTATATGAAAGCCAAAGCATGGAAATGTTGTTATATGGCATCTCACAGACTACCATAGCAGCAAAGGGTTTTGTTGTTGGCCATTCACTCTAACAAATTATTGAGGGTTTCAATTTTATGTTTTTAGTTAGGCTCTGTTGAGAGGGGTTGTATATTCTTTTGCAAGCTGTATTTTTCCACATATTTGTAATTTTATAACAGATAGTAGCTAGTTTACATGGCCTCCACTCCACTAAAAACCCCACCTGCAATGGCTGTAACAATAACAGGAGTGGCGAAGTGTAAATTACGGCACTCCTGAGACTTTCAGAAGTGCCGCGAGTAAGACCTTTTAATTTTGATAATTTTGGACTCCACGTGACCCTCGTGGCGTACAATGGCCGCCACGCTGCGACGGGCCCAACGCCAGCAACACTTCGGCTACTGAGTACCCCCTGGGACAGCACCTACCCTGATGCATGCTAACAAGGCCAGCGCCTGCAGATGCAGTGGGGTCGTGCAACCTCTCTGACATCGACCCAGGCAGCCTCCTCACATACTGCCTGTAACTTGAGAGTTGGATCCCAAACAGAGGCGGGGTGCATTTGCTGCGGCCTCACTCTTCAATGCAGCTAAGCACAGCTAGCCAGTGCTGTGGTCATTTTGCGTATGCGGCATGTGTGGTTCATGCAATCTCAATTTGACTGAAAGCTTCTCAGAGTGTTCAGTTTGATGGGGCCACTGCCAGTCCTTCTGAAACGGCCACCTAATATTGTCAATACTCACCAGCATCTATTTTTGTGGAACTCCCCCTCAGGAGACATCCACACTGGGGTATATTTTGTGGAAAGGGGGCCCCTAGCATGATACTTATTTGGCACTTGTCTGTCTAGTGGGAGGAGACAACCAACAGGAGAGTCGTCAAGGCTTGAGCGCCTGACCTCTTTGTGGTGCACCAAGGACCGCGTCCCTTCTTCTCCGGCGCGGTTGTACATTTGGGGGACACTTTGTTTGTCGCAGTATGCATTAGGGTCATGGTTCTTAGCGGTCCTGAAGCAATCCAAACTAACATTTGAGAAGGCTGGGTGTGCCGGCGACGCTACCGGACCAGGACAGGCAGAAAGGGGGATAACCCGAACACTGAAATGGCTGTACAGCTGGGGCCTTGTAGGAGAGTAGAATCTGCTTCTTATAGTTACCGCGACTTTTTGCTGATGTTTTACTGTTTTTTTACTTTAGTCTGGCTGGGGCCCTGCTATCCAGGACCCCAGGCTATCTGCTTTCTCTCTAACATGATTCCATGTACTTTAGGTACACTCCAGATTGGATACTGGGGCACCCTTATGAGTCCCTAGTATATGGTACACTAGGTACCAAGGGCATAGACACCCTAGAGGCCTACCAGGGGCTGCAGCATGTATTATGCCACCCCTGGGCAACCTACCAAAATGACACAACCCTTTCTTAGATATAGGTTTCCTATATCTACCTTATATCACTACACATATAAACCTATCAGTCACCCCTATGGCAGGCCTTATCAATCCTAAAGGCTGTGTCCTGGGTTTTGTGTGAGATCGTGACCATGCATGAGCAGTACCCTCTGCAGCCTTCGTAATCTATTCTCTGGGGTTGTTCTGTGATGCAGCCTGACGATATACTCTTGTGCATTATAACCTCGCGATAAATGCAAACTTTGGAATGGCTGCAAGGAAACATGTTGTGTTTGGACAAACACCTTGGAATCATACCTCCCCGCTAGTATTGGCTGCGGAGGTATGAGGGAGAAACATGGCCACACCGGTACACCCGGTACCAGCTTAACAGAAACCTGGCATCACAAAATGGATGCTGCAGCCACAGACACAATTCTGGCCTCCTGCTCCTGGACAAAACTCTGGCAGGGGAGGCCTGGACAATAGGTTACCTGTCACAGAGAGGTGTCACCACCTCCCAGACAGGCTTTAGTGTATTGGGGCTGAGTGGTTGCACTCCAACAGTGCTTTAAAGTCTGCACTGGGAGCACATTTGGTGTTCCTGTGCATAACCTAGTTCAAACCAGTTGTAGGGACTACCAGCCCCTGCTCTGGCGCAAAACTGGATAAAGGAAATATGTGTAGCCACCCCTCTTTCCAAACTCTCCCATAGGTGGGTCCCCCAGAGTTTGTCCCACCCCTTCCTTGGGTATAAAGTAGGAACCCGGTGACTACAGGACTTTAGATTTACCTGGATGAAACTCTGATATTGAATCCGGAAACTTCAACAATCTACAAGGCGCTAGATGACTGAAGAATCTCCTTTGGAGTAAAGCAGTCACTCCCCTGCGTGGCAGGCACGAAAGACGCAACCGACCGGTTTGCATCTCCGAAGCTCCCGCCGGACTCCCAAGAATTTGCAACACAGGAGGTGAGGTAAGTTCCCAGACTTCCCAGAGGCCGACCCGATTCCCCAGCAAAAAAAAGAACCGTAGCCCTCGTGGGTACCGTGGAACCGGAACCCCTGGACACCGTTCACATTTGCAAGTGCATATGCTTCTCGTCAATTCTTGAGGCTGTGCATTGGGTTACTTGTAGCCCAGACCCCGAGCAGCAAAGCCCACCGAAGATTGCCGGCCTACACTCCACAAGTGTTCCATGAGCCGGCCCTTTGTGTTTTCTCTCGGGGTACCTTTGTGATCCCTCGTCCGTCGACCTGTGGGTCCCTGAGAAGGCAACTTTAACTTTCCTTTGGCTTTGCTGGTTGCTCCAGATGTGCGCTGACTCTCCATCACTTAGGGAGTCCCCTGGACCTTGCTGGTCCACACCAAGGCATCTTTTCTCTTCCTGCGTGGGTGCTGTTGCCAAGGCTTGTTGTGTTCTATCCGAGCACCGACACCACATCCCTCGACATCCTTCGTGGGACAGCCCGAATCCAGCTCCTGGTCATCGTCAATCTCTTCTGGTCCTTGTGGCTGCAGAGTCAAGCTTCACCTCTTTGCACCTGAAGCAACCAACAAATGTGGGCATTCATCTACCGTGCACCTGGTCACTGGCAAGTGACCCAGACTCTGTCCCCTCTGCTTTCAGGATCTTCACATCTTCAATCCAGGCTTGGATCATACCGGACACTTTTCTTTTTCACGGCAGCAGCACTTTGCAGCAGTTCGTCATTGAAAACGACAACGATTCCCAACACTATTTGACACCTATGCACCTGGGTTGCCTGGGTGAGGTAATTTGAGTACTCCTGTGCTCCTGTGGCTGTTGGCCCTACAACCCCTTAAGTCTAAAGGGGTTTGCTCAAAGTTCTCCCCTAAGTGTCCTTTAACTTTAAAATTCCAACCGCAACTTTACCCATAGAAGCTAACGGCGCTCGCGGCTGTGTTCTCACACTGCACGCGTCCCCCGTGGGGTCCCTGTGTCACTCCCTTGGGTGGTACCTTGGGGCCCCATCATTTCTACAGACTCTAGGCCTTGTGTCTAGTCAAGTCGTGGCTCTTATACCACTTTCTTAATATATGGTTTGGTCCCCCTGGGGCCCAGTGTATATTGTGCGATTTACTGAAGTTCTAATGTGTTTAATTTGTGTACCTTGCTCTGTAATCTCATAAAGAGATTACTAGATAGTGTTTAGTAATAAATACATATATTTTTAATATGCCTTGGTTAGTTCTCCTTTCATTTAGACATTCAAGATGTTAAAATCTGGTAAACCAAGCAGCTTTAAACTCCTTCAAGACTTAGCCTGAATCCTGCTCTCCATACCTACTACTAGGATAGCTTTCAATAAAGGTTGTCTTTAAACCTATTATCAATAAAAGTTGTTTGGACTGGTGCAAGGTGCCCACTATAACTAGTGGACATCATATGCCAGGCCAAATTCTCACATTGGTGTGCAATGGTTGGATTCAAGCTTACCATTGCTTTAACAGATCATCTCATTGAGTGACTAACTGAAAATCACTATATGTACATAGGTTCATATAAATCAAGTATAGAATAAAGTAAGTAGTACTGAACTTAGAGTTGTGTGCCAAGGGTTTAGCACACCCTTTCCACAACTCAACAGAGAGTTTAGTAGGCCCACTAGAGTAGGTAGGTGCAGATACCACACCACACTAGTATGTCATCAAAGGCTGAAGCCATTGGCTCCAGATTAACTAAGTATGAGCATGTCCCATTTCCAGAATTGAGGAACATGTGAGCATCTAGAAAATTGAAGACAGGGAAAAACCCTATGGCCCAATGCCTCATAGAGGTATTGCTTTTAGATGATATCAGAAATACCCCAGGGTCTCATGAGGCAGGCAGGTTGGGTGGGGGAGCAGAAGAGGAAAGGCCAGGAGGTGAAAACTAGCCCTGGGCAGTAAATTCCATTCCGCTCACGGAATTTGGAGAACACAGAATTGCTAAAAATTCCGCGATCCTCCGCTTTGCAGAATTTTTGATTGTTCGCGCTTTCAAAATGCGTGTTCGCAAGATATCGCTCCCTAAGCACGCAAAGAGCGTTCACAAACAGGAACATCACGAATGGGCGGAACATGCAATTCCGCATGTTCGCTGAACCTTTTGTGTGCTCGCTGAGATTTGTTACCGTTCCACGGAGCTTTGCGTAGAGCAACTATGCAAATTCCGCCCATCCCCCGGTGAAAACCTCCAGGAGCTAGACCTTGATGCTAACCAGGAAGAACATAATGCTTCTAACGTGGACAACCCAATTCTCCCCGGGTCTGAAGAAGAGAGTCCCAGTGGCCTTCTCTTCACCCCTCCAGGAAGAGTTAGCAGTGTACCTAGAAGGTTAAGATCTCCTTCTCAGGAATCTAACCATTCTGGTTCATCTGCAGGGACCTATGTCCCTCATAGGACCTCAGCCTCCTACAGGAGAGAGTCCTCCCATGATAGAAATTGCAGACTGCTTGCATTGAGGAAGAACAACTCAGAATTAGGAAAGAGCAGTTGGCATTAGACAGGGAATCCCTGGAGCTCCAGAGAGCTTCTAAAAAGTTGGGACTAGAGTCCCATGGTGGCAGCATCAGTGTCCCAAGAGGTAGAGAACATACTAATGACCATAGGAACCTGAACAAGATTGTCCCTCCCTACCAGAGTGGGGATGACATCCAGAAATGGATAACTCCACTTGCGAGGGCCTGTAAAATACAGAGGGTCCCCCAGGAGCATTGGGCACCAATCTTGTGGCTCTCCTTTGCAGACAAAGGCAGAGACAAGCTCCTCACTGTAAGAGAAGAGAATGCTGATAATTACACTGTCTTGAAGAGTGCTCTGATGAAGGATTTGGCCTAACCACTGAACAATACAGCATAAAGTTCAGAGATACCCAAAAAGGCTCAGACTCAGGACTGGGTTGACTTTGTTGATTGTGCTACTAAGGCCCTGGAGAGTAAGGAGTGTGATTTCAAATGATTGTACAACTTAATTATGAGGGAGCAGATACTTAATAATTGTCAAAATCAGCTGTTGCATCAGTACCTGGTGGACTCTGCTCTGACCTTTACCCCCAAGAAGTAGGTCAGAAGGCAGACAAGTGGGTCAGAACCAGGGTGAGGCAGAAGGTTCAGGACAAAAGTGACTCCAAGAAGCAAGATTCTAAGAACTCTGATAAAGGTGGTGATAAAGGTAAATACCAGAAGTCTTCTCAAGGTTCCCAAAAATCTGCACCTGGTAAGGAGTCCCAATCTACCAAATGAAAAGGCCAAAATAAACCATTGTGTAAAATCTGTAAGCAGAAAACACATTGGACTAGTGATTGTACCAAGTCCAACGACTCAACTCCAGCCACCATTGCCTAAGGCAACTGTTCCCCCTAGTTCAGCTCCAAGTGGTGGTACTCTGAATAAGGGTTTAGTAGGGTTTAGTAGGGTTAACCCAGGGTTCTGAGCTGGGCTCTGGCCTAGTCGGAGTTCCAACTCAGGCTGTACTGATCTGTGATGGAGGCATGGATATGTCCTCCTTTGTGAGTCCCAGTAACTTGGGCAAATATAGACAGCAGCCTTTAATTATTGGAAAAGAGTCTTCGACATTCAGGGACACAGGGGCAAGTATCACAATGGTGACACAAGACCTTGTGGCTCCTGAGCAGATCATACTTGGTGAAATGTACCAGGTGACCAATGCTAGCAATGTCAAGACTGACCATGCCCTGGATTTTGTTAATTTCTCCTGGGGAGGGGTAGCTGGCCTCAAGAAGGTTGTGGTAAGTGCAGCCCTCCCTGTTGAATGGTTTGCTTGGCAATGATTTAGAGACTTCAGCTTGGGCTGTAGTCGAGCTCATGACCCATGCAGAAATGTTAGGAATCCCTCCACGTGTGTTTGCTGTGACTAGGTCACTGGCCAAAATGTCAAAAACTGAATAGGCCCTGGACTCTGGAAGAATGGACCAGATGCCTTCCAAGAATAGGAGCAGTAGGGTTAAGGCAGTGCCTCCCCCCCTGACTCAGAATACAGACCATTCTCTTGAGGGAGATGATCTTAGGCCTGAAGAAGGAACTGTTCCAGATGAGCTTGAGCTTGATCAGGTTGTGTTCTAGGGGACAGGGGGCCCTTCCAGGGCAGATCTGAGCCAGGAGCAGATTAGATGTTCCCCTCTTAAACCCCTTAGACAGCAAGCTGCTGCTGAGACTGCTGGGAATGCTAGTGGAATCTATTGGGATGATGGACTCCTATACTCAGAGAGTTGAGACTCCAAGCACGGAACCACCAGGAGGTTGGTCACACCTCTGAAGTTTAGGGGCACCCTATTGAATATTCCCTTAGAAAGTCACCTGGGCCAAAACAAGATTTGGGAGAGGATTGTCCCTCACTTTCATTGGCCACATATGTCTGAAGACACCAAGGAGTTTTGTGGCTCCTGTGTCACCTGTCAAGCCAGTGACAAGGCAGGTGGTAGCACAAAAGGCCCCCCTGATACCATTACCTGTGGTGATGGTTCCCTATGAGAGGGTGGATATTGATATAGTTGGTCCCATGGATCTTCAGACAGCCTCTGGGCACAGAGGTATGCTGGTGATGGTGGACCATGCCACCAGGTACCCAGAAGTCATTCCACTTAGCACCACTACAGCTCCTGTGGTGGCAAGAGCCCTTCCAGGAGTATTTTCCAAAGTGGGTTTCCCTAAGGAGGTAGTATCAGACATGGGGTCCAAACTTCATGTCTAGTTACTTGACTTCTATGTGGAAGGAGTGTGGAGTGAATTACAAATTCACCACAACCTATCACCCACAATGCAATGGTTTAGTTGAGAGATTCAACAAAATCTTAGAGGGCATGATTAATGGTCTCCCATAAAAGCTTAGGCGCAGATGAGACATCCTTTTGCCCTGCCTTCTATTTGCCTACAGGGAGGTTCCTCAGAAGGGGGTTGGTTACAGCCCTTTTAAACCTTTGTTTGGACATCCAGTGAGGGGTCCATTGTGTCTAGTGAAGTAAGGATGGGAGTTACCTTTCAATCCTCCCCAACAGGATATTGTGGACTATGTACCTGGTCTCCAACCCAAGTTGGCAGAGTATATGAAGAAGGCCACCAAAAACATTGAGGCTAGCCAAGAATTGCAAAAGGCCTGGCACGACCAAAAGGCTGTGCTGACTGTTTAACAGCCAAGGCAGAACTTGTGGGTGTTGGAGCCTGTGGCCCCAGCAGCCCTCCAGGAAAAGTGGAGTGCCCCCCATACAATTGTTGAACAAATGGGAGAGGTTACCTTCTTGGTAGAACTTGGTACTCCCAGGAGCTATCATATTATACTCTATGTCAACAGACTGGAACCATATGTTGACAGGGCAGGGCAGACATGGGCTTTCTCATGGCTACTGATGAGGGACAGGAGGAAGAGAGTGATACACTCCCTTACCTGCTCTCACAGAACCCTGATGACGGGTCAGTAAGTGGTGGAACCTTGGCAGGCATCCTCACTGCCTAGAATCAAGCTGAATGCAGACAGGCGCTCAATCAGTATACGCTGACTCTAAGTCAGACTACTAGGTGCACTCATGAAGTGGACACTGGGGACAGTCTGCCTGTTAAGAAAAAGATGTACAGGCAACCTGACCATGTCAGGGACTGTATCATGACTGAAGTCCAGATGATGTTGGATTTGGGAGTTATTAAACCCTCAGATAGTCCTTGGGCTTGTCCAGTAGTCTTAGTGCCCAACCATCACACCCAGCGTGTTAAGAAAGAGATGAGGTTTTGTAAAGACTACAGGGGTCTCAATGCAGTCACTAGGACTGATGCCCATCCAATACCCTGGGCAGATGAGTTCATAGATACTTTGGCCTCAGCCAAGTTTCTGAGCACATTTGACTTGACAGCTGGCCACTGGCAGATCAGACTACTGATGATGCAAAGCTCAAGACAGCATTTTCTACCCCTAGTTGGCATTACCAATTTGTGGTGATGCCCATTGGTTTGAAGAATGCACCTGCCACTTTTCAAAGATTGGCAAATAAAGTCCTTACAGGCCTGAAGACTATAGTGTAGCATATCTAGATGATATTGCTATCTTTAGCTGCACCTGGGAGGATCACCTGGCAACCTGAGAATTGTGCTGGAGACCCTGCTGAAATCAAGCATAACTATCAAGGCTACTAAGTGCCAGACAGGGCAGAGTCAGGTTGTGTAGCTGTGCCACCTTGTAGGTGGAGGCCAGGTTCAATTATTGCAGAGCAAAATCCAGACCAACGTGGACTGGTTTGCTCCAACCACCCAGACTCAGGTCAGAGCTTTCGTGGGCCTGACTGGGCACTACAGAAGATTTGTCAAGGGGTATGGATCCATAGTGCCCCGCCCTCCCCCGAATTACTTAACTTATAAGAAGATGCCAAAGAAAGTTCAGTAGACAGTTAGCTGTCAAAAGGTATTTGATGACCTGTAGCAATCCATGTGCAATGCGCTCATTCTAACTACTCCAAAGTAATAATTGTCCAAACAGATGCATTTGAATTGGGGGGTAGGGGCTGTGTTATCACAGTTGAATGATGAAGGTCAGGATCAGCCAGTAGCGTTTATTAGCAGAAGGCTGACCTTCAGAGAGAAACATTGGTCAGCCATTGAGAGGGAGGCCTTTGCTGTGGTTTGGGCTCCGAAGAAGCTGAGGCAATACTTGTTTGGCACTCACTTCATTCTTTAGACAGACCATAAACCCATCTTCATCTTATGGCTAAAATAGATGAAGGGTGGTCCATTTTCCTACAGGGGATGGACTTTACAGTGGAACATAGACCTGGGAGTAACCATGCCAATGCAGATGGACTCTCCAGATATTTCCACTTACAACATGAGACTCAACTGGTCAAGGTTAGTTTAATGCCCCTACATTAAGGGGGAGGGGTTATGTAGGAGAGTTGGATCTGCTTCTTATAGTTACCCCTACTTTTTGCTGATATTTCTCAGTTTTTCGACTTTAGTCTGGCTGGGGCCCTGCTATACAGGACCCCAGCCTAGCAGCTTCCCCTCTAACATGAGTCCATGTACTTTAGGTACACTCCAGTTTGGTTACTGGGGTACCCTTATTAGTCCCTAGTATATGGTAACTTAGGTGCCAAGGGCATAGGTACCACAGAGGTCTACCAGGGGCTGCAGCATATATTATGCCACCCCTGTGAAGCCTTCCAAAATGACACGATAGGACTGCTACTGCAGCCTGGGTAAGGTGGTGCATGCTTCCCTTACTTAGCAAAGGTTACCGATATCTTAAATCACTACACACATAACCTATCAGTCACCCCTATGGTAGGCCTTATCAATCCTGAAGGCAGGGTGCTGGGTTCTGTGTGAGAGGGTGCCCATGCATGAGCAGGGCCCCTCTGCAGCCTTTAGAACCTATTCTCTGGAGCTGTTCTGTGATACAGCCGGACCATTTACTCTCAAGTGCATTATAACTTCGCGGTAAATGCTAACTTTGGAATAGCTGCACGGAAACATGTTGTTTTTGGTGTCAAACACTTTGGAATCGTGCCCCCACCAGACCTGGCGGCGGGGGTATGATTACACCCTTCTGTGTCCCCAATACCAGTTTAAAAGAGCCCTGGCATCACAAAATGGATGCTGCAGCCACAGACATGAGTCTGGCCTCCTGCTGCTCTAGCTGGGCAGGCCTAGACAATAGGTTTCCTGTCACAGGGAGGTGTCACCACCTCCCTGCCAGGCTTTAGTGTATTGGGGCTGGGTGGGTGCACTCTGAGAGTGCTTTGAAGTCTGCACTGGGGGCACATTTGGTGTCCCTGTGCATGGCCCTGTTCAAACCGGTTGTAGGAGCTACCAGCCCCTGCTCTGGTGCGGAACTGGACAAAGGAAATGGGTGTAGCCATCCCTCCTTCCAAACCCTCCCATAGGTGGGTCCCCAGAGAAAGTCCAACCCCTTCCTTGGGTATAAGAAAGGAACCCCTGACTACAGAACTTTAGATTACACCTGGATGAAACTCTGCTACAGATATCCTGGAACTTCGCTGATCTACGTGACTAGATGACTGAAGAATCTCCCTTGGAGTAAAGGAGTTACTCCCCTGCTTGGCAGGCACCAAAGACTCATCTGACTGGTCTCCATCTCCGAAGCTCCCGCATGACTCTGAAGTAATAGCAGCCCAGGAGGTGGATTTCCAGACTTCTCTGAGTCCAACCTGAGTCCCCAGTACAGCTGAGACCCGCAGCCCTCGTGAGTACTATGGAACCGAATCCCCTGGACACCATGCACATTTGCAAGTACATCAACTTCTCGACATCCCTTGAGGCTGTGCATTGGGTTACTTGTAGCCCAGACCCGAGAACCTTTTCCACTGAAGATTGCTGGCCTACACTCCACGAGTATTCCGTGAGCCAGCCCTTTGTATTTTCGCTTCAGGTACCTTTGCGATCCCTGGTCCGTTGACTGGTGGGTCCCTGAGAAGGCAACTTTGAATTTCATTGGTTTTCCCTGGTTTCTCTAGACATGCCCTGACTCTCCACCACATGTTGAGTCCCTCGGACCTAGCTGGTCCGTACTGAAGCATTTCTTCTCTTTCTGAGGGAGTTGCTGTGGCCAAGGCTTGTTGGGTCCAATTTGGTCACCGTCTCCACAGCACTCGACATCCTTCATGGCACAGCTCGAATCAAGCTCCTGGTTGTCGTTGACACCTCCTGGTCCTCGTGGCTACAAAGTCAAGCTTCACATCTTCAACCTGAAATCACCCGACATCGGTGGGCATTCGTCTATCGTGCCCCTGGTCACTGGCAAGTGACCCAAACACTGTCCTCTCTGCTTTCAGGTTCCTCTCATCTTTGAGCCAGGCTTGGATTACATCGGACGCTTTCCTCTTCGACGGCAGCAGCACTTTGCAGCAGATCGCCATTGAAATCAACGACGATTCCTGACAACAAAAGACACCTATGAACCCGGCTTCGCTGGCAGAGGTAAGTTGAGTACTCCGGTGCTCCCATGGGTGTTGGCCCTAGAACCCCTTAAGTCTAAAGGGGTTTGCTCAAAACCCTCTCCTAAGTGTCCTTAATCTTTAAATTTCCAACTGCGACTTTCCCCATAGAAGCTATCGGCGTCTCGCGGCTGTGTTCCCACACTGCACGCGTCCCCCATGTGTCCCCTGTGTCACTACCTTGGGTGGTTCCCGGTGGCCCTAGCGATCCTACGGTCTCTAGGCCTTGTGTCTAGTAAAGTTGTGGTTCTTATACCACTGTCTTAATATATGGTTTGGTACGCCCCTAGGGCTCACAGTATATTGTGCTAATTTACTGTGTGATATTAAGTGTAACATATGTGCTTTGACCTCTAGCCTCATAAAGAGACTAGAAGGGTGTGTTTAGAATAAATACATATCTTTTATATATATACCTGGTGTGGTTCTCCTTTCATTTGGTCATTTAAGAGATTATAGACAAGTAAAACAAGCTGCTTTACATTCCTTCAAGACTTAGCCTGAAGGCTGCTCTCCATAGCTACCACTAGGATAGCTTTCAAATAAGGTTTTCTTTAACCTATCACCTCTAAGGGGTTGTTTGGACTCATGCAAGGTGCCCACTATAACAACTGGGCAGCAAATGCCAGGCCAACTTCTCACAGCAAGGCTCAAACATCTCTCTCTACCCAGAATATAATGTCATGGTCCAGGAGGCCTGCTGAAAGTTCACGAGAGTCAAGGCCACCCTCAGGAACTTGGGACTGCGATATGGCATACAATACCTGGCATGCCTTGGGGTGGACATTGATGGCAAACCTCGAATTTTCAAAACACCAGCAGAGGTGCAGGAGGTCTGTCACACACTGTCCAAGAAAAACTCCACACAAGTACATGCCTCCCCTACCAGGTCACCCCTGGGCACTGGTTCTGTGACCAGTGAAGATTTATTTTCCTCAACTTAATATTGTTTTGAACTTACGCAATGCACAAGTTATTCTAGTTGATGTGGGACATTGTAGATTAAATCAAAACTCGTATGATTTTTTGCATGCCATCATCATTCAATAGTTTTTATATATATTGTTGGATCCGGCATGGCGATGCCTCTCCAATCGTTTTGACACACTGGTATTACATTTAGATTGTCTTTGCTATGTTGTAAGTATGACATTTGGGTTTGAGATCTTCCCATAGTATGTGAAATGGGGATGGTTCGGGGTGGTACTGGAGGAAAATGTTTCCGTTTGAAAACAGTTTCTTACCCTTATGATATGCTTCCATACTGTGCAACCATATAACCTGATTTACATTATGATCCAACATTTTGCCTGTGAGCGTTAACAGCAGACTTCAACCAGTTGCTAATCTCACATTATTATCATGGAATGTGCAGGGACTAATAACCCTCGCAAAGGCAAACAGGTGGTACAACACTTGCAGAGACACAAAATAGACATTGTATTCGTGCAAGAAATCCACTTATCTCCCGATACCCCTACAGTCTTGGACAAGACATGGGATCGACACAGAGGTGTCATATTAATACATAAACTAGTCCCATTCAGCCCGTTGGAAGTGAAAAGTGACAGGGAGGGTTGTTATCTAATGGTAAAGGGTCACATGTTGGGAAACACCATCCTTTTAGTGAATGTATACGCACCCAACATAGATGACCCTGATTTTTTCTTAGAGCTCACGGGCCAAGTAGACCGTATGGAGATGACACAGATATGTCTGGGAGACAATCTGAACATTTATTAGACCCTATTTGAAACAGCACCTCACCCTCACCAGACACAAAACCCGGTGCTTGACGTACACTTTCGGACCTTCCACAGGAATATGTCAGGACTGGGCGACGAAGTGGAGAAAGAAATGTGGTTATCGCGCTCGTGCTCTATGCGCACTGCGTACTTCAACCGTCTATTCGTGAAGAGAAGCAGTGTTTTGGCTTCTGCGCATCCTTGTTACAGGAAAGCGTTCCGGGGAGTAGCGCTTTCTCCCACATATCTCAGCCTGTCATTTTTGCTGGACGTTTAGACTGGAATCCGGTAGAGAGAATTCTGGAGTCTCTCTATTGCAGGTATTTCTTGGAGCACTTGGAATCTCTTTCTTAAGAGATAGCCCTTTGTCCTCTTTTAGCCTAGTTCAGAGTTCAAAGGAAGAAGCATGAAGAGAACCAAGTAAGTCAAATTCTTCCTTTTAATAATGACATTCACACTTCTCAATTCTTAGTGATTATTATTGATTGCGAGAAGATTTTTGAAGACAGAAAAACCTTTTTGGTGATAAAAGACAATATATCTAGAGTTTGGATTCAGCTCTCTTGTTGGACTTTCACTTATTGCTGCGCAACTTAGTATGAAGTACAACTATTCAGAACTAAAAACCGCACAGCTATTGTTTCCAAGTAGATATAAATATATATATATATATATTTGTACTTAATACTAGGGTATTAGCAGCAATATCTAAGAAAAGAGACAAGAAAAGACTGAAAGAACTAAGTAAATATATATGAACGAACATTAATTTCCACCACAATAAAGGAGAGAAGCTCAATCACTGTGAACATCAGGTAATGGAATTGAGCATAGGAAAAGAGGTGTTAGAGGGGTTTGTGGGAAGTGAATGGGAGGGGCAAGAAAATAAGTAGTAATTTTGTGTTTTGTGCTTACAGGTGCTAAGGAAGACACTAGCTGGGTATCCAGTTTGGAAGAGGCAGAGCAGTGGCAGTCTCTCTTGCTTTTTTCAATTCCCCTTTCCCCCTCTTTTCTGTGAGCGGATATCATTATCAACTTGCAGTGGAGTTTGGGAGTTTGAGAAAAATGATTCTGCTCCTGTGGAAGCCGAGTACAGGTGCTTGGTACTGACAGAATATAGCCGGGAAGACGCATAGCATATATATTGCTCGGGCAGGTGGATTCTGACACAAATGGAGATTTCTTGACATGGCCCTTAGAGACAAAGTATTCAAATCAGTGCTGCGCCAAGCAATAGTAGACTATTTCGGAAAAAAAAGAAAATAAATATATACAGCTTACATAAGAAACAATAACGTACACAGTTTTTGAACTTTTCTAAATGCCCAATCTACGGTTTGAACTTTTGCAACGTTGTTATACACCTGGCTTTAGGATGCCCTTTTTTCTGAAGTTCTGCTCCTACATTGAACATTAAAAACAAAGAACTTTAGAGGATAAAATCAATTTGGACTGAAAAGATGTTTCGTCTTTGCTTACGTTAGAAATTAATTAACTTACTTGGCTAAAATATTTATGTTTGCTCTCTTTAATGGAACCAGTCCACTGGATAAACAAGGGAAAGATTCCATTACATTTCTATTCCCTTTAACGAGGAGCTCTCAAATAGCTTTTTGAAGCAAATGTGATGGGAAAAAAGGCAATGTTCATGACAATGAAGAATGTACTGGTGGCATAAAGGTGAACAATTCATGCACTATTAATCAGAATTGTAATTTATTCAGAAGATTGCAGGGAGCTTCATGTAGGAAATAAACAACATTTCACTTGGTTTGCTCACATTGTACCCAGTCTATTTTACTGCATTAGACCCCAGTGTCTCTTTCCCTTGCTAAACAGGAGTAAAGTGCCTCTGCTCCACTTTTAAACATGGTCAAATTGGGTAAACCTCATTTTGCGCAATACATTTTCTTAGAAGGTCATGGTATATCTGCAGAAATACATCACCAGTATGGAAAGTTCAATGCCATTTGTGGACTACAGCTCCTACCTAATAAGCCATCCATTACAGAGGCTCTGAAAATATGACTTTGGGCCTACCCTGTGTATCCTGACAGCAGCATCTTGAACCCTGTTGCACAGACCTTTCAAAATCAGTTGTTTGAAGGTAGCTAAGGAAAATTTGAAATTTAAAATAAATCACTTCTTGGCACATCTTGCTACACTCATGGTCGTTGGTAAACCTGTAACTGGTACATAAGAAAAGGCAAAGCATAGATTATACACTTTATATATTTCGACTTGTACCAACTATAGATTCCATTTTCAGATTTATTTTTATATTTGATTAAAATACATTTTAATGGTGGAGTCAGATGTTATTGAATATATATGAAATATAATTTTAGGAGATTGAGTTACCCTGTCTTCTGCTGCTGGTGCCAACTTTGCATTAACTCTCCAGCTACTGCAAAAAGGAAAAAAGTAATTACTTAATAACAACAGAATGTCTTTTTGTGCAAGTCCTCTGAAAATAATAATAATTTGTACTCAGTTCAGATTAGGGTATTCTTGAAGAGAGCTCACTATCTGGCCAAATCAGTGATGCTTCATTAAAGCAAAACGATAATGGGTAAGTGGCAGAATATGGGTTCTAAGCAATTGGATTTGCCCTGTAAAAGTCAACATGTCTGCTGTGTATGGAAGACTCTCCAAAATGAGTGGATTGCAGAGCATCCTGAATTGATAACCACTTGGATTGTGGAGCATTTTGGATAAATATTGTTGTAAATAACTATCTAATAAATACAAAAATAAAACTATTATGTTAAACACATATAAATAGATTGCAGCTCAAACACCATCGAATTTCATAGAGCCTTTCTTTTCATGGCATAAAACAGAACCTGATGTTCTTTCATTGAACTATGCTATTTATTTATCAATTTGTTGTCAGAGTATCAAGTTCTGTTTTTTTCATTCTGTGTCGCTGGAAGAGAGCTCCTAGTGTGTATAATTCTGTTTAGACTCAACTTCTTTAGGATGTTGGATTTTCCCAATGCAATAGTTTATTTCTTTAGCATGGTCCTGAGAGTGGTGTATTTGAACCTTATCTCAAATGTATGAGTTAGTCACCATTTAATAGTCTTCATTGGGTGGCTAACTTTGTATATTATGGATGCCCTAATTCCCACCCCTCCTATTGGCAGAGAAAGATCCATCAGAGGACCATCTACCTCAGTGGTAAAAGTAATGCGGAGATTGATCATCTAACTGTAAAGGGCCCATTTCAGTTAGAGTGATAGATGAGTGAGTGGTGATAAAACGAAAAATAAATACATTTATAATACTTTCGCTGGATCAAACCTCACACCCACTGTCTTTTATTCCAGACTTTGGACATCATCTATATAAGAGGAGCCCTATGTTCTTTCTCACTGCTTCTTTTGGGCTGACCCATTTACTCCAACTAGAAGAAATATGGGGCCATATTATCAAGAAAGGGCGATACATTATCGCCACTTTTATCGGCAGGAAACTGCTGCTATAGCGGCGATAATGGGCTTGATAATATGTCCTTGTGAATTCCCATAGCAGCCCAGGTGTTAACCTGGGCTGCTATGGGAATTCACAAGGACATATTATCAAGCCCATTATTGCTGCTTTAGCGGCAGTTTCCTGCTGATAAAAGTGGCGATAATGTATTGCGCTTTCTTGATAATATGGCCCCTGGGTCACTGGCAGTACCCTGGGTCCTCTTGGTACAGGGAAGAAAATAGTAGTATTACATCCCATTGCAAAAAAGGCCCAAAGTGTCATGGAAGCTGTACTTCAGTGACTGTAGAAAGACTTTGTTTGTACTAACAACAATTTTAAATCTGTAACAAGAAATGTCCCTTTTACTCTCAAAAGGGATCTAATAGCTCTTTCAGCTCAATAAAATAAGTTGTTTAATCATAGTGCCAGTGCAACCTTCACTCTGGCATCTGGAAAAGAACAGCACTCCACCATATGCTAAAATAAAGTGAGGAAACACATGCTTGTGTTTCTTCTTTAGGAAGCCTTGTCCTCTTGTCTTCCACCTCATTTCTAAAGCAGAACTCCTTGTGTGTTTATGAAGTTCATTTAATCCAGTTCTCCAGAGAAACACTGCCCTATAAAAAAATCAGGCTTATTTCTGGCAAAGTTACTCTTGTCTTCACCAAAGTTTTTCCTAGAGCAAGCTTTGATTCCCTCTACTTGGAAAGAGGCAATTATTTCACCATTGAAGACAAGTGTCTGACCAATTTGTTACTAACATTACTGTGAAAGGAAAGAAAGAGGCTGACGCAGGTGATAGTTACCAACGAGCGATTTATTAGCAGCTCGTGAATGTCTGAGAAGCTGACAGGCTTATCGTCCGCCTGCCGTCATCCCCCTGCCACAGGCGCTCACCTTAGAACGTTGCCTGCCGACATTCCAGCTGATGTCACAGCAGCGCGTTCCACAGAGGTGACGGGGGAGGTGTGAAATAGTAGAATGGTTGGCAGTTCCCCTTTGTAGGAAGATACCACACATCCCCCATCCCTGCACAAAACAAGAAAAACAGTACATAGGCAAAAAACATTTGAACAGGAGTTGATGACTATTCAGTAACATATTGCTCCAGGTACCTAGGCCGACTAACCACCCTTTGGTTGGTCCTGCGGGTAGGGTAGAGTTCCCCAGTACGCCCCTCCATGGATGAGTTCCCCTTTCTCTGGGGATTGACTACACTTTTGTCCTCTATGCCTTTGTCCTCTTTAGGGAGATGACACCTTACTACTCTTCCTAGGTTCCAAATCTTCCCCTCTTGAGTTTTTACAGCATTTTTCAACAGTTTGACAATCCTTGTGGGTTTGTTAAACTCGGACCAGGTCGCCCTGCCAGTAGGTGCCCTGATTTTCACTGAATTTCCCACTTGGAATCCTACAACTCTTACCGAGTGCAGTTTGTCATACCTGTCTTTCCTGTCTAATAAGGCTTTATGTTCCCTGTCAACCCTCTGCGATTCTCTTGAGTGTCCAGTCCACCCTTTTTGCTATCCCATCCACCCCGGTACCTAGGCCGACTAACCACCCTTTGGTTGGTCCTGCTGGTAGGGTAGGGTTCCCAGTACGCTCCTCCATGGATGGGTTCCCCTTTCTCTGGGGATTGACTACACTTTTGTCCCAGATGCCTTTGTCCTCTTTAGGGAGATGACACCTTACTACTCTTCCTAGGTTTCAAATCTTCCCCTCTTAAGTTTTTACAGCATTTTAAACAGTTTGACAATCCTTGTGGGTTTGGTAAACTCGGACGAGGTCGCCCTGCCAGTAGGTGCCCTGATTTTCACAGAATCTCCCACTTGGAATCCTACATCTCTTACCGAGTGCAGTTTGTCATACCTGTCTTTCCTGTCTAACATGGCTTTATGTTCCCTGTCAACCCTCTGCGATTCTCTTGAGTGTCCAGTCCACCCTTTTATCCCATCCACCCCAGTGAAAGTTTAGTGTTGGGTTTTCTTGACCGGAGTAGTTCGAATGGAGCAACGCCGGTTGTCTAGTGAGGGGTCAGTAGGTAAGCTTCTAGGCGCTTCCCTACTTCTTCCTTCCAATTCAGTCCATTGATTCTTGCCAGTTGGATGCTCTCCTTAAGGGTCTTGTTGAACCGCTCGACCATCCCGTTGGTCTCAGGATGGTATAGAGCGCAGTCCCTATGTTCGATCCCATTGAGCTCAAGGAAGTTCTTCATTTCTTTAGAGCAGAGTTGCACCCCATTGTCTGTCAACAGGCTCTTGGGTAATCCTTCCCTGATGAATAATTCCTGTAGGAACTCAATAACCACTTTGGTGGTGATCTTGGACACTATCTTCACCTCTGGCCATCTAGACTATAGGTCCACTAGCACCAAAATGTAGGGGGTGCGAATTTCACCCGACAGCGGGCCCACAATGTCCAGTGCCACATCTTCCCAGTGCCTCAACCGGGGTGGTCTACATTGCATGGGAGGCGTGTGTTGTTTCAACACCTTGTCGCTGATGGTGCATGATACGCAGTCTCTTACTTTCCTCTCAATCACATTGTCCATGCTGGGCCACCAATAGTCTCCTCGCATCCTCTGTTTCGTTTTTGTGATGCCCAGGTGTCCTTCATGGGCCAGATCTACTAGGTACTCCCTCAGGTTTTTTGGGGGTATCAGTCTTGTGCCACGGAACAGGCATTCGTCAACGACTGACAATTCATTCCTGACCATCTAGAACGGGCGTAGGGTAACATCCTGTTTGTCTTTGTGCTTCCAATATTCTTTTACCCTCGCGCACAGTTCCCTCAACTGGTCATCCGCATTTAGGGCCTCTTTCCAACTTTCTTCTCCAACGGCTCCTTGGGTAATCACACAAACTTTTTCCACTTGTGACTCTTCCTCCTCATGTCCATTCCCTTCGACCGCTTCCTCTTCCTTCGTTTCGCCCACGAGACGCGAGAGGCAGTCTGCTGCGAGATTTCTTGTCCCAGGTACATATTCAACGTTGAACGTATACTCCTGTAGATTTACAACCCAACATCTGATTTTACTGGAGATCGCGTTGAGGCCTTTCTTGTTAAACACTTCGACTAGGGGCTTGTGGTCAGTTCTCAGGTTAAACTTGGTTCCCCAGACGAAGTCCCGGAACTTGTTCATGGCCCAGTGCACGGCCAAAGCCTCCTTCTCCATTACGGAATATTTGACATCAGACTTCTTAAGGGGTCTAGATGCAAAGGCTATGGTTTCCTCACCCCTCTCTCCTACTTGTGTGAGGACTGTCCCAAGTCCTTTTGAACTCGCATCTGTTGACACGACCGTCTTCCTGTTCTGTACAAACGCTTTGAGGCTTGGGGCATCTGCAAGTGCCTTCCTCACGTCTTCGAATTCATTTTGGCACTGCTCATCCCAGCTGAACACTATGTCTTTCTTGAGCAACTGGCGTATAGCATAGGTCCTACCTGCGAATTTTTGCACAAACTTGCTGTAGAACTCCAGCATACCCATAAACGATTTTATTTCCTCCGTGGTCTTCAGCGGAACCAAACTGATTATAGTGTTCTGGAGCTCTGCTTTGGGCCGATTGATGCCTGGCGTTACCTTGTGTCCTAAGAAGTCCAATTCTTTGCATCAAATCTTGCATTTTTCTCTTTTCACAGTAAGGCCCTGTTCTCTGAATCTCGCCAGCACCTGTCTCAATCTTGCATCTTGTTGTCCATTGTTTGCGCCGAACACCAGCACATCGTCCTGATAGCACAGTACCCCAGGAATGGCCCGAAGGGTGCTCCCCATGAGTCTTTGGAATACCGCTGCGGCCGAGACTAAACCGAACAGCATCCTTTTACATTTGAAAGCTCCCATTGGTGTGACGAACGCTGTGAGGTCCTGTGAGTCCTCATGAAGCCTGATTTGTAAGTAGGCCGATGTTAAGTCTAGCGTCGAGAATACTCTCTCTCCTTCAAGCAGGCTCATCATCTGCGTGATGTTGGGCAGCAGGAACTTGTCGACCACCACCTCTCTGTTCAGTGCCCTTAGGTCGATGCATAGACGGACAGACCCATCCTTTTTCTTAGCTGCGACGATCGGCACCAGCCACTCTGTCGCCTCCACCGGTCAATTAGTCCTTGGTTGCATAGTTTCTCCAGTACTGCCCTCACTGCCTCTTGGATAGCTATGGGGAGGTTTCTTACTTTAGCTACTACTGGCACCGCATGCTCCTTCAGTTTTATTTTGTGACAATAGTTTTTTAGTCACCCTAGTTCCCCGCTGAATACTTCTTTAAACTCTTCCTCGATTCCTCCTAATGCCTCACCTACCTCTTGCACCCGAGGGGTTTTGTTGGGGTTAAGGTATACTCCTAGTTCGTTTTGCGCTTGCCATCCCAGTCTGTTGTCCCCCTCTAGGGATACATAAACTTTAGAGACTGTTAATCTGTCTTTGTAGCCTACGGTACCCCAAAAATGCCCTTTCATGTTGATAGATTGACCACCAAAGCCCCCTGGCCTGACGTCCATTTTGCTCAACTTGAGCTTTCCTTTGGCCACCCTTTCAAATTATTTGGCATTAATGATTGTTATCTTTGAACATGAGTCAAACATAGACTCCAGCCCTGTCTCTTAAACCTTTATCATGTCTTTGCTAACTTGTCCACTCTGTACCTGCAGGACAATCTCATCACACACCCGTGCAGTATTATCCTTTCCTTGCTCCTTGTACCCCTGACCACTCCTGCAGTATTGCCTGAAATGACCCTTCCTGCCACACTTACTGCATGTATATTTCAATGCAGGGCAATCTTTGTCATTCGCATATGTCCTTGCTTGCCACACCTATAGCAATGGATGTATGACATTACAACGCATGCTTTTACCATGCATGCCTTTACAACGCAGTTTTTACAACGCATGCTGTTACAACGCATAGCGCTTAGGGGTGCTGGATAGTGAATAGTTTAATTTACTATTCCAACTCAAGTCCCCGTGGATAGTAGGGAAGGTGTTGGATAGTAAATGAAATCTATTCCCTATCCTAGAGCGCCCCCCAGTGCTATGCGTTTTAATGACATGCGTTGTAATAGTTGCGTCGTAAAGGCACTGTGTGGTAAAAGTTGCGTTGTAAAGGATGTTTCCCATAGCAGCCCGATGGCAGTGGGCTTGCTTACAGGAGCTGAGGGCTGCGTCTGAGCATTGTACTTTTAGCGCGCTGTCACGCTGACTGAAAAGCGCCGACACGCATTTATTTTAAAAATTGCGATCTTTTGTGCCTAACCTGCTCTGAAAATTCATAGGTACCTCTAACTACCTACCTTGTCTTCTAGGGGCTCAGCGGGGCTGGCTGGCAGCTCACAACATCCTAGGCTCCCAGCGCTAGTGACCGCCATCTTGGACCGGGCTGGTTCGTCCAACCCCACCCACGCCACTCCCCCCACGCTGCTCCTCCATTTAGGAGTGACCCTGACGCTTCCCCAGCGATTGTGAGCAGCCCGGTGGCAGTGGGCTTGCTTACAGGAGCTGAGGGCTGCGTCTGAGCATTGTACTTTTAGCGCGCTGTCACGCTGACTGAAAAGCGGCGACACGCATTTATTTTTAAAATTGCGATCTTTTGTGCCTAACCTGCTCTGAAAATTCATAGGTACCTCTAACTACCTACCTTGTCTTCTAGGGGCTCAGCGGGGCTGGCTGGCAGCTCACAACATCCTAGGCTCCCAGCGCTAGTGGCCGCCATCTTGGACCGGGCTGGTTCGTCCAACCCCACCCACGCCACTCCCCCCACGCTGCTCCTCCATTTAAACGCCACCTATGTGTCAGCGCAGCGGACGAGCACAGCGGGCCCGCCGTAGGCTCGCCGGAGTCACGCCTGAGTCCAGCCCGTCTGCGCCCGTCCGCGGCAGGCCGGGGCCAGGGGCATCTCCCTATGTCCCACCGCTGTCATATTCATCCTCTGGCCTTCTCTCCTACTGGCTCCCAGGTACCATCAGCCCGCATGTGTCCAACCTATTGCAAAATCTAAGTCTTCTTTCGAGTCCTCCGACTACCCCACCTACCGTCATACCTAGCTCCCCCCCCTTGCTCCGCACTGTTACCCCCATACTCACCCCTCCCTCTGCCCCCTTCACGCCGACCTTTAACACCGCCGCTGCGCTCCTTAACACCAGATCAGCAGTCAGTCATCAGCATGAGCTATTTGATTACCTTGACACCCATAATCCAGATCTCTTGTTTTTAACAGAGACCTGGTACAAGGCTGACTCCCTACCTCACGTTTTAGCCGCACTTCCTCCCTCATATTCCATCATTCGTGCGGATCGACCAGAGGGTACAAGAGGTGGGGGAGTAGCCTTGATAGCTCATACTGACTCTCATTTTCAGATTCTCCCCTCTCCTTCCATCCCCGAAGTTGACTGTCTGATAATTCGCGCCAGCTCTTATTCGGCCCCCCTTATCGCTGTCCTCATCTACCGTCCCCCACACACCACTCCCTCTTTTATTTCCCATCTCCAGGACGTTCTCGCAACACTGGTCGTTAACAACTCATCAGTGTTGGTGTTGGGCGACTTCAATTTCTGGCCCAACGATCCTGCCGAGAGTTCCCTATCCAAAGAATTCACCGACCTTATGACCAGCCTTAATTTCACTTCCCATGTTCACAGCCCCACTCATGTGCATGGCCATCTGCTCGACCAGGTCTGGACTTTGAATGTTCCTACTACTCCCCCTACCATCTCCCCCTGTTCCTGGTCGGACCACTTTTTAATCTCCTTTTCCCTTTCTTTAGTTCCAGCTATCAAACCCCCCCTTCCCAAGAATACTTGGGTCAGAAAATGGGGTAAGGCAGATATGCCATCTTTCTGCTCATCTTTAGTCAATTCCTGCCCTGACCTTTCAGGCCTCACTGCCACGGCCCAACTGGCCACTATCGATGGCTGGCTGACCCAGGCAGGAGATGACTTTGCCCCCTTGAGACGAATAACGGTTAAGCGAGCCCATGCTGCTAACCGCTGGTTTACCCCTGACCTCAAGGAGAAGAAACTGGCCGCACGCAGAGCAGAGCGTGCATGGAGAAGACAATACTGCCCCGAAAAAAAAACTATTTATCTTTCCGTGCTCAAGGCGTATAAGCAAGGCATCCTCGATGCTAAGACCTTGTTTTACTCCAACAGAATACTGGAAGCAGAATCCCAATCTAAAGAAATCTTCGCTACAGTACACGAGCTTGCCTCATCCAATAGAACCACGGTTTCCATTCCCCCTTCCCAACTGCTCTGCGACTCGCTCAACAACTTTTTTGTTGACAAGGTCGCTAAGATTAAGTCCAATATCCCTCTCCCCTCCCCTACCTTCACCAACCCCTCCCCACCTATTGTCACTTCCAAACTCACTTCCATTCCCCCCTTGACTAAGGCTACACTTCTTCCCTTGCTTCAAAAGGTAAAGTCAGGCTCCCCCCTAGACTTTGCCCCTGCCCATATCCTGAGAGAAATCTTCTTAAACTGCCCTATCCCCCCCTCACACTTCTGAATGACTCACTTAGTAATGGAGTGGTCCCCACCGCTTACAAACTTGCGGCTGTTATCCCTATCTTAAAAAAGCCCGGTGCTGACCCTTCATCCCCTTCCAATTACCGTCCTATCTCCCTTCTGCCCTACCTGGGCAAGGTCCTAGAAACCTACGTAACCAGCACCCTGAGCACCCACGTGGAAACCAACCACTGCCTCTCCCCCCGGCAGGCGGGCTTTCGCCCCCTCCACTCTACAGAGAAGGTGGTGACCTCAGTGATGGACAGCCTACGCGAGGGCATTGACATTAACATCCCGCAGGCCCTCATCCTTTAAGATCTGTCCGCCGCGTTTGACACGGTGGACCACTCCATCCTCCTCACCCGTGTCAGGGCGGCGGGCATAGAGGGCCTGGCCCTCGCCTGGCTGGAGTCCTTCCTGAGTGATAGGGCTCAGGCAGTCCATCTAGCTGGTTTCACCGCTGCCCCTCGTAAGGTTGTATGTGGAGTCCCCCAAGGTTCCTCACTTTCCCCTCTTTTGTTTAATTTATACATCTACCCCCTTATTTTTATGTTACAGCAGCTCGAGGTCACGGTGTTTAATTACGCCGATGACCTCCAGCTAATTTTTAACCTTTTCCACTCCCCCTCGTCCTCCCTGAATGTCCAATCCGTCATGTTGTTCATCCAGGATTGGATGAACTGCAACCACCTCAAACTCAATCCGGACAAGACGGAGCTTGTCTTGACCGGAGGTGGTTGCAGTCCCTGGTCCCCTTCCCATTGGCCTTCTTCACTTGGTGTCCCCCCGCTCCCTGTCCCTAAAGTCAAAACTCTTGGTATTTTCCTGAATTCCTCACTTTCTGTTCACTCACAGGTTAATTCGGTTGTCTCTTCCTGTTTTTTTTCCCTTAGAACCATTAGGAAGATCTCTCGCTTCTTCTCTCTACCTGCCCTAAAGATCATAGTGATGGCTATGGTGCTCTCGCGCCTTGACTATGGCAACATCATTTATAATGGCGCTCCAGCCTATGCCATCCACCGTTTGCAGCTAGTGCAGAACCAGGCTGCCCGCCTGATTCATGGCCTGCCTAAATTCCATCGAGTCACCCCTTTACTGCAGGCCCTGCACTGGCTGCCGGTGAAAGAGCGAGCCCTGTTTAAACTTGGCTGTACCACCTTTCAGGCCAAAATGGGCACTGCCCCGGAGTTCATTTGCTCCGCCATCACTTCCTACACGCCGGGAAGAGAGCTTCGATCCACTCATCAGTCCCTGTTAGCTACCCCCCGTTTCAGAAAGAAAAAGGCGGGCGGAACAAAATTTGCAGTTCTCGCCCCTGCATTCTGGAACTCCCTCCCCACGGAACTCCGTATGACGCCCTCTTACACTGAGTTCCGGAAAGGTCTCAAAACTCTGCTCTTCTCCCAAGCCTATAATGTTTAGACTCCCTCTGCTCCTGTTTGTCTCCTTGCAATTCAAAAGCGCCAAAAAACCGCACGGTATAAGCGCGCTATATAAATGTTTTTAAATTCAAATTTAAATTCAAATAGCAATTGCCCTTGAAGCTCCATCCTCCTTTGCTCTCATTCTGTTCTTTCTGTACATTCCTCTGCTCTTTCATAGCTAACACAACTTCACTTTCTGCCACCACTTTGCTTACATTGACCTTGCTTTCGCTGACTTTGCTCTCTTTGTCTTGTTTGATTTCATTAACACACTGCATCATGTGTTCTACTTCTTGGCTACTATGAGTACCTCCCTTAATGGTGGGTCATCTTTCAACCACAACTCCTCATGCACACGCTCAGTCCTGCATCTTAACACAAACTGGTCTCTGATTCTTTCCTTACACGCACCTCCAAACGTGCATGTGGCAGCCAGTTTGCGTAAATCTGTTACGAAATCCTCAATCGATTCCCCTTCCTTTTGCCCTCTTTTACCAAAATGGTACCGTTCCATAATAGTGCTAGTTTTAGGAAGGTAATGTAGATCTAATTTTTTAAGGCTGATTTCAAATTCATTCAATCCTCTTGCTTCATGTGCACTCAACTCTGGGAGGTGTTCTAACACCTCCTCCCCTTATGCCCCCATGTAGTATGACAACAACGCTACTTTCCTTTCTAACCCTAAATTTGGCCCACACACAACTGCATAGTTCAGGAAGACCTTCTTCCATTTCTTCTACTGTATGGCGGGTTCCCCAGGGCTAGTTAAAAAGAAATGTGGGGGTGTTACATTTTGCATGTTTTCCCCACTTGCTTTGAGTTATTAACACACCTATATGTACACGTTTGACCAGCTATAATAAAACTTTTTTTCTTGAGAAACCAATAGTACATTCAGAATATACTGTGAGATAATAATCCTATGGTGCCTGCTTCTTTATGCCTCACGGAAATTGATCTTCATACACATTTGTATACAGCAGGGGAAACATTATCTTCAGAACGATGTACAGATGTAAGCTTTGTTTCAAACGCTATTAGTGTACAATTTCGCTGACATACTATGAATGGTACAATATTTTGAGTTTGGAAATGGAAAGGAGGAGAAAAAAATAATAGTTCAAGGGTCACACACACAAAAATAGTCCTTGGTCTTTATACCCAAAATACCAGTACAATCAAGAAACAATTCAATATCCAGATTGTCCGAGGGTAATTCACAATGCAGCAAAGAAACAACACGGGCCTATTTCCCTCGTGCCCACTAGGTGTCGCTGTTATGCTAGGAATTCACTTTCCTCATATCCTTTCACTGGAGAATACCCATCAGTTATTCCTCTTACTAATTCCTCAAGAGGTTGCGATCGTGAGTTCGTGCTCTTCTTCGCGTTCGCCTTCGCGCAGTGCTACACACTTATTACGGTCTCTGTCTTGCGCTTTTCATACAAGTTGCCTTCGCGCTTTCCATGTTTCGCCCAACTGTATCTATCTCGCCAGCTAGTACTTCCAATTTCCCAACAGTCTTCCTTGACTCTCGCAGACCCTCACAGACAGCGTGTCTGAAATTCCTATGCTGCTGTCATCGCACGTTTTCACCTATCTCTGCTTCGCGTGCCATTATGAGTGAGGCGAGGTTTATACTTCTTTGTCACACACGTAACTGAGCTTAGGATTCCTCACTGTAAGTCTCCACGCACCCAAAGTCACGCTCAGGCACTTGCCTAGTTAAAGTTCGATCTTCCTTACTACCTCCGTTTCTCCAGCCGCAGTGCTTCTCTTGAGGCTGTCCTCCCCTCGACAACGCAAAATAGCCTGGAGTGTACCAATTAATTTCGATGCTTCAGCAATCCTTCCGTGTCCTGGCTCGCTGTATATTCTTTGCGTGTTGGGGTCAACTCCTCATAAATCCACCGTTTGTCCTCGTTGCCAGTGTGAAATGGAAAGAAAGAGGCTGACGCAGGTGATGGTTACCAACGTGCGATTTATAAGCAGAATGTCTGAGAAGGCTAATCATCCACCTGCCGTCGTCCCTCTGCCACAGGCGCTCACCTTAGAACGTTGCCTGCCGTGACATTCCAGCTGATGTCACAGCGGCGCATTCCACAGCAGTGACGGGGGAGGCGTGAAATAGCAGAATGGTTGGGAGTTCCCCCTGTGTAGGAAGATACCACAATTGCCTTATATATAATTTCCTTTACCTCCACTGTACTAAATCAAAATGCACCTTCCTTCCTTCAGCAAAAAACTTAGGGGCATATTATCAAGGACCGGTGTTAAAATTATCGCTGTTTTATCGGCAGGAAACTGGCGATAAAACGGCGATAATGGGCTTGATAATACACCCTTGTTAATTCCCATAGAAGTGAAAAAACACACTCTATTGCAGGGCTAGAGGGAAGTTTAAAGACCAAGCCTAAGTATTATCCAGTCACCCAATGCCGGAAGCAATCGAGGTAGAGGTGGTAGATATCAAAACTATAGGGGTCAGTACAACATGCCCAGTCAATCGTGGTGGCCACCAGGACCCTGGGGTTTTCCAGGTAATTTTCCGCCACCTATGGGTCCTTTCCCCGGTTTTCAAAACTTTAATAGCCAGCCTTTTTTAGCGCGTGGCCCCAGACGGTCACGGGGCAAAAGAAGACCGACACAAGGACAACCTCAGGTCCAATGGGAGGATACAACAGGCCCCCATGCAGGAACACGGAGTCACACGAGAAGGAATGCCCAAGAACTATAAACATACCTGAGAAGAGTTTGGTAGTTAACTTAAGTCAGAGAACCTTATCAGACATTGAAGAAGTTGTGCTGAACAAGGGCCTAGGTTTCGTGATTACAGATGAGGGTGATCCATTTGTACTTCAAACTGAACTGGCTCGGTTTTTTCGGAAACTAAGGCTTCACTACTTCTTTAAGAACAAGAACACTGAGGAATCAGATAACGATAGGGAGACCAACACAGGTTTGAGGATTAAATCCACTTTCTTACCTCCTTCACATGTCATACCACCGCAAGTACTAACTTTTGAACTGGCTGTCAAGAACGATATAGATCATATACAATATGGTTCAAGATCTCGTTACAATAATCTTACCACAGCAGAGAGACAGGCTCTCAACACTTTGACCCAAGACGGGACTATAATTGTGAAGCCCGCGGATAAAGGGGGCTCCATTGTAGTCCAGAACGTAGAAACATACAGGTCTGAGTGTCTCCGCCAGTTGAGTAATAGCAATGCATACCGACCTTTGACTATTGATCCAACTCCGAGATTGACGAGTGAAATTCAAGTCCTGGTAGAAGAGGCCTTAGGAGAGGGTTGGATTACTCCCTTAGAGGCACAATTTCTGCAGGTTAAGCATCCTACCATGCCCTATTTTTACACCTTACCTAAGGTGCATAAACCACAGAGACCGCCACCAGGGAGGCCCATAATCTCTGGCCAGGGTTCACTTCTTGAACCTCTCTCAGCTTTTGCGGATTATTTCCTCAAACCGTTGGTACACAAGATGCCGACGTTTCTCAAGGACACTACCGATGTCCTGAGAGTGATTCCTGATATAGTCTTTGATCGAGAGACTGACTATCTAGTCTCGCTAGATGTTGAGTCCCTGTATACCTCCATTCCCCAGGATGCGACCTTAGATACCATCCGATCCATCCTGGAGGAATCAGAATTTGACTCCATCACCCCGGTGCCGTTCATCATGGCCTTGGCTACTATAGCCATGAAAGAAAAATTTTTCATGTATGAGGACCAGATATACCATCAAGTCTCTGGGACCAGCATGGGCAGTATTTTTGCCCCTTCCCTGGCGAACCTATATGTTCACGCGTTCGAACAAACCTCAGTACTGCATCCCACCAACCCCTTTTTTCCATCTATAATTTGGTGGAAAAGATATATCGATGATATTCTGATGGTTTGGAGAGGGACTAGTGAATCAGCCCTTTTGTTTCATCAATGGCTCAATGGTCAGAACAACTACCTTCGGTTTACCATTGAAATGAGTAAAGAGAGACTTCCTTTCCTGGATCTTTCTATTTACAGCACCACGAACGGTTTGGAGAGTGAACTTTACCGTAAGCCAATGGCAAGGAATTCCCTTCTTCTGTACGAGAGCCAACACCCTAAGTCACTGAGGGATAATCTGCCCTTCGGACAGTTTCTTCGAGTTCATCGGAACTGTTCTACCCCAGAAACTTTCAAACGCCATGCAGGTGATTTATCCAAACAGTTATCTGAGAGACATTACCCTAAGAAACTGGTCCAGCGCTCTTATAAACAAGCTGCTAATAATCATCGCGCTGCACTACTTGAACCTCGTCCAGAGAAACCACCATTGGATCGTTTAACATTAGAGAGTACCTTTAACACTAAATCGAACTATGTTCAGAAAGTGATCAAAAAACATTGGAAAATTCTGAATAGTGGTAAAGAAAAAATTGCATTTCCGCTCTTTGCCTTTAAACGCTCTACAAATTTAAGGGATCGTTTAGTACACACTCGCCCTCAAGCCACACCCAGGAGAGAGATAGGAACTCTATGGGACCTACCTCCTGTGGTGGGGCACCATCCATGTGGAGGTTGTTCTGTTTGCCCTCTTACTACCAAAATCACAAGTGTGGACATTGGCACTGACCGGCCTTGGGAACTGCGGCAGTTTTCCAACTGCAATAGTACCAACTTGATCTACCTCATCACTTGCACGTGCAACGAACGGTATGTGGGCATGACCACGAGGAAGGTGCGCGTGAGGATGCAGGAGCATAAAAGTACTTTTCGCTGCAAGAAAGACATTTCGAAACTCACCAAGCATTTCATCACACACAAGCATGCCGAAACAGACTTTAAGTGGCATGTCTTGGAGAAACCATTTATTCCACCACATGTGAGTGATGTGTCGAGATACCTATTTATCCGTGAACAAAAGTGGGTTTACAAATTGGGGACAGATAAACAGGGATTGAACGATGACATTCCTTGGTTCAACTTGTCTTGAATACACATGAAGGCATGCGAGAAGGTGGTGACCGTCATGTGATGTACATTTGATAAGGGTTAATTAATGGTGATGACTAGACCTCTTACTTAGAGGACTGGAAGAAACAAGACGACCTCTAAACATTTGTTTTTTCCTATGCTTGTTAGTAATCAATCTGAGCCTGTCTATTCTGTGGGAGTTGACAATATAGACAGCATGGCAGATGAACGAGAAATATATTTTCTCTTTCTCTTTCTCTTGATCACAAGTATAAACCATAATTGAATCTATTCCCTCTATTATATGACCTTTGCCCAGATACTGCACCTATTGTGGGAAAAGGGTTTGACACTTCAAGTGCTTAGGCGGGCAGAAGCATGTTATCACAGCACCCCCTTAAAAACTACCGATTGACGCAGACTTGCATCATCTGGTAGTTTTATGTCTCCTTCCAGCGCACTCGCGCTATGAATTGGTAGGCGGAAGTGGTTTCTAAAAACTACATCTCTTCGAGATGTGACGTCATTTTGTAGTCCGGCATTGGCGAAGCCTCGCGAGATCACGCGCGCGAGTCCCACGTCGATGCATTCGGATATGAGACACAAACCTGCTTTCTCCAGGTATGAATCTATTCCGGACATAAGCGGTTGTGATAATTTAAGGTGCCAATCAATGTAGGACACCCCAATCGATCAGTGCAGACCCCTACTCACAAGCGGCGATCGGCTTAGCCCCTCCCTTACAGGCACTGATTGGGTGGCCCTTACACACCAGAACAGTGAAGTAATCAGATTGTAGGAGGGTCTGTGCCTCCCCCTGCCTCAGTCACGGCCTGAGACAACGACGGACAGGTAGGAACCCATTTCTACCGTTTTTACTAGTTAGATTCCAGGCGCTTCACCTTACTGCTATTTGTGTGCTGGCTCACGCCATATAGCGCTAGTACTTATTCAGCTTATAGTTGACAGTGGAATGGATAGAAGGTTGTTCTTGGGAATCTCCTGATGGGTGTTAATAAGCTCCAAACATAGAAAACCTTATGACTTCGTATTATGTACAGTGCCAGAGCAGAATAATGGCTGACCCCTTGGTCTTTTGTATTTACGGAGTTGGTTTCTGTTATTGTAGAGCGGGGTCTCACATATCCTGAGCCAGGTCCAGGAAGAGGTGAGGTCCACTCCCCGGACATTCTGGGTGAGTAAAGAAGTTGCAAAGTTTGAGAATACAATGTATTGTTATAACGAACCAGTGTAGCTGATTGTGTTTTACTTGTACGTTTGTCCCCCTCATACAGTATTAAGTCAACCAGGTGCCGAAGAGAGGAGTTGATACAGTTGAAGGAACACTATATCCTTTACTGGTTTTCACTTGTGTGTTTTTTTGTATAATTTTTTCACACCTTATTCACTTATAAGCAGTAGCATAGTCTTAGAACAGAGACCCTGACGAAAGCCAGGGAATTACCCCATAGTGGCTGAAACATGTTGGTCTCCTCGCAGCTATTTGTGTTGACTGCGATGATGATGTTACACTGTTCTTGTTTTTAATGAGGAAGGGGCTAACGTTTATTAAAATTAGTTTTTGGTTAAGCTCCCTATCCTATTTTAATCACCACTGATCTTGTTTTGCACTGCACTTCCGATCATATCAACATCATGTGGTAGTACCGAGTGATTGTGGGTCGCTACCCCAAACTGGCTATCTGGGTATGCCAGTCTCAATGGTCAAGAGACACAATACCCGATAAGGATTACCATATGATAATATTGATCCATACAAGACCTTTGATGGGAATCCTCAACCAGGGGTGACTTACGTTTACTGGTGCTTCACATCTTGTGATCTGGTTTGTTATGTTCTCTATTATTGTACCCTTGTACTATTGACTTGGTGACAATAAGTATAGGTTCACTATTGGACTTCTGAGTAGACCCCTAAGTTTGTTGTTGTTTAATTCCCATAGAAGCCCATGTTCTTGGGTCCTTGATAATATGCCCCTTAGGTAGATCCAACTGTGGCAAGGTCCCAGCAAGGTCACATAATATTAATAATGTTCTATACTAAGTCTGGGTGAAATGTAAATGACTCTGTACATTACATTGCACTTATTATATGAAATTCTTGAATTTACGCTACTTCAACACTTAGCAAAATCTTACTGCAAGCTCATGGGAATAATATGAGCGACTATAACAAGAATAGCTGTTGCACACACTACTTTTGTTTTAGCCTAATTTCTTTTAATACAAAATGCACCCTCATGGTAAAAATTGCTGAAAGTACTAATTTGCCATTGAAATATAGTGCTAAATGATAGATTGGGACTTCACATACTTACGCATAATTTCGCCTAATTTCCCCAAACTTTCTAGCAACTGCATGAAAGCAAATTATATGAAATTCACACACCCCAACTCATATTGACCTAGTCATTAGTGACCTGACCTCGGGTCACTCCCCACGCCGCACGGCTCCTCCTGGTGCCCGTGCCCCACTCCCGCTGACGCCGAGGGTTCCCCGCCCCTGGTTAACTGCTGCTTGAACTGCTAACTCTTCATTTTTTTTTACTCCCATTGCCTTCTGTAACCTGCTGCTGCATTTTTGAGCATTGTGCTTTGTCTCCCCTTGTCCTGCTAGGCGCTCCTTTTTGCGCCACTGCCCTCCGTGCCTCCCCTGCCCCCCGCTTCCCGCCACTGCTCCCCCGCGGCCGCCCACTTTTTGCCTTCTGTCGCCCGTGCCTTCGCCCATTGGCCCCCCCCGCACCCGCCTCCCAGCTGCTCCTCCCTCCCACTTCGCCTCTTATGGAGGTCACTGCGCGGAAGCGCAGGAGACGCAGCCCGTCTGTGCCTGTTCGCACCTGGATCGCGCCCAGCACCAGAACCCCTGGCCCCAGCCATCTCCAGGGCACCCAACTGAGGTACGACACCGCCACCCTCATCGCACTCAACACAGGACGACCTGCGGCCTGCCACCAAGCCCCCCCGAGGCGTACCCACGGACTCTTCACCTGCCAAGCATGCAAATTCACCTGCCTCCGAACCTGCACCCCGCCCACAGAACACAGCAAGAATAACAACAGCCACCTCAAGTGCATCCTCCTCAACACCCGCTCCGTCCACAAACACGCCGTCGAACTCTGGGATCTCCTTGATACAGCAGCACCAGACGTCGCCTTCCTCACGGAAACCTGGATGAACGCCTCTTCGGCCCCCGATATTGCCATAGCCATCCTGTACGGCTACAAAATCACCTGGAAGGGCCGCGTCAACAAAACCGGAGGAGGAATCGCCATCATCTACAGGAACACCATTAGCGTCACGACCATCGCCGATGACACACTCACCGTCACCGAACACCTACACTTCCAGGTCCACACCGACCTCCAGACCACCCTCCTTCAGCCACTCCACCAGACTACACTGGTCCGACCACAGCTGTATCCACTTCACCTTCAAAAAGACCACATCCCACCACCACACGCTACAGATCCCCAGCAGATGCTGGAGCAAAGTCACCACAGACCAGCTGACCACATCGCTGAGCCAGAACCAACCGGTCAACACCCCTGACACCAACGACGCAGCAGACAACCTCGCACAGTGGATCACCAACTGCGCCGACGACCTCGCTCCACTAAAGAAACCCCTTGGCAAGACTAGCAACAGAAAAACCTCATCGTTCACAGACGCCCTCAAAATCGCAAAGAAATCATGCCGAACCCTCGAATAAACTTGGCGCCACAAACAGACATCAGAAAACATGACACCCCTCAAGAACGCCACCCGCAAATACCACCAGATGATCCGCACCACCAAAAGGACATCGTTCAAAGAGCGGCTGGACAACAACTCCCACATCAGCAAGGAACTCTTCAGCATCGTCAAAGGGCTCTCCAACACCAGCGCCAGCAACAAAATCACACCGTCGCAAGACCTCTGCAACTCCCTCGCCACATTCTTCCACCGCAAGATCGCAGATATACACGTCAGACTCGGACCCCAGACTCCGCCTCCAGCCATCAAACCAACGACCCCCACCACCAGCCTCAGCGCATGGACACCCATCAGCACTGAATACACCACCCGCGTCATGAACACCATCCACTCCGGCTCCCCCTCCGACCCATGCCCTCATCATATATTCAACAAAGCGGACACCATCATCGCACCCCTCCTCCGGAACATCACTAACAGCTCTTTCACGTCAGCCACCTTCCCTGGAAGCTGGAAACACGCAGAAACCAATGCCCTTCTGAAGAAACCAACAGCGGACCCCAAAGACCTCAAGAACTTCCGCCCCATATCTCTTCTCCCCTTCCCGGCAAAAGTCATTGAGAAGACCATCAATAAACAGCTGACTGCATTCCTCGAAGCAAACAACTCGCTCAACCCATCCCAGTCCAGATTTCGAGCCAACCACAGCACCGAGACCGCCCTCATCGCAGCTACCGATGACATCAGGACCCTGATAGACAATGGAGAGACAGCCGCTCTCATCCTCCTGGACCTCTCAGCAGCCTTTGATATTTATTTATTTATTTATTTAAACATTTATAAAGCGCTACGAAGGCCCATGGGCATCTCGGCGCTAGTATCTGCTAAATTCAGCCCTACAGGAGGATGTAATTATTGGTCAAATAACCACGTTTTGAGTTGCTTTCGAAAGGACCATAGGGAGGGGCTGCTCTTTATGAGTAGTGGCAAAGTGTTCCAGAGCTTGGATGCTGAAACGAGGAATCTTCTGTCACCCCATGAGACCAGTTTGGTACGGGGTACTTCCAGCTGGAGGCGATCAGAGGACCGCAGGGACCTGGTGAGCCAGTAGGGAACAAGTTGTTGAGTGAGAAAGGCTGGTCCCTGGTTGTGCAACGCCTTATAGACAATGCACAGAGCCTTAAACTTAGTTCTGTTCCTGATGGAAAGCCAGTGCAATTCTCTGATGGTGCCTGAGACTGATTGAAATTTGGGGATATCACCCAGCAGTCTGGCAGCAGCATTTTGAATGGTTTGCAGCTTATTGAGGACTCTCTCTTGGGAGTTCAAGAATAGAGCATTGCAGTAGTCCAAGGTGGATAAGACCAAGGACGTGATCAGGGTTTTACCAGCTGAAGCAGGAAGGAAAGGGAGGATTTTTTTAATGATTCGTAGTTTATAGAACGCGGAGGAGGCAATCTGATTTGCGTGGGGGAGAAAAGTGAGACGGTCATCAAACATGACACCTAGGTTCCTCACTTTGCTGACAGGAGTGGGAGGTGGTCCCATGGACTGTGGCCACCAGCGGGAGGACCAATCTGGGGTTAAGTTGCCAAAGATGACCACCTCAGACTTATCCGAGTTCAATTTAAGGCAATTGGATGCCATCCAATTCCCTATGGCCTGCATGCCCAGATTGAAATTATCGGCAATTTTTTGGCCGTCATTTCTGATGGCTAAGACCAACTGGGTGTCGTCAGCGTAGGATGTGAGGCTCATCCCATGAGCTCGAATGGTGTTGGCAAGGTCCGACACGTATATATTAAAGAGTGTCGGACTCAGGGATGAGCCTTGGGGTACTCCGCACGGCAGGGACAGGGTGGTGGACTGAAAAGGCCCTATGGTGACCACCTGAGTCCTTTCGGCAAGAAAGGACGCCAGGAGAGTCTTAGCCTTGTGCCTAATCCCCAGGTCTTCGACACGGTCGATCAAAATAGCATGATGGACCGTGTCGAACGCCGCTGACAGGTCCAGCAGTATCAAGACTGCTGTGCCACCCGCATCACGAATGATTCTGATGTCTTCTGTGGCCTTAATCAGGGCCGTCTCCGTCCCATGATGTTGGCGAAAACCAAACTGGGAATCATCCAGTAGATGATGGGATTCTATAAAGGCTGACAGTTGGACATTTAGAGCCTTCTCGACAACTTTGGCCAAAATAGGCAGATTGGCAATAGGTCGGTAATTTTTGAGCTCGTTCCTATCTAGGTTTGGTTTTTTCAGCAGCGGCTTTAGTAGTGTCTTTTTTAGATCGGAGGGGTAAACTCCTGTGTTAATCAAAGTGTTACAGATGGTAGTGATGGCTGGGAGCAGCACTTTCGAGACTGGAAGCAATACTTTAAAAGGGCAAGGATCAAGGGCAGAGCCTGATTTAATGAATGACAAAAAATCCCTGACCTGAGTGATAGAGACCTCCTTAAACTGAGAAAGAGAAGGGCCAGCTATGGAGGAACTCGCCATCTCAGGGGCAGTGTTTAGTGGCATTTTTACGCAGTTGGCAAAGACAGCATAAATGTCATTGACTTTGTTGTAAAAGTAGTTAGCCAATGCATCACAAAATAATTGGGAGGAGGGGGGTTGTAGATTAGGCAAGCAGCCGGCCAGCTGTTTAGTGGTCTCAAACAAGGCTTTGTTTGAATTTTTGGAGAGTTCAATTTTCTTAGAGAAGAACTTCTTCTTAGCATCTAGGATCATGTTTTTGTATATGGTGACCGAGTGCTTGTATATTATTTTGGCCTCTTCGGAATAGTGTCTGCACCAGTTCCTTTCATTCCTCCGACACAACTGCTTCTGTGTCCTTAGAGTTTCCGAGAACCATGGGGCAGACGGGGATGATCTGTTTCGGAAGCTTTGTTTTAACTGGACCAAGAGAGTGGTCGCGGATGCAACCCATTCATTGTATTGGGTAATAGCGAAATTGGGATCATGTGATAGAGGTGGACTAGTTTTAATCAAAAGTGATTGTAAGCTGTTACTGTCAATATTTTTCCAATCCAGGAAAGTCTGACGATGATTACCATTTTCCATAGCTGTTCCTAGGGCATGGTTGGTTAGAGTGGCCGTTATAACAAAGTGATCTGACCAAATGGTGGGGAAAATGGCAGAGACCTGAAGGTCATTTAGATTAGAAAAAATGCCATCCAGAGTATGGCCTCCTTCATGGGTAGGGGCTTTCACTAGCTGGGAAAGTCCGAAAGTAGTTAGGCATGCCTGAAGGGCGACTGTGTCATTATCTTCAATTTTGTCGAAATGAAAATTGAAGTCGCCTAATATGGTAAATGAACCATCCAGAGCAGATACTTCCAGAATATGACTGATGTCGGAAATAAATGCCGACCTTTGCCCTGGAGGACGGTAAAGAAGGATACCTTTGAAGTTTACCGAAGGAGTAAGTTTAATGGAAAATTGGAGAGCCTCACAAGAGAGGAGCGGTATCTCGTTAATTCTAACCGCATAGGTATCCCGAGCAATTATGGCTATCCCTCCCCCTCTCTTGCGTTGTCTATCCAGTCGGTGGATTGAAAACCCATGGGGGACAGCGATAACCAAATCCGGATCGGAAGCATTGTCCAACCAGGTCTCTGTTAAAAACAATAAGTCTAATTGTTTATCTTCCATGAGCTCTGCTATCTCATGTCGATGTTTACCCAATGAGCGAACATTGATAAGGGCCATAGAGTAGACACAGGGAGTTTTATTGGGCTTCCGGCGAGGGAGGTCGTGGCAGTTTGATATTATGGCGGCACAATTCGGACATTGGTGAGCATTTCCCACAAGGTAATGCGGGTCAAATATGGAACATAGAGGATCTCGTGGAGGACGACAGCTCCTGAGCTGGCTGGAAGTGTACGTCCCTAGTGGAGGTAGCGGGAAAAGGCCAGGGGTCATGGCCCTAGGCCCGGATCCGGCGTGGACGGGCGCAGACGGGCTTGCCTTTGGCGCGCCTTCGGCGCGCTGCCGGCGCGCCCGCCCGCTGCGCGGACGGGACGAACCTTGGCTTAAGTACATCCTAGTGGGTGGGAGGAGGGTGGGAGGGGCTGCGAGCTCCAGCGCGAGCCTTCCCCGGCCCAAGATGGCGGCTCCAGTTACTAGGGGAAGTGACTGCCACCGCACCCTAATATACCGCCTCCACAACACTGGGTTCCAAGGAAAGGCCCTGGACTGGATCACATCGTTCCTCTCCGACAGAACCCAGAGTGTCCGCCTCCCTCCCTCCCGCTCCGAGGCCACCAAGATCATCTGCCGCGTACCCCAGGGCTCCTCACTCAGCCCAACCCTCTTCAATATCTACGTGAGCTCCCTCGCCATCATCGCACGCAAACACAACATCAACATCATCTCCTACGCCGACGACACCCAACTGATACTCTCCCTCACCAAAGACCCTCTCACCGCCAAAACGAACTTCCAGGACAGAATGAAAGATGTCGCAAAATGGATGAAGCACAGCCGTCTGAAGCTCAGCTCGGACAAGACGGAGGTCCTCATCCTCGGACAATCCACCATCCACCTGGGACGACTCCTGGTGGCCCACGACGCTGGGCACCGCACCGACACCCACAGACCACGCACGCAACCTGGGATTCATCCTGGACTCCTCCCTCACGATGACCAAGCAAGTCAACGCAGTCTCGTCCTCATGCTTCAACACCCTGCGCATGCTCCGAAAGATCTTCCGGTGGATCCCCACCGAAAACAGAAAGACGGTCACCCAGGCCCTCGTCACCAGCCGACTGGACTGCGGGAACGCCCTATACGCAGGAACCACAGCCAAACTTCAGAAACGCCTTCAGCGCATACAGAACGCCTCCGCGCGATTGATCCTCGACATTAGTGTGTTGACTTCCCCTGAGGCGGAAAGCCGGGGGTTTTAGGCTCGTCATTACGCCTTTTTAAAATTGTGTTACTTTACTGTTGTTATTTTATTTTTGTAAACTGACTTAGTCATTATTGCTTTACCTTTTAAATAATCGCATTTCAGCCACCTTAACCACCTTTTGTGCCGCAACTTGAGCCCTGCTCCCCGCACAGCCGACTAGGCGCTGATGCGGAGGGAGAGAGGGGTGGACGCCATCTCGGGTGTGTGGATGGCATGGGCAGCGGACTAGCTGTTGGCTGCCTCCCACCCTCCTCTTTTTCCCCCCTCTTTGTATAAAATGGTCATCAGTTCCCGTCCGCGCAGCGGGCGCGCCGAAGACGCGCCGAAGGCGCGCCTAAGGCAAGCCCATCTGTGCCCGTCCGCGACTGGCCGGGACCAGGGGCCACAACCCCTATATCTCACTCCGGTCACTTCTGGCACTATAGCCCCAGTTTATTGCACAGCTTAACTCAGGTTAAAGCGACATGCTACCATTCTTATCCCCCCTAAATCTGCCCTCCCTTTGGCCCCCTTGTAATGCTAGGTTTAACACTACGCTCCATGCAGAAGAACAGTCGGCATTTAAGATGTATCTTCTTAATTGCAGATCTTTACCTAAGCATTGCACAGAGATTTTGATACTATTGGAGGAACTTAAGCCAGATGCAATTTTTCTTACCGAAACCTGGTTAAACCCGTTTTCGGAACCAGATTTAGTGCAAGCTCTCTCGCAGGGTTACCAAATTGTAAGGAAAGACCGCCCTCATGGGAAAGGAGGCGGTCTGGCAGTTATCTTAAGAGATAGCTACACATGCCGCTATATCCCTGACCCTATCCCAGATTGCAAAAGTTTCTCTTTCTCTCTAGAGTTTTCTCCAAACGCTAGCTTCTCGGGGGTGCTTATTTACCACCCCCAGGACCTTTAAAACAGTTCCACACGTCTCTATCCTCTGTCTTTGCGGCTCTGGCAACTACCCCCTCTAATTTTACGGTGTTGGGTGATTTTATTGTCCATTTTGATAATATATCCGACCACACAGCCCTAGAGCTAACAGCTGGACTCTCAGCATTACAAATAGACCAGCTTGGTCTTCTTCCTACGCACATCAAGGTCCATCTGTTGGACCCAGTGTTTAGCAACTGTCCCAACCTGAGGGTGAATTCTCCTATCTCTCTTCCATGGACAGATCATTTATTAATTCCTTTTATTTGGGAGATTCATAAACCTCCCCCTCTAATACCTGGACTACGGAAAGCACAAAACTGCGCAAAACTCTCGCCAGAACAATGGACCAAAGATCTAGAGATGTCCAGACCGCCAATTAGCCAGGAGCCCATGGCAGCGAATAACAACTTTAATAACTGGATACTGAACTCCCTTAATTCCACACTGCCCATCCGGAAAACGGTCCTAAAAAGATCTAGGAAGTCCGCCCCCTGGTACTCGGCGGAGCTCAGGGAATGAAAATGCCAGTGCAAAAGACTGGAAAGAAAATGGCGACTGGAGTACGCTGCGGCAGATAAAGTTACTTATAGAGAGGCAATAAGAGTTTATAAACGGGAGATAAAAATGGCCCAATCCATATACTACACCAGAAAAATCTCCGCGGCTAACTCCAAACCTAAGGAAATATATCAAATTGTGAAAAGCCTTACTAAGTTCCCTCAAACTTCTTTAGTTAATCACAATGCACAATCTCGTTGTGAGGATCTGGCAGAGTTTTTCTTTAAAAAAAATCCATCTAATATATTCATCATTCCCCGATGTGGGTGGGTTAGAATAACCATGTGGAATTACCTCTTCTGCTCTCCCCGGAAGCTATCTGAAACCCTTTACCCATTTTGGATCAGTTTCCTCTGTTAAACTCGGAAATACTTGCTCCTTTAATATTACAAGTAAAATCAGGCTCCCACTTTGATCCCGCCCCCCCGTATATTGGCTGCTGTATCCCACACTGTTCTTCCAACTATACTGGATGTACTCAATGCATCCATCTCCTCATGCACTGTTCCACCGATGTGGAAACAGGCCATGGTTCGGGCATTGCTGAAAAAATCTAACTTGGATGCTGACAATTTGAGTAACTATCGTCCTATCTCCCTGCTCCTCTGGACCAGTAAAATCCTAGAGAAATATATTAACGGCCTCCTGACACTATTCCTGGAGAGTAACCATCTGCTTCATGCTACTCAGACCGGTTTTCGCCCTAAGCATGGGACAGAAACTGCCCTGCTCGCGGTGATGGAAGAAAGCAGAGAGATCTTAGACCGAGGGGGACTGGTGGCAGTTATCCTCCTCAATCTAAGTGCTGCATTTGATACGGTAAATCACAGTATCCTATTGCAGCGTCTCTGTAATGTAGGAATATCTGGCAGAGCGTTAATTTGGCTAAAATCCTTTCTGAGTGATAGAACTTTTCAAGTTTTTATGGAAGACTCCATCTCCTCCAGTAAACCCCTGACATGTGGGGTTCCACAAGGCTCATCTTTGAGCCCGACGTTATTTAACGTCTATAGTAGACCGCTGACTGAGATCATCCGTCCATATGGTAATAAGATCATTACCTATGCGGACGATACTCAGCTGGTGGTTTCTCTTGCGCAGGGAGATAGCTCATCAGGAAAAATTGATCTGGCAGGATGTCTAGAGGAAGTGAAAAACTGGATGACAACGTCATGTCTTAAGTTGAACGGAGACAAAACAGAGCTTATGCTTCTAGGCCATTCTGCTCCGTCTACAATCAACTCTTTATGGCCCATCTGTCTTGGCCCGCCACCAGCCCCTAAGGACACCATAAAGAGTCTTGGTATCTGGCTGGACAAGTCCATGACGTTTGACAGCCAGGCAACCAGGCTATCTGCCACCTGTTTTGGTCTGCTCAGACTCCTCGGGAAAAACCTCCTTTGTTACCCTTTGAAGCCAAACAAATTGTGATCCAAGGCCCCTGATTCAATCTTTCCTTGACTTTGGTAATGCTCTGTATTTAAGAGCTCCTGAATACACCCTACGGAAACTCCAAATTATCCAAAACTGTGCCGCGCGCACACTTCTCCAGCTCCCCCGCAGGAGTTCAGCCAAACCCGGGCTGAGAAGCCTGCTTTGGCTCCCCGTTAGGGAGAGAATCAATTTCAAATCTCTATGTATCGCACACCAGGCCTTCTGGGAAACAGGACCAGCGATCAACCACTCTTTAATCACCCCCTATCATCCAAGCAAACAGTTGCGTTTATCAAATGCGTTTCTGGTCACAGTCCCCAAGATCAGGAGATCTAGAGCCGAGGTCACTCTTTCTCATTTAATGCAGCTAAGATGTGGAATACCCTTCCCTTTCACTTGAGGTCCAACTCTAATCTCATTTCTCTTTGTAAACAGCTGAAAACTTTTCTGTTTAATAAATTAAGCCTTTCCCCCCTGCTCTTCTTGGATTTAGCACCTTTTGTTTCTTTTTAGCGCTTGGATGCCTCAGGGTAACTATTGCGCTTTACAAAACCCATTTTCATTTCATTTCATTTCAACCACATATCCACCCACCTGAGAAACCTGCACTGGCTCTCCGTCAGCAAGAGGATCACGTTCTGGCTGCTCACCCACGCACACAAAGCGCTCCACAACATGGGCCACGAATACCTCAACAACCGCCTCTCGTTTTACACCCCCACCCGCCAGCTCCGCTCCACCAGCCTCGCCCTTGCCACCGTCCCACGGATTTGCAGAGCCACCACCGGAGGAAGATCGTTCTCCTACCTGGCAGCCAAGACATGGAACTCCCTCCCCGCACACCTACGACTGACCCAGGACCATCTCTCCTTCAGGAAACACCTCAAGACCTGGTTATTCGAGTAGTAGCAGCACCCCCCCTCCCTTCAGCGCCTTGATACTCTCACGGGTGAGAAGCGCGCTCAACGAACGTATTGATTGATTACTACTGTTGGGTATCTTCTAGGTGACTGGCTGCTCTAGTACTGGTGGATCGGTCCATAGCCTGTGACACGGTCTCCCACTCTAATCTGTCTTCTAGACTGGCAGATATTGGAGTGTAGAGATCTGCTCTAGAGTCCTTTTCGTCAGGTCCTCCATTTCATTCTAACTTTTACTAATAGCATTGCAAGGTCCTGAGGACTCACTCCTTTCACATTTAATATCTATGGAATCCCTTTCATTAATATTGATCTTAGATGTTTCGGCTCCAGTTTTATTGTTATGCTTATGATACACATTTGATTTTAATAAAAGTGGGAAAATCACTATTACTATTCAATGATTGTTTTCCTAACTGCGCCAGTGATTGCTGAATGGATGTCATTTGAAGCTTAATGTTGTAGACATTCTAATTCTGGGTGGCTCATCTCTCTCAGGTATGTTATGTTAGAAATTTGTAAAGTGCTTAGTTACTCAAATCCGGAGTGTCCTCGTGCTAGATCCAATCACCATAGCTGGAAGTAAAAAGTCCCTTAGTTGTTTTGGGGTCATGGCCCTTTCTGAGTAGCAGAGTTTTCAGATGGTTCCGAAAAAGAGCCTCCAAGGGCTCTAATATCAGATGGGAGGGCAGACTATTCCATTGTTTTGCTGCTAAGAATCTAAAGGAGCTACTTCCAAAGCAACTTCTATGAAATTTCGGGACACTGAATAGGCTTATTCCCCCTGATGAACAGAGGTTGGGGAGATAGGGCTGGATCAGAGGAAGGAGAAATTCAAGCCCTTCCTAATGAAGAAACCCTATGCCCGAAACATACGGCTTTGAAAGAAATCCCTTCCTCAATATGAAGCCAGTGTAGTTTGCTTAGGGCTAACCTCGCTGTAGCTTATCTGGGTATGTTCAGTAGCAGACGAGCTTCTGCCTTTTGTATACTCTGGAGCATTAAAAGGCACCTGTTAGAGGCCCCTAAGTAAAGAACGTCGGAATAATCTGGCCATGCTATCACGAGTGCCTGAACTACAGTTCTTTTTGCAGAAACCGGGAGAAGCACCAAAATCCTTTGGACTATTTTCAGGGTACCATAGCACATACCTACAAGAGTTGAAATTTGATCTGCAAATGATAGAGTGGAGTCAACCATCGGAATCAGGTGTGGGCACAATTCATTTGGCCACCAAGATGAAGCTCAGATGGGCAGTTGTTTTCCTAGCACCAAGATCTCCGTTTTGGCAGAGTAAAGTCGCAGACAGCTGTTCTTCATTCGGTTGGCCAGTTCTACCACACGGAGTTGAAAATCATTCGCTGCCTGGTTGCTCTCCTGAGCTAGCCCACATGTTCTGGCTCTTGCCTGCCTAGGTCCTTCCAGGCTTGCACATCCATCCAGCTGTTCTAATCTCAAATTGCATTCAGTGCACTTACATCCTCTGCTTCTCTTCACATTGAAGAAGACAGTGACTCACGTAATAATTTTGTTTCGGTTACAATATGGATACACCTGGGGCCATTGTTACAACAGAATCGCAAAGTGTGGCTTTACGAAAAAATTGCTAACACCACACTTTGCCATTCTGAAAATGCAGGGATATGCTGAATTCACAAGAATGTGATGCACCCCTGCGTTTCCCCTAGTGCCGGCGCTAAATCTAGCGGCTTAGCGCCAATACAGGCACCCTTACACCATAGTGCTAGGGTGTCTGCCGTGGGGAAATGATTGTGTATGCGTAAAAAGGAGTCCCTTCCTGCACATAAACAATCCAGAATGCCGATTTGAAAGTCCGATTTCAGACTTTGTCCTCTGATCTCATTGTCAGTGAGGCATTACAACTGGGATCTTGTTTCTCCAGACCTGTAATGTTTTGCCTCATTGTCTCTGACTCTGCTTTGAACTTTTAGGATAACTCATGAGGATCCTGAATGCTCTATCCTTTATTTATGTGTTAATTTGATTGACATTATTGAGATTTGAGATAAACTAAACCTGTTGGACCACCTCCACATCTGATACTACACGGAACCTGATAGATGAATTGGTGAGAGAGTGTAAAGGCACTAAGTGAAGTTCGCTCATAGTCTTCAAATGTCCCAAAGAAATTTGAAAAAAAAGAAGGAAGACTTCAACAGGTTTGTTCCAGAAGGAAAGAAACTCCAGCCATAACCAGGTTCCTTCCTAGTAACTACCACTCATAGTTTTCACAATCAAGTATAAACATTATATATATGGGACAAAATTTTAAGGGGAACACAAGGGGGGAAGAGAAGAACATACCGTATAGACATATAGCAAAGACCTCAGTGCCTTCACCGTTACTAACATACACAAATCATACACAACAGTAGAAGAACAGAGCACCTAAAAAAGGCCAGAAACACCTTACAAAGAATAACGCTTACGCAGAATGACAGGAATATATTCTTCTTCTACCTGCACCTGAAATTACCCTCACTAAAATCTATGCATTTCTAACCTAAGCATTATCCCAGATACTGCAGCAAGTTGCTTATTTTTCAATAACATGATCTCTATACAGCTTCGAGGGAAAACTGTGTAGAATGATACGTGTGTATGGCTGGCTACTTTTCACGTGGTTTGGATGCCTGTGGTTTTGTTCTAATATTGCTTTTTCCACTGGATTGTGTGCAGGGGTAGTTATGCTCTTTGGTTTCTGGATGCACATCTCAAAGCAGTACACCTCACAGGAAATTAAAAATGGTGAATGAGAATTCTAAATGGAACAACCTTTCACAAAGTTGAGTGGCAGTTGGAATCTGACCTTTGGTGTCTCATTCAAATGGAGGAAGAAGCAACAAGTAAGAGAGGCATAAGACTTTGGTAGACAAAATGAAGGATGCAGGGAAGGGTAGGAGGTGCCTTTATACCTTTCTTCTTGCATATGCTCTTTTTAGATCTAGCTGGGCAGTACAGCTGTCTCCAGACTTTAAGTAATTAACCTAAAAAAGGGCTTTAAGAAATATTACCAAGAGAGAGGCATTGGTTCCACCCATATATTGCCAGTCAATAGTACATGTTTTGATTGGGCAGACATTGTGAGCTTCCACAAAAAAGTGATTGCAATTCACGTAGCTGTGATCATTTGGTTCATTTATCTAGCTGCTTGAGCGTGCACCTTAAGGGGCACTCACGTGACATTGTAATGATATTAAAGTGTCTTAGTTAGGTATTTTGCTATGATAGCTTATATCTCGTGGTTTTGGACCTTGGTTGATTACCAGATCGCCGTTTCCGCCATACCCGGTGAGGAATATAGAATATAGAATAAACGGACGTTTGGGTGCACAGCACTTGGAATACTTGGAGACCAGGATGGTTTTATCTAACCCCTCCTTTTAACATTGGACAACTCACCAATAAAGCACAATGACAAGAATCACAGAACAAACACTGAATCTAGGAGGATTGCCTATCTCCATACAGGAACGTGGGAATTAATATTCCACTTCAGCCATGAGGGAGCCCTTGCGGGTGAAACGCGTTGGCTTTGTGGTGCAAGAATAAAGAAGATTTTCCACGAATACAAGTCTCCACAAAATATCTGTGTGATCTGTGTGCATATTGTATGCTGTTTAATATGTGCCTCGCTGAGCCAGTATAGTAGATAGCTTATATTTGGCAGCAAAATAGATTGGAGGAGGACTGTCATTAACTTTGTCCATCAGACTGCAGTTTGATGCTTGAGAGCCCAGGGCTACAATAATCTACATGGCAGTGCAACTGTTGCCTGACCTTATGTGGCTTACAACACAGTGTTTTCAACGTCCCACTGAGAGAAGGGCTCTGCCACATATTGGTCCCTCTGAGTACAGGATTTGATTACATTGCTCTTTTTGGCATTTGGGAAAGCTTATTCCAACTATAGCAGGATTGAATTGCTTTTGGTGGCAAGCCGATGATCATGGCCACTGGCCTAATCTGTTTACTATGAAATGTTATAATTAAGGCACTAGACCTGCCATGTATATTGTGAATGGAATATTTTAAAGATGATAGGTATTTTAGTGTGGATTTTTTTTACTTATATTAAAGCCAAAGCATAGAAATGTTGTTATATGGCATCTCACAGACTACCATAACAGCAAAGGGTTTTGTTGTTGGCCATTCACTCTAACAAATTATTGAGGGTTTCAATTTTATGTTTTTAGTTAGGCTCTGTTGAGAGGGGTTGTATATTCTTTTGCACGCTGTATTTTTCCACATATGTGTAATTTTATAACAGATAGTTGCTAGTTTACATGCACTCCACTCCACTAATAACTCCACCTGCAATGGCCGTAACAATAACCGGAGTGGGAGTGTAAATTACGGCACTCCTGAGGCTTTCGGAAGTGCCGTGAGTTAGACCTTTTAATTTTATAATTTTGGACCCCACCTGACTCTCGTGGCGTACAATGGCAACCATGCTACAATGGGCACAGCGCCCGCAACCCTTCGGCTACTGAGTACCCCCTGGGACAGCACCTACTCTGATGCACGCTAATGTGGCCAGCGCCTGCAGACGCAGTGGGGTAGCGCAACCACTCTGACATCAACCCACACAGCCTCCTCACATACTGCCTGTAACTTGAGGGTTGGATCCCAAACTGAGGCAGGGTGCAGGGTGCCTCTGCTGCGGCCTCACTCTTCAATGCAGCTAAGTACAGGTAGCCAATGCTGCGGTCATTTTGCTTATGCACACATGTGTGGCCTATGCAACCTCAATGTGACTGAAAGCTTCTCAAAGTGTTCAGTGTGCTGGGGCCACTGCCAGTCCTTCTGAAACGGCCACCTAGAAATGCCAATACTCACCAGCATCTATTTTTGTGGAACTCCCCCTCAGGAGACACCCACACTGGGGTATACTTTGTGGAAAGGAGGCCCCTAGCAGGATACCAATTCAGTGCTTGTCTGTCTAGTTGGAGGAGACAACCAACAGGAGAGTCGTCAAGGCTTGAGCGCCTGACCTCTTTGTGGTGCACCAAGGACCGGGTCCCATCTTCTCTGGCACGGATGTACATTTGGGGGACACCTTGCTTGTCGCAGCATGCATTAGGGTCATGGTTCATAGCGGTTCCGAAGCAATCCAAACTAACATTTGAGAAGGCTGTGTGTGCAGGCGACGCTACCGGACCAGGACAGGCAGAAAGGGGGATAACCCGAATAACTGAAATGGCTGTACAGCAGGGGACTTGTAGGAGAGTAGGATCTGCTTCTTATAGTTACCTCGACTTTTTACTGATGTTTTATTGTTTTTCGACTTTAGTCTGGCTGGGGCCCTGCTATCCATGACCCCAGCCTAGCTGCTTCCTCTCTAACATGATTCCATGTACTTTAGGTACACTCCAGATTTGATACTGGGGTACCCTTATGAGTCCCTAGTATATTGTACAATAGTTACCAAGCGCCTTAGCACCCCAGAGGCCTACCAGAGGCTGCAGCATGTATTATGCCATCCCTGGGCAATCTTCCAAAATGACACAACCCTTTCTTAGATATAGGTTCTCTATATCAACCTTATATCACTACACATATAAACCTATCAGTCACCTCTATGGCAGGCCTTAACAATCCTGAAGGCTGTGTGCTGGGTTTTGTGTGAGCATGAGCAGTACCCTATGCAGCCTTCCGAATCTATTCTCTCGGGTTGTTCTGTGATGCAGCCAGACGATATACTCTTGTGCATTATAACCTTGCGGTAAATGCTAACTTTGGAATGGCTGCAAGGAAACATGTAGTGTTTGGTGTCAAACATCTTGGAATCACACCTCCCCGCTAGTATTGGCTGCAGAGGTATGATTCCACCCTCCTAGAGGGAGAAACATGGCCACACCGGTACACCCGGTACCAGCTTAACAGAAACCTGGCATCACAAAATGGATGCTGCAGCCACAGACACAATTCTGGCCTCCTGCTGCTGGACAAAACTCCGTCAGGGAAGGCCTGGACAATAGGTTTCCTGTCACAGAGAGGTGTCACCACCTCCCAGACAGGCTTTAGTGCATCGGGGCAGGGTGGTTGCACTCCAAGAGTGCTTTGAAGTGTGCATTGAGGGCACATTTGGTGTCCCTGTGCGTAACCTAGTTCAAACCAGTTGCAGGGGCTAAGAGCCCATGCTCTGGCGCGAAACAGGATAAAGGAAATGTGTGTAGCCACCCCTCTTTCCAAACCATCCCATGGGTGGGTCCCCCATAGTTTGTCCCACCCCTTCCTTGGGTATAAAGTAGGAACCCGCTGACTACAGGACTTTAGATTTACCTGGACAAAACTCTGATATTGAATCCTGGAACTTCGACAATCTAGATGACTGAAGAAGCTCCTTTGGAGTAAAGCAGTCACTCCCCTGCGTGGCAGGCACCAAAGACGCAACCGACCGGTTTGCATCTCCAAAGCTCCCGCCGGACTCCCAAGAATTTGAAACACAGGAGGTGAGGTAGGTTCCCAGACTTCCCAGAGGCCGACCCGGTTCCCCAGGAAAACTGAGATCTGTAGCCCTTGTGGGTACCGTGGAACCGGAAACCCTGGACAGCATTCACATTTGCAAGTGCATATGCTTCTCGACAATTCTTGGGCTTTGCATTGGGTTAATTGTAGCCCAGACCCCGAGCAGCAAAGCCCACCGAAGAGTGCTGGCCTACACTCCACGAGTGTTCCATGAGCCGGCCCTTTGTGTTTTCTCTCGAGGTACCGTCACGATCCCTGGTCCGTCGACCTGTGGGTTCCTGAGAAGGCAACTTTATCTTTCCTTTGGCTTCCCTTGTAGCTCCAGACGTGCCCTGACTCTCCATCGCTTAGGTAATCCCTTGGACCTTGCTGGTCCACACCGAGGCATCTATTCTCTTCCTGCTTGGGTGCTGTTGCCAAGGCTTGCTGAATTCTATCCGAGCACCGACACCACATCCCTCGACATCCTTTGTGGGACAGCCCGAATCCAGCTCCTTGTCAGTGTCGATCTCTTCTGATCCTCGTGGCTGCAGAGTCAATCTTCACCTCTTTGCACCTGAAGCACCCGACAAATGTGGGCATTCATCTACCGTGCACCTGGTCACTGGCAAGTGACCCAGACTCTGTCCCCTCTGCTTTCAGGTTCTTCACATCTTCAATCCAGGCTTGGATCACACAGGACACTTTTCTTCTTCACGGCAGCAGCACGTTGCAGCAGGTCACCATTGAAAACAACAACGATTCCCAACACTATTTGACACCTATGCACACGGCTTGCCAGGGTGAGGTGACTCGAATACTCCTGTGCTCCCGTGGGTGTTGGCCCTAGAACCCCTTAAGTCTAAAGGGGTTTTCTCAAAGTTCTCCACTAAGTGTCCTTTTACTTTAAAATTCCAACCGCAACTTTCCCCATAGAAGCTAACGGTGCTCGCTACTGTGTTCTCACACTGGACGCGTCCCCGTGGGTCCCCTCTGTCACTCCATTGGGTGGTACCTTGGGGTCCCATCGTTTCTACAGACTCTAGGCCTTGTGTCTAGTCAAGTTGTGGTTCTTATACAGCTTTCTTAATATATGGTCTGGTCCCCCTGGGGCCCAATGTGTATTGTGCTATTTACTGAAGTTCTAATGTGTTTAAAGTGTGTACCTTGCTCTGTAAATTCATACAGAGATTACTAGATAGTGTTTAGTAATAAATACATATATTCTACATATACCTTGTGTGGTTCTCCTTTCATTTAGACATTCAAGATGTTATAATCTGGTAAACCAAGCTACTTTACACTCCTTCAAGACTTAGCCTCAATACTGCTCTCCATAGCTATCACTAGGATGGCTTTCAATAAAGGTTGGCTTTAAACCTATCATCAATAAGGGTTGTTTGGACTGGTGCAAGGTGCCCACTAAAACAAGTGGACAGCATATGTCAGGCCAAATTCTCACATTGGTGTGCAACGGTTGGATTCAAGCCTGCTATTGCTTTACCAGATCATCTCATTGAGTGACTAACTGAAAACCACTATAGGTACATAGGTACATATAAATCAAGTATAGAATAAAGTAAATTCTACTGAACTTAGATTTGTGTGTCAAGGGTTTAGCACACCCTTTCCACAACTCAAGAGAGAGTTTAGTAGTCCCACTAGAGTAGGTAGGTGCAGACACCACACCACACTAGTACGTCATTAAAGGCTGAAGCCAGTGGCTCCAGATTAACTAAGTATGACCATGTCCCATTTCCAGAATTGAGGAACATGTGTGCATCTAGGAAATTGAAGACAGGGAAAAACCCTAAGGCCCAATGCTTCATAGAGTTATTGCTTTTAGATATCAGAAAGACCCCAGGGTCTGATGAGGCAGGCAGGTTGGGTGGGGGAGCAGAAGAGGATAGGCCAGGAGGTGAAAACTAGGCCTGGGCAGTAAATTCCATTCCGCTCATGGAATTTGGGTAATTTTGCGTTCAGCAGAGAACGCAGAATTGCCAAAAATTCCGCGATCCGCTGCTTTGCAGAATTTTTTGCTTGTTCGCGCTTTCAAAATGCGTGTTCGCGAGATATCACTCCCCAAGTACACAAACAGCTTTCGCGAACAGGAAAAAAGCATCACGAATGGGAGGAACATGCAATTCCGAATGTTTGCTGAACCTTTGCGTGCTCCCTGAGAGGTTTTTACAGTTCCACGGAGCTTTGCGTAGCACGACTATGCAAATTCCACCCACCCCCCCCCCCCCAGTGAAAACCTCCAGGAGCTAGACCTTGATGCTAACCAGGAACATGATGCTTCTAACGTGGAAAACCCAATTCTCCCTGGGACTGAAGAAGAGAGCCCCAGCTGCCTTCTCTTCACCGCTCCAGGAAGAGTTAGCAGTGTACCTAGAAGGTTAAGATCTCCTTCTCAGGAATCTAACCATTCTGGTTCATCTACAGGGACCTACGTCCCTCATAGGACCTCACCCTCCCACAGTAGAGAGTCCTCACATGATAGAAACTGCAGAATGCTTGCATTTGAGGAAGAACAACTCAGAATTAGGAAAGAGCAGTTGGCTTTAGACAGGGAATCCCTGGAGCTCCAGAGAGCTTCTAAAAAGTTGGGACTAGAGTCCCATGGTGGCAGCATCAGTGTCCCAAGAGGTAGAGAACATACTCATGACCATTGGAACCTGAACAAGATTGTCCCTCCCTACCAGAGTGGGGATGACATCCACAAATGGATAACTGCACTTGAGAGGGCCTGTAAAATACAGAGGGTCCCCCAGGAGCAATGGGCACCAATCTTGTGGCTCTCCTGCGTAGAAAAAGGCAGAGACAAGCTCCTCACTGTAAGAGAAGAGAATACTGATAATTACACTGTCTTGAAGAGGGCTCTGGTTGAAGGATTTGGCCTAACCACTGAACAGTAAAGCATAAAGTTCAGAGATACCCAAAAGGCTCAGGACTGGGTTGACTTTGTTGATTGTGCTACTAAGGCTTTGGAGGGCTGGTTACTTGTCAGAAAGGTGTGTGATTTCAAAGGATTGTACAACTTAATTATGAGGGAGCAGATACTTAATAATTGTCAAAATCAGCTGCTGCATCAGTCCCTGGTGGATTCTGCTCTTACCTCTCCCCCCAAGAATTGGGTCAGAAGGCAGACAAATGGGTCAGAACCAGGGTGAGGCATAAGGTTCAGGACAAAGGTGACTCCAAGTAGCAAGATTCTAAGAACTCTGATAAGGGTGGGGATAAGGGTAAAGACCAGAAGTCTTCTCATGGCCCCCAAAAATCTGCACCTGCTGGGGAGTCCCAATCTACCAAAGGAAAAGGCCAAAAGAAACCATGGTGTAAAATCTGTAAGCAGAAAACACATTGGACTAGTGATTGTACCAATTCCACAGACTCAACTCCAGCCACCATTGCCCCTAAGGCAACTGTTTCCCCTAGTTCAGCTCCAAGTGGTGGCACTCAGAATGAGGGTGTAGTAGGGTTACCATAGGGTTCTGAGATGGGCTCTGGCCTAGTCAGAGTTCCAACTCAGGCTCTACTGATCTGTGATGGAGGCATGGATATGTCCTCCTTTGTGAGTCCCAGTAACTTGGGCAAATATAGACAACAGCCTTTAATAAATGGAAAAGAGGCTTTGGCATTCAGGGACACAGGGGCAAGTATCACAATGGTGACACAAGACCTTGTGGCTCCTGAGCAGATCATACTTAGTGAAATGTACCAGGTGACCAATGCTAGCAATGTCAAGACTGACCATGCCCTGGCAGTTTTAATTTCTCCTGGGGAGGGGTAGCTGGCCTCAAGAAGGTTGTGGTAAGTGCAGACCTCCCTGTTGAATGCTTGCTTGGCAATGATTTAGAGACTTCAGCTTGGGCTGTAGTGGAGCTCATGACCCATGCAGAAATGTTAGGAATCCCTGCACATGTGTTTGCTGTGACTAGGTCACTGGACAAAATGTCAAAAACTGAACAGGTCCTGGATTCTGGAGGAATGGACCAGATGCCTTCCAAGAATATGAGCAGTAGGGTTAAGGCAGTGCCTTCCCCCCTGACTCAGTATACAGACCAGTCTCTTGAGGAAGATGATCTTAGACCTGAAGAATGAACTGTCCCAGATGAGCTTGAGCCTGATCAGGTGGCGTTCTAGAGGACAGGGGGCCTTTCCAGGGCAGATCTGAGCCAGGAGCATATGAGCTGTTCCTCTCCTAAACCGCTCAGACGGCAAGCTGCTGCTGAGACTGCTGGGAATGCTAGTGGAATCTATTGGGATGATGGACTCCTATACTCAGAGAGTTGAGACTCCAAGCACGGAACCACCAGGAGGTTGGTCACACCTCTGAAGTTTAGGGGCACCCTATTGAATATTCCCTTAGAAAGTCACCTGGGCCAAAACAAGATTTGGGAGAGGATTGTCCCTCACTTTCATTGGTCACATATGTCTGAAGACACCAAGGAGTTTTGTCGCTCCTGTGTCACCTGTCAAGCCAGTGGCAAGGCAGGTGGTACCACAAAGGTCCCCTGATACCACTACCTGTGGCGGTGGGGCCCTTTTAGAGGGTGGATATTGATATAGTTGGTCCCATGGATCTTCAGACAGCCTCTCGGCACAGATGAATGCTGGTAGTGGTGGACCATGCCACCAGGTACCCAGACGCCATTCCCCTTAGCACCACCACAGCTCCTGTGGAGGCAAGAGCCCTTCCGGGAGTATTTTCCAGAGTGGGTTTCCCTAAGGAGGTAGTATCAGACAGGGGTGCAAACGTCATGTCTAGTTACTTGACGGCTATGTGGAAGGAGTGTGGAGTGAATTACAAATTCACCACACCCTATCACCCACAATGCAATGGTTTAGTTGAGAGATTCAACAAAATCGTAAAGGGCATGATTAAAGGTCTCTCAGAAAAGCTTATGCACAGATGGGACATCCTTTTGCCCTGCCTTCCATTTGCCTACAGGGAGGTTCCTCAGAAGGGGGTTGGGTACAGCCCTTTTGAACTTCTGTTTGGACATCCTGTGAGCGTTCCATTGTGTCTAGTGAAGTAGGGATGGGAGTTACCTCTCAAACCTCCCAAAAAGGATATTGTGGACTATGTACCTGGTCTCCACTCCAGGATGGCAGAGTATTATGAAGAAGGCCACCAAAAACCTTGAGACTAGCCAAGAATTGCAAATGGCCTGGCATGACCAAAAGGCTGTGCTGACTGTTTACCAGCCAGGGCAGAACTAGTGGGTATTGGAGCCTGTGGCCTCAGCAGCCCTCCAGGACAAGTGGAGTGCACCCCATAAAATTGTTGACCAAATGGGAGAGGTTACCTCCTTGGTAGAACTTTGTACTCCCAGGAGCTCTCATATGGTACTCCATGTGAACAGACTGAAACCATATGTTGACAGGGCAGACATAGGCTTGCTCATGGCTACTGAGGAGGGACAGGAGGAAGAGAGTGATCCACTCCCTGACCTGCTCCCACAGAACCCTGATGATGGGTCAGTAAGTGGTGGAACCTTGGCAGGCAGCCTCACTGCCCAGCAGCAAGCTGAATGCAGACCGGCGCTCAATCGGTATAGGCATATGTTTTCTCTGACTACAAGTCAGACTACCAGGTGCGCTCATGAAGTGGACACTGGGGACAGTCTGCCTGTTAAGAATATGATTTACAGGCAACCCGACCATGCCAGGGACTGTATCATGACTGAAGTCCAGAAGATGTTGGATTTGGGAGTTATTGAACCCTCAGATAGCCTTTGGGCTAGTCCAGTAGTCTTAGTGCCCAACCATCACACCCAGGGTGAAGAAAGAGATGAGGTTTTGTATAGACTACAGGGGTCTCAATGCAGTCACTAGGACTGATGCCCATCCAATATCCAGGGCAGATGAGCTCATAGATACTTTGGCCTGAGCAAAGTTTCTGAGCACATTTGACTTGACAGCTGGCCACTGGCAGATCAGACTAACTGATGATGCAAAGACAGCATTTTCTACCCCAAGTGGCATTACCAATTTGTGGTGATGCCCTTTGGTTTGAAGAATGCACCTGGCACTTTTCAAAGGTTGGCAAATAAAGTCCTTACAAGCCTGGAATACTGTAGTGTAGCATATCTAGATGGTATTGCTTTCTTTAGCTCCACCTGGGAGGATCACCTGGCCACCTGAGCAATAATTTGGAGGACCTGCAGAAAGCAGGCCTAACTATCAAGACTACTAAGTGCCAGATAGGGCAGAGTCAGGTTGTGTAGCTGTGCCACCTTGTAGGTGGAGGCCAGGTTCAATTCTTGCAGAGTCAACATCCAGACCAACATGGACTGGGTTTCTCCAACCACCCAGACTCAGGTCAGAGCTTTCTTGGGCCTGACTGGGCACTACAGAAGATTTGTCAAGGGGTATGGATCCATAGTGACCCCCCCTGAACTAATTAACTTCTAAGAAGATGCCAAAGAAAGTTCAGTGGACAGTTAGCTGTCAAAAGGCATTTGATGACCTGTAGCAGGCCATGTGCACTGCTCCCATTCTGCAGAGTCTTAACTACTCCAAAGTAATAATTGTCCAAACAGATGCATCTGAATTGGGGGTAGGCGATGTGTTATCACAATTGAATGATGAAGGTTACGATCAGCCAGTAGCTTTTATTAGGATTAGGCAGACCCCCAGAGAGAAACGTTGGTCAGCCATTGAGAGGGAGGCATTTTCTGTGGTTTGGGCTCTGAAGAAGCTGAGGCTATACTTGTTTGGCACTCACTTCATTGTTGAGACAGACCATAAGCCCATCTTATGGCCAAACAGATGAAGGGTGAAAATCCCAAACTTTTGAGGTGGTCCATTTTCCTACAGGGGATGGACTTTACAGTTGAACATAGACCTGGGAGTAACCATGCTAATGCAGATGGACTCTCCAGATATTTCCACTTACAACATGAGACTCAACTGGTCAAGGTTAGTTTAATGCCCCTGCATTAAGGGGGAGGGATTATGTAGGAGAGTAGGATCTGCTTCTTATAGTTACCCCTACTTTTTGCTGATGTTTCACAGTTTTTTGACTTTAGTCTGGCTGGGGCCCTGCTATGCCGGACCCCAGCCTAGCAGCTTCCTCTCTAACAGGAGTCCATGTACTTTAGAAACACTCCAGTTTGGTTACTGGGCTACCCTTATGAGTCCCTAGTATATGGTAACTTAGGTACCAATGGCATAGGTACCACAGAGGCCTACCAGGGGCTGCAGCATATATTATGCCACCCCTGTGAAGCCTTCCAAAATGACACCATAGGACTGCTACTGCAGTCTGGGTAAGGTGGTGCATGCATCCCTTACTTAGACATAGGTTACCTATATCTACCTTAAACACTACACACATACACCTATCAGTCACCCCTATGGCAGGCCTTATCAATCCTGAAGGCAGGGTGCTGGGTTCAGTGTGAGAGGGTGACCATGCATGAGCAGGGCCCCTCTGCAGCCTTCATAACCGATTCTCTGGGGCTTTTCTGTGATACAGCCAGACCATTTACTCTCAAGTGCATTATAACTTCGCGATAAATGCTAACTTTGGAATGGCTGCACGGAAACATGTCATGTTTGGTGTCAAGCACTTTGGAATCATACACCCGCCAGTCCTGGCAGCGGGGGTATGATTCTACCCTTCTAGAGGGAGAGACATGTACCCACCTGTGTCCCCGATACCAGTTTAAAAGAGCCCTGGCGTCACAAAATGGATGCTGCAGCCACAGACACGAGTGTGGCCTCCTGCTGCTCCAGCAGGGGAGGCCTAGACAATAGGTTTCCCGTCACAGGGAGGTGTCACCACCTCCCAGACAGGCTTTAGTGTATTGGGGTTGCGTGGATGCACTCTGAGAGTGCTTTGAAGTCTGCACTGGTGGCACATTTGGTGTCCCTGTGCATAGCCCAGTTCAAACCGGTTGTAGGGGCTACCAGCCCCTGCACTGGCGCGAAACTGGACAAAGGAAATGGGTGTAGCCATCCCTCCTTCCAAACCCTCCCATAGGTGGGTCCCCAGAGTAAGTCCAACCCCTTCCTTGGGTATAAGAAAGGAACCCCTGACTACAGAACTTTAGATTCTGGATGAAACTCTGCTACAGATATCCTGGAACTTCGCTGATCTACGCGACTAGATGACTGAAGAATCTCCCTTGGAGTAAAGGATTTACTACCCTGCTTGGAAGGCAACAAAGACGCATCAAACCGGTCTGCATCTCCGAAGCTCCTGCCGGAATCTGTAATAATAGCAGCCCAGGATGTGGATTTCCAGACTTCTCTGAGTCTTACCTGAGTCCTCACAAAGCTGAGACCCGCAGCCCTCATGAGTACCGTGGAACCGGAACCCCTGGACACCATGCACATTTGCAAGTGCATCAACTTCTAGACATCTCTTGAGGCTGTGCATTGGGTTACTTGTAGCCCAGACCCCGAGAACTTTTTCCACTGAAGATTGCTGGCCTACACTCCACAAGTGCTCCATGAGCCGGCCCTTTGTGTTTAGCCTGAGGTACCTTTGAGATCCCTGGTCCGTTAACTGGTGGGTCTCTGAGAAGGCAACTTTGACTTTCATTGATTTTCCCTGGTTTCTCCAGATGTGCCCTGACTCTCCACCAGTTGTTGTGTCCCTCGGACCTAGCTGGTCCGCACTGAAGCATTTCTTCTCTTTCTGAGGGAGTTGCTGCTGCCAAGGCTTATTGGGTCCAATTTGGCCACCGTCTCCACAGCACTTGACATCCTTCTTGGCCCAGCTCGAATCAAGCTCCTGGTTGACGTTTACACCTCCTGGTCTTCGTGGCTGCAAAGTCAAGCTTCACATCTTCAATCTGAAATCACCTGACATCGGTGGGCATTGGTCTATCTTGCCCCTGGTCACTGTCAAGTGACCCAGACGCTGTCCCCTCTGCTTTCAGGTTCCTCTCTTCTTTGATTAAGGCTTGGATCGCATTGGACGTTTTCCTCTTCGACGGCAGCAGCACTTTGCAGCAGATCATCATTGAAATCAACGACGATTCCTGACACCAAAAGACACCTATGAACCCGGCTTCGCTGGGTGCGGTAAGTCGAGTACTCCAGTGCTCGGGTGGGTGTTGGCCCTAGAACCCCTTCAGTCTTTAGGGGTTTGCTCAAAGTCCTCTCCTAAGTGTCTTTAAATTTCCAACCGCGACTTTCCCCATAGAAGCTATCGGCGTCTCACAGCTGTGTTCCCACACTGCACGCGTCCCCCATGAGTGCCCTGTGTCACTACCTTGGTTGGTTCCCGGTGGCCCTAGCGATCCTACAGGCTCTAGGCCTTGTGTCTAGTCAAGTCGTGGTTCTTATACCACTTTCCTAATATATGGTTTGGTACGCCCATAGGGCTCACTGTATATTGTGCTAATTTACTGTGTGATATTAAGTGTAACATATGTGCTTTGACCTCTAGCCTCATAAAGAGACTAGTAGGGTGTGTTTAGAACAAATACATATATTTTATATATACACCTGGTGAGGTTCCGTGAGAATCGTCATGATGTTCTTGGCATGATCGAATATGGGCAAGTTTGGTATCTATGAACCGTAAATGACGAGTTTAGTAAGTGTACGCGTTTTCGCTACACTACTTGGCAGGGTTCGCCTTATTTACGCGTTTCTTCATCTGAACCCTCGGGTTCCATTTTAGATACGGCATCCATTTTGTTTCTTGCCCTCACGTAGTTAGCTAGCAGGCAACTGTCCGCGTCATGACCCTTAGTTCCCAAGCCTTACGGAAGACGCATATTCCTTTCATGCGTCTTTTATGACCAGGGGAATGACACTGCAAAGGCAGATGGCTCCGCTCGAGGGTAATCTTGCCGTGCCGGTCTATTGTTTCAGCTGTGCATGTGCTAGGATCGAATCCTTTGATCCTGTGATCATGCTTCCGATATTACCCTCACACTCTTTTCTCTACTGTTGTCTGTCTTCCTTGCAGCTGTTCTTGTCTCCTTTTTCTTTGCTCGTTTACAACTAGAATGGAATGTGCCTAACGGTGAGAAGATGTGCTTTTACAGTTGGGAACTGGCAATGTTACTGTAATTATGTTCCGGGTTTCAGAAAGCCCTTTTGAAGTTTATCGTGGGAACTAAGTTGTAACCTTTTGTTCGTATGCTGTACAATGACGAAAATGTGTATAAAAGGAGCGATCCACATTTACAATTTGAAGCAGACTCTCAGAACCTACACTCTGTTGTACTTCTTGTGACTTTTGCCTCCCTGCAGTAATAAACGCTGATCTTTGACGCCGAAGGAAGTGTCCCGTGTCTCTGTCATTTGTGCGCCAGAACAGGTAACCCACGAAGGTTTCAGGTGTTGTCCCCTGGCACCGCTGGGCCTTAAATAGTCCAGTCCTTCAGTTGGCGCCCAACGTGGGGCGACATCAGCGGTACCGGTCCAAAGCCTGACGATTGTGAGGAACTTCGTGTGAAATCTCCGAGGGTAGGTGCACCCCGCTTCATCGATCCTGTTGTCGAAATAAGTGGTCCGAAGATTTTTCCCGCGAAGATTCCCGCCTCCTGACGGCTGCGACGGACTGATGCCCTGACTGTCGACCTGTTTTCGGCGCCTGGCGTAGTCCTTTCGTACGGCGAGACGATAGACGGGCCTTCCTGGTGACGCCATTGTACTCTCAGTTAAGTATTTGTGGGTCGCTCCCAGTATCCTTGGTTGTTGTTGAAGCTTAGTTGTTTGCATGGTTCCATTGCATTTGTGGTTCTTAGTTGTTGGTTCTTAGTTGTTATTTGACAGTTGCAATTGCCAAAAACCGAGGGTTTTTGTCTTTCACGAAGATTTAGCGCTTCGATAACCCTTGAAGTTTGATACTTGGTTAGTAAGCAAGATGCCTAGCCGTAGTGGTTTCTTTGGTTTCTTTAAATGTTATAACACTGATTCCCGGTTGGAGGACTCGTGTCCGATACCTCCAGTTGGAACTCCAATTTATGAGCTCCATAGTCGACATGGTGTAGGCCCTATTATATATAATGAATATTGGGTTCGTTATACGAAAAGCGATGGTGACCTTAGTTGGCCACCACATGGAAGTTT